>NC_134857.1:79874892-80522392 GCF_049852395.1 Peromyscus maniculatus bairdii | reverse complement strand
ACAGCATCACTCACAATGGGCCTGGCCATCCCCATCAATCACTAATTCAGAAAATTCTCTACAGGCTTGTCTACAGCTTGATCTTTTGGAGTCATTTTCTCACTTGAGGCTCCCTCCTCTCAGATGACTCTAGCTTGTGTCAAGTTGACATAAATCTAGCCAGCACAACTGACTCCTTGTCAACTTGACACATAAGCACACTGCTAAGCTACAACCTTTCCTTTCTTTTTCACTCCTAAGAGCACACATTAATAAAGACATCACAATAGAAAACATTTTACAAACTTAACAAGTCCCAGTCTTACAAATTTAAACACTTTACAAGTTGTCTCTTTAAAAATATCCAAAGTCTCTGTAAAACTTCAAAATCTCCATTTTAAAAGCTTAAAGCCTTTTAACTGTGGACTCCTGTAAAATAAAGAAATAGATAGATGATAGGTAGATAGATAGATAGATAGATAGATAGATAGATAGATAGATAGATAAATTAAGTACTTTCTTGTTTCAAAAGGGAAGAACCAGGACACAATCACAATCAATTCAAAGCAAAACCAGACTCCAACTCTGCACGTAACTCTGTGTCCAATGTCTGGGATCCACTCAAGGTCTTTTGTTCTTCCAAAGGACTTGGGTCACTTCTCTGACTCGCCTTCTGTAGCACACACAGCTTGTCTTCTAGGCTGTAGCTGGCTCCAGTCCACTGCTGATGCTGTTCTTGGTGGTCATCCCATGGTACTGCCATCCCCTAGATGCTGGGCTGTTTCTTGCTGCAACTGGGCTGCACTTTCACCAATATCCTCTCCTGGGCTCTCTCCATGGTGCCAAGCCTCAACGTTTCTTCATGATCTGGGACTTCAGCTGCTATGGAGGTTGTACTTTCGCCAGTGGCCTCTTCTGGCCTCTCACAGTGCCAAGCCTCAGCTCCTCTCTCTGTGACCCTTTCATGCCTTCAAAAGGAGTACCACCTGGGTGACTCTTATACATGACCAAGTTTGGCTTCCAGCACAAGGTACAACCTAGGCCACCTCTAGAACACAGCTTCTGAGTGATAACTCTTAGAGAACACTTTCTTCAATATTTCACCTCAGTGATGCTGGTCTCTTAATCACAGCTGATTGATTCTTCAGCCTCACCTGATCAGTATCCATGGTCCCAGCAAAGCAAAGGTTTTACTTGAGTGTTTCTTGCCTCTTGTTAATCATAGCTTGATTCTTCAGCTTCAGATAGCCAGTCACCACAGATTCTTCACACGAATGGCCCGGCCTCCAAGCCAGGCCTCCATCTTCTGTACCCACTCCAAATCTTCTTACCCTCCAAGCTCCTACAAAACAGCTCACTGAGCTCTCAACACTCAATGACTTTTCTGGCCCAAACTTCCAAAGACTTTCCATAATCCTCTCCCAAAACAACATGGTCAGGTCTGTCATAGCAGTACCCCATTATCCTGGTACCAACTTCTGTCCTTGTTAGGGTTACTATTGCTATAATGAAACACCATGGCTAGGAGCAAGCTGGGGATGAAAGGGTTCATATGACTTATAGTTCCACATCATAGTCTGTCACTGAAGGAAGGTAGGACAGGAACTCAAGCAGGGTAGGAACCTGGAGACAGGAGCTGATGAAGAGGCCATGGAGGGCTGCTGCTTACTAGCTTGACCTACTGACTTACTCAGCCTGTTTCCTTATAGAACTCAGAACCAATAGCACAGGGGTGGCAAACCCCCCCCTGCTGTGGGATGGTCTGTATGTCAAATTGCTCTGATTGGTCAATAAATAAAACACTGGCCAGTGGCTAGGCAGGAAGTATAGGTGGGACTAACAGAGAGGAGAAAAGAAAGAACAGGAAGGCAGAAGGAGTCACTGCCAGCCGCTGCCAGGACAAGCAGCATGTCAAGATGCCAGTAAGCCACAAGCCACGTGGCAAGGTATAGATTTATGGAAATGGATTAATTTAAGCTATAAGAACAGTTAGCAAGAAGCCTGCCATAGCCATACAGTAAGCAATTTGTATGCAATATAAGTCTCTGTGTTTACTTGGTTGGGTCTGAGTGGCTGTGGGACTGGTGGGTGACAAAGATTTGTCCTGACTGTGGGCAAGGCAGGAAAACTCTAGCTACACCCCCGCCCCCAACAATGAGCTGGGCCCTCTGACACACAATCAGTAAAATTGTGTTATTTATTCTCTTGATAAAATTTTCTCCCATTCAGGAGGCTGCCACTTTGTTCAAATGATGGTTTTGTTTTCTCTACAGAAGCTTCTCAGTTTCCTGAGGTCCCATTTATTAATTGTTGGTCTTTTGCCTGTTCTATTGGCGTTCTGTTCTGAAGGTCTTTTCCTGTGGCATGAGTTCAAGGTTATTCCCCACTTTCTGTCCTATCAGATTCGGGGTATCTGGCCTTATGTTGAAGTCTTAATCCATATGAAGTTGAGTTTTGTGCAGGGTGATACATATTTTCCTTATTCTACACACACCTGTGCAGTTGGACCAGCACCATTTGTTGAAGATGCTGCCTTTTCTCTATATGTATTTTTTGCTTCTTTGTCAAAAATCAGGTTCTGTAAGTATGGGGAAACATACCTGTGTCTTCGATTCTGTTCCATTGATCAGCATGTTGGTTTGTATGTCAATATTATGCTTTTTTATTGCTTTATCTCTCTAGTAGAACTTGAAATCTGGGATGGTCATACCTCCAGCAGGTCTTTTATTATTCAGGATTGTTTTGAACGATCCCATTTTTATTTTTGTGTTTCCATATGAAGTTGAAGATTGTTTTTTAAATTTCTCTGAAGAATTGTGTTAGAATTTTGATGGGTATTGCACTGAATCTGTAGATTTGTAGGACAGCCATTTTCACAATATTAATCCTATGGAATCATGAACACGGGAGTGCATTCCATCTTCTGTGTTCTTCAATTTCTTTCTGCAATACCTTAAAGATTTTATTATACATGTCCTTCACTTGTTCAGTTAGATTACCCCAAGATAATTTTGGGGGCTATTGTGAAAGGTATTGTTTCCCTGATTTCATATCATCTGCAAATAAGGATACTTATATATATATATATTATATAATATATAAATATATAATTATAAATATTATATAATATGTATTATATAAGGGCTGATGAACCCTTTTATTGTTGCTTGTTCAAATATTTTTTAGGGCTGTCCACACTCAGGATTGGCTAACCATTAGGGTGCTTGTCTCTGGGGAAAACTAATTCTCTATCACTAAGCAGTTTTTAATTGCCTATAGCTCTTCATAGAAGGGTGGGGACACATGCAATTCCCCTCATCTGTGTTGGCATGTCTACTGAGGTTATCATTTTTCATGTCTTGTTTAAGTGGCCACGTTGTTGAGATTTCTTTGGTGCAGCTTACCTGTCTCATCCGGAGGACACAATCTTGCAGTAGACTTCCTAGTCCTCTGGCTCCTATACTCTTTCCACACACACCCCACTTCTTTAATGTTTCATGAGCCTTAGATGCAGCGTTTTTGTTGTTGATGTATCAGTTGGGATGGGACAGTAATAGATTCTCCTCTGAGATCCATGACCCTGCTAGATATTTGTAGTTGTCCAGGTTTTCAGTACTAGGCAGGATTTGCCTTCTATTCAGCAGGCCTTATGTCTAATTAGTCAGCTGTTGGTTATTACCAAGATATAAGAGCCACTATTTCTCATTTAGGGTTATTTTGTCATGCTGATCATGGTTGTGATTCATAGGCATCACAGATGGGTAGGACTATTGAATTCTTTTCTTCTTTTGCAGCTTGCATAGCAATTTCTAGAATAATGAAAGGTAGTCCTCAGGTAGGAGGCTTTCAGGTCGGCTCCAGCTTGACTCCTCTGAATCTTGTGTCTAAGGTGTGTAGTGTCTTCAGTGATATGGATGCAACATCAATTTCTGCGAGGCAGCCAAGGGCAATAGCAATAGCTTATAACATTTTGGGAGGCTCTTGGACTCCCTTGGCCAACAACTCAAAGGGAGGTTTCCTGTGCCTGGTAGTGGAGTTTTTTGTTAGAGAGACCATGGCTCTTGAGAGGAAGCGATATTATCCCAAGTGGTATACTTTCATTTAAAATTGTATTCCTATGTGTACAATACACATTTTAGGCATTAAGTGTAACTTTAGGTGACCATGAAATAATGTCCTTTATGGCCTTTCCAAGCATCCTCAGTGTTATTATGCCTTCTTCCTTCTCCTTTTATATTGACCTCCCTTCCCACTCCCATTTGAGACCCCCTGTTTCCCCCATTTCTTCCTTCCCCATTTCTATCCTGCTCTTTTCCTCTCTAGTAATCCCCCAGCATGGTCTCTTTTTTACTTTCCTGGTTTCTGCAGTTACTCTGGGTTATATCCTCACATTTGAAGATTTCGAGCTAAAAACCACACATGAGAAAGAACATTTGATATTTGACTTTCTTGGTCCAGGCTACCTCACTCACTGTAACATTTTCTGGTTCCATTCATCACTTGACTGTTTCATGATTTCATTTTTCTTTACAGCTGAGTAGTATTCCACTGTGTACATGAACTGCATTTTCATTACCCATTCATCAGTTGAGGGACATTTAAGTTGTTTCCATCGCCTGGCTAGGCAACCTAGTCTTAGGTCAACTTGACACAGTAATTTTGGAAGTGTCAATCTCAATTCAGAAAATGCTCTCACCAGATTGGTCTGTGGGCAATCCTGCAGTGCATTTTCTTTATTAACAATGGATGTGGAAGGGCCCAGCTCACCGGTGGCAACCCTGGGCTGGGGCTCCTGTATGATATAAGAAAGCAGGCTGAGAAAGCCCTGAGAAGGAAGCCAGTAAGCAGCATCCCTCCATGGACCCTACATCAGCTCCTTCCTCCAGGTTCATGCCCTGTTTGAGTTCTTGCTCTGGCTTCCCTCCATGATAGACTGTTACCTGGAAGTGTAAGATGAAATAAACCCTTTCCTCCCCCAAGTGTCTTTGATTATGATGTTTCATACAGCAATAAAAACCCCAAGACACCAGCTATTGTGTGTATAGTAGCAACAAGCTGCTGAGCAAGTATCTGTGGAGTAGGATGTTGAGTTCCCTGCGGATATGCCCAGGAGTTTAACTGGGTCATATAGCAGATTTATTTCTAGCTTTTAAAGAATTCTCCACAAGTTCCTGGAGCAGTTGAATCAGCCTGCAATCCTGCCAGCAGTGAAGGAGGGTTATGTGTGTTTTAATTTTCATTTAGTTCCAGGAATTTTAAAAATTTATTTCTTGATTTCTTCTTTAATTCATTCACCATTCAGTAGTGAGTTGTTTAATCTCTGAGCTTGTGTATTCACTAGAGATTTGCTTGCTGTTGATTTTAAGTTTTAATTTATTATGGTCAAATAGGGCACACATAGTTCTTTAAATTTTTCTGAATTTGTTAAGATTTGTGTCTCAGGATGTGGTCTCTTTTTAGGGAAGCTTCCATGGGCAGTTGAGTAGTATTTTTATTTTTTGATGTTTGGAAGGAATATTCTGTAGCTATGTTAGGACCATTTGATGCATGATGGCATCTAACTCTGATGTTTCTCTATTTAATTTTTGCTTGGATAACCTACCTGTGTATTAAAATCATTCCATGGGTTGATGTTAATCTGTGTTTTTAATTCCAGTAGCATGCTTTTTAGGAAATTGGATGCATCGGAGTGTGGTGTCCATGTTTAGGATTGTAACATCCTCTTGGTTAACTGTTCCTTGATTAGAATGAAGTGTTCCTTTTTAACTCTTGTTTAGTTTTACTGTGAAGCCTATTTTGTCAGATATTAGGATAGCATGCTTGCTTTTTGATCCCATTTGCTTAGAATACTTTTTCCCCGTCCTTTCACTTTAACATGGTGCCTATCTTTAAAGCTAACATGAGCTTTTTGTGGACAGAAAGATGGATTTTGTTTCTTAATCCATTTGGCCACCCTGTCTGTGTCTTTTGATTGGAGAGTTGATGCCAACTCTCAACTTCAACTCAGTTGAAGTTATTAACTGAAGGTGTGTGTTGATCACAGTTGTTTTTGTTGTTTTTTTTACTTGTTATGTTCTTAGTGGTATTTGTGTTTCAGTAATTACAGCTTCACTTGTTCACTTTTTAGTCTCTTGGCTGTGATTGTTTCTCTCTTTAGTTTGAAGCATTGTTTCCAGTAGTCTCTCTAGTGTCAGTTTGGTGGTTAATTCTTTAGTCTGTTTGTATCATGAAAGGTCCACACCCCTACACCCCCACCTTCAATTATGGCTGATAGTTTTGCTGGGTACAATAGTCTGGTTGGAAGTCATGTTCTATTAGAACTTGGAGTACATTGCTCCACACTCAGTTGGCTTTCAAAGTTTCCACTGAAAAGTCAGATGTTCTTATGATGGGTTTTTCTTTGTAGATGATGTGTGTTTTTTCTCTTGCAACTTTCAATACTCTTTCTTTCATTGATTAGTGTTTTATTTACGATATGCTGTGGGGAATTTCTTTTCTGATATTGTCTATTTGGTGTTCAGTGTTTCCTATAACTGTGTGTGTCTTTTCTTAGTTTAGGGATGTTTTCTTCTATAATCTTGTTGAAGATCTGGTCTATGCCATTGACCTAGGATTCTTCTCCTTCCTCTATCCCGTTATTAGGAGATTTGGTCCTCTCATGGTATCCCACATTTCCTGCGTGTTCCTCTCCTGTGGTTTTAATGTTCATTTCATGTTCTTTGCCTGTGTACTCTACCCCCTCTAGCTTGTCTTCAGTCCTGACATTCTCTCTTCTACTCGATTTGTTCTACTTGTAAGATTCCCCACTGAGTTTTCTAATTATGTCATTGACTTCTTCAAGTCTATCTTCATTTAGCTTGAGGTTTCCTCAACATTTCTATCTCATCATTCAATTTGGTTCTCAAATCCTGTTTTGTCTTTGCCATTTCATTCAGCTTCATGCTTGAATCTTCTCCGTTCTCATTCAGGCATTTATTCTCTTTGAGTTCATTCTTCTTAAGTTTGTTGAGCTATTTATGTCTTCTTTAAACTTTAAATTGAATTCTTCAATGATGCTTATGATTATTCCTTTTAAGTTCTGTGTTCTGGGGTTCATCTAAGTAGTTCTCATAGGAGAATATTTCTATAGGACTGGGGACTGGGGGCAGGGCATGTGGTCTTGATCTTTCATACTGTTTTTTGGATGAGACCTGGGCATGTGGACTTACTGTGTTGCTTGTGTGTCTGACGTGGACACAGAAGGATGGGCTGGATGCGCCACTTAGCCCCATCTGGAAGTTAGAAAAGGCAAAAGCAGGTTTGCTGGTGTCATGGTTTTGGGACCCAGGGGAGGGTACAGGTAGAGTAGGGTCAGGCCATCTTGGCAGGTTGGGCCAGAGCACAGGGTGTGTGAGCCTGGCTGGGCCTGGAGAATGAATCTGGCACACACAGCTGCAGGGTGCCTGAAGTTGGGAGTGGTTGTAACACAGAGTGCTGATAGGTTACCTGTGTTTCCATGCCATGTGGCTTGGCTTGATAGTCCCTGGGAGTGAGAGCTTAGAGGTATGGGGAGTCCCAGGGGGAGGAAGAGGGGCTGGGAGGTCACGATCCCTGGCAAGCAGCCTTGGGGTGACTATAGTTGGGAGGTACTGAGCTAGGGAACACTGTAGGGTATCTGTCTTAATACTTCCTTTTTAGGTTTGATTTGCAGATGGATCAATATGGCATTATTTACATTTATCCTATTAGAAGTTTTAATCAGGTTTTTACATTTGTACCATTAGAAGTTTTAATTAGCTTTTTAATGTCTGGGTGTTGATAAGGACCATTAATTTTAGGAAATTCTCATTTTCTTGAGTATTTCTTGTGTCCCCTCACCTCTATCTCTGAATCTCACGCATTTTCCTCTTCTTTTTCTTTCTGTGGTTGCAATTGCATTTTTACACCATTAGGTTTTATCTCACTGGTATATATGGGCTATGGTGTTTGTTGGCTCTGTTCCTTATCTTCCTTCGCTCCAATTATTATGTTAATCTATTTCATGGAATCTTTTTTCTTTTTTTCCTAATCCACTAAAAAGCAAATACATTGTTTTGGGTATATACTTTTAGGGACACAGTTTCTATCTGTTTATTATTTGGGAACTTATTTATTTGATGTACTACACCATTTTTCATTTGACTTGAATACGTATTCATTTGTATTATAAGCATTATCATAAATGTTAGTGTAATGTCCATGCTTGATAATGCCAAGACCTAGCTCATTGGTGAGTTTGTCTTATTCCACTGTGTTCTCCTGATTGTGTGTCGAATCTTCCTGCTTCTTTGCATGCTTAGTGGTTTTTTTTGTCACGTGACAGAAGCGTTATATATCAGAAAAGAGTAGAGTCAAAGGTACTGACTACCCACAGAACAGGCTCACTCTTTTCCAAGTTAAAGAAGTTATTATACAAGGCTTCTATTCGATTGACCCTTCAATTCTATCTAATCAGGAACTAAGCCAGGTTAGGATCCTGGTACTATACTACTTCAGTTCATTTCAGCTCCTCTTATTTGAAATGTCAGGGCTTTGAGCCTTTGTGTGGTGCTGCACATCTGTAACCTTAGTATTTAAAAGGCTGAGACTGCAGGACAAGCAGTTTAAGGTCAGATTAGCCTATGTAGTGAGCCAGCCTGGACTCATGACACCTCATCTTAAGGAGGAGGAGGAGAACCATAAATAAATGTATACATAAATGAATAAATATTGGGCTTTGAAGATCCAAGTATTATGAAATTATGACATTCTTCTTGTGTTTTCACAGGTAGCTAGCACCGCTTCATCTCTGCTCACTGCAAGTAAGGCTGGTGAAGAAAAGCTGGTAAGTAACAGCAACATACTCTACTTGGTGTTCTTCCAAAGACCATTTTTCCATGCTGCTCCATGCCTACAGGCAAAAGAACAGGCTAATTTACCCTGGACCCAGCCAATCCCTTTAGCCATGGTAGCTCAGAATTTGGCCTATCTATATCCAGGGCGAGAGACCCTTTCCTCCTCCCAACAGTGGCCACCGCACTGGCTCAACTAGGAATGTCTCATTTCTCTCTAGAATTTAGTGTTTACTGGTAGAATAACCACTTTCTGACTGGACTTGAGTTCTGCTTCCAAGGAGGAAATTCACATCTGGCACTGTAGACTTGGTCAAAAGCCCATGGCTGGGGAAGTCATGGGTCTTCCTGGGGAATCCTAAGTGATGGGTTTTGGTAAATTCACGTGATGTTACCATCAAATTGTCTTCTAAACAATTACATTTATGCCCATAAATTAATGTTCCTGTCAGTACTGGTCAGAGGAGCTTCCTTTGGCAGTGGGGAGTCATAACTACAGAGACTTGTAGCTGGTTAAAGTAATGAGAATAGGTGATGAGCATATGGGACTTATGCTCAGTTATAAACAGGACATCTACATCATCCCCTCAAAGGCCTTGGGAGCACTTGGGAGGAGGAGCAGGAAGGATGTACAAGCTGGAGGAAGGGATGGAGTGTTGTGGAATGCTCATGAGGCTCCACATCTTCCTGAAGATATATAGGCAGTTAATAGAAGCTGGAGAGAGAGAGAGTGTGACTCACCGGCTTCACCCTTCCCTGAAGATCTGTATGCAATCAATAATTGTTGTGGGGGAAAGAGGCATTTTCTTTATTGTTATAGTCACTGGTAAGGTGTTGTGTTCCTGTAAAGGACTCCTTACTCAGGCTCCCTGTAAGCAACCCTGATGGAACACACACACACACACACACACACACACACACACACACACACACACACACAATATGAAAGAAGAAGAGGAGTTGGACTCGTTGGGAAGTGGAAGGGAATCAGTAGGAGTTGGAGGGTACAAGAGAGGGGAACAGGGATGAATATGGCCAAGATACCTTACATACATATAATGAAACATATAATCTTATCTATATTAATGTATACTAATTAAAACATAAAACAAGACAGTTTATATACTTCCAACATACAATGGCACAATATTTCAATTCCAAAAGGAAGGAGTGGGCCATAGCAAGGATTGACAGAGAAAGATGGGATCTAAGCAGGAGACACATCAAATCCTGCAGCTCCATGTCCTGCATCTGAAGCTCATGGTGTCATCATCTGGCTCCACAGGGCTTGGGAAGCCCCATCTCTCTAGCTTTGCTGCCTACAGTCTGAAGTATCTCACTGGGACCAGCTCCAATCCATGCCTGCAGTTTCACTGGGAAGACTTCTCATCATTGTGGCGTCTCCACCGTCCTGGAGTCTCCATTGCAACCTAGGCTTCCGCTTCACAGCTGTACCTGAAGGCATCTCAGAGGATCCTGATGCATTTCCTGGCCTCAGCAGCTTTCTGAAACCTTGACACAAGCCTTCATGACTTCATCACTCCTGTGAATTTCTTGCCTGTGAAACCAGCACCGTGTAGATTGGGATGCCAAGCTCTGTTGCCAGCTGGATATGTAGCCTGGCCCCCTGGACGACAGCTGCATCATTGTCTCTGTGCTGGCGTTGGAGGATCACGTCTCTCTGAGGTTCTGACAAGTAGGGAGACTCTTCAATGGCACTTCCACTTTGGGCTCTTTGCTTTCAAATGAATTTGCATTTTCACAAGAAGGAAGGAACCTTCTATGGGTTGCCTCTCACGCTCAAGGCAGCTGTTCTATCGTCACATTGCAGAACACAAGGTTTTCCTTTAACGATGCTAATCTCTTTAACAATTAAACCGTTTTCTCAGTATCTCCTTTATTTGCAACTTTAAAATCATTCTTTTCTCCGTTGATGACACACAATTTTCACATCTGTCTATATCACTTTACACTCTCTCTCACCATAGCACTGGAAGGAGCCATAGCCTGAATTCTATTCTGCCTTGAGACTTTTCTCCACCAAGCAAATTAGTTCTTTATGTTTGCATCCAGCCACACTCGAGTTCTCAGGACATGGGCAGAATGAAGCCGGATTGTTTGCCAGGATTTAACACAAAGGGCCACTATTCCAGTCGCCAACAGTCCTCCTTCTACTCAAAAACTTCATGAACCAGGCCTCTACTCTCTACATTTCTCTTAGCATGTAGTCTTGCAGTTCCCACCAGAATGGTCCACTAAGCTCTGATGTTCATCCATGTCCAAAGCCTGTCGACAACTCCGTGGTCAAGCAGCCGCAGCAACAGCCCCACTTTTCAGTACTACTCTTCTGTATTAGTTATGTGCTGCCATGACAAAATATCCGACGGAAGCAGCTCCGGGAAGGGAGGGCTTCTGATGACTCACAGTTTGTGGGTATAGTCCATGGTGGAGGAGAAGCATGGCAGGAACGTGAGGGACCTGGTCACACTGCTGCTATCTTCAGGAAGCAGCGAAAGATGAATGCTGAATCCTCACCTTGATTTCCCTCTTTTATTCAGCCCAGTGAATTTTGCCTGTTTATTGAGCCTGGGACCCAAGCCTGTAGAAAGATGCCACACAGTTAAAGTGGATCTTTCTTCTTTAGTTAAATCCTCCTGTGTTGGGAGCCAGGATGATCCAAAGCTTTTTCATGAGGCCCTGATGTAGGAGAAGGAACAGAGTTCCTTGTCTAAAACGGGAACGTGCTTGATAGGGCCAAAACAGCCTGGGGTCAGGGCCCTGGAGAAGCTGATCCTGGGAATCCAAGTCTTTGGTTAGCAGTCCCAAGGCTGATGTGTGCTCAGTCTATGATACACTTGAGATATCCTGTGTTCCCTTTGTGTCACATTGCTTGACTAGTTTCCTGGTGCCTTTGTCCCATTGTATGATAGCTTTCTGCTGACTCTATACCATTTCCCTCCTGTAAACAGTATATAAAAGTGCTGTTAACAATCTAGTTTGGCATAACACATAGCTTGTGTAAAACCTCCTTGTCCAGACTTTTCTGTCTTCTTTATTGTTTCTGATCCCCTGGTCCTCGGTCCCAGGAATATATCACTGAAGAACGGGCAGCTGATCCAAGTCACTTCTGGAAACACATTTCTAGACATGCTTAGCAGTGTGTTTCCAAATTGACAATGAAGATTAACCAATATACTAATGTGCCAAGTGAGTGAGAATTTCATTGTTGCTCTCTCTGGTTAGTGCTGTATTGTACTTTGGTAGTGAGTTAATGGCCTCTGGGAAAAAGAGGAATGTTTTCAAGATATTGGATACAGTACAGGATTCTTGCTAGAATTTCAGACAATTTTACCCATTACTCTAAGACTTGCTGTGGAATCTACAGTTAGTCTAACTGAGATTCAACTATCTGAGATTTCTCACAATACCCAACAGAGATACCATCACCCCAAAAACAGCAGGAAGCAATTCTAAGAAAATGACTCCCCTTCTGCCTAAGGTTTCATATTTCTCAGGGTTATGGATGATGCTTATAGGGTTGGGGGGGTGGAAGAAAATATTAAACTCAGTATTCTCCTAAAAGAAAAGGGAAAAGAAGAAATGGAATAAATAGGTATAAGATATTAGGGTAGATTATTGTATATACTAGTAAACAAATTTAGTAAAATAGCAGTCTTAGATAATTTGCACTGTTATGGATTCTTATATGTTGATACAAATGTAAACTATTTTTATATTCCTGTTTAAGATAACTTGTATATTGATACAAATACAGAACTATATTTGTTATAATGTACATATATTTCTACTCTTATTTGAAATATTTGTATATTGATGCAAATGTAAATTTATATCTGTCATACTTTATGTATGTTCTACTTCTGTTTAGGATATTCTGTATATTGATATATATTTAAGATTATTGTCATATTGCATATTGCACTATATATTCCTACCTCTGTTATAAATATTTTGTGTATTGTCACAATTTTGAAGTTATCGTTCTTTACCATACATTTGCTTATAGACTGTTTACCTTGTTTACATGAAACCTTAGTCCTTAGGTTATTTCGGTAGATAAGACTTATAGATTTATAGTCACCTATGCTTGTCATCTCTATAGTTACGTTAGTTAGGTTATCTAGATTTACAGATACATAGGTCAGATGGACAGGTAATCTTCAAACACTTCATAGACCTAGAGAATATGGCATTTAAATAACTTAGAATTCTGTTAATGTGAGACATAATTGCTCCTGGCAGCACCAATTTGATCCCGAGAGAATGTTGGGCTTCTAAGACATTTCCATTTGGAAGTTTGTCTTCTTGGCACAAAATGGCCTACTGGGCAAAGAACTGCCCTTGTCTCGACTGCTGACAGTACAAATGCTGTCCTTTCTGGGCAAGCAGAACACAAGGAAAGTGATCACTGTACTCTGCCAAGACAGGGTAAGATGGTCTCTCAGAATTCCTGCTTCTGAAAATGGTCTGTCAGATACTCTAGGCCTGTAGCCAATTTGAATGCACCAACAATGCTGAGAAACATTAGGTGACTGTCCAGGCTGCCAGCTGTCTTGGTCTACTCTTGCAAGATTCTTGAAAGTTGCTTGCATCCATCTACCATTTCTCAGGTACCATTATATTCCTTCTCAGGTCTTTGTTGGGATTGAAGACTAGCAGTTATAGTTACAACTTAGTATATATAATATCTTAGATAGAGCATATTAAGTATTAGATTCAGGTTCTTTAGGATAAGACACCTTTTGGAATAATCTCTTTTTTAATTAGATGATTATTTTTTTAGATAGATTTATTTATTTATTTATTTATTTATTTATTTATTTATTTATTTATTTATTTATTATGTATACAGTGTTCTGCCTGCATGCCAGAAGAGGGCACCAGATCTCATTACAGATGGTTGTGAGCCGCCATGTGGTTGCTGGGAATTGAACTCAGGACCTCTGGAAGAACAGTCGTTGCTCTTAACCTCTGAGCCATCTCTCCAGCCCTGGAATGATCTTTGTAACATGCCATTTACTCTAGACTTCTCTGGATTTTAGTATGTGTTTCTGGCTTGATATTGTTTGCATTGATTGTAGTTCCATCTTATCAAGGTCATTATCCCTCATTACTCCTGGACAATATTTGATAACCATTCCTTTTTTTTTTTTTCTTTTCCGAGACAGGGTTTCTCTGTGTAGCTTTGCGCCTTTCCTGGAACTCACTTGGTAGCCCAGGCTGGCCTCGAACTCACAGAGATACGCCTGGCTCTGCCTCCCGAGTGCTGGGATTAAAGGCGTGCGCCACCACCGCCCAGCAACACAGCTTTCGCATTCCTTTGTATATAGTCTTGTATTAAGTTAGAACCTTCTTATTTAGACAAAAGGGGGAGATGTAGTGGGTAGCCATTCCAGCTTTGGTCTGGAAGTTCCAACCTCCATTGAGGCTTCGGTAACTATCACGCCTACAAGGCAGAGCCAAGAGAGGGCCCTGAAGACCCAAGATCCAGATGCACCGCCTTCTCTTAGTTCCTGGACCCTGGACGCTAGAGGTAGACTGAGCAGAGTTCTCCAGAGAACACCGCTGGACTGTGCTACGGCTTCCCCAGACCCTGCGACCTATCTGTCCCTTCATTTGTAAGTTACGCCACTAATAAACCTCCCTTTTAACTACGTGGAGTGGCTTTAATAATTTCACCAATAGAGGGAGATGGAGGAGAGCAGGAAGATAGGAAAAATATGCAGTTTGGTGAGGAAAGGAACAGAAGCTGAGTAGTATTCCATTGTGTATATGTGCCACATTTTCTTTATTCCATTCTTCAGTTGAGGGGCATCTAGGTTGTTTCCAGGTTCTGGCTATTATGAATAATGCTGCTATGAACATTGTTGAGCATGTGTTTTTGTGGTATGATTGAGCATTCCTTGGCTATATGCCCAAGAGTGGTATAGCTGGGTCTTGAGGAAGATTGATTCTCAGTTTTCTAAGAAACTGCCATACTGATTTCCAAAGTGACTGTACAAGTTTGCACTCCCACCAACCATGGAGGAGTGTTCCCCTTGTTCCACATCTTCTCCAACATAAGCTGTCTTCGGTATTTTTGATCTTAGCCATTCTGACAGGTGTAAGATGGTATTGCACTTCCTAAATATAACTCCAGTAGCACAGACACTGAGAGCAACAATTAATAAATGGGACCTCCTGAAACTGAGAAGCTTCTGTAAGGCAAAGGATACAGTAAATAGGACAAAACTACAGCCTACAGAATGGGAAAAGATCTTCACCAACCCCACATCTGACAGAGGACTGATGTCCAAAATATATAAAGAATTCAAGAAACTAGACAACAAAATACTAAACAATCCAATTAAAAAATGGGCTACAGAGCTAAACAGAGAATTCCCAACAGAAGAATCTCAAATGACTAAAGGACATTTAAGGAATTGCTCAACATACTTAGTCATCAGGGAAATGCAAATCAAAACGACTCTGAGATACCATCTTCACCTGTCAGAATGGCTAAGATTAAATTGTTTCTATTGAGTGTTTGGTCACAGCAATGAAAATTCATACAAAATGCTTACTTATCAACTTCAGTGGCATTTTAGAACCTCAACTATGATGAGATGGCAACTGGGCAAAGGTGTTTCCTGCAAAAGCCTAACAACTCAATGGGACCAAGTTACTCAGGTATTTGGGACCATCTACAAAAACATCATTGCACAGGCCAGTATCTTTATGTGTTGCCCCTACATTTTTATGTTTTAAACCTTATACTTAAATCTTTAATTTTTTTTGAGGTGATTTCAGTAAGGAGTAAAATATTGAATCTAACTTCATTCTTCTGCAGGTGGATTGCCATAAGTCATTTGTGGTTCTTTACAGGCTTTTGCTTTCTGTAGGTGGAGCTTCTATGTGTCACGGCAGCCACACACAAATAACCAACTTGGAGATTTCTTATTAATTATGAAAGCTTGGCTGATAGTTTTTGCTTGTTACTGACTAGCTCTTACAACTTAAATTAACCCATATTTCTTATCTACTCTTTGCCATGTGGTGGTACCTTCTTTCAGCATGGCGTATTTATCTCCTGCTTCCTCTGTGTCTCACTGGCAATTCTTCTGATGACTCTATCCTTCTTCTTCCCAGCATGCTCATTGTTATTAACAATTAGAGCAACACATTTTCACAGTGTTCAGGATTATTCCACAGCATTTCCCCCTTTTTGTCTAAATAAAGAGGAAGATTTTAACTTTAACATAGTAAAATTATAATCAACAAAAACAGGTGAGTCTAAAGTTTCACATCTAGTATACCTTTTTATCATAACTAAGGAAAACTTTAAGTCTAATTATTTAGTCTTTAACTCCATCAAAGACCCCAGAAGGGTGCAATGTTACCAAATGTCAGTGACTGCCTAAACAGTCACCCAGAGTTCTTCTGTAACATTGTGGTATCCATCTTTGACCTACAGGCCTGGTATATCTGACAGATATTTCTGAGAAGCAGGGAATTTTGAAGGACCATCCTACCTTGTCTTGGCAAAGTTTGGAAGTCACTTTTTCTTGTCCTGTTTCTTGTTCAATTTGGACAGAATACTGTCAGCCATTGAGACAAAGGCAGTTTCTTGCCTAGTGGCTAACTTTTGCCACAAGAAAGCAAACTCCATATGGAGTTTCTTTGATGCACATCATTTTCTTTAAAGTAGATTGGAGCTGCCAGAAGCAGACATGTCTCATTGTCATAGAAAACCTTATATTTTTAAAACATTTTAAATACCATATTCTGTAGGTCTTTGAAGTGTTTGAAAACTATCTAAATTTGTATATGACCTTGAAAATATACCTAACATGACTATAAATATGACTATTATAGATGACTATTAATCTGTATTTCTTAATTATACATTACATTTTAATGAGCTGCATAAATGAGCTGCTTAATTATACATTACATTTTTAAATGAGCTGCAAATACCCCAAACAAGAATAGAAACATACACATAGTATAGCAAAAATAACCTTAAATTTGTATTAATAAATCAAAACCCATACTAATGTAAAATATTTAAGACTAGTAGTTTAAAAGTATATTGAATAATCTACCCTTTTATCCTATCATTTCTATATCCCCCTTTTTCTTTTCAGAATAAGATCCCTGAACCTAATCCCCTTTGTTCAGTTTTTTTCCTGATATTACCAATAACTATTTTTTATTATGAAGACATTTTCTATTCACTTTACATATCAACCACAGATCCCTCCCTCTACCCTTTTCCCACCCCCAACCTTCCCCCCCCAACCCACTCCCTATTTTCACCTCCCCCAAGTCAAGGTCTCCCATGAGGAGACCAGAGCCTGGGACATTTAGTTGAGGCAGGTCCAAGCTCCTCCCCCCTGTACCAAGGCTGTGCAAGGTGTAACACCCTAGGTACTGGGCTCCAAAAAGCCCACCCACGCACCAGGGATGGATCCCTATTCCCCTGCTTGGGGGCCCCCTAAATAGTTCAAGCTAAACAACTGTCTCATGTATCCAGAGGGTCTAGTCCAGTCCTATGGGGGCTCCACAGCTCCAATAACAACTTGTAACCAACCCCCCATTAATGATAATAAACATCCATAACTCATCTTTTGGAAATGTGGGCATTGTTCTCTAGACAACTTTCTGTTTGTGGGTGCTGTTGTCTTTGGGGAACCTTGAGAAAATCAGGATAATTGTTAGGTCTTTGCTGGAGTAATTTGTGGGACTGGATCATCTCAGCCAGCAGTCTTGAAGCTGTGTTGGATGCAGAATTCTGAGGCAACAGAGGCATTCTGAGATGCTGGATCACCTGGGCCATTCATTTTCATTGGTGTTTGGTCCCCTTGTTTTGAAAATACATAAACTATTAAAGGTAACATACAGGTATGGAATATGTGGTATGCACAAGCCAGTTAAAGATTTTTTGTTTTATGTTTGAGCAGGTAAAATATATGCTACATGTTTTGTAGGGTTTTTTTTTTTAGGTTTGTTTCTTTATATTTTGTGGGAGACCAGCTCCCACTTTCTCCCCAGGTACTCTTCAGAAAAGAGGGACAAGAGATTTAGATAGAAATATAGAGGGGAAAGAGACAGACAGAAACACAGAATAGCCTCAGGAGGGCCTGGATCCTTCCTTATCCACTGGCTCTTTCTGTCTCTTCTAAAGGGCTTTTTATAGGAATGCCAAGGGGTGGAGCAAAGACCTTCCCCTAGCACAGCCAAGTGCAAACCCTTCTAATTATCTAGTAACCATGCAAATGGCCAAGTAATCTTCTAATGCAACCCTGCTGGGTGAAGCAAACTCAGCTCTCACTAGGAAACCTTTGTGGGCCTCCACAATGTCTGTAATCAGGATTTTCAGGGGGTCTTGCTCAATCAAACCTGAACATCTTTAACCCACAGCCTCTCACTTCCTTTGGAAATAAAGGCATAGCCTCTCTCCCAAAGCAACACACCTTTTGACTTCCATTTTGAAGTCAAAATTTGTTTTTTTAAAGATTTATTTATTATGTATACAGTATTGTTGCCGGAGGGCTTCTCTCCAGGTTCCCCAAGCCCCGCAGTCCCACAATCCACATATAAAATAATCACTCAGACGCTTATATCACTTATAAATTGTATGGCCGTGGCAGGCTTCTTGCTAACTGTTCTTTTATCTTAAATTAACCCATTTTTATAAATCTATACCTTGCCACGTGGCTGGTGGCTTCCCAGCGTCTTCACATGCTGCTTCTCCTGGCGGTGGCTGCAGTGTCTCTCCTCCTCCTTCCTGTTTCCCCAATTCTCCTCTCTCCTTGTCCCGCCTATACTTCCTGCCTGGTCACTGGCCATCAGAGTTTTATTTATATAGAGTGATATCCACAGCACAGTATTCTGTCTGCATTAATGCCTGCAGGCCAGAAGAGGGCACCAAATCTCATTACAGATGGTTGTGAGCCACCATGTGGTTCCTGGGAATTGAACTCAGGACCTCTGGAAGAGCAACCAGTAATCTTAACCACTGAGCCATCTCTCCAGCCCCTGAAGTAAAGATATTTTAAAAATATATAGGTTGGTTTAATCTAGCAGCTTTCATAATCCAGTGTCTCTTAGCAGCCAAAAAAATTTAAAGACAACACAATAACATACAGGATCCAGACTCTTTGTGTATTTTCCATCTTTACATGTTTTTTCTTTTATATTACTTTATTCCCCTTTAAAGGACTTTATATATATATAATATATATATATATATATAATGACTGTCTATACCCCTTTCTTTTCTCTTCCAAGACTGTACATTTTTAAACACATGGTAACCTGTTTAGAGGTTGTTTTTCTGCCTGGATCTGTCTTTACTGGGAATCTGTATTTTTTTTTTCATTAAATGAGATGAAACTTAAACTGCTATACTAGTGGCTGGCACAGCTCAGCTTCGTGCATGGCATTGGTGGCTGGCTCCTCTCCCCTTTGGTTCCCTGTGAGCTTATCTTCATGGTGGTGGTATGGAGAGGAGCCATGTTTACTGCCCCAGCTCTGGGAAGTTGTTGGGTCCACACTGCCATCAAGTAATGTGCAGCCTGCTGCTCATTAACCCCATTTAAGTGTTCAGTAGCAGGGCCTCTTAAAAGAGCCCTGCCCATGTTTGCCTCTAGAGTCAGGAAGCTGCCTCTTAAAGGAGCCATGCCTCTGTTTCCCACTAGCAAACAAAGCCTACTCAAGCAAAGGTAATTATCAGGAAGCCATGTTTGGCTTCATTTTTTATATGTTTAGAAT
Source organism: Peromyscus maniculatus bairdii (assembly GCF_049852395.1). Lineage (NCBI taxonomy): Eukaryota > Metazoa > Chordata > Mammalia > Rodentia > Cricetidae > Peromyscus > Peromyscus maniculatus. The sequence goes on along the minus strand of NC_134857.1, from coordinate 80,502,788 downwards.
ATTTTTTTTAAGCTTCGTTAGGTCTTATGTAGAAATTCTGGCCCCACATTGGAACACCATATCTAGGCAGAGTTTCTGTGTCTTGGCAGCTGCTCCTTAATAACCAACATGGAGACTTCTTATTAATTATGAAAGCTTAGCTGATAGCTTGCTTATGCTTGTTCCTAACTAGGTCTTACAACTTAAATTAACCCATATTTCTTATCTACCCTCTAGCACATGTGGTGCTTCTTTCAGCACGGCATGGTATGTTTATCTCTTGCTTCCTCTGTGTCTTGCTGGCGACCCCTCTGACTCTGCCCTTCTTCTTCCCAGCATGCTCTCTGCCCTAGAAATCCTGCTTAGCTATCAGTCAATCAACTTTTTAATTAACATTTTTACAGTGTACAGAAGGATTATTCCACAGCTTTCTATTTCTATGAAGAACGTCATGGGAATTTAGAAGGGGATTTCATTGAATTTGTACCTCGCTTTGTGTACTACGGGCATTCTGAAGTTCTTTCAATTGATGAATATGGGGTACATTTCCATTTATTTGTAACTTCTTCAGTGTCTTTCACCAATTATTTTTGGAATTAAAAAAAAACATATTCTTATCCTTAATTCAGACACCTCCTGGGAGTCTATGGCTGGGATTTGGTCCTATCACATTGTAGCTCAGGCTAGCCTTGAACTCAGGGAAATCCTCCTGCCTCAGTCTCCCAAGTGCTGAAATTGCATGTATGAGTCACCAACTCATTTTATCTTTCCTTTTCTTTATTTTTAGTGTTCACTGTATGTATCTTTCATTAATTTACTCTTGGATGTATTATTTTATTTTTATAGCTATTATGAATAGGATTTTCTCTTGATTTCTTTTTCAGGTAACTCATTGTTAGCATATAAAAGTGCTGTTGGTTTTTGATTATTACTTTTGTATCCTGAAAATTTATTGATTTTGTTCATTAATTCCAACAGTTATTTTTGAGCAGGGGTGGGTCTCCAAGGATTTCTGTAAACACAATTATGACATCTGATAACAAAGAAAGTTGATTTTTCCCCTTCCAATTTGGATGTTCTTTCTTTATCTTGCCTAATTGCTCTGGCTAGGACGTCTAGTGCTGTGTTGAATGAAAGTGATGAAAGCAGGCATCCTTGTCTTGTTCCAGTTCTCAGAGGAAAGATTTAAAACTCCATTCAATATGTTACTAGTTGTGGGTTGTCATGTAGGGCCTTTATTGTGTTGAAATATCTCCATTCTATCCTAATTCATTGGGAGTAAAGCTAAAGGGACATTGAATTTTGTCAGCTATTTTTGCAGTATTAGAGTGGTGATATGGTTTTTGCACTTGATTCTGATAACAGAGTGTGCCATGTTTATTGATTTCCATATGTTGACTCCTTTTTGCATCCTAGGGGTGAATCTCATGGCTGATGACCTGTTTAATGGGCTGTTGGTGTGCTTTGCTGAGAGTTTGCTAAGGACTTTTCCATCAGTGCCCACCAGGAATAGTGGTTACTAGTTGTATTAGTTGTCTAATCACTGTGACAAAATGCCTGACTAAAACAAGTCAGAGGGGGGAGGGTTCATTTGGGCTCACGGTTTCAGGGTTCAGTCTATCATAGCAGAGAGGTCACAGCAGCAGGAGCCAGAGGCAGCCTGTCAAATTGTACCCCCAGTCAGGAAGCAGAGAGAAAAAAATCTGGTGGTTCTTCATGATCCCAGCCCATGGAATGGCACAGCCCACATTGAGGGTTTGTCTTCCTACCTCAATTAACCTAATCTGGAAGCTCCTTGAAGACATATCTAGAGGTTTGCTTCCATGGTGATTCTAAATCCTATCAAGCTGGCAATCATGATTAACCATCACATCAATTTTCTTTTATTGTTATGCTGTAATGTAGTTTCGGCATTGGATAATGATGGCTTTCTAGAGTGAATGTAAGAAAGAAATCTGTATTAGACAGGGTTCTCCAGAGAAACAGAACTGACAGAATGAATCTATCTATCTATCTATCTATCTATCTATCTATCTATCTATCTATCTATTATTATCTATCTATCATCTATCTATCTGTCTATCTATCTACTTATCCACCTGACATGGAAGAAGGAAACTCTTGCTCTTTGCCTGCTTGCCCTCACTCTCATTGACAAACTCATTCCTTCACTGGCATTAGAGACTGCCTCTTCAGGATTCTGGTGTATGTATATGGGATTTATTAATGTGGCTAATAAATTAGGTTATGGTCTGAGTATTCCAATAATGGCTGTCTTTTGATAGAAAATTCAAAAATCTAGTAGCTGTTCAGTCCACAAGGTTGGATGTCTCAGCTGGTCTTCGGTGTACACTAGAATCCTAAAGAAGTAGTCTCCAATGCCAGAGAAGGAATAGACCCGACAGTGAAGGCAGGCAGGCAAAGAGCAAGCTTCCTTCTTCCATGTCCTTTATATAGACTCTCAACGGAAGGTGTGGCTCAGATTTAAGATAGAACTTCCCAATTCAAAAGATCCAGATTTAGGGTTAGATTTCCCACTTCAAATAATTAACCAAGAAAAACCCTTCACGGATGTGTCCAGCTGCTTGGGTTTTAGTTAATTCCAGATGCAGTCAAATTGACAACCAAGAATAGCCATCACAGAAAAATTCTATTTTCTTCGGTTTTATTGAGTATCTTTTTTCACGTTTGGTAGGATACTTTAACAAATTTATTAGGTATTGGGTTTTTCTTTGATGGAAGATTTTTCATTTTTCAATTCCGATTGAACCTCATTGTCCATTATTTAGCTGTTCAAATTCTATTCATGATTCAGTGTGGGTAATGTATGTGTGCAGGTGTTTGTCCATTTCTTCTGGCTGTTCCAGTTTGTTGGAGTAGAGTTGTTCTAACAGTTCGGAATGCTCCGTTGTGTTTCTGTTGTCAGTTGTCATGTGTCCATGCTCATCTCATCTCACACTCACTTGAGTCTCCCCATGTCCTTAGCCTAGCTATTAATCCTCATTACACAATTATAAAGATGAACAACACTGCTCAGACACAGCCTTCTTTGCTTCCCTCAAATGTCCTGGCACTGCCTCTGCGCAGAGGCTTCTTATTTATTCTTCCCTTTGCCTAGAAAACTTCCTGACTTAAGACATTCAAGTGACTCACTTTCTTCAATATGTTGTTCAGTTTTTGCTTGCAGTGAAGCATTCTTCAAAGTATTTTGTCTAAATATTTTATACACACCAATGAGTATAACTATAAAAAACATTTTTCCATTGAACTTCCTTGCTTTTTTTCTGTTTGTCACCTACTACAATTTAATATATTACACATTTTACTAAAATCACATTTACTATACATTTCTCACCACTGGAATATAATAAGCTCCATTGGAATATATATCATATAACCATTTCAGTAAGTTCTCAGAGAGTTTTCTAGATATGGAGAGCATTATATGTCCTAGACATTTATTCTTTATCAGATACATTATTTGAGAGTATGATTCCCATTTTGTAGGCTGCTATTTCACTTTATTGAAAGTGTCCCTTAACCTAAGCTCAAACTTTTAAAATTTTGATGAAATCTGATTTGTTTTTCTTTTGTTGCCTGTGACTTTGATCTACAAGATCATTGTCAAGTTCAATGTCAATGAAAGTTTTTTTTCTCCTAAAGGTTTTCTAATTTTAGCTCTTATATTTAGTTCTTTGGTGCAGGTGAATATAATTTTTATATGTGGCCTCACTATGTATGCATCCAGTATCACTCATTTGTATGTAGCTATCCAGCTTTCTCATCAGCATTTGTTGAGACATTACATTTTTAGAATGCATTTCGTGCCTCATTAGTAACACAAAATACATCATTAAGGATGCTGTGTGTTTATATCACAATCTGTGTCCTTTGTGTATAAATCTGTCCAATCTACCAGATCTTTGTAGGTTCTGAAAACAGTTAATCTCATCTTTTTAATGACTTAGCTTCATCTAATAAACACATACACACACACACACACACACACACACACACACACACACACACACTGTATAAAAATAGAGCTGTAAGTATGGTTGCTATAGTTGGATTTCCTCTTGCTATGACAAAATACCCTGACAAAAACAACCTGAGAAAGAACATTTTGTTGTCTCACAATTCCACATGACAGCCCACCATCACAGGTAGGTCATGGTGGCAGGAATTCAAAGGATATGGTCACATTACTTCCACAATCCAGAGCAGCAAAGAATAAGTTAATGCATGCCCATTCATGACCACTTCAAAGTCTCCTCACTTACATAGTTCAGGATCTCTTGCCTATGAAATGATGCTAGCCATAGTGGGTGAGTCTTTTCACCTCAAGATAGTCAGCAACAGATGTGCCTATGGACCAACTGACCTAGACAAGCCCCCACTGAGACTCTCCTCAGGTGATTCTAGAATGAGTCAAGTTGACAATTAAAAACTAGCCATGATAGTAGCTCAGTTGGAAGAGTTTCTTTGAGTACATGAAGCCCTGGGTTTGATCACAGTGGCACATAAAAGCTGGCATGGTAGCCTGTGCCTATAATCCCAGGTTTCAAGAGTAGAGAGCAGTAGGATCAAGAGTTTCAGGGAATAATTGTATACTTAGCAAGGCTGGAGCCAATCTGAGATACATGAGACCCTGTTTCAAAGAAAAAAAAAATTTTAAATAGAACTGGGCAAAGCCTTAGAAGAAAATTCTAGAAGGGACACTGTGACTAGCATGGCTTGGAGGTCCAGATTCTGAATTGAAGGACTGAAGGTAATGACCTATAAGCATGTTTGGTGTCTGATTGGGAAGACTTCTGATTTAGAAGGGGCAGTTTACAAGATGCTGAGTTCTGATTTTGACTTCTGAGAATCACTAAGCTGGGAGAGCAAGCCTCTCTCTGAATGTGGATAAGGAGTGGGGGAAGTAGAGCAGAGACATGTTAGATGAGCATCAAGAAGTTCAACGGAAGAGATGTTAGACTCATGCAGTCGGGCTGGAGAGAGTTCAGCAGTCAGGAGTACTTACTGCTCTTTCCGAGAGCCTGCGTTGGTTCCTCAACACCCACATGGCAGCTCACAACTGTCTATTACTCTGGTTTCAGGGAGATCAGATGCCCTCTTCTGGCCTCTTGAGAGCACCAGGCACACATGTGGTGTATAAATATACATGCAAGCAAACACTCATATCTGTAAAATAAAAATAAAAATCTTAAAAAAAGAGTGAAGTCAAAAGGACTAGAGTAAATGTGTCTAAGGGTAGGAAGCTTGAGGGGATGGGGTGAGGGGAGCGGAGCTGAATGCGGATAGAGGACAAACTATCGTAGGTGGTGTAGGTACATGATGCCTGGGACATAAAAGCATCCAAAAGCATCAATATATAACAGAGATGCTTTAGGATTCTTTAACCTCAGTGGTCTTTAGATCTTGATGTCATGATGGTAACAGGATATATTAAATAATAAAACAATTATTTACCCAACAAGTTGATCATTGCTCAAGGCATGGTGTTCTGTCATCGCTGAACAAAATAGCAAGAAGCAACAGTCAAGTTCTCATTGCTATTTTCATGCTAATGAATGGTGTCGATACTTTAGGAGTTGAGGGTCTCACCAAGCTCTCAAAAGTCTGTCACTGGGTGCTGTGTGCTTGCTGACATTCTTTTTTTTTTTTCATCTTTCTTTATTAAGAAATTTTCTATTCACTCCACATACTATACACAGATCCCCCCTCCTCCCTCCTCCCATCCCTAGCCCTCTTTCCCAAGCCACCCCGTATCCCCACATCCCCCAAATCGAGGTCTCCCATGGGGAGTCAGCAGGGCCCAGCACACTGAGCCTAGGCAGGTCCAAGCCCCTTCCCACTGCATCAAGGCTGTGCAAGGTGTCACACCACAGGCACCAGGTTCCAGAAGCCTGCCCATAAGCCAGGGACAGATCCCGATCCCCCTGCCTGGGTGCCCCCCAAACAGTTTGAGCCAATCAACCGTCTTCTGTATCCAGAGGATTTAGTCCAGTCCCATGGGGGCTCCACAGCCACCAGTCCACAGTTCATGGGCTTCCACTAGTGTGGCCATTGCTGACACATTCTTGTGGCCAGTATAGATTGGAGTAATAACCACATCTCTATCTTGGAGTTGGACAGACTTGCACATTCAGTCACTGCCATGTGTTCTCTGTCGTTAGGGAGTACACGGGAGTGCTATCTTTCCCCCCAGCCTACAGATATGGAGATCTTAGAAGAGACAAACTCATTCTTGATCAGGACCATTTCTCAGCTTTGAACTAAGGCAGTTTTTCTCATTTAGGAGAAGATTAGAACTATTACCCTAATGAAGATTGTGTGGAGACATAATTGCCAGGATCTGCATGGCTTGGGGATTGTTCTGAGGTGACAGGGAACGAAGAAACAACACAGTACAGAAAAGCAGGGGCAGAGTGGGCTGTGCATGCTGAAGGACCCACAGCAACCCCTGCATGAAGCAGAAGGCGGTTAGCTGACCCGGGCAGGAGACCTCTGTAGAACAGTCCCAGGTTGCTGTATAGTAAAGAGGAAGCTGTGGTTGATAGTTTTGACATATAATCTCAACATTTGTACTTGCAGTGAGAGGACTTTGCCATTTCCATGATTCTGAGGCACTGGGGTCCTTGACATGGCTCTTCTCTTGTCAACTATACCCAGCCACTCAGGACTCCACCTGCTCCCACACAGGCAATATTTCTAACAAGAGCAAACTGCTGTGGGATGTTCTGTTTGTCCTGTGGGAGCCCGTTCTCGGGTTCCTTGTGGCTTTACCCAGTAGGTCCGCATAGAGGATGATCAGGACCACAAGCCTGAGTGCAGGTGTCTGAGATGGTCTGCACTTGGCTGTGCTGGGGGATGGTCTGTATGGCAAATGTGTTGCTCTGATTGGTCAATAAAGAAAACCTGATTGGCCGTGGCTAGGCAGGAAGTATAGGCGGGACTAACAGAGAGGAGAAATAAAAGAACAGGAAGGCAGAAGGAGTCACTGCCAGCCACCGCAGTGGCAAGGTATAGATTTGTGGAAATGAATTAATTTAAGCTATGGGAACAGTTAGCAAGAAGCCTGCCACAGCCATACAGTTTGTAACCAATAGAAGTCTCTGTGTTTACTTGGTCTCTTGTTTACTTGTTTACTGTGTTTACTTGGTTGGGTCTGAGCGGCTGTGGGACTGGCGGGTGAGATTTGTCCTGACTATGGGCAAGGCAGGAAAACTCTAGCTACAGTAAACCAGTAAAAGAAACTATTTTGTGGTGATATTGTATCTCCCAGTATATTGTACACCCTAATAAATTTATCTGGGGTCAGAGAACAGAACAGCCACTAGATAGACATAGAGGCCAGAAAATGGTGGCACACACACTTTAATTCTAGAATTCTGGAGGCAGAGATCCGTCTGGATCTCCGTAAATTCAAAGCCACACAGGAAACAGGCAGGCATAGTGACACATGCCTTTAATCCCAGGAAGTGATGGCAGGAAGCAGAAAGGTATATAAGGTGTGAGGACCAAGAACTAGAGTCCTTTTAAGCTTTTAGGCTTTTAGCAGCAGTGCAGCTGAGATCTATTCACTCAGAGGCTTCCAGCTTGAGGAAAAAAGATCAGCTGAGGAATTGGCAAGGCGAGGTTGGTCATGGCTTGTTCTGTTTCTCTGATCATTCAGCATTCATCCCAAGACCTGGATCCAGATTTGTTTTTATTAGTAAGACCTTTTAGAAATTTGTGCTACACTATTTTAATGGACAATAGCATCAAAGGTCCTTGCGGGACTAATGATCTCACAATAGAAACAGGCAAAGTAGACCTGAGACATCGAATGGAGGCAGAAACTGCGGAAGACTGCGGGCCTCTTAGTGGTAGTTATCAATCTGAGGCGAGAAGGGATCTTCAGAAAGAGGAGGCAGACCTGAGTCTGTGTCACGCTCCAGCACACAATCTCCTGGAGCAATGGATGCACATCCATGAAGATCTTCAGTCCACTCCCTGGCTCAGATTTCATCATCATTGAATACTCTCTGGCTGTCATATGGCTGTCAGTGTAAACTTTACAGGAGAGGGGAGAGTGTGATGAGCAGCTGACATAACATTCATATTTTCTCCAACACATTGACACCTAGTTGTTGTGAGTTGTTTGATATTATCAGTCTTCCCCAAGCCCAGGCGCCTATGTGAGGGCTGTGCTTCAGCTCTGGTCTGGTAAAGCTGAGGACCAGGTCTGGCATATGGTTACCATAGCAAGACTGCAGGTTTCCTCTAGGATAGTTTGGGTCTTCACTTGAACACCCACCTGTGTGAGCGAGTCAAGGAAGGGAGTCAATAATTAATGGGTCCATGACAAGCCTTTGTATTAAGTTTGGCTGCATCAGCATAAGCTGTGAAAAGCAATGCCCATAACGATTTTTGTCTGTGGGCGAGCACCCAGAGACAGCTAATAACATGGATGAAAGAGCAGCTGAAATTTTCCACGTCGGTGCTTCAGCTTGACACAGGCTAACATCACGTGAAAAGAAGGACCCTCAACTGAGTGCCCTCATCAGGTTGGCCTGTGGGTAAGTCTGTAGGGCATTTTCTTGACTGATGGTTTATGTGGAGGAGCCCATCCCCGTGTGGGCATTGCTGTCCTTGGGAAGGTGGTCCTGGGATGTTGGATAAGGCAGGCTGGGAAAACCAGTATGCAACAATCCTCTGTGGTTTCTGCTTCAGTTCTTACCTCTTAGTTTCTGGTTTGGCTTCCCTAATATAACGCAGCATGTCGCAACCTGAGAATACTTTCCTTCCCAAGTTGCTCTTGGTCACAGTTATATCACACCTGTTTCAAACCAGGAAGGAGATCAGTATAGAAGGAGAGGGACGGAGGAGGGGCAGAAATACCGAGAATGGTTGTTAAAGCTTTAAAGAATCCTATTATTTTATATTTACCTAAAATTACATACAATACATACGTGTGTGTGTGTGTGTGTGTGTGTGTGTGTGTGTGTGTGTATGTGTGTGTCTTAAATGAAGTTAGGCCACATACAGTGCCAATCCTCCCCACTCAAAAGCCATAGACTCTTGTAAAACATCTCAATATCTGGCATGAGAAACCTTCATTAATGTTCTTGGTCATATTTCTCTTTTTATTAGTGATTTTGGTTAGCATACAAAATAATGTTTTTCAGGTATAAACTACACTGCTTTAACCATGGACACCTGACCAGGTAGTATAGTGGGTGAGCTACAGGGAGGGGGCTGATGAATTCAGCTCTAGGATCTTCCTCCAGGTTAGGGGATGAAGCGTGTGGATCCCTCTTCTGCAAGGGAACTTCTTACCCTCTAGTAGTGTGGTTGACTACTGCTTATGGTCATGTCCATTGTCCAAGTGGGGTTGGTGCTTGGTAAAGCCTTTCTTTCAGCCTGGGAGGTTGGTCTGAGGGCTGACCAAGCACAAACAACAATAACAATAATAACAATAACAATCTATATTTGTTTTAGGAAATCAATGATGTATCATCATGATACATAGCTGGCCTTAGTGTGTCTGATTTGACATGTCAGACTTGTAAGATAAAAGTCATGTCCACAGCTCCACTCTTATGCTGGAGGATGAACTTTTTCAGCTTGTGGTCCCACTTCCCATGGGCCTGTGTTAAGTAAGCACATTATCTGGAATCAAAGTTCAGGTACCGGCAGTTTAAGACATGACAAAGGATAAATCCAACGATGTATAAAATGGACGAACTCCAGATATGGGTTTTTCTCGTACAGTTCGAGGCAAGATCCAATCTGGAGTTTGTACATTTTATACAGATGCCTTTCTTCCTTTCTCAGCTTCACAATGACAGTATCTATATGATAATTATCCATCCTGTGAAGAAAGGTACAAACTACTCAATAAAGAAAAAATCAGGTATAACTTAAGCCAGTGGAGCATTTTTATAGTCTTGGTCTGAAAAAATAAGACAGAAAGGTAAGAAAGAGCTAGAAGGTGACACAAGAGGGGGTGCCATCCAGAGAGAAGCAGGCTGGGAAGCATGAGATGGGCACGATACCTGGCATGCTGAAAACTTGGAGTTTTCCCAACCATGGTCAGCAGAGTAACTAAACACCACATTACCCTGTGCACACCTCTAGAGTGGGTGTAGAACCTATACACTGTGGCTTGTAGTTCGAAAGGGACCCAAGATAGGTTCTTAACATTATTTTGTAGTGTGTATGTCTATGCACTTCACGTGGGAAGTGCCCACAGAGACCAGAAGAGGGCATTGGATGCCCTGGAATTGGAGTTATAGGTGGTTGTGACCTTACATGAAAATCCTGGGGATGGAGCCTGATTCCTCTAGAAGAGCAGCCAGTACTCTTTAATGGCTGAGCCATCTCTCCAGTCCAAGACATGCTCTTTTAGATCCACTCAGTGTTGTAAAAAAAAAAAATGAGCCATATTCAAACTATAGACTTCACAAACACATACACACAGAAAGAGAGAGAGAAACAGAGACAGATAAATATGTGTATATATGTGTGTGTGTGTGTGTGTGTGTGTGTATCTATATATAGAAAGAGATAGATAGGTAGATAGATAAATAGAAAGAAAGAAAGAAAGAAAGAAAGAAAGAAAGAAAGAAAGAAAGAAAGGAAGGAAGGAAGGAAGGAAGGAAGGAAGGAAGGAAGGAAGGAAGGAAGGAAGAAAGGAAGAAAGAAAGAAAGAAAGAGAGAGAGAGAGAGAGAGACAGACAGACAGACAGACAGAAATATAGAGACAGATAGGGAGAGACAGAGAGACTGGGCTACACCAAGAAGGTCAGCTTTCTGTTGGTTTTAGGGACTAGAGAGATGGCTCAATGGTTAAGAATGCTTGCCGCTCTTCCAGAGGACCTGAGTTCCCTTCTCAGCACTCACATCAGGTGGCTCACTACCATAACCTGTGACCTCCAAGGGATTCAACCCCCTCCACATGTGGCATATGCACAGAAAAATACATACACATAAATAAAAAAAAAAAAAACACTAAAACAAATCCATTTTAAGTCTTTAAACAAATCTTAGTGACCAGGTAAAAGTCAACTTGTACTCTAGATAGCACCAACTGGCCAGAGTTCTATGGCACTGCTCCTTTACAGAACAAAACCAGTGCCTCTGTTGTGACCAAATCACAGTGGTTTTCCCATTTTGGTGAGAAGCCAAAGTGTACATTAGTAGATAAGAGTGGATGTATGACTTGCAGCTAGTAAAGAGAGGACTGGAGTTATTTCCAGAGCAATGACTACCCCAAACAAAGGCAGCATGCAGATTTCATTCTAGAAGTCTATGCACATTCACAGAGATAGTGCTTTGGGTGCTGGCACACTGCTGAGCATGTTCAAATTAAGACATTTGAGGGCATGCTCAGCAGGCCACTGGACATGTGCACAAAAGATTAAGATGGGAGATACTATTGCTTTGGTGCATGCTCAGTCCAACATTGGTGTTAGCAGTAGAATGGAGACCGTGCTTTCTTCCTGTTATGGTTAGAAGGTGAAACGCCCCCTACAGGTTCATGTGTTGGAAGGCTTGGTCCTTAGCAGGTGGCGCTGTTTTCAGAGGCTGTGGAATCTTCAGGATTGTGGTCTAGCCAGCAGGAATGAATCGCTTTGAAGGTGACATCTGTTCTCTGCTTTCTGATCTGCCAAGATGTGAGGTGTGGCTGCCAGAAGCTCACCCACAAAGATGGGCTATAGTCCTTGTGATTACGAGCCCAAATAAAACCTTCCTTCTCTAAAGTAATAGTAATAACAATAATCATAGTAACAACAATAATAAAAAAAAAAGCCAAGTTTATGCAGGGTGGCTGAAGGAATGAGCTGAAGAAGCTTGGTGAACTAAACTGATTCTCCTCAAATTTCTCCAGCATCTTAGTGGAAACAAACAAACAAAGGATAACCTGGCAGGTGCATTATACACGGTTTTCCCTTAAAGGCACCTGCTTGCTTAACTGCTAACACGGTGTGTGGTGGTAAAAGTAGGAACCTGGAATCACCCAGCATAGGTTTATCACCAGGTCCTGCCAGTTGTCAGCTCTGTGAAGTTGGGCCTCTTATGTGATTCCTCAGTGTCTCATCTCCGTTTATTCATAAGCAAAATGTAGCTAGGAATTGTCCTTATTTCAGAGATGATGTAAAAGCTAAGCAAAATAACAAGCACGCTGTATTTTCACTAGTGTTGGCTTAATGCTCAGTAGTGACTAGACACAGTCCTAATTGTGTAAGCCTTTGCTGTTACCGTAGTTGAGAGTATGTCCCACCTTTTCTCCTAACTTCTGTCCTGAAGTTAATCCTCATTCCTACCTTCTAAGGTAGATTCTGTACTCCCGAATGAATGAGTGAGGGAAACACAGCGTGGGGAATTTGGAGACTTGCCAGCTGCACATAGCTAGTAAGTGATGGAGCCTGATGCAAGGCCCATGATCTCAGCCACCAGGCTACAGAACAGCACCGTGCAGGTGGAATTCACATGCTCCAGATCCCCACAGTACACACCTTTTACACGGTGTGTGCATGTGGGTGCCCACAGTTCCTTCCATTGCCTCCACACCACCCAGTCTGAACTCCTTTCATTTCTGTCCTTGGCCTTTGATACATTGGAATTTGGGAACCCCCAATCCAGCAAAGTAAACATGTCAAATAATGGATTCATTGTGCTATTTAAAAATCAGTTCTCCCAACACGGCTTTTGAAAATTGCCAAGGAAATGAGAAATTATGTTTGGGGAGGTCTAGTATAGTGTGGGTAGTTTGTGAAAGTCAGGTGTGAGTCGTAGACTAGCCACATCCAATCAGCTAGAACTTCTTAAGAATACAAAGTTTGGGACTCTTAGCCTAGCCCTGGTGAAGGCAGAACCCAGAGGCTTGCTAATCCCCCCAAGTGACTCCGATACAGGCAACATTCTGCAACCACTATCTTAGATGCCACGTCCATTTCTGCAAGGAAAGCTGTGTTGGGTGGAGAAGGACAGCCTTATCTTCTACAAAGTTGCTCAAGAGAAAGATATGAGAAATATCTGTGAAACACCCTAATGGGAGCACTAGCTGGGGACAACATGGCTTTGTAGTGAAGCCATCAGGATAAAATAGTAGTAATTCTGTGCTTAGGTAATTAACTAATTATGCTTTTAATTGGTGCCACATAAGTGGCATTCTTTTGACATAATGAAACAATTAGCATTTGGAGACCGAGTGCTCAAAACAATGATCTTAATTTTAAATAGTTGTTATTGTCTGACAATACTTCTGTAAGAATTCCAGTTTCTTCAGAGGCCAGTACAACACAGGAAAGGTTACCCACAGATCCTGTCACAGGCAGCTTGCAGGTTGGGGTGTCTGACAGCTGGTTTAAGTAAGTATAAACCTTCAGGAACCTGGTTATAATGGACAGAAACTCAACCCAAACTAGCTTTAGCACAATAAGTATTATAAAGTTATTTTGACCACAGTTAGATCCAGGAAAGTAGATGTGTTTTAGTGTATGGAGGACTGGTTATATGGGTTGATAAAACATAATCAGAAGGTCTGAAATTACTGACTTCCTACTAGTTGAGCAAATCCTAATAGAATCCTTACTGACTTGTCTGGATCTTAGGAAGAAATAAGCCAATGAGAGGTAAACCATTCACCAGGAAGTCAAGATGGGCCAGGAGAGACTGGTCCTGCAAGAGGAAGTAGGATCAGGAGGGGAATGTGACATAGGTCTGAGGTGTGGCCAGACTATGCTCTCTGTGGTCAGTGTAACACTCCCCTGTCTGGATTATGCCCTAAGTCAAGTGCCTCCTCTCCTCTCCAAAGGTAGAGGTTTGGTGACCCAGTTGCTTGTCTGTTTCCTAGGAGGAGCCGTCAGCCAAGTTTACCTGGAGGGAAAGGATGCTCTGGCAATGTGGGCAAGAGTGATGGGAATGTGCCTCATCTTAGCCTCACGCAACAACTCAGCTCCTTCCTCTCTTTCTACGGTGTGCGGAATGAAGAGTATGAAGCCAGTGTGCTGGTCAAGGGATGTTCGGCCAAAGTGATCCAACCGCTCTTCTGCTACCTCATGTTTAAGGAGTGTGGAATTTTGGAATCTGAGGTGGTGGGAAATTGAATGGTTTCAGAAAAGGAGTGACATAAACAGACTCGAGTTTTAGGGAAACCGACGGTGGCCGCTCTGCAATGGCTGCCATTCTAGCGTTCAAGGCAAAGGCTCGTGGTGGCCTGGAAAATGTCTTTGATTTTGTTAACAATTCCACTCATGAAAAGTCAGATTGATGAACTCAGACATGAAAATAGAATCAACAATTCACACAGCTTAGCTGGAGTATCGGCTAATTAACTGTGCTAGAAGACTGCCAACTTTTTAATTATGTAAGGCTATGACTTTATTCCATAGAGTCAAATTAAAACCTGTGGAGTTTTAAACTAAATAACAAAAGTGAGAGCTCACAAGTTAATTAAATCCTGAAGGAACATTGGTGTCAGGATATGTTCTAATCGTATAATTTAGTATTTTATTATCTGTATGCTCTACCCCCGTGTGTGTGTGTGTGTGTGTGTGTGTGTGTGTGTGTGTGTGTGTCTGTGTGTCTGTGTGTCTGTGTGTGTGCGCGCATGCACGCGCGCAGTGTTGGTGATCAAGCCCAGGGCTTTGTGTATACTAGATGAGCGACCTACCATTCAGCTATATACCCATCCCTTATTTAGTATTTTAATGAGGTAGCTTGTATATGGATGTGTCAGTGAGTCAAGACAATGGCCCTAGAGCTTGAGAGCTGAGAAAAACAGGCTTCTTGGGTGAAGATGAATGTCTGTAATCCCACTACCTCTTTCAGCCAAGACAAGGCCTTGGGTTGTGATTACATGTCTAACTACTGTTTGTAAAACCAGATCTGGACCGTCTGCAATTATTTACTATACTTAGATGATTTTGAGGCACTGGGAAGTTTATGACACTCTTTAAACCTGAGCAATTCTTGGGTCATAGAGAATTGCTCAGAGGGTCACTTTGCCTTGTTTCCTTTCATCTGTCACTCATCTGGGCAACATTTCTTGTTTTGCTTTTCCTTAGGCTTACTATTGGTCTTGCCAAATCAGAGACAGAAAAATGAAGTCACATTTGCCTAAGTGTGGACTAGACAGGGCTTTTCTCTGTTTATCAATGGATGCCTTGTAAGAGGAAGAACAGAAGGGCTCTCTTGTGAGGAGATAGGGTAAATGATTAATTTGGGAGGAAGATGATGATGGTTTGCAAATACTGAAAATGGTGTAAGGATGGTATATTGCAGGGAGCTTGGATAGCCTTAGGAACTGATTTGCCCAAGGAATCTAAGCCTGCTTCAACAGTGGGCAAAACAGCTTCACTACATCCTTTGTATATTGGACCTCTCTTGAGTTGAGGGTCTTGGCCCCAATTAAATCAGGTCTGAGCTTTTCAGAGGTTTCTAAATCAAGTCATTTAAAATCATGCAGTGAAATTATGTTCTCTCTCTCTCCTCTCCTGGGTCATCACTTCCTGTCTAGCTGAGTCTCTAGAGGGATGTGCACAGTTCCTCCTTCTTTTCTCTCTAGTCACAAAAGGTCCTTTTTTCTCCAGGCCATCTGTGTCCTCTATATACCCAAAGAGGAAACCCTTGCCCCCATCCCTCACTCGAGGCTACAAGGGATAGGTTCACAGCAGGCCAACTGGATATTTAGTTATGTAATTCAAAATTACTGGGTACTCAGACGAAGGCCAGTGAAATACAAAATGTGCTCTCGTGTTTGGAATTATATAAGCTTCTATTATCACAGAATTCAGATTCTTGAAGAATGGCATAAGCCACAGAGAAGCAGAGAACTTAAAAATCAAAACCAGCTTCAGTTTGTTTGAGGTGACCATGTGACACGCACAGGCCAGCTAATCCTGCAGGATTCTGAGGCATGAGCTCATACACGGTATCACCTAGTGGCAAGCAAATAAGCTCTTGCTGAGGCTGAGCTGGATTTATATTTCTTTCCAAGCCAGCAGCCCTCAGATAGACCATCCCTATAGCAAGCCTGTGATTTCCTATCTTAGACTATGAAGTGGTTTCTGTTCAAACATTTATGAGCAGCATAAAACTCCAGTGTGCTTTCCAAAGTGAATCCTAATGACACTAGATGAGAAATGTCAGTCCATAGTCATGAAAATACTGTCACTATTGATTAAAAGGAAATGCACGAAGACATACACCACTCTGGTTAGAAGGAAATGGCATGCCTATTCTTAGTGTACCACAGAGTCTGCCAACTCTTGGTGGAAAGGGAAATTAATTAACCTAGAACAGCCTCATCAGGGAGGTGTTCATTAGTGTTGGGCTGTTGCCAAACTTCAGAGAAGATGGTGAAGATGCACAAGAATTGAGAGGACAGAGATCTTAGAAGGTTACTTAAAGCCAACACATCATACTAAAGACAATAGAACTCAAGATCCCCGAGGATCACTATACCCAGATAGCTTTGCAATTAACACAGTGAGTGGACAGCTACGAGATTAGGACAATATTTTAGTCCTAATAAACTCATGAAGAGTCTATTGGATAACATATGTTGTCTTACTAACAAAGGTCAGCTGGAGTTGGGGCCAATATGTACTAATCCAACCCTTCCTTAGCAAGTGGAACTAACCCAAGTGTCTACCAGCAAATGACTGCATAAGCAAACTGTGATATATGCACACAACACAATGACAAATAGCCAAAAAATGGGAAGAAAAATCTCACACATACTACACTATGAATGAACCTATATGTAAGTGGAACCCAAGTATTGTATGATATACCTAGGCTAGTCAATTTCATAAAATGAGAAAGTAGAATGGTGCTTGCCAGGGTCTAGGGGAAGAAGAAATGGGAAGATAATATTTAAAGGATATAGAGTTTTAATCTGTAAGTTGAGTTCTGGAGATTGGCTACACAACAATGTGAAAATACTAACAGCATTGAACCTTACATTTAAAAACTTGTTAAAATGATAAATTTTATGTTACCTATATTTCATCACACTTGAAAAGAAAAGCTGCTCACTATGTGTGTGTTTTTACTAGATGTCAGGCTTATCTCAATAAAACTGTCTTTAAAAAATACAAAATACAACAAAAAACAATTCCAGATGTCCCAGATGGGCTCTGCAGGGATGAGCACCTTTTTTTTTTAATTTTTTAACTAGTCAGGCAAAGATATCCTCCCAAGGTCCCTAAACTGTCTGGTGTGACCAAATTGCTAGGCTTGTACTGGTGTTCTGAATACTCATAACTCTGGCTTCCTGAACTCAAGCTCTGGTTTTCTCCTAGTTACTTCCCTAAGAACACATTTCTGAGGATTCTTTCAGTAAAGAAGGTAAAATATCATTTTTAAGATACAAGACTCATCCATAGAATTTATTGAGCTAGCATTTTACTTGTCTCTTTAGAGTTATTTCTCATGAGAATCCTGTATATTACACACACACACACACACACACACCACACACACACACACACACACACACACACACACACACACACATATATATATATATTGCACACTAAGAGTCTAAGTGGTCAAAGTCACTGAAAGACTGTTCTGAAGTGCCCTACTGTTGGGTGAGATGGGGTCTTAAAAGAAGGCAGAATTCCACTCAGGTGTTTAAATGAAACAAAGTTTAATGAATGGGACACTTCTTCCAGTGCTGCCAAAGTTAAGGGAGACAAGAAATAATGCCAGGTCACCTAGAGTCTAACACACATGAGAGGCCATTACTATTTCAATATGTGATGAAGTAAAGAGTGTTCACATGAGAATGTCTATGAACTTAGTGGGGGGGGGAGGATTAAAAACAGAGTTTAAAGAAGGGACAACCAAGAGGACACAGGCTGGAGAAAATAGGAATGGTGAGAACCTAAGTGGAAACATCAGCATAGGAAAGAGAATGATCATGTCTCCCTGTGGAATGGGCCACACTATTAGGAGAGGAACTGCAGGGGTGCTTTATTAATAAAGTAGGCAACTGCGAGGCTGCCTGGAAGGAGGGGGAGTCTGGAGTGGTCCAGAGGCCAGAGAGGAGATGATACAACTGCTTGGTAATTTGAGAGGAATTTCACTGGAAAAATAATTAGTGTGTGGTACCCAAGGACATACAAATGCCTGTGCAACCCAACTTTCTACACACTGAGTCAACACCCTTAGGGAAAAAACAGCACAAAACCCCTCTTATTGATCTCATTCTTTCCTTAGGAAAATATTCCAAATAACTGGGTAGAAATGGTTAAGATTTCATTTAAGAAACTATTATTTCTGGAGTTATGACTGCTAGAATACCAAGATTCCATTCCCTCAAAATAACTAAATCCTGGGTAGAGCACATCCTTAGAGATACTGCTGATCTCTTAGGAGAGAAGAGAGGTTTCCAAAAGGGATGAGTTTACCCTGGTGACAAATGATAATAGCTGTACCAATGTCAAGTTATTAAACTGGTATTAATGGTAAAACAAGGAAATTATATAGAGTATTATCTCTCTATATATGTCTAAAATATATATTGACAAACCTCTTACCAAAGTAAATTTTAATCAGCTCTTAGAAACATTATAGGTCTCACATGTGAAAAGAATACAGATTATTGCAAAACAAATAATGAATTTGACCTAATACATAGATTGTACATACAACTCTTGTCTTCTCAACATTCACAAACTAATCATAATCTTACAAAGTAAGTTGTAACAAATTTAAAACTTTCAGCATTAAAGCCATATTTTCTGACAAGAATGTAATTAAATGAAAGTAACAAAAAGATGAAACATCTTCACACACTTAGAAAGTTAAAACCCTGGTCCAACTGCAAATCACACTGGATGTTCAAGTACTTAGATCTTGGTAATAATGAATATAGTACATATCAATGTATGTGGAGTGTACATGAGCAGTGTTTGAAAGGCAGCTTATAGCTTTAAATGTTTATTTTGGAAAAGAAGAAGTCTGGACTGTAATGAATTTGAGAAATAAGGGCCAGAGCAAGAGAATAAATTCAAACGGAGTCAAAGAGCTAGTGAAGATAAAAGTCTAAATTAATGAAAGGTGAAACAAGTGTGCAAAAATTTAAATCTCTGAAAAGGCTAATAAAATGATTAAAACCTTGGTAACAATGAAAAAGAATATAAAAGAAAGTTGAATAAACACTATTATATATGTTGAGGAATAAAAAATAAATCATAAATTCTTGCCAGTAAACTTGAAAACAGTTAAAATGGCTTAAACTTAAACCATTGAACTTAAAGCTGACTCTAGAAGAAACAGAAAAACTTAGCAATCATATCCTCATAAATTAAAACATACTAAAAATTTGGAGAAGCCATTTAATAAAATATAATAAGAGAGAATATTCCCAAAAATAGGACATCTATGAGCCAGAATCCCTTCAGTGTCCACACTGGACAAAGACAGTGCAACAAATACAATTATACATAAAACCACCTCCAGTGTATATACAAAACACTAGGCAAGGTACTAGTAAAATAAATCTTTTAATCTGAAAAAAGAAGTACAGTGATTGACAAAATGGGCACAAGAGAGTTTTTATGGTAATAGAAATGATTTATTTATGATTATAGTGGTAGCACACCACCATTTGTGATTATTCATCATCATTTAGAGCTATCCACTCTAAAATTTAAATTGTATTGCATGTAAATTAAATTCAATGTACTGATATTTTAAAAAGAGGCTTTGTAGAATTTCTCACCTACTTCATAATAATATAATATTCCTGTGAATAAAAGAAAATAGCATCATGCCAAAGAAGACTATCTATCCCAAATTTATATTGGGCATCATTTCTAGTGAAGAATGTTGAAAGCAATGCCTTTATAATTATAGAGCAGACAAAGATGCCCACTGCTAAGGATGTCTGTCTATTCAATACTACACTGAAGAATCTGACCACACAAGACAATAAAAGACAATTAGAAGCATAAAAATAGAAAACAAATTTGGTAGCTCTCGATAACATATTTGAAAAAAAAATTAAAACAAGGAAATTAGAAACTGGTAGAATTTAGCAAAGCTCAATAAAAAATAGATTTGATACTCAGTCGGCAGAGGCAGGGAAGTTTCTCTAAGTTCAAGGCCAGCCTGGTCTATATAGGAAGTTCCAGACCTGCTAGAGCTATATAATGAGACCATGTCTTAGATTGTGTGTATATGGGACAGTAAAGAATAAAAAATATTTTGTTGTTGTTTTTGTTTTTCAAGACAGGGTTTCTCTGTGTAGCCTTAGCTCTTCTGGAACTCACTCTGCAGACCAGGGAGCTGCCTGCTTCTTCCTCCAGAGCACTGGGATTAAGGGTGTGTGCCACCACTACCCACCTAGAAGAAAAGTATTTTTTAAAAGAAATAATTTGCAATAGCAATAAAAGTAAGATGCTTAAGAATAAATATTAAAAAGATGTTTAAGGCTCATATATAGAAATTTTAATAATTATGTTGGAAGAAAGTAGAAAAATAAATGTTTATTTTAGTTTAAGGATAGAAAGCTTCAGTATCATTAATGTCAAGTATCTCCAAGTTGACTTACTGATTGGTTGATTGATTGATGTCATACCATTTCAATTACCATTTGAACTAATTTGGAATTCATCATGTGAATTATATTTTATTCATGTAAGATCAAATGGATAACAAAGAATGATGCATCTGAGCTTTTGCCTTTCAGGTATGAATACTTATAAAGCCATAAAAATATTTAAATAGATTGCTAGGTAAAAAAGTAGAGAACCTATTAATGAGTCTGCACATAGGTGGAACTTTGGTGCATAATACAGTTATATTACAGCAATTGAAAGTAAAGAGAGGACTTCTTAAAAAGCAATGCTAGTCATTCATTATTCACACACAAAAATCATTAACTAACATGCATATTCCACTCTACACAGAGTCAATTCTAGATGTGTAATAAAATGAAATGTGAAAGATGAAAGTTTTAAAAAACAAAATAAAACATAAATAATATACTAATTTTCAGGTAAGAAAGCATTTCTTTTTTTTTGAAAGCATTTCTTTTTAAATATAATTTTAATTAATTATTTGAGAATTTCATACATGCATACAATGTATTTTGATCACATTCACCCCCACTCTTCCTAGACCTAGGCTCTCCCAACTTTTTGTCCTGTTATTTTTCTCCCCTGAATAATTCATCCAGTCCACTTTGTTCTTCCCATGTACTCATGAGTGTGGGGCCACCCACTGGAATGTGATAGACATACCAGGGTCACATCTATAAAGAGAACTGATTTTCCCTCCCCTAGAAGATCCCTAGCTAGGGCTGGGGGCTCATGAGCTCCCCTTCATGCTGGAATGTTGGCTGGTTTGATCTCGTATGGGTCTTGTGCCGGCAACTGCAGCTGCCATGAGTTTGTGAGTGCAGCGGTCCTGTCTTGTCCAAAAGACGCTGTAGTGCTCTGGTCCTCTTTAATCTTTGGCTCTTAGACTCTTTCTGCCGCTTTCTCGGTTATCTCTGAGCCTTGGAAAGGGGAAAGTTATCCCGTGGCTGAATACTCCATGTATTTATGTTTACACTCACAGGTTAGTGGCACTCTCAGCCTTGGCCAGAGAAGCGTCTCCCTGCAGTGGGCAGCAATGCAGAGACTAGTGGCAGCTGGTCAAAGTGCTGAGACTGAGTGACTAATAGCAGTCAGCCCCTAACATCAGTATCAACCCCGCACAGCTCAGGGAACATTGTGGAGGAAGGAAAGGAAGACTAAGAGCCAGAGGATGGAAGGGATGCTGTGAAATCCTGTCTTCTGGATGTGATGTGGCATTGGACTCATGAACTCATCAAAGTTGTTCTCTGTTCAAGACCCACAAAAGATCAAACCAACAGCATCAGACAGTATTCCAGGAGGCAGCACCAACTAGACTCAGTGGGTTACAAAAACCAAACAAACAAACAAAAAACACACAAACAAAAAAACTAGTGCATGAAGGCTGGAGGAGGACATGTTAGGATATCTGGGAGGAGGGGGTGAGACCACTCAGTGGATTAACACAGTTGCTCTGAAGTCTTATAATTAATGTGGGAATTTTTCATTAGTAACAGTTAGGGCTGAGGGCACAGCTGAGTGGTAGAGTGCTCGCCTGACAGACCCCTAGAACCCAGTGGAATCTGTAATGACAGTGTTCCTACCACGAGATGGGAGGAGCACCCAGGAGGATTTCCCAGAGCACACAGGCCAGCAGCTAGCCAAGCAGCAGAAACATCAGAGACTCTGCCCTACAACTTCTACATGTGTTCCATGGCAAGATCTAGCACTCATGTACACACACACACACACACACACACACACACATGATTTTAAGTAATTAAAAAAGAAGAAAAACACAAATTATACACCATATGAATGAGGGATAACAGATGCACTTTGAGAAACAATCTGGCTTTTCTTTTTATTCTGAATACTTCTTTACCCTGTGGTTCTAGCGATTCCAATTCTAGGTGGGAACAGCCTTGTTTGGTATTCTAGGCAAGAAAAGAGAATTCCTGTCAGCACCATTGTAAGAGCATGATGCTGGACACCTAAAGAGCATCTTTGAGAAGGAAGACCTTTCAATGAAACAAAACAAAACAAAGCCTTTGCAGCCACATCCAATGGGGAGTATCCTGCCTTGCAGAGAAGTGAGTTCCCATAACTGGAAGTGATTGAGCCATTCTGGGTGCTGCCGGCAGAATTCCTCCACTGGGTGGAAATTTTACCAAATGACCACCATGATCATTACCAGCTGCCAAGGTTCAGCCTTGCTACTGAGCCTTCCTACCTTTTTCAAAAATGTTCAGCCATGCTACTGAGAGGGTACTGGAAACCCCTTATTTGGGTACCAGTTGACTCCAGGAATCTATCTTCAAAGAACAGTTGCTTCTGGGAGAAATGAACTTTAAACACTTAGCTCATAATTTATCAGGGGTTGGCAATAGAGTAGACTGAAAAATCTGGAAAGAAAGAGAAAAGAAATAAAAACAATATTATTTTTATTAACAAAACGTTGTCATAATATCTGCAAAGGAATTTTTTGAAGCAACGAAAATCACCCTTCCTCTATTGTCTCAAACATTGACACCACCTGCACCTGCATGCACTTGACTCTCCCAATTCTGGGCCTTTCTTTTTAACATAATGGAGGTAAATATTCTGTCTGGAGAAGGCTTGTGGGACGGACTCGGGACCTGTCCTAGGCTTGTTCACCGTGTGGGCAGAGACTTGCTGAGTGGTAGTGGTAGCAGAAGAGGTCTAAAAAAGCCTTGAAAAGGAGGGGCTGGGAAGGGTGCAGGAGGGGAGGGACCTGCTGAGTCAAAGTAGAGGGTAACAAAAGGTTGGCTCAGCCTTAGCCTGGTAGAAGGGTTACCCCCTTCTTGGGCAGAACCACTTGCCCCCTGCCCATTCCTGAGAGCTGCTTCTGGGGCTTATTTACCCTCCCTGCTGCTCTTCATGCTGGACCTTTTCCTGAGGGAAACTCAGCCAAGCAGCCTCCTTTTATTATGGTAGGACCAGATGTGCTCCCCGATCCAGATGTTGCTGGCATCAGTCAAGCAAACCTCAGGAAAGTCATCAAGCCAAACCCAAATCCCAGATTAGTTATTTTAAATGTTTTCTTGTTCTGAGAAGTGGGACAGGGGTCTTGGTCTTCTTCATGCCTCTCCCAGTTAAAGCTATGTAGGAACAAGTAAAAGGCACCATCTTCAGCCAGCTGTTAATCATAATTGCACAAGAACAGCATCAGACCCAGCAGAGGCCAGTGAATGTGACCAAGGTCCAGGCACGATGCTGGAAACTGGCTTGTAGGAGTTCAACACCTTGAAGTGGTGGCTACTTTTTCCTAGAGGACATAGAGCACCCAGAAAAATCAGGAAAAAGGGATTTTGAGGTTCATTGCCTTACCTCCAGGAAACAAGACTCATTAGTGTGGTACAGGCAGATATATCTTAACTAATGGGAAGTCAGCCCAGGCTGGGGGAGCAGCTGTGATGCTTGGCATCTGGTGCTCTAGACATACCTGCATATCCTTGTGTCAAGGAAGGCAGTCACAGAACTGGTTGGTCTTCAATCCCACAACCTTCTCTTAAGCCCCTAGGCCGTAGTTCTCAACCTTCCTAATGCTGAGGCTCTTTAACACAGCTCCTCATGTTGTGGTGACCCCCAACAATAAAATTTTTTTGTTGCTACTTCATAACTGTATTTTTGCTACTGTTATGAATCATAATATAAATATCTGATATGCAGGATATCTGACATGTGACCCACAGGTTGAGAACTGCTGCTCTAGGCTAATGTACACGCTCACATTCCTAGCTAAGATCCTTTTGTCTGATTCCTACCCATGATCTAAAATATCTTGATGTTTTTCCTCTGGGAAGCCTTCTTGAGCTAGGAGTCTCATGTCCCAAGGTCTCTGCTGGATGCCTATACTGTGTGTTTCTGTCTCCCTGCCACCTGGCCCACAAGTTCCTTTGAAGTCAGGACCCCGGCTTGTTTAACCAAAGTCCCCAATCAGCTGCCCAATGTGTGCTCAGGGACTTTAAGATCGTTGGCTCCCATCAAGGTCAAAGTGCCTTCAGAAAGATAGTGTTCCTCAGGATGGCTCACAGACCACTGCTGTGTTCAAACATAGGGTAGTCATTCAGAGGCAACTTCCTGAGCAGTGAGGAAGACCCGTTTAATGATGTCACCTCCACAGAGTATTGAGAGGGGGAAGCCCCACGTACCCTGTCTTTTGTTTCCAGATGGGCCTCTTCCAAGCAGTCATGGGAATAATCACTGTGTTGAGGGCAATTAATTCAGAGGAAATGAATGGTGTGTGCATTCTTTTATAATCAAATTTCCATACAGGATGCCCAGGACATTATCTCCAATGTAATAGTGAATGCATTACGCTTGTATATATAAGAAAATAGATGTAAATATAGTACACCATTATTAATGTAATTATTAGGTTCCGAATAAAATGATCCTAACATTACACGGTCAATTATGTGTAAGTGGAAGGGTTAACTATTCATGGGCCAACACGTGGTTTTCTTGTGAGATCAAAAGGATGGGGGAGCTAGTAGAAGCTTGAACCCCACTGCGTTTTTTTGTTGTTTTGTTTTGTTTGTTTGAGACAGAGTTTCTCCGAATAACCCTGGCTGTCCTGGAACTCACTCTGTAGACCAGGCTGGCCTTGATCACTAGAGGGCTGTAGGAATC
Organism: Peromyscus maniculatus bairdii; assembly: GCF_049852395.1. Lineage (NCBI taxonomy): Eukaryota > Metazoa > Chordata > Mammalia > Rodentia > Cricetidae > Peromyscus > Peromyscus maniculatus. The sequence goes on along the minus strand of NC_134857.1, from coordinate 80,477,583 downwards.
TTGTATCTTACCAGTGAGTGTGTCCCACTCTTCATGAACATTATAGAGATTTGCATAAAGAGATTTCTGGCCTGGCGGTGGTGGTGGTGGTGGTGGTGGTGGTGCACGCCTTTAATCCCAGCACTCGGGAGGCAGAGCCAGGCGGATCTCTGTGAGTTCGAGGCCAGCCTGGTCTCCAAAGCGAGTTCCAGGACAGGCGCAAAGCTACACAGAGAAACCCTGTCTCGAAAAACCAAAAAAAAAAAAAAAAAAAAAAAAAAAGAGATTTCTGACCCACATCTATTGCTCTTCTCTTTCTATTCCTGGGCTATCAGGCGGCTCTGGCTAAGAGGACAGGTGAGAAAAATTGAAAGGCCCACCATGCAGACATGTTTCTCCCCTCTAACCAGCAGGTAAGAACCCCACCTTTGCCCCCCCTAACTCCTTCCCAGAGCAGGGACAAATCTGTCACTTTGGGTGCTTCTCTGTGAGTACAGGTAAGATGTAAGATGTGTCTCCTTTCCTTGTGGACACTTCCGTTACATGGTGTTCGTGAATGTCACTCAAAGAATGGGGAGACTTATGAGGAAAATACCCATGTCTGCAGAAGAGATCATGGTGGCTGGAACAGGAGATATTCCAGGTCATAGACTGGATCCTTGCCCCAACCCTGGAAATATCTGAAAAGTGGTTATTATAGGTTTTCTGCAGGACATGAGGTCTTTATCACAGCAATGCTACTCAGCAGTTATGTACATTACACAAATGAATGGGCATGGATGTGTCTCAATAAAATTTTATTAGGCCATAGTCTGTATTTGCTGAAATGGGCAGGCTACCACGGTGCTCCGGTCTGCTCTGGGGAACATCACTGAGGGTGGTTGGCCAGCAGGGCAGTAGGTCAGTAGTAACTCAACACTCCGGCTACTGCTTCAGTGATGCTCTTCAAAGTAACCAGAGGAAGGGGGGACTCGTGAGGTAACAAGGAGCGTGGGAAGAAGGAATATTAGAATAACTAGTGGGAAAAGGACTCTGAGTCCCTTGCTATGAGAATGGAAGAGAAGGAAGGGGCTAGGAAGAGGTCAGGTTAGGACAAAGCCCTTCGGAGCATATGTGTATCACACAGCACATACACCATGCCTGCCTGAGGACCTGGGCTGGAAAGATTTAGAGAGCTGCATCTCCACTGTTAAGGATTTGGGACAAATTGCACAAGAATATATCACCTAAGCGACTAAAATGGCCCCTGGGAATCCTCTTCCCTCTCCTGACCGTCTAAATGTTTATGTTTTCTCAAGACTCATATTGAAATTCTAACCTTCCTGCATGTGGTAGTATTTGGAGGGGGAACCTTTGAGAGATGGTTAGATTATTAGGGGATGGATTATCGTCCTTATAGAAAAGACCTCAGCAAACTGCTCTGCCGAGGGCCAGGTAGAGAGTACCTCCTATGAAATAGAAAGTGGGTTTCCCTGGACACTGAATCCACAGGATCCTTGGTTTGGGGCTTTCCAGTCTCCTTGGCTATAAGGACTAAAATTCTGTCATTTATGAATTACTTAGACTAGCTTGGTGTTTGGTTATAGCTGTCCAGACAGATTGAGACACTGGTCAGTTACTCCACAGACACAGTGAAGAATGGCAGAATGCTTAAGAAGGCTGGCTCTGGTGATTCAGACGCCAAGTCACAGCTCTGACACATGCTAGCTCTCAGTGACTTTGAGCTAATTAGTCACATTAGCTGTGACTCTCTTTAAAAATATCCCATAATATCTAACAGAGAGGACTGATGTGAGGTTTATTTCATATAATCTGAATTTCTTAGGCCAATGTTGTAAATGTTTCCTTTTCTATTTCCTATTATTATTATTATTATTATTATTATTATTATTATTATTATTATTATTATTATTTATTAAGTGAACATAGACAATAAAAAACAAACAAACAAAAATCGAAACTAAACAAAACCCAGATCTTCTCCTTGGATCCTGTTCTACCTGCATGAACTTGACCACTGGAGACTCTTTTGAGATGCATGCATATTTGCCTGAGATAGAGCAAGGTACATCTCTCAGTAGTTCTCTCTCAGTGAGAGTAAATAAACATCACTACAGGAACTATTCTTTAATACACATATTCATATATGAAAATATATTCAGATTTAGGAAGTCCTGAAGAAGTAAAGCTTGGAGGTGGGTGGATCTTTTCATCTTTCAAAGGGGGAAAATTAGCCAGACTCTGAGACATTCTGTGGGTGCCTGGACAAAGACCAAGAGCTTGTTGCACTGAAGGAAGGCAGTGTTTCTCAACATGGGATAAGGATGCCCTTTCAATAGAAGCAATTGTGGTCTCTGTAAACACACACACACACACACACACACACACACACACACACACACACACACAAGCGCGCGCGTGCATTCCCTGGTCATATCCAATGGAGACCTACTGAATCAGACTCATGTGGTTTCAAACCTGGGAGTCTATGTTCTTAGCGCCTTCTTCAAGTGATTCTGATACATCAAATAGATTTGAAAATCATTGCTTTTGAATCTAGACCAATGGTTCTCAGTCCTGGATAAGCATCTTGACTCCCTTTGGGCAGTTAACTTGACAGAAATACTCAACCATGCCCGGGTCCCACTGCCCAGAACTCAGATTCAGTAGGGTCAATTCTAGAACCCACAGTGGTTCTGACTGAGTTGTTGATCTGATCACCAGTTCTAAAACTTTGTTATACATTAAAATTATTGACACAGGCTACACATCAGGCCACTGAAATTGCGGACTCTGAGAACCGAAGTTGGCATCAGTATTTAAAAATTATGCCCCGATGTTCCTCATATGTGTAATCCTCGTTCTTTCAGAATCTACAGTCTAGTTCTTAGACCAGTAAAAATTTTAAGGTCAAGATAGTAAATATTTGAGACTTTATGGCCATGTGGTTCCTGTCACAACTGCTTGTTGCAGCTATTGTGGCGTGAAAGTGGCCACAGACAACATATAAATGAATGAATGTGGCTGTTCTGATAAAAAGTTTAATTACGGGCTTTGTAGGATGGACTTGGCCACGGACCATAATAGGTTGACTTCTGGTCCAGATCACTGTTCTCAAACTATCTCTGCTGCAGGATCATCTCTTTTTATATAAAGCTTTCCAGTCTTTTGCAGGCTGATTCTTTTATAAACTACAATAAAAATTAATTACTAGAAGAATGAAATAAAAAAGGCAAAACGATGAACCCGCTGATGGCACGACTGGATACTCCGGCTGTGTCCAGTTTCTAAATGCACTCGATTTCTTTACTTCTCTTGCAGGAACTGACCTAAATAAGTAAATAAATCTGACACTAGACCCATGCCAGGAGTGTAACAAGAAGCACTGTTATAATTAAACTGATGGGCTTTCTGTCTAAAGAATGCAACATCAAGTGGCTGATTGGTATGGAGTGCACAGAGAAAGGACCTTTGACTCCAGCTTTTCAAAAACTGATGAGCTTCCATTGGTGAAAAAAAGGAATTGCAAAAGATCCCAGCATGCTAGTCACCACCTTAACAAATGGTAACATAGTTATCTGGATTTGAAATAGGGCTGAGAAAAGCAAGCTTTGTTTGTCAAGAAGACAGAGGAGGAGCGTCTGTCCTGTGAATGGGGAAACACTGGCTTCAGGAGAAGGACAGGGAGGGGCTTTGAAGCCTGGCCCACCCCTTAGCACCTGAGTTGGGACATCAGTGAGCTGGTTTGAGCCTCTGTGAGTTCAGGCTTGAAGTTAAGGCTATTACCGCCTTCTCGGAGTTGTCAAGGGAGTTCTAGCATGTATGCAAAGTCCTCAGATCAACCAACGACAGTGACTGTTACTAAAGAGCAGTGAGGACCAGCGTAGAGAATGCCAGTGACCTTCAGCATCAGGCAGTGAAGTGTGAACGGTGGCTGTGTTGTACGGTTGGGACATTTGACTTAGGTGAATCTCGGTTTCTCCATTCCTTCAGAGATGTTGATGGCTGCCTTTCAGGTTAAAGGAAAGGTGAGCGATGACTGAGTTACGTCAAGTACCATTCACAGACGCGCCGCAAAGTGGGAATGGTTGCTTTCTTCTCGTACTGTGTAGTTGACATATAATTCATATATGAAATTTCTGCTTTTAAAATGACAACTTCAGGGGTTTTAGAGTATTTCCAAAGACATGCAGCTCCTACCGCTACTTAATTTCAGAACAAGGAAAGATCATTTGTGTGTGTGTGTGTGTGTGTGTGTGTGTGTGTGTGTGTGTGTGTGTGTGTGTCAGGAGGGTTGAGACAAGGTATCACTATGTAGCCTTGGCTGTCCTAGAACTTTGTCTGTAGACCAGGCTGGTCTCAAACTCATAGAGAACCACCTGCCTTTGCCTTCTCAGTGCTGGGATCAAAGGCATGTGCTACTCCACTTAGCCACATCAGGTTTTGTTAACCATTTAATTTATTAACTGCCTTCCTACCCACACCCCAGAACCTTTACTGGTGTTTCACCAGAGAGCAACCACACTTCATAGCACTTAGGAACATCTCTTGATAATTGCTTTCTGGAGTCTCACCCGGTACAGCAGCAGCTTAGTCTATTCCCTCTTCTCAGGAATGGCATTGCTCATGGCTTTCCTCACTCTCTCCCCTTCTCAGTTTTGTAATACAAAGTTCATCTTCCATCGTGTCCTATCTGCCACCGAGAGTTGCAGTTCATCACCTGAGCATAGCTTGATCGCCACTACATATCCCTTCACTATGTCAGAGACAGCTCTCTCTGTGGCCGTCTGTGCTCCAGCATCATATTATGGGGTCTTGCGGAGTGTCTCTCAAGCCCCTTGGATCTTTGCAGTGCTGCACGGACTACACAGATTTGTTCCCATCACTGGGGAGTGGGTAGAAATGACAAGTGTCACTTTCAGGCCAAAGTGATTAGGAAATAAATATAGGGGCTGGAGAGATGGGCTGGTGGTTAAGAGTACATACTGCTCCTGCACAGTACCAGAGTTGGGTTCCCAGCACCCACAGAAGGTGGCTCACAACTACATGCAACTTCAGTTCTGGGACATCTGACATCACCTTCTGGCTTCTGTGGGCACCCACATGCACATACAAATACTAACACAAAAGACAGGCACACATATGCACATGTATAAGTAAAAGGTAAAACTAAGCCATCTTTTAAAAAAGAAATGAATATGTCTCCTCTACTCTCCTGTTCTCTGTCAGCTAACAACAGAGGGCACCAAGACTCAGAGAAATGGGAAAGTCCCACAGCAGCTGGATTTTGAACCCATGGTCCATGCCCCGCTACACAGGATGCTATCTGTTTAGTGTCAGATTGGAATTGACATGAAGAAGAAAGAAAACTATTCTGCCTGTGCTGCTGAGAGTTGGACCATTGCTTCTCACGGCAGCTTGGTATCTCCTTCCTTGTCTCAGTTTCTCTATCCTCCAAAGTCCCCAGGAGGAGAATGGCTGGAAGCAATTATCCTTTGATAGACATTTTTTATTATTGTTATTATTTACACCCTTCCCATGTATGTATAGGATGTGGAGGGATGATATTAAGGGGTCTTTGTTGATGAAGGGAGCTATTGAGCTGTTTCTCACATTGGAAGAATGCTTCTGAGGTAGCTGGTGAGAGCTGTCCTTCAGGCAGGCCATGAATCTGGCTGTCAGAGGCAGCTGGCTAGCATGGTAGCTTCCAAGGAGAGACACAGAACCTTGTTTGGAGAAGGCCAGCGGGAGAGGTGAGCTGCCTCTAGGCAGAGACTCAGTGACCATGACAGCAGGAATGGTGGCCTGTGAACTCGTGTTTATCATCTCCTAGGAAGGTCCCACACTGAAGTTCGGATGGTGACTTGGTAAGAAAATGGACAGTAAGAGAATTGGGGCCCATCCAGGTGAAACTTGGGAATACCAGAACCCCAAAGCCCACCTACGAAAACCTCTCTCATGCCCACACTCCTAACAGATACAGACACAGAGTGGGGAAAGGGGCATAGCCTCATCTTCTTTATATACAACCTCTTCTATAGGTGCCCTTCTATGACCTCTTTTTCTGAGGCTGCCCTTCCAGTCTCTTGTGTTCTCATTCTATTTAATGTTTGGTGGTAAAAAGAAATACCATGGGTGAACAGGCAGAAGATTTGCCTTTGAAGGTGTCGGTTCCCTAGCTTCCAGCTTCTAGGATGAGATCACTGAATCAACTTGTTCCACAGATATTCATAGGCACACTTATTTATTTATTTGTGCATGTGATTTCTCACTGATCAGCAGTTTTCTGAGGCCTTGCTGTGTAACCAGAACTGTAGTAAGTGCCATTGCTGCACGGAGAAATGACAAGGTCACGATCTGTGTCCTCAAAGAGAAGGACACAGAACAGAGAAATGAGAACAACAGCTTATGATGAAGTGAGTGCCAGCCACCCTTTGACAGTGTGCCAAGGAGGCCTGGAGATCTGGTAGGACCTAGGAGCTGGGGCCCTTGGCTCCTTTGGGGACTGTGAAAGATGAAGCCTTTGGCAGCTGATGCTTTGTCTTCAAGGACTAGGGTGGAGCTGATTGGCAGAGTGTTAAAACATGATGGGGAGGGCATGCCAGAGGTCATCTCAAAGCTCCAAAGCACCAGGAACTGGGCTCTGGCTGACTCTAAACAGAGACAACACCTCTTTCCCCGAAGTTGGCCAGAACTACTCCAGAGAACAACAGTGATTCTTTGGAGACCAGCTGCACTGCAGGGGTCAGATCGGGCTGCCTCCCCTCCTTGCTTCTTTTACACTCAGCTCAGTGGCCTGGGTTCAAAAGTGCAGGCAGGACTTTGGTCAGACCCATCTAGGTCTGCTCTGAGAAACCTCCCTGGTGTCACCGAGGGGAGGTTCACACTGAGTGTCACCAAGAGGAGGCTCACACTGGGTGTCACCAAGAAGAGGCTCACACTGGGTGTCACAGGGAGGAGGCTCACATATCTCTAGTGCTGGAGAATAAATAGGTTGAGCTATGTGTTGGATCTCATGGGGGGCGTCTCCTTCTGGCCAACAGGAATCTTCTGGAAGAGGTTTGGGGGCCACTACTAGATATTCTCTTTTTCCTGGAAAAGGCATGAGGAGAACCACATTTCCCGTCACCCAGCAGGAAGGCAAAACAGTCCCCAAACTCTCCCCAAATCCAATTCTCATGGCTTTAGGGGCAGGTAGCCCCGTGGGTTAACTGAATCTCATAGGTACATACAGGAAGCGCTTTCTCTTTATAGGAAGAGGAGAGAAAACCTGAAAATGGATCAGAAGAACAAGTTCCCAACTCCACCCTGTCCTGGGTGGTCTTGAAGTGCTGCTTCCCAATGTCTGAAGCCATTTCTGAGGGGGTACAGCTCAGAGAACTGTAGATTAGAACAGCCTGCCCCTGTAACCGGCCTTCTGAGAATGCTTAGTATCATCCTTAGGTTGTTTCCAGGAACCAGACAGTTTAGCACATGTCACCCAAGTACTTGTGCCATAGGGACTTAGATGCCCTTCTGGGGAGCCAGCCCAAGACATACCAATATTTGTCATTAAATTCTTTCAGATCTTCCCTATGTCTGGTCATAGTTTTTGTTTGTTTGTTGTTTTGGAGTTCCAGAGCCCTGGAACTTGCTCTGTAGCCCAGGCTGGCCTCAAACTCAGAGATCTGCTTGCCTCTGCCTCCTGAATGCTGGGATTAAAGGCGTGCCCCGCTCCTGCCTGGCATAGCCACAGTTCTTATGTGGTCTGTGACAAAACAGAGCTTCTCGAATGGCTCATCCCTTTGCTGTGAGATGTTCTCTTATCATACTCACTAAATGTCTCTTCTCTAAAGCCTGGCTTGCAACCATCCAGGGACTGGCCCTCAAGTTCTGACAAGCATGCTATGTGGAGCTGCTTCTAGAAATAAAAGCTTTATCGAAATAAGACACAGACTTCCTAATGAGGGTTATCAAACTGTCTCATTGACGTTACGTGGAGCCCATTCTCTGGATAACAACTTTCCTAACACGTAAGACACAGGCTTATGAATGAGGGATATCAGATAGGCTCATGGGTGACCAATCTCTTAGGACACTGTACAGGACAATATCAGTTGGGATGCTCAAACAGAAATGCGTATTTTCTTTTTAAATTACTATTTAAACTTTTTTATTCAATGTATTTTGATCATAGAGAAAGAATGAGTATTTTCAACGTAGATAAAAGAGAGAGTAACCTTGAGAACATTTTTTGTTTTGAAAGCTCATTCATCATTCCAGAGTACCTGAATGAACTGTCCTTCTTGACTCTGGGATCACTTAAGATGAAAAGTTGATTCTCAGGAGCAGAGGGGTTTCCAGGTCAGGCCAGTGCAAGCCATTGTTGTCTAAGTTCGTGCTAGCCATCTCCCCGTGTGGTGCCACATAGCATCTGCTGTAATAAGGTGCAGTTACTGGATGGCAGCTCTCCTTATGAACAGCTTTGTACATCACACACCCAGCCAACAGCCCTGATGCAGGGAGCCCAGCCATCCACATCCAGTTTGCCACTCTGCCTGAGGTTTGAAGGAAATAAAAAGTCCCACACATCTGTAACTCATTGTTGCCTATCAGTAGGCCTTAGCATATTTGCTGGAGAGTCTGGAGCATTCTTCACTAGACTTAGAAGTATTTAGCCAGTGGTTTCTCAACTAATGCTGTGACCCTTTAATACAGTTCCTCATGGTGTGGTGACCCCCAACCATAAAGTTATTTTCATTGCTACTTCAAAACTGTAATTTGGTACTGTTGTGAATCACAATGTAAATGTCTGTGTTTTCAAATGGTCTTAGGTTACCCCTGTGAAAGGTTGATCCTCAAAGGGTTGCGACTCACAGGTTGAGAACTGCTGGTTTAGTAGATTTGTTAAACACTCTGGTCTCACCAGGAACCCACAGCTCTTAGGATCTGATACTTTTGATGTCGTGTCTTGGTGTTTTGTGACTTTACTTTTAGCAAGTGATTTTTTTTTTTCTGACTCTACCCCCACATCTCGAATACCCCTTTTAGAGAATATTTTCACATTCTGCCCAGAGCCCCATTTCAAGGGGCTCACCCAGTTCCCAGATGCCAACGACTCCCTGATGTGTCCCTTCCTAGGTGATGTGCTTGGTAGGAAACTTCCAGGCCCCAGATTAGGGATCCTCTAGGGGCTCGCTTGTGGCCAGTGATGGGCCAATGCAGGACACAGAGGTTGGGAACCTTGGCTTTAGCTGAGATAATTCTCATCCCATCTCCAGAACTTTCTGTAGAACCGGGGATGGCGTCTGTCAGAACCATGTCGATGAACAGTCTCCTCTTCTTCCCAGCCTGCCCGGTAGTAACACTGGAAGCACAGAAAACAAAGCTACGTGTGACCCCTAACAGCAACTGTGCCCTCTGAGATCTCTTGGCACTTGATGTTCCTTCCTGTGTAAAACAACCAGATTCATATAACCCTGCAGAATAGACTGTTCAACATTAACAAGCCAGTGAGCAGCTAGAACGGGGAGGCTGTAAAGTTCAGAACAGCGCCGAGCCTCTCTGTGGGAGAAGCTGGCACCCAGAGAGAACAAAAGGCTGTCTGTGATCAGTGTCTTCCAGGACTGGTCACCTTCTCTTGGCGGACTTTCCTTTTTCTATCCGCTATATGATCAGATGGTATCTTAGGATTCTCTCTCTATCTCTCTCCCTCCCTCCCTCCCTCCCTCCCTCCCTCCCTCCCTCCCTCCCTCCCTCCCTCCCTCCCTCCCTCCCTCCCTCCCTCTCTCTCTCTCTCTCTCTCTCTTTCTTTCTTTCTTTCTTTCTTTCTTTCTTTCTTTCTTTCTTTCTTTCTTTCTTTCTTTCTAAGACAGGGTTTCTTTTTTGTGTAGCCCTGGCTGTCCTGGAATTATCTCTGTAGACCACGCTGGCCTTAAACTCACAGAGATCCACCTGCCTCTGCCTCCTGAGTGCTGGGATTAAAGGTGAGCCCCAACATTGCCCAGCTTAGTTAGGGTTTTTATTGCTGCAATGAAACACCATGACCAAAAAGCAAGTTGATGGGGGGAGGGTTTTTATTTGGCTTACACTCCATATCGCTGTTCATCATCGAAGGAAGTCAGGACAGGCACTCAAACAGGGCAGGAATCTGGTGCAGAGGCCATCAAGGGTTGCTGCTTACTGGCTTGTTCTTCATGGCTTGCTCAGTCTGCTTTCTTACAGAACCTGGGACCACCAGCCCAGGGATGGCACTACCCACAATGGGCTGGACCCTCCCCCATAAATCACTAATTAAGAAAATGCCTTATCGTTGGATCTCATGGAGATATTTTTTTTCACTTAACATCCTCTCCATTCAGATAACTCTAGTTTGTGTGTCAAGTTGACGTAAGACCAGCCAGCTCAGATGACCATTGATTAGTCTACTGAGACACTCTATGGCTCTCTATAGACCAGTTTCTTTCAACAGTTGACCTTGAATGTGCATCTTTCTTAGTAGTTGGTCAGTCAGAGGGTCTTGGAATTCACAGCTCTCTAACAAGAACCAGATGATTCAGCTGGCAAGGCTGTTGGTGTGGGGTCTACAGTTCTAACTGTGTAAGAGTGATGGGCTATGGAAGAAGAGCCATTTCATAGTTTATAACAGCACTGGCATTATTACTTGGCTGACTTTAAGGATTCATTAAGCTTCTTTATCTGCTTGGTGAGAAAATATCCATTAAGGAAGAGAGTTCCTAGCCCCACTAAGGCCCCTGTGAACTATGCTAATTCATCCATGAAAGGGGTCACTTTCCCAGAGGAGTCAGCACAGATGTAAACCAAATAAATAGATCTTGATTCGAGGCAAGATCCCCAAGGCAAGAGAAGGGAGGGAAAGAAGAGCATCAGTCCTTTGGAGAGGGTTTTCCTTAAAGGCCCTTGTCGCCTGAGTATGACCTAGAGTGCTGACAGTGCCTGAGGTTGAGCCCTGCTGTGCACACGGGCTCAGGCGCCAACCCTCTGGGGACAGGAAGGAGAGCAGTCTAGCCTCCTGAGACTTTTGGTGACGTCCAGTCATCTGTAAGGGTTGCTCTGCTGGAATCATTCGCCTTTCTCTGGCCTAGTGCCTTGCCACCCAGTGTGTTTTTACTGGACATCACTGAGGTCTGAGAGCCCAGGCGTCAGGGCAGTTAATTCCTCAGAGTGCAGTGTCTGGGATGCTGAAGTGAAGCTGCCAGTTCCCATGCTGGCCTCCAGGCTGTGACGTAGCCCTGCTGGAAGGCAGGCTTTGCTGGGTCTTACTGAGCCTTGGGTCAGCAATTGTCCTGGACCGTTCTCTGGAACCCTTGGGCACTGCATGGGATCAAGAAGCTCTTCGGGGATCTTCCTCACCGTCTCAAGGCAATTTACCCTTCTTTAAAGTGTCGGGCTCTCAGGACTCAGAGGAACCTTGGGACATCCAGAACGGCCTTTTCTCTTTGATAATCATAAAACCCTCTTTATTAGTGTAGTCCTAACACCTTGGAGGTTATGACGGTTACAAGGTATTTTCCAAACACTTAATTGAATCTTTTGGACAGTCCTACGGATGCTGCCTCAAAAGCACGGCCTGTGTATGTCCATGTCTCAACCTTCCAGCCGCCACCCTAGCCATGGTCATCTCTTACCTGAACCCCACGTCAACTGCCAAACGTGTTTCTGCTTTTCAGCTCTCCATCTCACACTCTATGCTCATTGGGGCTGCTGTAATACAATACCTAAGTGACAGGAATTCGTTTCCTGCCATCTGAATCTTGCCTCAGCTTAAAATTAACCTCCTTCCTTCTTTCCTTTCTTCCTGGACAAAATGTCTTCATTAGTTTCCCATTGCTCTTACACTAAAACCCGAATCCTTCACCAAGAGCATAACAAGCCCCCTCCTCTTACTTGGATATAAAATGCTCCTTACAGGCACCGGTGCTGGAACACTTGCTCTCCACTTGGTGACACTGTGTTGGGAGGTTGTAGAGCCTTTGGGAGGTGGAGCCTAGACGGAGGAAGTGGATCTTTGGGGGTGGGCCTTGGGGTTTGTAATCTGACCCCACTCCCTGTCTTATCTCTGTTTCTTGGTCTACAGAGGTGTGGACAAGCAACCTAACACGTCTGCCAGCACAGCTTCCAGATGTTTCTCCCTCCATGCTTCCCCCATGATGGACTATCCTCTCTCTCAACTCATGAGCTCAAATAAATGTTTTCTGTCTTAAATTACATCATCATGCAATGAGAAAAGTACATAGTAAATTAATTATATCAAAGCTTCTGTGTCTTTCTACTTCTGACCACCTTAGGCCTAAAAAATTTTTTATGTGACCCTTGTTTGTAGGTATATAAATGAGATTGCCAACCAAACATTTACTGGTAATAAATCATAAAGAAAATTGTTTTAAGACAAATCTTTGTTATGCATAAACTTTTACCATTTTATTAAAAATAAGGGTAATTTTGCATATTAATGAGGTGGGTCATAAATCATCCTGGCTGACTATTTGATACAGAGCATTGCCAATATTTTTCAAAGGGGATTGATACTTTGATCTTATAATTGTCACTGCTGAGAATGGCACTTGCTACAAACATGTAGAGTAATGTGTTCAGGGCAGAAGTATGTTTAGGGCCATTTCAGAAACTATTGGAAAACCTATCTTAATCCCAAACCAAAATTTATTTAATGACTTTTATGAAAACCAAGTAGGCACCTCAAACAGCAATATTTGGAACTAGTCGTTCTAACATATCACAAATCAAAAGGCATCCTAGTTTGTTACTTACATGCTGAGTAATGACAGCAGTCAAATATTACAAGCCTGTTTTCTTAAACAATTGTTTATATAGTCAAAAGAGACTTTGCAAAAAACACTTCAATTCATGACATATAATAGTCCCAAATCTGAACAAAGATGCTTCAGAAATTTTTTCTTGGTGTTTGTTGCATGGTATGACATTTTTCAACCCTCAAACAAATTCTGAGCCCATTCCTAAGAATGTTTGTCTTTGTGTCTACAATATGCTTTACCCAGATCAACTCAATCAAAACAGATGCTATCCAGTCATTACCAGCCTTCCAGTTTATTTTGCCTGCCATAACCTATTTACTGGCCAACTCCCTCCTTGTAGGCCCCCATAGGCTCACAGGAAGTGGCACTATTAGGAGGTGTGGCCTTGTTAGAGGAAGTGTGTCACCAGGGGTGGGCTTTGAGGTCTCAGATGCTCAAGCCAGGCCCGGTGTCTCACTCTCTTCCTGCTGCCTGCAGTTCCAAATGTAGAACTCTCTGCTCTCATGCTGCCATGCTTCCTGCCATGATGACAATGACAATGAACTAAACCTTGGAACTGTAAGCCAGCCCCAGTTAAACGTTCTCCTTTAGAAGAGTTTGCTGTGGTCATGTTTCTTCACAGCAATAAAATCCCTAACTAAGACACTCCCTATAAAAATTATTTGTCTCAGGGCTTGGAAAGTGGCTTAGTGGTTAAGAATACTTGTTGTTTTTCCAGAGGACCCAAGATTGGTTACCTATGACAGGTGGCTCACAACCATTTAAAGTCCAGCTTCAGGGCATCTGATGCCTCTGGCCTCTATGGACACCTCTACTATCATGCACAGACCCACATATGGGCACACATACTTACACATACTTTTAAGAAGAATATTTATTCCCTGAGAGATCTTGTCTGTCTCAGTGTTGTAACCACAGGACCAAGGAAACAGGAGGTGCTGAGTCAGGGTTCCCCAGAGAAACAGAACTAATGGCTGTATTTGTATAGTAAGATATTTATTATAGAGATTTGCCTCATATGCACATGAGGGCTGGCAAGTCCAAGTTCTACAGAGTGAGCTAGCAGGTGGAGGTCTGGAGAGCCAATGGTGTCCATCAAGTTTGAAGGCAGTCTCCCCAACAACTCCCTCTTGCTTGGAGGGCAGCTCTTTTTGTTCTATTCCTACCTTCAAACAATTGGCTGAAACTCACACACAATATAGAGGGCAATCTGCTTATCAAGGTTAGGGGCAGGGGCAGGGTATGGTAATCTCACCCCAAACACCCTCTAAGTTGGCACGTCAAAATCACCCTTCACAGGAGGTATTCTAAAATGGCCATTAACTGAATACGTACTGTGATCTTCAGATGCCCCATGAAAAAGAACTCTTCACAGGTATCCTGCCAAGAAAGTTAGCGGATTCCTCTTAATAGCATACAGCTAGAAAATAGCAGAGATGACGTCACACCTCCGTCTCACCATCAAGTCCAGCCCTTGTTTTAATAGCCTGCAGGAGCCTTCGTACACAGGTTGTTTCATTTGCTGTGCCAGACAGACACCAGAGAGTGGAGAGGCTTTTACCACTTTTCTCTGGAAATTCTTCCTGATGAAAAAAAATTTCCTCCAAGGACAGCAGGCAAGAAGTTTAAAGTCAGAAGGAGCCGTCACAGGCTTTTTCTTAGAATTGTATCTCGTGTGTGTGTGTGTATGTGTGTGTTTCAAACAACAACAACAGAGAGAGAGAGAGACCCACAGTCTCACTGTAGCCTACTTTTTACTAAAGCAGCTGCTATATCACACACCTACTGTCTTTCAGCCCACTCTGAAGAGCAGACAATATCAATTCCGCTTTGTAGTTGAGAAAATGGAGGTTCAGAGGGAAATTTGCCATGCTTGTCATTTTAAAACAGTACATTGATTTCAAAAGAGGTTTGAGTCCAAAATTATAGTCTTCCCTTTGTACTCTAGTCTCTTACCAGAAGTCAAGTCCACGGTGGGCTTGGTATTTATCCGTTGCAGCTGACCCTGGTCTCTTTCTCTCCTGTGCTCTGCCAAGCTGGAGCAGTATGCATAGTGAGTAGCTCACCTGTCCTTCGGTGAGAAGCCCTAAACCCATCTGGGCTGTCTAAGCAAGGCATGCCATCTGTTGTTGTTTTATAAATTCATTTTTTTTCTTTGTTTTCCCAAATGGATCGTTGAGCAAGGCAGGAATTGAAGTTCTTATTTTTTTTTAATCTCCTCTTACCATACCCAATACAGAGGATGCCCCCTGCCTCCCATGCTGCAGATCTCAGTAAGTCTACTCTGAAAGACTGACACAAGAATGAGAAGTTATGGGAAATTTCAAGGAGTCAGTTTGCTCATCGAGTATAAGATTTGATGAAGACAAACATGGTGACTCCAGATGGTGCCCCGTAAGTGGGGCAGGAGGGCTGTCCCTAGATAGCAAGAAGTATAGGGATGCAGGGGATTGGGGCAAAACCCCTACACCTAGGTCTTACATCTCTGGAGAAGACAGGGATTGGTTAATTCTGGACTGGCTGGATGCAGTATAAAAAAATTGCTAAAGGAGAGTCAAAAAGTCTTAGGCTATAACATTTGTAAGTCATTAGACACCCTTGAGTTGGTTCTTAAATTTGGAACATTACAGGATTTAACTAGATTATTGTAAAGTCATTATTCTAGCTCAAAAATATTGTCATTCCACAGACAAAAGGCCAAGTTTCTTAACAGATAAAGACCTCCCACAAATAAACTAAAAATAGCCAGGAACCCAACAGAAGAGTGAGCAATATGAGCAGATAGTTCACAGGAAAATAAATCATTTTCTTAAAAAAAAAGAGCAATGCAAACTAAAACTATAAAGCAAGTTGATGTTTTCAACCATCAGAATGGAAATGTCAACATTTCCCATAATCCAACATGTAGGTGAGAGTCTAGAAACTATGACACCCAGAAGGCACTGGAGATGTACAATGGATGTCTTCTAAGGAGAGCAATTTGGTGATTATTATTAAAAGTAAAATGTCAAGGTTGGAGGGATGACTCAACAGTTAAGAGCACTTGGTGCTCTTGCAGAGGACTAGAGTTTGATTTCCAGCTCCCACAGTTCACAGCCTCCTATAGTAACTCCAGCTCTAAGGGATCCAACATCCTTGTTTGGCCTCCAAAGGTACCATGCCTACACACACACACACACACACACACACACACACACACACACAAATAAAATAAATCTTAAAAATTGAATCTTGATCGGCCCTTTGAAGCAGCCATCCACACCTAGGTTTTGATCCTATAGCTGAACTCACTCACACACATGAGAAAGTGACCTTTATAAAATGGCATTTACTATAGCTGGGTTTATACTGTCAACACAAAAGATCTAAATATCCCATGATTAATTGCTATTTAGTTCAACTGTGATATATCATATTTCCATGCAATGCAATGACAGTAATCTTTGAAAAGGAAGTCATCTCTCTGTGTTCTAACATGGACAGATGTTTCAAATATATTGTTCAATGAAAAAAAAAACAAGGGCAAGATAGTACCTAAAGTTAATATCAGGGTTATTAAATAAAAAGTACACATGTGCTATTTAATATGTAAGTTGTTTTTTACTTAGAAATTAATTATAGCTTTAAATTTTTTATGAAAGTGAAAATAGTTTAGGGACAGCTATTTCTTCTTTTCTAGTATGGACACTTGCTCCCCTTTGCCTTGTCATTTGAGTACATACAATTTCTATGTCTGGGGAAGCCATCATAAGAAACATGCAGCAGGACCTGGGCATAGTGGGCCATGCCTGTAATCCCAGCACTCAGGAGGCTGAAGCAGGAGGATCTCAAATTGGAGGCCATCCTGAGCTACAGAGTGAGATACTTGTCTAAGGAATACTGAAGCAATGGCTGCCTCTAGAGAGGAAACTGAGTGGAGGCAGCAGAGAAAGACTTTTTAATTCTATACTTTATCAAACCATTTGAATTTTGTGTCATTAACAAAAAAATTAAAAAAAAATATGAACACCCGTGACAAAATTCTGTGGTCTGTACCTTTAAAGAAAAGATCACCATTCCAGTGAAGACGGAAGAGGTAAAGGAGAAAAATTAAGTCAAAAGACAATGACCAAAGGGGATGGGAGCTAGCTTCTCTGGAATAGATGTATTCCAGCTGAAAAACAAAGAACAATAAAATCAGGTTTCAGCATTTTCAGCTGCTAATATTGGAGTCAGTGTATGCATTGATAGATGTAGGAAAATAAATTATCAATGATAGCTTTTAATACTCAGTATGATATTTACATTTACACACTCCGAGTGGAAATATAAAAAACTGCCTGTGAAGGACTCATGTCAAATAACTGATCCTAATGGGCCAGCTTCTAGACGTCGCCATCAACTAAAGACTACAGAGGAGTCAGGGGAAAAGGTTAGACAACTGATGACTTCCCTTCACTGTCAACTCAACAGGGCAGGAGTCACCCAGGAGGCCACCTCCAGGCGCACCTATGAGGGGTTGTTTAGATGAAGTTAGCCCTGGGTGTGCCTGGAAGGGATAGATCACTTTGATTAGGTTAACTAGGGTGGGAAGACCCACCCTAAGGAAGGGTGACCCTGCTCACTAGACTTCAGTCCTGGAGGGCATGAAGAGGAGAATGCCAAACACCAGCATCCCTCACTCTCTGCTCCATGGCTGTGATGCTGGGTGACCAGCCACCTCAAGATCTTGTCTCCCTTGACTTCCCTGTCCTGATGTACTACTGTCTGAATCCCCTCTCTCTTAAGTCACTTTTGTCAAAGTTTTGATCACAGTAACAGGAAAAGTAATTAAGACGACGACCTTACCTGTGTTTAGGCAATTGTCATAAATGCAGAAGAATACTTAAATTCAAGATGGTAAAATGTAGCACACAATTTTATGCCAGTAACTTAACACCTCAATAAAATTAGGCAATCTGTTCAAAAGTGTCCAAGGAATTAAAAGAAATACCCATTCTTGAAAAGGGCTTTGGACTGGGTAGGTGCCAGTGCTGGGCCATCTGCCCCCATGAAACTCCACTTCTTATCTAGAGAGGCTGACTCCAGCAAAATGGCTGCCTAGGTTCCGGTATCAGCTGCTTTCGGGCAGATTTCAGGAGTGAGAGGAACTGGTGGGAAGCCAGAGATGGCGGAGGAGAGGAACCAGGGGTTTGTATCCCCTTCTGCTCTGTCTCTGGTAGTTACTAATGTTGCTCATCTATGTTCTGTAGTGTCAATTTCTTCTAGCCACACTACTGTGGCTCCAGCTTCTACCCCAATGACTTCATGGTTTTGCTGCTTTGCTCTTGCTCTCGCTCTCGCTCTCACTCTCGCTCTGTATGTGTGTGTGTGTGTGTGTGTGTGTGTGTGTGTGTGTGTGTGTGTGTTGAGGGAAGTATGCATCTCATGTGTGTACATGTGCTCATTCATGTGTGTGAAAACCAGAAGTCAGTATCATGTGTCCTCTATCACTTGCCACTTTTTTCTTTGCGACAGGGTTGCCACACAGTTGCCCTTCCCTTTTCACATAAGCGCTGGGGATCCGAACTCAGGTCCTCAAGCTTGTACAGTCAGTACTTAACCCACTGAGTCTTCTCTCCAGCCTCCCACCCACAGCTTCAACCTTGGATCTCCAACAGCACCACTTCCTCCCTTCCTCCTCTCCAGATTAGGGGCGTGGCGTCTGTATGGAGCTATTTGGTTTGGTTTGGTTTGGTTTTCTGCTCCTTCCATTTCCTGCTCCAATTTCTCTTGTAAAAAACTCAAAACTTTCTGTTTTCTTTGTTGGGCACTGATACAGGTGGCTTTACAACTGTTTCAAACTGGAAAACATGTAACTTCCAAGTTGCACATATATATATTTCAGAGTGTAGTAAATGACATAAAACCTGTAGATAAACAGGGCAAGAGATAACTATAGAAAAGTCGTAAGAGAAGATTTGCAGTAGAGACATGGCTTGTGACAAAGATATTATTGTAAGTCAATGCACAGAAGCCTGGTCTTTTCCATACATGGTTTGGGGACAATTACAGTCCACTAAAGTGTTAAAAGATTTAAATATAAAATTTACTTCACTTTGAATAAAAAAGGCTGATAGCTTCGACATGAACACTATATGCAAAGCTTCTAGAAAACAATATAATATTTTCAGGATTTTTTTTGTAGATTAAAAGATCCCAAAGAAGCAATTAAAATCACCAAATAAGAGGAAAGCTTAACACATTTGACTTCTTTAAAATTAAGAACTATTTAATAAAAGACAGTGGCTGAGAAGACAAGGCATGCCATTGGGGGGCCTCTCAAAGGCCTGTATTTCGGATGAGAAAGGACAACGTTCAGAATCTAAGTAATACATCTAAAGACTCTATTAAGAAAGGGAAAACACTTCATGCAAAAGCACTTCACAAGAAGATGCCATTCATATGACCAGCAGGCACATGAAGAGGGCATCAAAGTCATAAGACATTAGGACAACACAGAGTTGTACTGTGACACCTTTGTGGGCACACCAGTGTCACCAACAAATGGACTGAGGTGGTCACACTTAGGGTCACCATCGCTGTGGTGAAACACCATGGCCAAAGGCAGCTTGGGAGGACAGGGTTTATCTGGTTTACATATAGTAGTTCATTGAGGGAACTCAAACAGGGCAGGAACCCGGAGGCAGGAGCTGATTCAGAGGCCATGGAAGAATGCTGTTTACTGGCATATTCTTCATGGCTTGCTCAGCCTGGTTTCTTATAGAACCCAGGACCTCCAGCCCATGGGTGCTACACCCACAGCCAATGGGCCCTCCCACATCAATCACTAATTAAGAAAATGCCCTTTCCTTAATTTAAAGAAAACAGGCTTGCTTCTGGAGGCATTTTCTCAATTGAGGTTCCCTCCTCTCAGATGACTCTAGCTTGTGTCAAGTTGATGTAAGACTAGCCAAATATCGGTAGAGTTGTACAAGTAACTACAATTCCTATATATGGCCGGGAATGTAAAGTATTCAGAATGTGTCATATTCCTAAAGCTTTAAACTATAATCTATATGTACCAACTCACACATTTTTAAGGTCTACAACTTCAAAAGTTTGACACTGAAACCATTACTCTCTTAAGAAAATAAATCTGTCTACTCCCAGAAGTATCTTCATGCTGTTCAGAGCCCATCCCTTCCTATCTGTCCCCCATGACCCCATTCTCAGGACAACCACTAATCTACTTTTTGTCTCTGTACATTAGTCCTCATGTTCTAGAACTACTGTACATAGAATACTGTGAGTTTTCCTGTGTCTAGCTTCTTCTACTCAGTCATTTTGAGATTCAGCCATGCCAATTGTGTCAGCAGTTCTTCACCAAGTGTTCTATTGTGTGGCTGCATTTATGGTTTTTGGAGACAGGGGTTCCCTGTGAAACAGCCTTGGCTGTCCTGGATCTCTCTGTGTAGACCAGGCTGGCCTCGAACTCACAGAGATCCACCTGCCTCTGCTTCCCGAGTGCTGGGATCAAAGGTGTGTGCCACCATGCCCGGTTGTGTGGCTGCATTTACCTCTTGACCAACTTTTGGGTTGTTCCCAGTGCTTTGCTGTTATAAATAAAGCCACTTCGAGTATTGGTGTGATCTTTGTGTGGCCATGCATTTCTCTTGGATAGCTAACAGAATGGGATGGCTGAGTCACAGGCAAAGTAAGAGTAACAGCTACAGACATGTGGGACAACATTTAATAAAGCTAAACATATTTATTCTCCAAGACCGAGCAACTCATCCCTGGGCATGTTACCGAGAGAAGTGAATAATTCACCCTCATGAAGATGTGCATTATAGTCATAGTAGTTTCCCTTATAAGAGATCAAAATTGGACACATGTCAAATGGCCATCAGTGGCAGCCAAGAATCCCCCAATTGTGGAATTCCCCAAGTTGCCTCAGGCAACAAGGGAGACTTTGTTATTCAGGAAATCTATTATAATCACCCCAGTATATATTCTCATTTCTTTCCTTTCGATATCTTAGTCATTCGCAGCCCTCCACTCAAAACTCAGGTTTCTGTGTTCTCTCTGCCAACAGCTGAATGTGACTGCAGAAAAATATGTGACCTTTGCCTAGCCTCTCTGTGATTTTCAATCAGGGATGCTTCAGTTCCCCTGAGGTATTTGGAAATGGGGCAAGGGCAGCTTATCATCACAGTGATTGATGAGCAGCACCAAGGGCCAGAGTACTAAATGCCAACCGACATTCCTGCCCCGCACAGCAGCATCCCCACAGAATAGCATTAGACCACAAAGCTCAAGTCGCCGGTGTCTGTGACCACAGGGATCCCCCCAATTCCCCTTCCCATTCTCCCAGGAAACTTCTCTTCTAGCTCTGAACTGCCAGTGCGGCTCCCTTCAATTTCAAAATTTCAAAATCCTGTGCTCTTGATATCTGCCAATCGACCTCCATCCGTACCCACATCCTCAGTATCCATTACAGTCCTGAGGGTAAGCTGCTCAGGCCATTTCCCAAGTCCGTGCCTGGATTCTCCTCAATAACTTACTCCCGACCATCACACCACCCTGTTTCTCCCTCATTCCAACCCCACTCTACTACTCTAGTGAGGACCTATGCATCCCGTGCTATTTTGCAGCCTAAATATTCTCTCTACCAATTTCACATTTCCACCTACATTTGAAAATGAGATAATTAGCAGGGAGTCACCTGACCTGGCTTTCAGACCTTAGTTTCTGCCTTCTTTCCACCTCAGTTTGATACCTGAAGCCCTTGGTCATTGTGTGACCTAGAGCATGTCATTTCACAATGCGCAGCTCTGACAGGTCACAGAGCCATGGCGGGATGTACAGGAAAGATGTCAAGTGAAGAAAGGGACTTAAGACATTAGGGGACCTAAGGGAGGAAGACAATGAAGGCTAGGGGAAAGGGCCTGCACCTGAGATCAGATTCTGTCGGGGGAGCTCATGGGGAGCAGAGAGGCTGGAGCATGTTTATAGAGGATAATACTTAAAGGACACAGAAGAGGCAGAGAAGCCCTTGGTGCCGTCCATCCTGGTTTGTTTGGAGGAGAGGGGGAAAAAAGGTAGGGAGGAGGCAAGGCTGCAGAGGTAGCTGGAGTCACATGACTGCAACCCTGCTGCTTGTGGAAAGCAGCAGCCGGCAAAGCCAAGCTGATAGAAACAAGTAGCTTGAGTCCTAGTCTTACTTTCGACAACAACAACAACAACAAAAATTGCATAGCAGAGCGTTTCTTGTCTCTTGTGGAGGGAGTGGGCAGAAATCAAGTCATTTTTCTTATTTATGTGGTCAAAATGCATCTGGCAATCAAACGAACAAATAAGCAAACCCAGAGGGTGATTGTATAAAACACTGTTTCCCCCACTATAATCACACACTGAACTATTTTTTAAATGTTTTAAATATATTTTTAAAAATCAGCACACACTAAGTTCTTATCAAGAACATTCTTTTCTTCTCTAAGCTAGTGCAGGAGAATGCCTATTTCTTGTTTCATCCCAGGCCATGCAGTGATTTGGACGACAGCCACAAGTGCCGTCATAGGGAGGAAAACTGACCACAGGACAGCACACAAGACTCAGTTATACGACCGGCATACATTCTCATACAATTGCTTCCACATTCCCACTTGCTTTGTGTAAGCTGACCCCTGCAAGGCCCCACAACCAATGGGTATTTTTAGCATGATTTGAATCTAGACTCTGATACTTAGGTCACCCTGGTCCTTCTCTCTGGTCTCATATATTCTCACTTGTACATAAGTCAAAGTTCCAAACCCACAGGGTTGTTGAGATGCAACTGTTTATATATTCAAAGTGTTGTGTAGCACACAGTAACAGATTACAAATGCTGTGTTAGTGTCTACGTCACCTCACTGTTTCTTCGTGCTTCCCAATGATGTGACATGCAAAAAGGCCAGGACATGGGTACAGAAATGCAAAGGGATAACCAGCAGGGTTAAGGATGACCAGAAATACAACCTTCTGCTGTCACATCTCCCAGATTCATGGCTGTCCTTTGCTTCTCATGTCACTCCTAGAACGAAGTTCTGTTGGCATCTTGTCTTTCAAGGGTCACAGCCATCTTCTGGCACAGCATGCCATTTAGGAGATCTCCTGCCCCTGCCCACAGGGTAGTTCTTTCCTTTCTGTCCTCTTCAATTTCTTGTTAGCTCCCTCATCCCACTTATTTTGTGTGTGTGGGTGCTTTGCCTGCATGTGTGCCTGTGTACATGTGTGCCTGTGTACATGTGTGCCTGTGTATATGTGTGCCCGTGTACATGTGTGCCCGTGTACATGTGTGCCCATGTACATGTGTGCCTGGTGCCCTCAGAGGCCATCAACTCCTCTGGCACTAGACTGACAGATGGTTGTAGGCATCATGTGGGTGCTGGGGATTGAACCCAGGTCCCCTGGAAATTCATCCAGTGCTCCCAGCCTCTGAGCCATCTCTCCAGGCCCTCTTCTTCTTTCTTGTGTCATTGCTTCATCAGCATCTGCTTTTCTTTTCTTGCCTTTAGACTGCATTATTCAAATGTACACATATGTACACATACATGGATTTATAGAAACATGTACATATGAGACAGGACAAATGTGTCAGGAAACATCACTTGGTCAGAACATAACCTTCTACTGTGAGAGGTTGAGTGCAGGGCCCTTTGGTTTACTCAGGAGAAGGTGTTGGGGAACAATGTAGTTGGCCTCATGTTTTTGTCAACATTTCCTACGGAAAACACAAAGAACATTCATTTCTAATCCCTATGTGCCTTCCTCATGTCTGAAGCTAAGGGAGTTAAAGATTGAACCCAGGAATAGGCATAGGAAAGCTTTTAGCCATGCTGAAAACTCAAGTTCAACACACTCTCAAATCTGATTTTTTTTGGGGGGGGGTATGGAGAGGTTGAGACAGGGCCTGATTCTGTAGTCCTAGGTTACTGAGGAACTCACTCTGTAGACCAGGCTGGCCTCTAACTTGAGGTCATTCTTCTGCTTCTGCCCTTCAAGTCCTGGGATTACAGGCATCTACCACCACTCAGCTCTAAATCTGAATTCTTTGTGGAAAATCTTTGCAAAGTCACACCTGACTAGACACATGGCTAAACAAGGACATCCTCTGTGGAGGGATTACCATGTAATCTCCCTGGAATGGTCTTCATTTCAAATAAAGTCCTCTTCTCAAATGTTCACTGCTCACTATCACACCGCGTATGTACGAATTTAATTGAGAAGTGTAACACCTCTGTCCACAGAGCATCCAGAACATTACGCACTGAACAAAGGCCAGGCCTAACAATTCTAGGCTGGAATGTGTTTGCTTCAACACTTCGCAGTAAAATGAGATTCATTAAGGAGAAAGGAGAGACACTCCTGGCTCTCATCACTGAACACAATGTCCTAGACTAGGACTCATCTCATAACGTATCTGCTTGAGGAATCTTGCTTCACCATCTCTGCTTTCCTCCATCTCCCACTTCCACGGCTAGCTGCCAATCCTGTTAACACTGTAACAGGATGTGAATATCGACCAAGACGCTCAGGACTCCATGAACCACGTTTGTAGCACTGTGTTCTTCTTAGGAATTCGCCTTGGCAACATCCTTGCGTTCTACTAGACTTGGGCTGACAGAGGCCATTCTGAAATGATATAATTCTGGTAAATGCTTAAAATATCTACAGTTAAGGAGGTTGTCTGGATTTAAAAAGGATATGAAAATATTTTACTAGTGAAAGATGCTGCTTTACAATTTATAGTCTTTATAGGCTGGGTTAGGCATGTTCTCATCAAATAATGCTCTGGCAGCGACAATTTATCCACCCTTTATATTTGCTTTAAAGCAATTCATTCAGCACTAAACTCCGTACCGAGTGCCAGTTCTGTGGTCAGCACCAAGGTTACCATGATGTTCAAAGAGATGCCCCAGACTTTAGTTAGCTTCCTGAGTGTACAGCTGACATCACAGGTTGGCTTCCATCAAAACCACATGGAAATTTCTTCAAACTACTCTTTATACTGCAGCGATGTAAACGAAGCATTTCCTGGCATAACCCAGAGGCCTATTTGCAGATTCAGAGAACATGGGTAAATATAAGGATTATCTAGGAAGAAAACCAATAAGGAAATGGCTATAGAAAAAAAAAAGTGGTACTAACCCTTTTGTATTTTGAAGACAGAACTGAGAACAACTGCCCACACTGACAAATTAGGTGGTGTGTTATGAGGTAACCAGCCTCCAGCAGATCAGAGGGTCCCACACTAACCTGGATAATACAAGCAGATGGCTGCTACAGACCAGTATGATGAAAAGCAGAGGATCTAAATAAAACCCAGACTCACCAATGAAAGAGATATTCTTGATAGAGGGATACATTATGGGGTTAGGGAGAAACCTGGCGCTAGGGAAATTCCCAGGAACCCGCAAGGATGACCCCAGCTAAGACTCTTAACAGTAGTGGAGAGGGTGCCTGAACTGGCCTTCTCCAGTAATCAGATGGATGACTACCCTAACTGTCATCATAGAACCTACATCTAGTAACTGATGGAAGCAGATGCAGAGATCCACAGTTAAGCACTGGGTGGAGCTCCCGGAGTCCAGTCAAAGAGAGGGAGGAGGGATTATATGAGCAAAGGGTTCAAGATCATGACAGAGAACCCACAGAGACAGCTGACCCGAGCTCAGGTCAGGAGTGGGGGGACCTCACAGACTCTAGACCAACAGCTGGGGAGCCTACTCGGCATCGAACTAGGCCCTCTACATGTGGGCGATAGTTGTGTGGCTTGGTCTGTTTGTGGGGCCCCGGGCAGTGGGACCAGGATTTATCCCTGGTGCATTAGCTGGCTTTTTGGAGCCCATTCCCTATGGTGGGATACCTTGCTCAGCCTTGAAACAGCTGGGAGGGGCTTGCTCCTACCTCAATTTGATGTATTAGGTTTCTTTGACTCCCTGTGGGAGGCCTTACCCTTTCTGGGGAGTAGATGAGACTTAGGGTGTGGGGGGGAGTAGGAGGAGGGAGGGAGGGGGAACTGTGGTTGGTATGTAAAATGAATTAAAAAAAAAACAACCAGGCTCATAGAATTCATGGGTTAGCCTCTTGATGTGTCATTCTGCTAGAAGAAGATTGGTTGGGCAGGGACTGAATAGCCACAAACACAAGTGGGTGGTTGATGGCTCCCCTTCTGAGGATGATCAGGTGGGCCTCTAATAAGTTCCAAAGGGTAAAGATCAGTGTTAAGATTGCTGAGGATAGTATGGGAAATTCTAGACAAGGATGACTCTTAGGTCACTGGAAAGGCAGTAAGTGCACAAGAGAGTTGAGGTGCACATTTAGATCTTTAAAAATATTTATGTGTATGGGTGTTTTGCTACATGTACATCTGTACATTACATCCATGCCTCTGTTGGGTGCCCATAGAGGACAGAAAGGATGTCAGGTGCCCATGGAACTGGAGTTATAGACAGTTGTGGGTGCTGGGAATTAAACCTGGGTGTTCTAGAAGGCCAACAAGTGCTCTTATCTGCCGGGCCATCTCTCTCGCCTGGAGATATGCATCGTTGATTCACTAACATTGACTTTAATGGTATCTTAACAATGGCTGAGCAAATTCAGACTAGCAGTCTTACCACCTAGGTTCTATGGTTTATTTATTCTAGGTTTATTTATTCTGACAGCCTTCCAAACCTTATTGATTTAAAGTCTATGATGACTAGTCTGTGGTCACTGAAGAAGTTCTGGACTTGAAACTCAATACTGGCTTATAACACCCTGCTTGGAAAAAGGTTAAGAATGAAGGCCAATGTCGTAAAGCAAGGCCACTCACTGAAGGAGAGATCATTTGGGCCTATTGAAACACTGAAGACTGGAAAATCTATCCACAAAACAATATAACTTAGTCTTGGGTCTCTGATCTTGTGACACAATCAAGTGGTCCTGCAACTCACTTCACTGTTCTTGGTACAATATGCACAATTGTACTTCATTTGTTCTTCTAGTGAATTATTTGAGGGCCTGTAGTATGCCGAAGACTATTCAAGGAGACACCGAGGTTAATGAAGAACTTTATGTCCCAGTCTTTGAGATACAAGAGCTGGGAAAGTGGTGCAATGCTGACCAATCAGCAGACATTGGCCATTGTTTGGAAAGATGTGTTTGAATTCTGTAGGTACTCTGGTTAATTACTTTTCTATTGCTGTGATAACACAATGACCAAGGCAACTTATACAAGAAAGCATTCAATTGGGCTGTGGTTCCAGAAGGGTGGAGTCCATGATGGTGGTGTGAAGGCTGGGTCGCAGGAAAACCTGAGCTCACATCTTGATCCACAAGTAGGAGGGAGAGAGTATACTGGTGATGGTGGGAGTCTCTTGAAACCTTAAGCTTGCCACCCCCCCCCAACACCTCCAACAAGGCCACACCTAGTCCTACCCACAAAGTTCTACTAACTGGGGACCAAGTATCCAAACATACTAGCCTTTGTGGGGGGGGGGGGCATTCTCATTTAAACCACCCAAGTGTTGCATGGTAGAAAGATGCATGGAGTCTGGAACAGGGTCAGGGAGCAAAGGGCACTGAGGGCTGTGGGAGCAGTCTTCAGTCCATATCATGGCATTTTAGTATTTTCAACATCCAGGGAGGATGAATGAGCTGGTAATGGATCATGGAGAAACATTAGATGGCGTACGACTGAAGTGTGAATACAGTGACCTGTGTCAGGGACAGTGAAAGAAAATACCGAGGTTTCAGAATAGAACCTTTTTAGGGGGCTGCAATGAGAGAAGACGTAGATGGTGAGGACAATTCCTTCACAATTTCTAAGTAACAGATTTTGTTTTTACAAAATTCTGTGAACACAGAGCACTCATAATCCTGAATACTTGGAATGAACAATGGATCTCAAGGTCCTGAGGTAAATGATGAAGACATGAAGACAACAGATGCTTAATCGGAGAACATGATGGTAGCACCTGAGCTTAGTGACGCCTGCATATTAATGACCGACCTGTCTCTGACTTAGCAGGAGCAGTGGCAGCAGGTCTCTTCAGAGCAGCGGGTTGGATTTACACTCGCCTGGCCTTCCAGCAATGAAGAGTACATGTTTCCTCACAGCTGTATTTCTAAAGACAAACAACTGCTTGTTGGCTATAATCAAATTGGCTTGTGGCTATTCGCTTCTCATTGTGAAGCACTTTGTGTCCAATAAAAATCATCTTTTATGTAATAATTTTTTTGAGAAGTGACTTGCAAGGGAAACTTTCTTTAAAAAAGAGCATGTTCAGGAGCTATAAGCAAACTGTAGGGAAAAGTCATTCCTAGTTAAATGCCTTTAGTATCATGATTAGCCAGAAGGCTCTGCAAATCCTGTCTCTGCGCATAGAATGAGGGTTCTAAGGGATGTTGCTCAGAGGCTGAACAAGTACCTTTTCCCAAAGGTCTGCTGAGCCCATAACTCGAGCTTTCTCCATGTGAGACTTACTAGAGAGTTGCTCTGTGACCTTAAACTCTCTTACAGTGGTCCCTGCTCTAAGATCAACAGCCAGTGTTGTGAGGAGGAAAATGCAGTCAACAAGTACTTACTGAGTATCCACTGTGCACTAGCACTTGTTTGGGCCCCTGGCATACAGCACAGAATGAGCTCTGTGAAGTTCCTGCCCTAACGGGCCTGGTACTCTCTGAGAGGTGGGGAGGTGTGGTGATAATTTGTTTGTACTCTTACCACATAAAGATGGCCTGAAGATCAGAGAACAGAGCGAGCCACTAGATAAAATGTAGAGAGGTCAGGCAGTGGTGGCACACACCTTTAATCCCAGCACTCGGTAGGCAGAGGCAGAGATCCCTCTAGATTTCTGTGAGTTCGAGGCCACACTGGGTTACATGAGTTTAATCCAGTCTAAAAGAGAAACAGAGCCAGGCAGTGGTGACACGCACCTTTAATTACAGCACTTGGGATCTCATGCCTTTAATCCCAGCACTAGGATGGTTGAGACAGGAAGAGGTATGGCTGGGCAGAGAAATGAATATAAGAAGGGAGAAGACAGAAATCGTGCTCTTTCTGGCTGAGGAGTTGGTGAGGTAAGAGGCAGTGGCTGTGGCTTGCTCTGCTTCTCTGATCTTTCAGCTTTCATCCTGACATCTGGCTCCAGGTTTTATTAAGATCAATTAGGATTCATGCAACAGAGAGGGTCTGTGGGATTTAGAGTCAAACATCCCTGGGTTTATATATTGATATCACAAGCTTAGGAACACCCTACTCCCATTTTTGTCTTTTAAGCCTCTGCTCTTTATTTATAAAGTAGAACTAACAAGAGATGCAGGACTAAATGATTCAAATATCTAGCACAGGGTAGGGATGCAATTATTTGATTACAGATATCTTTTCAGCTGGTTCTCAAGGGACTGACTCTTATTAAGCTTCCCTCACCAGAAAGAGATATGAGAAGTATTACCCCCCCCACCCCCCCACCCCCCCACACACATACACCTTTATAAGCTCAAGGGACTGCCAGAGCTGGGCCAGGCACGGTAAACACAGCTCCCCATTGAGCTGGTTGAGGGGTTGGCCAGCTCTTGATTTCCTCCTTTCACTGGGCTTTTCCTCCATTGCAGGCCTGCAGGATTCTGGCTTTAAAGGCCCACTGGATTATTTTAAACAGTAAACTAGGCACATTGCTTTTTTTGTAAGAGCCCTAAGATAAAAGTGTCTTTTAAGATTATGAAATGATTGAAAACAAAGAAAAATAATATTTTTATAGTATAGATGATTTGCTGTTAAATTTTGGTCCCCACAAGTAAGGTCTCATTGGTATCCAGTCACTATTTATGATTGGACTATGGTTGCCTTGCGGTACAGCAGCAGGGTTGGGCCACCATGAGAAAACTATTTGGTTTACAACACTAAAGTATTTATTTTCTGGCCTGCTATCTAGTTTGGCAATTGCTGATTTAAAATGTAACTTTTTTCTTGAAGATATACCAAGTACACCATTTTCTGAATTGGTAATGCAAGGTACTTTAAAGTGAAAAGGACCAGCTGTTATCTGGTGGATGCAGAGAGATACATTAATCTCAGCAATCAGAATATCTAAGTTAGACTACACAAGGTACTCCAGAGTCTTAGAAGTATTGCTCATTTCATCCTCACAGCAATTCTATACGCTATTGTATGAGAGGATTGAAACCCAGATGCTGGGAAACAAGTTGAAGTCACAGCGTTAAAAGAAGACTGCATGGCAATTTGCTTCCATTGACCACAGACTAGTACCACCTAATGGGCTGAGAACCTGGGAACCTTATTGTTTAAATAAGATTTAAATATAGGTAGGCTTATTCTATTACACGTTAACTATGGTTACTTGGTTAGTTTTTTATTTTTTACATTGTATGTGTGTGTCGGGGGAGGTGAGGGTGGATGTGTGTGCGTAGGGTGGGGCAGTGGGTATGGGTACATCAGAGCCATGACACATTTACAGAGGTCAGAGGACAACTTGTGAGAGTCAGTTCTCATCTTGTGCCATGTGGGTTCAGGGGATTGAACTAAGGTAGTTAGTAGCATGCACCTTTACTTACTGAGCCATCTCACTTCATGGATAGTTGTTTTTTTCAATTACTTCTTGAATACTTTAACATTTTCTTCTGTGATACAATATATTTACAAAGGCTAGCATTCTCTAACAGATGACTACCATTATTCATTACTACTCTATAGAAGACATGTTACTGAAATGTGTTTTACTAAAACACATAACACATATTCAAAGTCAACCTTCAGAGAAGGGAGTAAGGACTTTAAGAATTCTGAAGGTAGTTAAATAATGCTTCCTAGACTCCCCAGAGGCCCACCAATCAACTCTAGGCCATTGGTTGATAAAATTGGGGAGATTAGGCTCCCACTGAACAGCCTGCCTTGTGGTCAGGGAAAGGGGCAGGCTGTTCTTGATGTTTGAATAAAGTGTTAACAATCTGACTCCAATGGTCAGGTTTATTTTTAATTTAAATATTTTTTTTCAAAAGATTTTTAATTTTTAACTGTGTGTCTGTGCATGGGTACGTACACTTGAGGGCAGGTGCCTGCAGAGGTGAGGCATCAGATCTCTCTGGAGCTTTGCTTACAGGTGGTTGGATGCTGGGAGCCAAATCTCTCCAGCCTGAAAGATCAGTTATTTATAGCTTGTGGACCGGACAATGCTGCCTACATACAAAGCATGGGTCCTGCAGTCACAATGCCTGAGCATATGAAAAGGAAACTCCTCATGCATAATCAGGACTGGCAACAGTTGGATGTAGCTGTCAATTGCACTCTGAAGTATTTTTAGTGGAAGAAAACTGGAGAAAATGAACATACAGAAGTGCTTTCCTTTGAACTTTGATGATAAAAGGAAGTGTCTGCTCCAGATTAGAGAGCTTTTGTAGCATGCAATTCCCCTGTCATTAACCTAACACTTTGTTCCAATGATAAATGTTTGTGACCCTCTTAGCCTGTGCCAGACACTGAGCCAGTGTAAGGCTGTGCTGCGGAACCACACTGTGAAATAGATGTTACTATCTGTAGGGTAAAAAGGGCCAGTGAAAGAACACCCTGGCCATAGACCAAAGAAACACACCCTGCCCCTAACCAATTCAGGAATTGAAATCTAACCAATCCCTGAGCACAAAACCAGCCAATCCCAGATCACAAAACCAACCAATCCCTGAGCATGAAATCCAGTCTCTGAGCTTATCCCAAGCTCAGGAATTGAAATCCTACCAATCCCCACCCTGAAAATCTCTACCTTAGAAAGCTCCACCCCTAAGAAATCCTTTATAAGCCCTGTACCTGTTCAGTTTGGAGCTGCCTTTTTTCCACCGTGGCAGAAGCAGCTGCTCTCCTGGATGCCTCCCTCCCAATGAATCTCTTGAGTGAGGTTTGTGGTAATAACTTTCTTTTGCTGGAGTGGAGTGGAGTGGAGCGGAGCTGTAATGGCTCATGCTGGAGCAGAGCAGAGTGTAACAGCTCTTGCTAGAGTGAAGCAGGAGCAGAGCAGAATTGTAACACATTGGCTTTCCGTTGCTGTAGCAAAGTGTTACACCCTGGGGAAGCTGAGCAGAGCTGTAACATTTCTCTGGAGCAGAGCCAAGCAGAGTTGTGATAACCCACCTGGGGAAATCCTTCCCTGCTGGAGCAGAGTTGTTACACTTGCATTAAGGAAACCTTTTTCAGGAGCAAGGACTGTAAAACTTTGCTGGGGAAACTATCCCCCCCCCCAATAGAGCTGTAACACTTCTGTTGGGATACCTTTCCCTTCCGAGCTATAGGTAATCCTTAGCTTCCAACCACCAGCATTCCTTTTCCTGCAGAGTTGTAGCACACTATTTATAGTCTATGGATAGGAAAACAGCCAGAAGGGCTCAGTGACTCAGCCTGGAGCAACACTGCCAGTAGGTAACACAGCAGAGTGGGAATCATTATCTCCTCCAGTTCTGTCATAGGTGTGGACCATGAACAAAGACCTGAAGCAACATATTCATAGTAACAGAAGAAGCCTAGTGGCCCGGCCAGGACTCACAATGCTTTGTGAGTCACCTGTGCAGCACTAGCCTTCCCTTATATTTGTAGACCCCAAGATTTTCTTGTGCATGTTCTGTCCCTGAAACGCAGTCCTAGTGGTGATGAGTTTCTAGTCTTTTGGTCAAGTGACTTCTTCATCTGCTAATCTCAATGTCTCGCTGCCCCACAGTCTCCTGTCATACTACTGGCCTTACCTACTCCTCAGAGGCTTAATGAGAAGTTCTACCAATGAGTGCACCATGGAGATGGAGAGGGGTCCCAAGGGAGCACACGCTGCATTCAATCCAGACCATGGAGGGAATGGGTGGAAGACTGGGGATGGGAAGGACTGTTAATGGGTATGAGGTTTTCTCTTAGGGTGTTGAAAATACTCTAAAAGTGGATTGTGTTAATGGTTTACAACTCTTTTGAGTATACTGAAAACAACTGAGCTGTACATTTTTAATGGACAGACTTTATACATGTTTCTCAATAAAGCTACTAAAAAGAAAAAAACAAATATATTTTTAAAGAAATATACTATATAAAATGGAAGTAGGTATATATCATGGGAGTCTTTGTATATAATATAGGACCCCGACAGTACAATTTGATGCACAATTAATTGTGAAGATAAGAGAAAACCAACTAAATAAAACCCAGATGCAAAGCAGTCCTACATGGTGCCATTCCGTGCCTTGGCTTCCTGTTGAAATCCCGTGGGGATAATGTGAAACTCTAAACTGGTTTCCTAGGCCATCTCCTGCACCAGGAAGATGGACTGACGAAAAACAAAGCATCTCTTAGCCCGGACCGTGCACTTAGTGTCATACAAAGAAAGTTACCATGGAGTTTGCCCGTGTCTCATATTTCAATTTTCCCATGATTGAGAATTGAAGTCTGTGTGTACAGAGTATATGACATTTTGTTTTAGATGGCTACAGGTCAGAGTTCACTCTATCTGTGCTTTCCACCAATTCATGATTTCAGCTCACCCATGTTGAACCCAGTGTCTTATTCCTGATTGAAATAAAGTGTGAATGGCCCTGAATCGACTCCTTCAGTGAAGGCTATAACTATTGACGTATTTCAATTTCTTTCCCAGTTTAAAAGAATTTCTTTATTTGATGACTCTAAAGGAAACTACCCATGACAGTGATCACATCATAATTAAACTGGCATTTCAAGAAGCAAATGTCCATTAAACTGAGATTAAAAATGTCTTTTTAAAAAGTGCCAAAGCTGAGGGTGAGAGATTCCACCTCACTTCTGATAACCTCCACATTCCTCCCACAAGATGAAGAGAAATCGGTGAAAGGATGCACCTGAGTCCCAACATCTAGAGGAGCTTTCTAAAGCCTCATGGAGAACCAGTATTCATCTTAAAATAACCATATTACAACAAGCAAGGAAGATGACAACAAAGCCATCACCAGGGTTGAAAACAGGTTACTTTCTGGTTGCACAAAAGTACTGCATCTCTAGAGATGCTCTTTCACCCACTTCTGCTGACCTGTGTTACTGCATACACTATGGCTGCAGTTCTTTAGGTAGTTGGCAGCACTCATGGTTAAGCACATTAGCTTGTTTCTGTATATACTTCAAAGTTTATAATCCTTAACGTGATGGTGTTGCTGTATCAGGGATTATTAGGACATGCAGTGTTTGCTGATGTTGGAAAAGTTTATTGTTTCTGTGCTTACTCATCTCTAGAGAACCAAGACAGAATCATAAATTAAAATCCTCTGAATTCAGTGGGCCAGAACTCCTTAAGGTGACATGCATAAGGGTATGGGTTGAAAGAGGATAAATTCAGATTGCTACAGTTCAAAAGGTTGCCTCTTGACTGTTACTTTTCAAAGTACTTGGTGTGTGGGAAAACCCAATGCTCAGGTGTCAGGGGTGATTTAACATCTGAATGCATCATCTACAGAGACGCCCCTCTATCCAGTAACAGGGCTGCCCCACCCCCACCTTACTGATGAAGTACAGACATAAGATTAGATATTAAGCAACCTCACATCACAGAGCTCATAAGCACCACAGCCAGGATTACAATGATTTTTAAACTGTGCTAACACAAATCATCTGGGAACCTTGAAAAGATGCAGACAGAATTCTTAGTTCTGGGGTGGGGCTGGAGTCTGTAAGTAATTCCTAGTAAGTCAATGGGTCATAATCCACAAGATCCAGTGACAGTCATCTGGACGGCCCTCCATACTGTTTGCTTTGGAGTGACAGTGGCTCTGGCTTGTAGGAGCTTCAGAGATACAGGCACACCGTAGCAATTTATTCTAGGCCACACTATGATCCTGCCCCAGGGTCCTTAGAGAAATGACACTCTCTAATGGGACCTTTCTTTTATTGTATTTCTGCTTGGCTGAAATATATCTTTTATAATGTCTCTGGTCTCTAGCACTGCCTGGAGTGGTACAGGAAGCTGGGCACTGCACTCTACTTCTTCACAGCCTCCTAGCCTTGCTGGTCACAAAGGCCAAACGCAAGTTCTACACAATGGAACATTCATGAATGCAAGTGATGTGTGTCATTTCTGGGTCTGGCACATACAATTTTTGTGGGGTAAGTCTTCTAGCTCTGCCAGCTTGAACCAGAGGCGCGTGGGTCCTTTGGAAGCCATGCTGGAGATGGATCTTCAATACTACGGAGGCTTGCCTGTGGATCAGGTCTTGGAGAAAAGCTGAGCTGTTGCTAGACCACCAGGAACATGTGTTCAAGTTGTTTGAGAGAAATTTTTCTATTGTGTTTAAGTTCTCAGGCATTTTCGGTTTGTTGTAACAGCCACTGTTAGTTTACTAGTGTAGAGTTCACTAGTAACTATCTGAATAGTGTCTCTCTGTGTTGGTTGTTTTATTAGAAACAATTTGAGAATGTCTGGGCTGAACATGGACTCCTGATAACTTAGTCTCTCTTGCAAAAGCCTGTGTAATTTTTTCCTGAGCCTCTTCGTGCACACTGCTGGCACTGATCCGGCAGCCCACACCGGATCCTGGCAGTGTTCTAGGGGGCAGGAGCTCATCCCATTCCATCACCATTATCTGGGTGTTACTAGGTTGCCAAAGCGCACTGAGCCACTCCTCCAGCCCTAAAAGGTCGTTCTCAATGTAAATCACATGAACCCCCACCCCCAAGTATTCTCCCAGGTCCTGACGGAGTCCTGACCTCTGCTGCTAGTTCCCGCTTGCTGCTGCCTCTTGGGAACCTTGTTGAGCAAGTGCAACCTGAAAACGGAGGACTGTGTTTTAAAAGCCTTTCCTATGGGGGCAGAAGAGAGAACAGCAAAGTCAAAGGGCTGTGCAAACATTTTTATCCACCAATCTGAAGGTGGCAGTCATCCTGAAGCTTACAGCCCACGTGGTCTGGCTTTAATCTGACTGCCTGGGACTCCATGTCTTCATCTGTAAAACAGGAGTTCAGGGAGTCTCAAGAGGAAAACAATGTCTCTTTCACAGTACAGCTTGATGCCTATTTTACCATTAGAAATAACCTCTCTACAAACAACTTAAAACCCCAATAATTTATAATATACACCTCAAAATGTAAATGCTCAGACACACCTAAATTAGGAGACATAATTGAAAAGAATAAGATTGGATAGTAAAG
Source organism: Peromyscus maniculatus bairdii (assembly GCF_049852395.1). Taxonomy (NCBI): domain Eukaryota; kingdom Metazoa; phylum Chordata; class Mammalia; order Rodentia; family Cricetidae; genus Peromyscus; species Peromyscus maniculatus. The sequence goes on along the minus strand of NC_134857.1, from coordinate 80,441,694 downwards.
CTGCAAAAGATTAGAAATCATCAGACACACACACACACACACACACACACACACACACACATACACACACGACAATTTTAGTTTTATTCAGTAATAGAAGAAAATGACTTTAGCTGAAGTACAGCTGACATCTCAAATCAAGAAGCAGACTGATAAAATGTAGATCCAAAAACTTGTATATGTGTGAGTTGGGAAAACTCAAGTATGGGCTGAAGCAAAGGTAGGGTAAATTATATCCTGTTTGCCTATATCAATTAATAAACTGGTATTTCCTAGGTTGTATCTTTAGCAATTCAACTAGAACTCGGCAAGACCAAGGTTAAACTAGACTAAGGACTTGGTGGTGCTCTGGACTAATACTAGGTCTTAAGGACTGCCACCCAGTCACCTTGTTTATCTTCTAACACATTGTTGAAAGCCTCGTGTTCTCAAGGCTATCCAAACTTTTCACAGAACAAATGTACACGACCATGTTACTAAGGCCACTCTGTCTCCCCTCTCAGGAACAATGTATAACACTTCAGAAAATTATGAAAGCATGAGCAGTCCCACACTGAATGTGCTTTATGTAGTGGCCCTTACCTTTCTTTAGTTACTATTATATTATGAAAGAGTTGCTATGTACAATCTTCCCCACCTTTATATTCCAGTGCCAATTAGGCTAGAATATCAGCACGTGGAGATTTTTACTCGTATGAAAAAAGAAATATCCTTTAAGAAATATTGCTTATGAGAAACTGCAAGTTGCACAAATTTGGGTGTAGTGGGATATGTTTATAATCCCAGCACTCTAGAGGCTGAGACAGGGGGATCACGCTGGGGACAGCCTGGGCTACATAGTGAGACTCTGAATAATACAGACATTGCTCATATACACCTATCTCTGTTCAAACAGCAAGGTAGATTACAGCTTTATTATGGAGTGTGGCAATGGCTTAGGCCAGCTGTCAGCTCTTGGTAGCTCAGTCCAGCATTAGCAGAGCAGGTGCATTGCTACAGTGCTCCTAGTGAGCACTGCCTCAGGTCAAAGGACCCAACAACTGCTGTAGGGGAGGAAGCTAAAATATCAGGTAGTTTAAGGATGAAAGGGGTAAAGCAACTTTCACCTGACATCTGACGACGTAGAACGTACCAGGAAGTCCTTACCATGTAGGTAGACAGAACAAAGGAGTGGCTTTCATGCCTAACAACGACGCCTATCCAAGAAACAGGAGGCACATTTGTCTCTATGAAACCATATAAAATGGTGTCTTCTCTCTTCTTTTCCTCTACTGAAGAGTGTTTAGGCAAGAGGAATGGATCCTTGGAAGCACCGACTGTTTTCACTATCCCTTTAAATTCTCACATGAGCTCAGATTGATTCTTTTTCTTTTCTGAACTGCGAATGTGCATGATACAGTGAAGGAGATAGGGGTGGGTGGGTGTGGGCACCAAAAGGACCATAAAGACACCCACATGGAAACGATAATGCTTTGACCTTAATTCAAGAAGAAACTGTTAATGGGTAACAGATGTCTCTCGTTAAATGGCAGCATTGTAGGAGAGCCAGCAGAAAAGCTACCAAGTAGGAAGTTGTCAGAGGGTCAGGGGTGGGATATTTTTTGTGCCCCACCCCCAAACAGAACTCAATCACTCAAAAGGTACCATGGCCTATGGAATGTCGTACAGAATTCCTTTACATATATTTACTTTCATTAACATTAAGAACTAACTGAAGGCACCTTACCATACTCCCAACTCCCTCAACCCTCTGAATCCTGAAACAGCCAAGTTCTTTCTAAAAGCTATCTTCATGTTACTTATGTGAGGGAGGCTGCATAAATTCCAATTTTCACCCATAAACAAGCTAAGGCACACATAGAGCCCAAGTGGCAAAAGTCTTCTGGAGAGTGAATTATTAGGTCCTTGGATTTTGTACTATTATATATACACTTCTACTCTATGATGGAGGCCACTCAAGAGATACTAGTCAACACAATCATGTATGACTCTGCAAAGACAGCAGTGTGGTCAGGCATGGAGTCTTAGCAAATGCTCTTTACTTAGGAGTGCTGTTAGCACATACATTCTTTAGATAAGGAGACCAGTCACAAGATTATAGAGAGAGTTGAAGATACAGACTTTGTGTTCCCCACACTGCTAAGATCTGAACAGTGTTGATCTTAACAAACCGTATAATCCAGGAAGCACTTACAGCTCACTCTTACCTTTACCACCAAAGTGCAAGTCCTATGTTTTGCTGAAGAATTTTATAGTTTCAATCAGACACATTTTCATATTCTTGGTCCTGGACAATTCTATATTATGATCAAATTGTCTGTATAAAATGTAGATGGTATTAAAGCCAGGGTTTGAGGGAAACAATGCATCTGTTCAGCATACATTGGTTGTATACACTTTGAGAAACACTTAAACACACAAAGGAAGCGTGCACTGTTTAAGAGATGCTGTGAACAATGGTGGTGGCCTATATAACGGAGAGTCCGAAGCGTGCACTGTCAGAGATGATGTGAGCATGTTGCTGGCCTGTGTAACAGAGCGTCCAGAGTCCAGGAAACTGAAGACACTCAAAAGTTGATCCCCAGTTTCTATTAATGCTCTAAAAACGAACATTTCCATTTGATACAAATATACAAATTTAAAATGTATGCAGTTCCGTATGGCCTACCAGTTTTAGACTGTTTATGTGCCAGAAAATATATAGTCAATAAAAAAATACCAGAGAGGTGGGGACAAAAGCTCTCTGGATCTGTACAGCAAAAATGAACATCACTTCGATAGGTGGTGAGTTGTGAAATGGAATTCTGTGACCAAGAAGTCCTGGGAAGACGGAAGGTCACAAATCCGGTGATGGAGGGTAAGATGCAAAATAAGGCCCATTTTCCTGTGGAGAGAAAAAAGACGAGGGCTTTAAGCAACGAGGCAAGTTAAGAAGATATGCAAAGCAGGGACTTGCAATACACAGAAAAGTGCATGTGAAATGTCCAGCACGTATGTGGCGCTGAGCAGACTCACTGGAGTGTGTCAGAGCTCGTGTAAAGTAGGGAGAAGCCACAAGAATGACAATGTGCTTTAGTAACAGCATTGCTTATTGAACATTCTGGGTGCTGGACTAGTTACAGACTCCTTGTTTTCACTGCTCCTTTAAGTTCTCACATGATGTCGCAAAATGGGTAGCATCCTCATTTTACTAACAAGGAAAATGAAGAGCACACAGGTTATATAATTCAACTAAAGTGCCTCCTGTGTAACAGGCTGAGCTTAAATTTAAAGATAAGTTTGTCATGACACTGGACACTTGCTTGATGGCGTTACCTTCCCATTGCTGATTCTTCATTTAGTTATGGAACAATAAAAAACGATTTCTGAAGAATTTAGTAGCTGTCACTGCTTGGCAGCAGGCATCTTCAGGACACACCCAAGTGGCAAGGCTTGTAACGATTACAGTTCTCAGGCCATTTAGCTCCACGTCAAGATGGAGAATTAAATGCCAGAAGCTTAATGTCAAATGTAGAAAGCAACCAACTAGTGTAAGGAGAAATTCTTTGGCCCCCATGTTGGGTAATCGTGGTTAAAAACAAGGCAGCTAACTTTATGGTAGGAGGGTCCTAGATTAGATTTATGAGATGTAAGACTGGAGTCTCACTTTTAGGAAAAGTATTTCTTTGGCAAAGATCTTGTTTTTCAGTAAGCCACAAACAAAAAAAAAATCTTACCATTAATATAAGGCAACAGTCAGGAATGATGAGGGAGGAGGAGGAGGAGGAGGAAGTGTAGATTGTTTCATGGCATTTACCTCACAGTTATAGGCATCGAGTCAGACCTGGTCTTTAACCTAGTAGGCAGTTTAATGTTATTGAGTCAAAATGAGCCAGAAGCTCAGCCATTCTTCAGAGCAGATGCTCTGAGCAGAAATTGAGCCTGGTGTCATAACAAGGAAATCAAAAGGACATCTAAGAAGACTTTCTGATAACAAGTAAATTTGACCAGATATGGGGGAAAAAAGAAAATAGAAACAAACCTCAGAATTGGCTACATTTCTGGAGACTTAGGGGAAAATACATAGTTTGCATTTTAGCATGTCTATCATGATCAGTAATCTAAGCAATTCTGCATTTTTAATATGCAGAAAGTAATGGCCCAAGAAACATATCCCCAAAGAGAAATCTATTCTGAACACCTCTGAAGGGTTCTCTTCTAGTCTTCTGTGCTATTTTCCAAAGTTCTTCATATCTGTGTTGATGATTTCTGTGGAAACTAATGGTGCATGTCTGATATGCAATGGCCTGAAACAGAGCTTGCTACGTTAACGTCACACTAGGCAGGAGATCCCTGAGCCACCAACTAGCTTCTCTATTTCTGAAAACAATCACAGTAATTTAAAGAATTCTCACCAGCCAAAATGGTATACTCTGATTTTATTTTGTAAGAATGCTGACTCGCTCTTTTCTGGAAGTTGCCTCAGTATTATTTTTACTGCTTTTCAAAGGTCCCTTTTAATCTTACAGAAACTGTTGGCTTCTTAAATGACATAAATCTTTGAAATGGTTTTTTAAGTCCACTGAAACTGATACCAATCAACACCAATTCAGTCTTTTACCAAATAAAAAACCTATTATGTGCTATCAAGTGTAAGGCACAACTAAACAAAGTATGCCAACTCCTTTTTTCCAATTATGATATAAATTTTCCTTACCAATCATTATCCAACCACCTCCTGGTATCTCAGGTCCACATTCCATAAACTCCATGTGACACACTGAACATGCTATCTGGACCTTTCCCAAGACTTGAGAGACTTTTTCCCTCACTTTGCTTTCCTGGGGTACAGAAATACCATCCATCAAAAGCACATGCTTTCTCCTCCATCTCCCACGGCTACTTTGTCTCCAGATGTCGCAGCTCTAAATGCATCCTAACTTCAAACCCCTGCCGCCCTCAGCAGCACGGCTTCCCTCTGGTCTCAGCCAGGCCCAGTCCTTCTTGTAGGCTTGCCTCTTCATCACACTCTCTGCTCTTCCACACTGGCTTCTCTGCAGAGGAATGGAATGGCGCTCTCCCTCCTAGAACACTCCGCACTGACGGCAAAGCCAATGCCCTATAGCGCTGCACGCAGTGGCAGAATGTCATGCTGTGCCCTCTGCCTGTCCCTGAACACTGTCTCCTCATACTCCACCCCCCTCATTTTTTGCCTGTCTTCAGTCCTCATAGACAGATGGTATAATATCTCCATTCTAGAAAACTCGAGCACAGGTGGAGAGATGTTTAATGAGTCAATTGTTAGCAGAAGTTATACTTCCTTTTGAGCAATCCTGTCATTGTGTTCTTTTTGACACTCTAAACAACAGAAAGCTAAAACACACAGGCAAAACAAAAGCAAGCTCAAGTCTGGTGGAGTAATCTTCTAGCATTTGCAGGAAAAAAATGATACGTTTAGGTAGTAGCTTAGAAATGTCATTCAAATTTTTGGTATCCAAATGTTCTTCTGTGCCTTCTACATTTCCTGCTATTAATTCAAGCATGACAGGTGGAGTTCAAAGGCAGAAAACAGTCAGTTAGAATATGCCAGAGAATACTCCAGCAATCTTCAAGTAAACACAAACTGAAGTAGCTTTTTCCCATCCCATATACTGAACTATCTTTGTTCTATGGTCTAGCTGCTCCAGTTACAAATCCTTTCCGTGCAACAGCCAAATGTGAAATTTTATTAGCTATTAGGACACATTAAATATTTTGCTTTCCATATAAGGGGAACAGAAGTCATTGTTAAAGTTGGAGACAGTTTAGAGAGAAATGCCCTGCAAGACTTTTACTTGAAGGCATACAACATGTTACATAACAATTAGGGGAGAATACTTCAAACTCGGTATTACTTTCCAATATGTCATCTGGCTCATACACAAGGATACATAATCAGCAACAGCTAGACAGGTGCTTGATTAGCTTTTGGCAAAGTTCTCAATTAAAAAACAATCAAGGGCTGGAGAGATGGCTCAGAGGTTAAGAGCACCGACTGCTCTTCCAGAGGTCCTGAGTTCAATTCCCAGCACCCACATGGTGGCTTACAACCATCTGTAATGAGATCTGGCGCCCTCTTCTATATAGATAATAAATAATTCTTTAAGAACAACAACAACAAAAAAAAAAAAAACAATCAAAAGGTGATGTTGTGAATACATACAATAGAAAAGAATTTTAGTGAAGTTTAAGAGATGGCATAATTAGTTCTTCAGCAACAGATCTTTGAATGTACCTATAAATAACATCACTAACATGGTAGAAATATTAAAAACATTTCCATAATCTTCAGAAAATACTGAGAGAGGCTGCCTGACTTACTGTCTATGCTGCAAGTGGACACCAGTCCAGTCTGGCTGTTCACATAGCTAAAAAGTCTCAATCTTAAGAAACTGTCCACACAACCAAAGACCAGCTTTAAAGTCATGACTGAAGAGTCCTCTTGGGTTACTGTATGAAAAAATACTAAGTTATTATTCCAAAGCTCACCGCTGCTGCTCGGCAGCACACTTTCCACACACTCACATGCTTACACCTGCTGCTCTGTAGCATGTTTACACACTCATATGTTCACAGGAGCTGCTCTGCAGCACACTTTTCACACACTCACATGCTTACACCTGCTGCTCTGTAGCATGTTTACACACTCATATGCTCACAGGAGCTGCTCTGTAGCATATACTGTTTCTCAGCACACTGCACACACTAGAGCATATCTACATATGAGACAAGCTCTGTAAAGCAGTCTCCTTACTATGCATGTAGCATATAACACACTCAGATGTTCAAACCTGCCACTCTGGAACACACTCACACACTACACAAGGCAGAGGAAAACAGGCACTTACCCTGGCATCATATTCAAGGACAAAAGGAGGAAAGTCTATCTGCTCTGGTGATATGGCAGAAAAGAGCTGGTGTAGGCTGTCTATGTGGTGGATTTTGTCCTTCAATCCTGAGACAGAAAAGGTGGTGAAAAACCATGTTGAGACCTGATTAATAGGAGAGAAAAATAATTTAAGCCAATAGCCACCATTAAAAATAGATACACCTTTGAAATTTTATACCAGTTAAAATCTGAATTCAAGAAATTTGAATTGTACAATAACAAGTTATTTTTTAAAGTGCAGTTTGTAGGTCGTTAGTGAGTTGCACAATAATTTCATAGATGACAAGGAACACTTATGAAAAAGAACAATGACATCACTGGGGCTACAATAAGGAGGCTGTTTCACAGAGCTTTAGTCTCAGTGCAGATACACTCCTGTACGTACAGTATGCTGAGACACAACACAAGCTCTTGACCGTGACTGAAGCTAGGTGAAAATTCCTACCTGCTGGAAAGGGAAAATGGAGGTCACTGGGTACATCACACTCCAGGGCAGGCCCCATGCCAGGAATAGTTGGTCAATACAAAATGGACTCCATAGCTTTTACGTATTTGTTTTATTTTTTGTTTGATTGTTGTTTTGCTTGGGTTTGGATGTTGGAACAGGGAGGGAGTGAGGGAGAGAGACAGAAGCACAAGTTTGGGCAAGTAGGGAGAATCTGGGAGGTGGGGGAGGGAAAAGAATGCGATTCAAATACATTGTCTGGAAAAAAGGCTTCTGTGTTATTTGGTATAATAATCAATAGTTTGGTACAGTAGGTTTAGGTATCTTGGAACTCAGATATTTTTTCCTTGATAAGTGAATATGGTCTCTGTTGAAGCCAATCAAAGCAGTGTGTATGTGTGTGAGTGTGTTTACACAAATATATATATATATATACACAAGGGACTTTTCAGCTGTAAAGAATGAGATTAACTCATTTACAGAAAAATGGATGGAAATGGAGATTATGATGTTAAGCAAAATAAGACAGACTACAAAGACAATATTACACATTTTCTCCTATATGTAGAATCCATATATAAGAAATAATAATGGGGGATAAATATGATCTAAGTGCATTATATACATGTGCGAAAATGCAACTTACCCCTCCCTTTTTTATAAATATGCTTTGCTTGTTTTTAAAGGTAGAAAACCAGTGAATCTCAACTTTGTTTACGGCATTTTACAAAATGTAAGTGAAAGGTTTTGTTAGTTTAGGAAAAAAAAGAAAGAAAATTTCTGGTAGCAAGTGGTATTTCTGATATCAAGACATATGGTAGGTAACAGCTACAACTTACATATAATTTACCTATCTGGTTTTTTATCAACAGGTTACACAAGTGTCCAATGTGGTAGGTGTGATGATGTTGCTATCCCCATTTACAAAAGATGGAAGCAGATGCACAGAGCTTTCAGTGGACTGTCTAATGTTTTCCAAAACAGTTTTAAAAACCCTAGATAGACCACAGCCACTTCGGATAGCCTGCATGTCACTTTGGGTGCTTTCCATTCATATATCGTTTTTATTTATTTCTCTTCAGTATGCTACCACATTCCTCAGTGGCTCTTCCAAACCTCTGACATATCCCAAGCCCCTAATATGGCATACTTCCTTCCCTAATATGACATAATTCCTTCAAACTTACTTGTAAGATAAGACACATAACAGACAACACTGAACTACATTATCACTATGTAAAGCCTATTCAAATTTCCCAGACTGGTACAGGTGTCACCCCGATTTCTCACTTACTGCTCTAGGCTATCCCTTCTGTTGACTCTTCTATTCTCCCATTGAAATCTCACTTGCAGAGACCTGAGACTTGGTCCTACTTTCTATTATTTCAGGCACATTCATTTCTGCTCAATCTCTCTGGTTTCTAGAAGACAATCCTGGAATGACCATATCTGGGTTCCAAGCACTTGTTAAAGGATGAATGAACATTAAGGCCTATTTTATGATGGTCTTTGTGGCCTGGGTCATTATTGATGTCAGCTTCATTACTGTTGGCTGAAGCACAGCCTCAACTCCCATATTATTATCTGGATTTCCTTTTCTCCCAGTTGTCAAGTTTATTGGGAGGATTGATATGGAGTAGGGGAAACACGAGGCAAGATTAGAGTCAAATGAGTTGAACAGTCAAGGAACTGCTCATCAAAATGAACTTGTGTTAACACATTAGTTATCACACACCCTTTCCGGAAACAAGCTTCTAGAAACTAGATTAGGAAGCACTTCCGGTATGAGCTTGACAGCTCATCACAGACATAGCTGGTGAACCAGCAGTGATTATGAGGAGACTATGTGCAGGAACTAGCCCCGCACCAGCTGTCTGCTGTGCGCTTCACACTGCCCTGCAATTTTTTTTTTCCAGTTTCTTACCTCAAATCTTTTAACATGTCTTGCTTCAGCCCTGACATCTTTATCCTCAAATCTTTAACTGCTGTCCTATTTGAAGATTTCCTTGGCCCATGTTCATCCAAAGCTGCAAACGGACATTCCTTCTAAGTGTCCCAACTGCACCTTGTGCCTCCATGCTACTGCATAACAATGAACAGTCTGGAGACATTAGAACCATGTCAGACTCACAGTCTGATGCTCAGCATTTATCTAGGAGAACTCAGCATTTGCTCAAAGAAATTAACAGATGGAGCCTGTAGCTTACTTTACCACTACTCAGGGAAAGTGCAGCATTCCTTCATAAATCACACTTCTTTCTCAGTTTCTCCATCTATAAAATGAAGTTATATATGTATGATATTTTAAGGTCTGTTGTTATCCAATTCTTTGACAGGACTCTTAAGTAGGCTATACTGTACTGACATGGTGGGGTGTTGATGGGAAAGGGTGGGGGGCTGCTGTGGGCTAATGCTCTTGTACACTGGTTTAATAAAACACTGATTGGCCAGTAGCCAGGCAGGGAGTATAGGCAGGGCAAGCAGACTAAAAGAATTCTGGGAAGAAGGAGGACAGAGTCAAGAGTCACCAGCCAGATACAGAGGAAGCAAGATGACAAAGCAGAAATGAGAAAAGGTACCAAACCATGTGGCTAAATATAGATGAGAATTATGGGTTAATTTAACTTATAAGAGATAGTTAGTAATAAGCCTGAGCTAATGGTCAAGCAGTTATAAATATTATTAAGTTTCTGAGTGATTATTTTATAAGTGGCGGCAGACTACAGGGGGCCAGGCAGGACTGGAGAAAACTTCTGACTATATTTGGTGCTCACCATTGGGCATTGATCCACATAGACCTAAGAAAGCTTAAAGATTCTGAATGCACAGAAACGGAGCCACACTGGGCTTCCTAGTCTCACAATCTCATGCCAGCAGCAACGCAGACTCGCCTCCTGACAGCTGCCTGTGAGATGAAGCTGGCCGCCATGAGCTAAGCAGCATGGTGGATTCCTGCTGTAGTACACAGCGGCGTCTCTAAAGCTGTGCAGTGCACTGAGTGATAGATTTAGCTTTTGCTAGTACAGACAAAAAAAAAGTTTCTGGGCTACACAATGCTTTGATGGAGGTATAGACCCACTGCTTCTGAGAGTTGGTGGTGTGCATGGCTCCCAGGGCTGGAATTGTACCACCACCATGTTGGGAAGCTGGGGGGTGGCAGAGTCAGCAGCCAGGGATGCAGCTTTAGTCCTAGCCAACCAGTTTAATGGTTTAAAATCTATTCTGGTCAGAGAAGGGTCATCAGTTCATAATAAGACAGATTCAGATGGAATAAAACACTAAACTGTTTACAGTGTGCATAAAAAATGTACTTAGGCTTGGAAGGGAGAGAAAAAGGAATATATGCAGTTATATAAAAAATATAGTTTTAAAAAGTAAAGTCTTTAGAGAAACAGTAAAAGTAATATAAAAAATAAGCCACATAAAGATGGAAATCACACACAGAGTCTGGATTATATTATCTTTGGTATTTTTAACTGCAGAAAGACATTTGTAAAGCCTGCTAGGTTAAACCAATATATATATATATTCCCAAAATATTGTTTATAAATGTTTATTTTTATTTAAAGGGGGTTGATTATAAATGTAATCTCTTTTTAAAAGATAAAAAGGGGATATGATATAGATATGATAGGATGAAAGGGTAGATTATTGAATCTACTTTTAAAGAATAACTTGTTTAAAATGTTTTACATTGCTATAGATTTTAGTTTATTACAAATTTAAAGTTAATTTTGTTATACTGTATGTATACTTCTTGTTTAAGGTATTATGTTTATAAAGCTCATTTAAAATTGTAATGTATAATTAAAAATACAGATTAATAATTAGTCATCTACAACAATCAAACTTATAGTCATGTTAGTTAAGTTTTTTAGGTATACATAGATATATTTCAGGTAGGTAATCTTCAAACACTTCAAAGACCTACAGAATATGGCATTTAAAATGTTTTAAAAACTTACACTTTCCTGGACAATGAGATTTGTCTGCTCCTGGCAGCACCGATTTACTTCAAAGAGGAAGATGGGCATCGAAGACACTCCATTGGAGTTTATCCTTTTCTTGGCAGAACTGGCCATTTGGGCAAGAAACTGGTTCTTGCCTGGACTGATTGACAAAATGTATAGACTAGACATGAAAGACCCATGGAAAAATGACCACTAAATTTTGCCAAAACAAGGCGGGATGGTCTTTCAGGTTCCTTCTTCACAGAGGAGACTGCCAGACATTCTGCAGGACACAGGGAGAAGCGACTAAAAAACTCTAGACCTATTGGCTGAAGACGGATGCCCCAACGTTACAGAGGAACTTTGGATGACTGTCCAGGTAGCCAGCTGTGTCTGTCATTCTAAATTTTTGGAAATTGCTTACAATGCATTTCTTATTTACTTAGGTAATACTATATTCTTCTGGGATCTTTGATGTAGTTTAAGACTAGGTAGTTATAATTTTCCTTGGTTATGATAAAGATAAATTAGATATGAAACTTCAGACTCATAAATATAGGGTAGAATATTTTTTTAATTTTGCCAAATACAAATAGACTAGATATTGTAACTGCAATTCTTGCTTGATAACTGTTTCGCTATATGTAATTTTACTATGTTAAAGTTAAAACCCTCCTTTTTGATTCGACAGAAATGCTGTGGGATAATGCTCTTGTATACTGGTTTAATAAAACACTGACTGGCCAGTAGCCGCAGAATGTATAGGTAGGTGAGCAGATAAGGAGAATTCTGGGAAGAGGAAGGGCTGAGTCAGGAGTCACCAGCCAGACACAAAGGAAGCAAGATGACAAGGTAGACTGAGAAAAGGTACCAAGCCACATTGCTAAATATAGATAAGAATTATGGGTTAATTTAAGTGTAAGAGCTAGTCAGTAAAAAGCCTGAGATAATGGTCAAGCAGTTATAAGTAATATTAAGTCTCTGATGATTATTTTATAAGTGGCTGCAGATTGCAGGGGGCCAGGTGGGACCAGAGAAAACTCTCGACTACCGGGGACAGGCAGCACTGGGGAAGCATGGGCAGACCTTAACGCATCCCATCTGCAGAAGAGAAACCAAACCTGACAGTTTCTCTCATCTTGTCTTCCTTTTATATCCCATATGTGTTGGCAGGAGAAAATTATTCAAAGCAGATCAAAGTGGAAACTCAGGTAAAAGGTACTGTTTGAGAAGACCCAAGAATACCAATTTTGCCTTTTATCCCATTTTAGTTTTATATGCCTTAGCTTTAAAATTTCAATTGTTTATAACACAAGCTAAAAAATACACATTAAGGTTTGCTTTCATTATTTAGTATCTACAGTAAAAAACTGAAGAAAATTAACAATTTTTGGAAAGAATAATTTAGATGTTTTTGTGAATGCTAGATTTTTTCCATCTAATTATTCAAAAATGCAAAGCCAAAAATAAAGGTCACAGAACATAAGCCAAGAAGATACAGTTCACACATTGCACTCAAATAATCTCCTGGGGCTTAAATTCTTTCTATCAGTAAACATTATGGAAGAAAAAGCAATTTAACAAGTAATTAATTTAATACCATGTTGGTCAGAATGGCTTGGAAATGACATGAACATATGGAAGTCAGAATGGTGATGATTTGATAATTTGTTAATTTTATCTCCTATTTAGAAACATTCTATACATAGTTTTGATTTACTAAAATTTATATAGGATTTTATTATATATGGACCTTACACTCTCACCACCTATTCCCCCAAACCACGGCAAGGTAGTATAATGGCATCTGGCTGCAGCCAAGGCAGCAACCCCACATCTGAACTGACTCCATGTGAAACAATCCAAGATGGTGGCAATGTTAGCTAACATTTGTGAGTGTCTATGTTAAGAGCTGTTTTAAGGATCTTAGATATGCCAACTCACTTCCTCCTTCTGAGTACACAGTGAGGTAGGCATTACTCCCATGTGTAAAGGATAACATTGAAGGGCTACACCACTTAGCTGAGATGGTAAATGAGATTGGTATAAGAGATTAGAACCTAGGCCCCCAAATCCTTCTTCTAAACTTTAGGCTGACTACTTCCCCAAACAAGAATGAAGCATTGCATGTATTTGAAGGCTTGGTACACACAAGAATGACTGAGGCACAGAAGGGAAGGTGAGGACAGAGGAAGGAAGGGAGCAAGGAAGGAAGGAAAAGTGGGAGGAAGTGAGTTGGTGCTTTAGATCCAGCTAAGTGGAAGAAAGATGCTAATTTCTTTAAAGAGGTTTGGAATATTCTCTAATACAGTTTAGATTCAAATCTGGCCTTTGCCACTCATTGTTGGTAATCTTGGGAAAGTACTTAATCCAAGCATCAACCCCCTTGCCTATAAATGGGAATGCCACTCTTTATAAGCACACTCAAAGATAATGCAGGAAGAAACGATACACAGCAAGTGCTCAAAATAAACAATAACCCTATTGGTTATTACTATGGAAACTGGAACACCGAGAAACTGTCCTTGGTTAAGAAGGAACACATTTTTATAACACTGAAAAAGGGAGGCCACAACAGATCAGGTGGTGGGATGAGTTGGGATGGGGAGGGTACAGTTCCTTACTGATGCCTTATGCATTTGGTAAGGATGAGGCAGGCAATATGTGAAGGAGGAACTAGCATGATGGGGCTTGTGGAGAATGAAGAGCCCCCGAGACACTTCATCAATGTGAACAGCTACAACAGTGAAGCCTGTGAGTCCATGGAGGACTCCAAAACTCACAGCTTTATGATTTCTCCATAAGGCTTTGCATAGTAAACAGACTTTCTCTAGTCTAAGTTTTATGGGCAGGTGTGATGAAAGAGTAGAAGGCTATCAGTTAGTTACATTAGGCATTTACTAGAGTGGCTGAAATGATGGGATGTGTGCTTGACTGCACATAGGAAGATGTAAGCAAGAAGGATGACATTTTTAGAGCATATAAGGACCAAGGGATTCGATTTCTTGATGAAGTGAGGAGTAGGCACTAAAAAAGTAATTGTGAGCAAAACAGCTACATTCAAGCCCTTACAGGTTAACCCCAAAAGGCAGAACATTAAATGTGTACTTAGAAAAAAATCGTCACAATGATCAATTCTATGAAATCTTAAGTGACACAATGTGGGATATTTACTAGCTGCAGGATTAGAATAGGAAGGTTTCAGACAGAAAGTAATTATTGAACCAAGATTTGAGAGACAAGCATGGGTCTGCCATAAGCAGAGGGGAGAGAATGGATTCTGGACTAACAGCATAAGCAAAGCTCAAGCACAAAAGGGCAAAGCCTGGGAAGCTATGGTTGATGAGGTTGTGTAGAAGGGTACCGGAGTCAGACACAACCAAACATCAGGAACGCAGCAACTCAGCCAACGAGCACAGCAGACAAGTCAGCAGCTACAGCATCCTGAGCATGCAGTGCACTTCAATCCAGGGTTTAGTCAAAACACTAACACTGTACCTTAGAGCGGAATGTTGGATGAACAAAATAAACAGCCTTCAAATTCCTCTTGTATCTAGTCAAAACAAACAAAGTCACCGTAAGTCACACCTAGAAGTACTCATCAGTATAGACAGTCAACATTTTACCTGAGTATATAAACATATTTACATAGAGAAAAGCAGCAGCAGTTAATATATTGAATTTTGGGTAAAATGCCGGAAACACTTAAGAGAACATTTCATTTTAAAGCTGCCTATTTTAAAGGAAGCACTAAATGTTGCCCCTCACTGTGACAGAGCTACCTCAAGGAAGGACAAAGTCAATTCATACTTTAAAAACATCATTGTACATTATTTTTTATACATGGTAGAGTCTCTGAGCCCAAATATATGAAATAAGTCACTCTGAAATTAAAGCAAGCATTAGGAACTAAAAGTTAGTCATGTTACAGTTTCTGCATGACCCAGAAATTCTGGGAAGGCTTTGTACTTAATCCTCTCAATGGCTCTGACAGAGTTCCAGTACTTTAATACTCAGTGATCTGATGACCAAGAGGCAATGCCTAGAACCCAACCTGGGCCTCAGCCAGCTACTCCATGAAGCATGTTGAGCTACATCTTGAAATTTTGTTTTCCTGTAATTTAATAATCATCATCGAGTCATATGAGGTTAATTGTAAAGGACTCCAGAGAAACAGCAGGACACTGTTTTAGCTGAGGGCTATGTCAGCTGAAGGGCTAGTTAGTGGCAGAAGCAGATATACAGTGAAGTGTAGTTTTACTACAAAATACTTCAAAGCACACTAAATAGGTATCTGTTAGATAATGAAAGCATTAATATTGCTAATTAAGATAAGATTTAATGAATGGTGGAAGATAATGGAAATACATGGCAATTTATCTTCTTTCTTCCCTAACTGTAAAATGGTTTTTCAACCTAAGCAATAAAAACATTGTGATGTTACAAATAAAATAGGTACCAAGAGGGTAGAATGCTTTATTATTATTATTTAGTAACTATATCACTGAGAAAAAACTTAAAGCATTATGTTTGGTCTTGTAGTGGGGTGGTCATTAGGATTTCCATTATTATAGCAAAGGAAACATAGTTTAATGAAAATAATTTTCTAGTTCCAAGTCAGTAGTCTAGTAAATCTAAATTCTGTATATAAAATTTGTGACATCTTGGGCAATGAAAGCTATCTTTTATTATTCTCCATCTTCCAGATGTAGAAACCATAAAAAGATAACAGGATACTCAGCGCCAGACATGGGCTCCTATGCCCTTGATCCATAAAGCCCGTCACAGCGTTTCTCTCCTCCCTTGTTACCAATGTATGGGTAAAGTTAGAATGTCTCCAGAGACAAAGTGGCCACTGGTCTTATCTTACATGGGGGAAAGCCCACTTAAACCACAAGGAAGAAATGTCAAAAAAAAGTCTGTCTTCATGACTAACCAACTCCAAATCCCCACAAGGACGCCATAAACACCTGCTTCTTTCAGTCATTAGGGAGCCTGGATCTCCCAAACCAGTGTTCTTCCCTTTTGCTCAGCCTCTTCTTGTTCCAATGACAACCTTTACCTGAGAGTTAATGTTCAGCTTCAGTTTTTATTTTTTATAATCACAGGGACAAATTTCCTTGAACCTGAGACCAGTATCTCTCCCAAAAGACTCACAGGCTACTGGATCAAGGTAAATAATGTTTATGAGTATACTCCAGTATGTATTAACACACCATAGCAACCAAGGCTGTGCTTTCATTATTTTATACACAAAGACTAGGTAGGACACCAAACCTCTTCCAAGGTGGTCAAAAGTGGGAAGAATACAAAGGAGTTCAGTTGAATCCAAAAGGAGGGCCTCCTATAACTAAAATACCTAATGTACACATGGTAAAAATCCTCGTCACATGAAATACTCTTTCACAAATCTTTACAAATGTTTGCTACTGCTTAGTGTTAAAAGTAAAGAAGCAATAACCCCTTCACAATTTTCAAAAATAACTAACTTGACATCAACGACATCGTAGAGTTTCTTCAGGAAGTCGGAGTCCAGGTGATTGTATTCACTGGTCAGTGTGTGAAAATATACCAATACATATTCCTTCACAGCAATGTGATCCATCACATGGATAAAATATAAGAGAGCCTAGAAGAGAGGAATAAAGACCATTTTTTCACAGTAGTTTACTTCTGAGAGGCCTAGAGAGGGGGAACCCCTCCCCTAAAATTAATCTAATCTATACCCATAATTGCAGAGGGGAAGAGCAGGTCAGTGAGGATGAATTCTCTTAGAAAGTGAGTCATCCCAGCATTTAGTGATGCTTTCAAAGGCTGTGGCACAGTCCTTCTCTGTGATATGCTAAGTGAGGGGGAAGATAATCAATCTCTGGCCTCTGAAATAACTCTTCACATACCAGGAAGAGATCTTGGATGAACTATCTATCAGCTTTCTCCTATCTAGGTCAATGATGTCAAAACATTTAGAACTAAGATTTAATACTTCTTATAATTTTAATAAAATCCATAAGTCTTCAAGATTCTGTTTGCATTCCATCAAGTTTTCTGCACTGACGATCAGACACAGACTCAGGATAAGGCACAGAGCACATGATGTATGGAGCCGATCCTTCCATGCTCCCGTGGATGCTTAGCACTTCTAATGCTTATTATCTGAATGAGGAAAGTGGAGGGCTTAGTGGATGGCAACACACTGGGCAACATTTCTAGAACTCAAGAGGATAATCTAGTATGAACCTGTTTGGTTAGGGATGCATTCTATTTTAAGAAATTTAAGAGAGACACTAAAAACAAAATGAGAAATATAACCCAAGCAGGGCTGACGTGACCTAGTGGTTTGGCTGTAAACAACTGCAAAGAGGAAGCTAAACTGCATCAACCAAAAGGATTACCAAGCAGGCTGTTTTCCAGTTCCTCCTCAGCGGAGTCCTTGGCATTAATGTGGATTAGGACTGAACTGCAGGCACAGCAGGCAGGAGGACATTTAGAACACAGTCATTGTGTAACTGTTACCTGACCTGAACCTCACAATAAGTCTCAATTTTTAATATGAAATGACATATCATGAAATCAGGAATGCTATGCAAATATACAACAAGATCAATGTGGGGGTTATATTCTTAGAAGCCATACTACTGACGGTAAGAGGGAATGGCACACTGACTATTAAGACCACAAATGGCTGCAAACAGAAACTCTTGACGTAATTCTTACCAGGTGAGTCTTTCCCTCTTTATGAATAGACTTATCCCTAACAGTCCTCCTCTTCCTCTCCTCAGACTACCTCTTTGTCCTTGCGATCCATTTTTACTCTCACACTTGGACAAATTAGAACGCTCCTCCTGGCTTCAAATTCTCTCTCTGTAAGTTATTCTACTCTCATTTACAGGACGAGCCAAAAAGAGAAAGCTGTGGGGGACAAACTCTCCTCAAAGTAAGAAAATAAATTTAAAATATATTTATTGTTAATTGCACGTGTGTGTGTGTGTGTGTGTGTGTGTGTGTGTGTGTGTGTGTGTATCTGTGAGTGTACACCATGTGTGTAGGAGTGCACAGTGACATCAGATTCTCTGAAGCTGTGGGCCACCCAATGTGGGTGCTGCAAATTGAGTCCTATGAAAGTCGTACCCACTCGTATGGCTGAGCCATCTCTGCAGCCCCAAAGAAATCCATTTGGAAATGCTTACTTCTGCCTTTTACTTATTAGTTTTCCCTATTGATCCATCTCTCTTCTCCATTGTACTCGCTTCAGTCTCACCCTCTGCCCATCCCCCATGCTGGAGACTGAACCCAGGGCCCCATGGATGCTCCATGAGCACTGTACTCTGAGCTGTATCTCCAGCCTCTTCGAACCATAGTGTTTAAGAGTCACAGAATATTCCATTTGTGGGTATGCCACCATCAGCTATTGGACATTTAAGTTACGACATTTTGCTTTACAAGACCCTGTAAGACACTGGCCTCACTGCTTTCACATAATCACCCAAATACTACTGATCAAAAGTCTGAGAGCTTGGAATTTCTGATCAGTCTAAATTGTTATGTCTTACCTTCAAATTATATGTACTTTCTCCTTTTAAAGTACATTATGTTTACTGTGGTTAATACACATGGCTCAATTACAACTTATTTTTTGTTATTATTTTCTAATGGAATTAATGTTTTGGGGGAGTGTGTGTGTGTGTGTGTGTGTGTGTGTGTGCATTCTAATAGAATATCTTTTATCTAGTCTTTGGTAATTTCATTCATGTTAACAGTGCATCATATCTACTCTCCCCCTACTCTAGGCACCCCGACATGCCCTGCTCCCCACTTCATGACCTTTTTCTTTTGTAACAATGTACTGAGGTCAGTGAGTGCTGCCTTCTGGAATGCTGACTGAAGAGCTCTAGTTAGCTCATGGCTCTACTGTCCCTCCAGTGAGTATTCCACATTCAGCAGTTGCAGGATTTACAAGTCCTTCTCCCCTTGGGAGTATTTTCTTATATAAAGTCTCAGGAATGGAATCACTGGGTTGATGAATACAACATTTATAGTTTCAATTCATCTTTGGTGACAATAGTTATTTACAAGTTCTTACTAATTCTCAGGATGGAAAAAATGACATTTTGAATTGCCTTTTTATATAACTAGTTGGGTTGAACAATTTTTTTCTTTCATTTAACAGTTTCAACTTTCAACTTTTTTTTTTTTTTTTTTTTTTTTTAGGTTTTTCGAGACAGGGTTTCTCTGTGGTAGCTTTGTGCCTTTCCTGGAACTCACTTTTGTAGCCCAGGCTGGCCTCGAACTCAGAGATCCGCCTGTCTCTGCCTCCCAAGTGCTAGGATTAAAGGCGTGCGCCACCACTGCCCGGCTTTTTTTTTTTTTTTCTTTTAGGAGCATCTACTTCTGTTCTCTACCACCACAAAAAAGGATGATGGAATTAGACTATCTTGCGCAAACTACACCTCTGGTTTACTCTTTTTAAGTAGATACTCAAGTGTTAATTCCTCCCTCCCCCTTTTTTTTCTTCAAAGCAGC
The DNA here is from genome assembly GCF_049852395.1 of Peromyscus maniculatus bairdii. Lineage (NCBI taxonomy): Eukaryota > Metazoa > Chordata > Mammalia > Rodentia > Cricetidae > Peromyscus > Peromyscus maniculatus. Next base: position 80,421,872 of record NC_134857.1, on the reverse strand, counting down.
TCAAGTTTGATTGTATACTTACAATGGAGGATGCTTCTAACCAAAAGCTTGCCAGTTACATCATATCCAAATAAAATAGCTGGAGTAATATGAGAGCCATCTGGCATGTTTCTCTTACAGAGGATAAGCAACCCCTACCTTACCTGAAATGATGCATACGGATTCCCAGGGGATGCTATTCCATCACAGATCCACAATTCATCTTATCTATGCTGGAGACCCTTATTACCAAATGATCCCTTCTTACTTTACACATCCACTGATTTGTAGAAGCCGTTTATGGCTTACCTTGTCCATATCTATCAATGTCACAGGAATGTTTCTTCCAACTACCACCATCACTGTGCGGCCACAGTTATCCACACCTAAGAGAGGAGATGCAATCAGGACCCAGAAACCTTATTATAAGACCAGTGTTTGTCCTGCCATATATTATGTATTTGACTGGATAAAAGAATTCTATTCATTCAAAAGGTAAGAAATGAGATGCACAAACTTCTCAATTTATATCATTAGATTTCTTTTATTGTTAGGGAAATACTTTTTCTTTCTTGTTTTTAAAGCTTTATGAAATTTTGACCACAGTTCTGACTTTAAGATTGTTTAAAGATTTTAAATTAGCATAACCTATGGTATTTTTTTATAAATAACCATTTTATTTAAGCTCATCACAATATTTAATAATATTAGTGACCCAGGAAATACTAGAAGCTCTCAATTGAAAATTAATAGGTAATGCCTGAAACAAAATCCAGTGGAGGAAGTGGGGACTGGAGAGGGCTGAGCTGTGAATTTTGTTTTGACAAAGGCATAGGACTCTTTAGAAGCAGAAGAATTCTAACAGAAAAGACATCCTAGGAAAAAGTGAAACAAGCAATGTGAGACCCTACGAAAACACTAGAGGTTAGTATGTCTAAGATCCTCATGATGTGCAAAATCTATTGACATCAGCACAAAACACTGTGTTCACAGAGCAAAACCCAGTCTCTCATACACAATGAGTCAGATCCTTAATTAGCAAGACTAAGCAGTCATTAAGCTCACCTGTTTGGTATAAGGCTTTCAGAGAAGCAATATCAGACAGGTCCTCAGATCTTGCTTGGCATAACCAGCGGTTATAACTAGACAAATAAAGGATACAATCATTATAGCAAATGCTGGCAAGTTACTTTTGCAAATGGAACCCATTTTAATGTCTTTTGCTGACCATAACGAACTGATGCTTTATTACAACAAAGAGTCAGAGGCCATTGCACCACGCAGAATCTTGTTATTGATAAATGTGCACTAGTGAGAAAATGTGTATATACCAATGACTGAAAACACTTCTTATGGTATGTGAAGAGCATATAGGTAAGTAAGTGGCTAAGACATCAAGAATTCAAAATAACAGAATTAAAGAACACTGTTATTTTCTACATTACTATGAAAATGTAACAGGAAAAGTCTCAGTGTTATATCTCCAAATTGGATAACCACTAGTTAGCAAAGATACCATGAGTGCTTGGGAATATTACAGTGAACAGACAACAGGATGACTGCCCTCATGAAGTCATATCACAACAGAAAGACATGAAGTGCTGCACATATTATACAGGACCACAAGGGAGGCAGGAAGTTTTATCTGGCAAGTCAGACATTTCGTGATTGGTTAATGAAGCTGGAATTAATACCCTACTTACTATGCCAGATGGACTAATTTAGCTTTGGTGAAAAGGAGGTTACAAATGATGTTAATGGTCAAGTTAATATTTCAGGTTGTTTTTTTTTTTTTTTTGAGATGGGCTCACTCTATTATGTAGCCTCCACTGACTAGAATTCACTATGTAGACTAGGTTACCCTATCTCAAATGTAGAGATCTGCCTGTTTCTGCCTCCTGGTTGTTGGGATGAAATGTGTGTGCCACCATACCCAGTTCAAGTTAATTTTAATAGCTAATTCACCAGACCACTCACAACTGCCTATAACTCCAGGGGTTCCAATGCCATCTTCTGACCTGTGCAGGGACCTGCATATAAGTGCACATACACATAGACACAGAAACAGACATAAATTTTAAAAAAGTATTTTTAGGTATGGAAGATATCTATAACTTCTTTGAGTTTTAATTTTCTTTAAAGTTCTTAAATCTACCTAAAATTATTTTTAGTCCATGATGAAAACTCTAGAATAGCATAAATGTCCATCTTGTTAAGTTTGGTCAGTGATTAATAATTTGAGATCACTCCAGGAATAGATTTTGACAGGCAAAATCTACATATGTGGTTTTTGTAGAGTTTATAGTTTACATTTGTGATGTATAAAATATCCGAGTCACAGCTATCTATGATCTTGGTGCTTTTCTGGTTTGTTTGTGCAGACCACAGGTACATCAATGCAGTAACTGCAGACTGTGGCCGTCAGGTTTCTTCTTTATCTGGGTACGCCTCCTCCACAGCAGAAGGTATCACTCATGCCTCCTTGCTCACTAGGAGTGCTTTCCCTTCCACTACTCAAAGAATTGTTTATATTCTCATAGATATTCCCACTGAAAACTTTCCTCTGTCTTCGGCGTATTACAATAAAGACAAACAATCCTCTACTCCAATCCCAAAGTCAAAGCTAAAAAAGGAAAATAGAAGTAAAAATAGTTCCTACAGCTGATTTCAATGAATAAATTCTATTATGTTCCAGGCAAAGCAAAACCACCAAGTACAAACTATCAAGGAAAGCAAGTTGTGACAAGCAGAAGAGCCGCTCTACTGAGCCATTAGGCTGGTCCTAAAGGCAGAAATACTGAATTGTTTTCCAGTGGGAATCTGACTGAGGTTACATATTGTCCCCACAAGGCTAACCTAAGCCAATTTCTCACAGTTAATTAATTCCCATACACCTAACACAGCCAAAAGTTGAGTGATGAAGAACATTTAAACAAAATTACTCTTAAAAGCACAGGACCTTCATGGTCTGGCACCAGATCCTCTATGTATATGTCATGGCTGTTAGCTTGGTGTCTTGGCGACTCCTAACAGTGGGAACGGGTATATCTCTGACTCTTCTTGCCTGTTCTTTTCCCCCTTTGGGGTGCCTTGTCCAGCCTTGATGAGGGGCTTTTGCCTTGTCTTACAGTATCTTGTTTCGTCCTGTTTGGCTATTGTCTCTTAGAGGCTGATCCTTTCTGAAGAGGAAACAGAGGAAGTGGATCTGGGAGAAAAAGAGGTGGGAGGGAATTAGGAGGAGTAGAGAGAAGGGAAACGGGAAACTGTGGCCGGGATGTATTGTACCAGAGAAGAATCAATTTTCAATAAAAATAAATAAATTAATTTTATAAAAGTTCAGTAAGTAACCTATTTAGATAAAGCCCATCGTTTGAGAGATTTTAAATGCTGTATCCTACACTTGTCCTTTTGCGTCCTGCTTCACCAGGTTCACTATAAATGAAGTTGAACACTTTCGTGTGTGCAGGGCAGAGGCTGTACCTGTCTTGCTTGTCTCTGCATTACTAGATGTACTCCAGCACATGACTATGTCAGTAAGGGTTTACTATTTAATAACTAATGAAATGATGCCTTTGTTTGAGAAGTGATGTTAGCATCATAGGCCACTGGATGTTAAGCGTATCAAGAACCATTAAGAAAAGGAAACAAAATATTCCAGTGAAATAATCTTTTCCTCCCAATGTCTTTTTCCCACTGTAATACTTTCAAAAGCTGTAACTGAAAAGTTGCTAGTTTGCTTCCTAGCAAATTCCACCTTAGATACATCCAAACCACTCAAAATAGACAAAACACTTAGATGCATTAATGAAGAATTAGGGCCGTGTCTATTTTTTCAGACTTCGTAAAGAACTGGTGCACAGACACTGATGTGTGGTGAATGGACAGTGAGGAGTCAGGGAAGGAGAGCTGGAGGTTTCCAAAAAGACTACTAATCAACATAAGGGTGACCGAGCAGGGTGTGAAGTAAGATCCTGCTTCAGGAAAAGCAGTGAGACTGGTGCTGGAATTAATACGTTTTGATATTGTATAATGAAGCAAGTTGATACAGTTATCTGAGTGAATCCCTACTTTCCAAAAGAAAAGATCCAGGCATCACATCATAGAGCCACACCTGCTCGCAGTGCATGATAAGCCAATGTATTTTAAAACGGAATACGGAAACAGTGATGAGGGGCTGGAGATAGTACTAGACAGTCAAGGCACTTGCCTCCAGGTCTGGCAATGAGAGTTTGATCCCCAGGAACCCATATGGCAAAGTAGAGAATTCCTGCAAGTTATCCTCTGACCTCTGTATGCTGTGGTGGGTGGGCGACACACACATACACATACATGCTAGCCCACATGCACACAGACATAAACAAATAAATAAAAAATCACAATGGATAAGGTTTGAGATCTTCTATTACAACTAAATTCTAGGTAACCATTATTTATCAAATTCTGTGATGCACAGAAACATATCTGATTCCTTGAAAGTCTTGAAAAGTCTCCTTTGCTTTCTATATCTGAGTGGTGTCATAGCTCCTTCATATGAAACAACTTACTACAATAGTCTGAAGGATGCTATTAGATTCTAGTCATCGTCATTTAAATCAATTGAACATTTTGCAAGATCTTAATACAAATGACAAAATTAGTTAACTTTTGAAAAAATATGATTGCTCACTTATAAATGAATTAACAATTTCTGATATGGTTAAGTATTGATAGAGGGGGATTTGAGAACCACAGACAACTCACAAGCCATGACACGCAGAGACAGAGCACAATGGTGTGGCAAGGGAGCCCAGTCACTGCATTTAAAGAAAAATGTTTGCCAGAAGACACTACACGTGACCAAGTTTAGAAACTATGGAGCCGTCATTTTGGGCCATCCTTTGAAAACTTGTTCACTGGCTCCCTCTAGTGGTAAATTTGCTTCTGTTATTTGCAGATTGGAGGAAGGTGAAGACCTGGGACTGAGGAGACAGAAAATGTTAATTCTGGCTGGGGGAGAGGGAGCCATTTTCTTCAGTGGTGTCGATGGGTGAGCTGTGCAGGCTCCAGTAAATACCCTCCCTCCCCAGCTCATGGAGGCAACCCTAATTAAACTCAGCGGGCTCCAAAGCAAGCCACCAAAGTAGAAGAGGGCCTCACTGAGAAGGAGCTTGAGTGAGACTGGGAAGGTGTGAGAGAGGGTAGCAAGAGGTGAAAATGATAAAATACATCATATAGATGTATGAAGCTCTCACAGAAATGATATATAAAAATTATGTTTGTAAGGGACTTGAGATCATCTAGTCCAACTTCCATTCCATGACTGGAGACTGACACCACAGAAGTACCATATAAACAGTGTGACATGCTGTGGTAGGCTGTGAAAAAACAAACTAGGAGGGGCAGGTATTTTAGACCAACAGGAAAGGGTTGAGAGGCATTTGCTTTACAGCTGAAACCTGGAAAATGGACTGGGTTGAGGGAAGAGAAGATCCCAATTAAAATGAATGGTAGGGGCCAAAGCTCAAAAATAAGACAGACCGGTTAGCTCAGTACTGAAGAAAGCCACAGCGATGTATTTTATCGAGCTTGCCTCACCCACTGCAATTACCTGATGCTCAGTCTATGAGATGTTATCCTTTACCAACTCTAAGAGGGGATGGAGAGCCGCCTACAATTTAATTTTTTCTTTAAAATTTTTGAAAAGCAGCTAGCTTTACTATTGATTTTTGGAAAAACACAAAGTACAAAGCTCCATCTAAGATTTTAAAAGGATTCATTCAGAATTGCTTTAGTATTAGAAACACTTGGAGAAAACAGAATGTGAAGGTCCTTAGGGTAAGTTGGGAAGACATAAAACTCGTCAGCTGAAGAAAATTTTAACTGCTTAAGTGATAAATGCACAGCAGAAACCTTGTAAGTGCATTTCTTTTCTTCCAATTTCCCTGTTTACAATATAACCTCACATGGAGGCACGGCAATTCGAGCCCACACTGGGTGAAAGCTCTGAAACCAACCATGCATCTCACCACTGGATTCCCCACACTAACAGACTCAACTTTTCGCTCTGCAGCTACAGAATGGGGACAGGACCCTCTTCCTCGGTTATCATGAAGATTAAACAGGAGGAACTTTGTGTGTCCAGGAAAGCATCCAGCAGACCCCTGACTTCACACTCCCTGTCCCAACAGTCTGCTTACTTTCTCTGATGCTGCTTCTGCAGGGCAGCTTCGGACAACTGTCCCTGGAGGATCAGTTTTCTCTGCTTGTCAATATCTCCTTCCATTCGAGCAAAAGCATGAGAACCAATGAAAGAGAGATCCACTCCCAAGCCGTCATCCTCATCTTCTTCTTGGTTGTCTGCAAGGAAAGTACCATCAGCAGAGAGCTACGGAAGCAGACAGCAAAACTGACGAGCGCTGCAGGAGGAATGCTGTGAGGCAACGAAACAGAGCCAAAGAACCTCAAACCCAGGGTTCAGATCATGATTCTGAAAGGACAATGCAAATCCCAAGTCCTGACATAACAAAATAAAAGTAACCAATCTATTCCCTAAGCCGATTTCCTGAGCAGGCACTAAGTGTGTGAGGCGTGTTTCCATCCAAGGGGTTTATGATCTTATAGAGGTGAAGGTTGATAGAAGCTTTTTACAGGATAGATTCAGAAGGGCTCCCATCCGAACATACTCTCTGCCTATAACTTTCAACTTATGTGAGTATAAAACATGAAGAAATAACATGCTATAGTATTCTTAACTATTTAATGTTAACTGTGGCCTTTAGAGGACACTGTTAAAAGTGATCCAAACTTGAAAATTTTAAGTAATATAAGTAATATTAATAAGTAATAAGTAATATTATAAGTAATAAGTAAGAAAATAATAAGTAATATACTCAATTACTGTTTCGACAGTTCCTTATGAGCCTAGAAACTCTATTCAGCTGAGCATGTTGTTATGACCACCTGCAAATCCTCAAATACAAGCCCTTCATCTTTGCTGGCTGGTGTTTTACAGTACTCTAGCTTCCTGAAGAGGAAAATTAAGAAAAGCAAAAGTTGAACCATTATGCATTGCTGGTATTTGGAATATGGTTTTGTGAAGCCACTATGAAAATTACTATGAAAGTTCCTCAAAAAGCTAAAACTAGAATTACCACATGACTCAACCATATCATTCCTGGAGATAAACCCCAAAAAACTGGTAAGCATACCAGAGACATCTGCTTATCCACATTTATTACTGCACCATTCACAACAGTCAAGATATGGGATCAGCCTAGATAGTTGTAAGAGATAGATGGATAACGTGTGATACACACACACACACACACACACACACACACACACACACACACACACCCCAGAGTTTTATTCAGCCATAAACTATGAGGAAATGGTGACCTGCAGAAAAAGGGATGAAATGGAGATCGTTAGGCTAAGGAAAATAAGCCAGGTACCAAAAGACACATATCACATGGCTTTTCCTCATATGTGGAATCTAGATTTTATAAAGATGTAACATGAAAGTGTGTGTGGGAGTGAGCACTTTGAGAGAAGGGACCAGCAGAACAGTAAGACAGAGGAATGAGTAATGCATATAACAAGGTAAATACCATATCTGTACAAAAACATCGCAAGGAAGCCCATAATTTGCATACTAATTAAAGAAGACAGGAAGTTAGAATTCCAGCACTCACCCTCCGAAGCACCAGGTTTCTCACTTATTCTAATTTGCCGCTCAGGCACCACAGGCTCCCCTTCTGCATTCCCGATATCTGCAGGTAGGTACGGCAATGAATGGCTCTCCTCCTTTAACGACCTTGGGAAGTACAGAGGTAGCAGCTTTTGGTAAGTAGCCTGTGTCAGAAAAGTAAGGCATTCTGTGAAGAACAGTGACATATGAAAGTGGCCTGAGCAGTGGCTGCTGTGGTCCCCGTGCTGTGAAGACACACTGAAGAATACAGGCCTCACACTCCCTATGCTCAGAGTGCTGTCTGAGAGCCTCACTCACCCCTTATACTGAACATGAAGAAACGATCCACTGGTCAAGTCAAAAGCAATGCCCGCCCTGGTCGGGGTCACCAGATCTGATCTGGAATGGGTAAGTCTGACACTCCTACCTTTTGACCAGACTTTCAGCAGCACATTGCTATTTGCCCAAGCTTAGTATACCAGGCTCTATTTGACCTAAGTTTAGTTTTTCAGTTTTCTACAAACAAACAAACAACACACCCACCCTCAAAAACCATTTCTATCTATATCTGAAGGATTGATAGTTTTCATTCATTCTTAGAAATTTAAAAAAAAAAGATAAATTTCACTTTGGAAAAGGAAATAAGGAGCTGTCAGATGGCTTCATAGATAAAGGCCACCAAGTCTGACGACCTGAGTTTGATTCTTGTGACCTATATGGTGGAAAAGGAGAGCCTCAAAGTCATGCTCTGATTTCCACACACACATTCCCCCAGCTTCCTCCAAATTAGAATACACAAGGAAGCCTGATTTAAAACTGAGGGAAGGCAATGGAGGTGGGAATGAATGAAAACGAAATGCAGCAACATGTTATGAAGATGACAAAACCCATCACTTGGTATGCCAACCTGAAAATTAGTCAGTAACTTCAATGTGCTAAAACACAAAAATGAATAAGGTTCTATCTTATGATTTCCACATGCCCAGTCCCTGTGCTCTTCTATAGCACCAGAGCAAATGAAGATGCTGTGCGCTGGTGGTACTCATGTTTGTTGAAGCACCCTGCCTCTTCTGCATCCTAGGAATTATTGTATCATTGCTCAGCATTACTTATCAACTATTCTGAACTTCAGGGGTTAAAGAGATGGTTACAGGTTACAGGCATTGCAGCTCTTCCAGAAGACCCAGGTCCCATTCTCAGCACCCACACTGGGCAGTTCACAACCATCTCTAACTCCAGTTCCAGGAGATCCAACACCTTCTAGTCTTCATGGGTATCTACCCTTGAATGCATATAAACTAGCATAAGTACACCTCCATACACATAGATATAAAATAAAATGAATAAATCTTTAAAAAGGACTAAAAGAATGATAACAAAAAAGTTATGGAATTGAGTATTGGTCAATGAAATCATTCAAGAAATCAGTATTCTACACAGAACTGTAACATTTCCTAAATAGAAGCCTGGAGACTTTAGATTTGTACTTAAAACAAAACAGATCTATAAAAACCACAGAAGGTGGGAGGAGAGCCAATTCCACAAGCTGTCCTCTGGCTTCTTGACACATATGTCATGGCATACTGAGGATAGGCACACCTACACACACACACACCCACACCCACACCTACACACACTCACACTCACACACATACCACACACACACACACACACACACACACACTAAGATTTTTGAAGAATTTATATATCATAAAGCTAACATGTTGAAAATACTGAATCCAGTGATTGTTAGGACATTCTCAAAGTTGTACAATCACCACCATCTAATTCCAGAACACTGACATCACTCCAAACCAGTCCATCAGCAATCTTTCCCTACAATTCCTTTTCCAAACCCTGAGCTATCAATTGTTCTGTCTCAATAGATGTGCATACTTTGAACATCTCAATAAAACAGAATGCAATTTGTAGCCTTTCATGTCTAGTTTATTTCAGTTAGCATGTTTTCAAGGTTCACTTTTAACATGTATCCATAATCATCCCCCCAAGGATGAATACTATTCTATATATACTCTACATTTGCTCATCAAGTCAGCTGTTGACTGGTTTCTACTTTTTGGCTACGATAAACAATGCTGCTATAAATGCTTATCTTCACATTTTAAATATTTTTGCACATACTTAAGAATCTGCTCTATTATACTGCAACTAACTTTTGGTATCTCATTGTAGTTTTGGCTTGCATTTCTATAGTGGTCAGTGTTGTGAAGTTTCTTTAAACTGGTTATTTGTATATCACTTTTTAAGAAGTGAGTACTACCCATGCTTTTTTCTTTAAATTTTCGGTAGGTAATTCATGTTTTCCATTCTTAAAAAGCTTACTTGCTAGGGAACACTGCCCTTCCCAGGGCTCTCTGACTCCTAAAATCAGGATTGATTTACTTGGGAATACGTCTTATCTATGCAAACCAACCAATCCTCCTCCTGCTCCTTCACTTCCTTCCCTATTTTAGCAGAGCACTGAGAAGCTCAATGACTGCAAAAGGATACAAATAGAAAAGTCAGAAGCTCTAAAGCTCTAAAGCTAAGGAAGTCCAGTGAGATAAAAACAAAGCGTTGACTTTTCTAAATGGACTGAATTTAATGAACCCCCCCCCCCCACACACACACACAAGAAAACATAAACCTAATGACCTTGTGCCACCGGCTTGACTGCTAACTGTTTCCAGTTAAGCAGATGGTGACACTCACTTCAGCAGCAGAGCAGCTATGCTGCTAAAACCTGGGAACATAGCGCTGTGGTTACGAGGCACCACCCTGAGCGCTGGCCCAGGCAGCAGGCAGCACCACCCACCTGTGCCATCTCACTTATAAAGACAACAGCTAAGCAGTAAACTGTGGCGAAGACTCTCCTTAGATTGCTGGTACAGGCCTGTATTCCAGAACTTGAGGCAGAGGCAGGAGAAAGTGGCGGCCAGTACAGCCTGGTTGACATGGTCAGACAGTGTGGCTTCCTTCTAGACTTGTTTAGTTTCCATCATAATTCTCTTTCAGTGAATGAGCAGAAGTCCCACTGCCACAGACTGATTTAAACCATTAGACTTGCGTGCTTCAGAGTCAGTGAACAGATGACTAGATGAAGGTAGCGCAAGCAGAATTAAGACTCAAACTAAGCAAAATAGTTAGTAAAATACCTCTTCGAGTTCAGAGACAGCAAATACTACTTTTTCAATGCTTTCCCCATGGATCTCCAGGAACCGCCTCACAGTGCCTACGGAAGAAAATGGAAAGACATTCAGCGTTTAAACCCGGCTCTGAGGTTAGTCTGTAATGGGCCCCCCTCTCCTCATCAGCCACTGCTCAATTATCCCATCAGAGAAGCCAGCCACACTCCCTCTCACAGCTCGATGCACCTTCCTTCAGAGCACTGTAGCAGACATTTTTCAGTCCCTTTACAGCATGTCCTCTCTGTTCTCAGCCCACCGGCCCTGAGGTGCCTCAGCAGGAGCTTTATTGCACTTGCTGCCCTAGTTCTGGTGTCTGACAGTGGCTGGCTACAGAAGATGCTGAGTCAGATCACTCTCCCTGTCCTGCATGTTCTTTATTTCCCTGGGGCCTCCCTTTGGTCAGAATGATCTAGTGCAAATGGAAAGCACAGTGCCTTTCTATTCATTCAGTACAGCCTTAGATGTGCCATTCAGCCCATTTCCCGCTCACAAAACCAAAGCTGAGTTATCTTTTTCTTTTGTTTTTTCGAGACAGGGTTTCTCAACGTAGTTTTGGTGCCTGTCCTGGAATTCACTCAGTAGACCAGGCTGGCCTCGAACTCACAGAGATCTGTCTGGCTCTGCCTCCAGGGTGCTAGAATTAAAGGTGTGTGTCACCACTGCCCAGCAAGTTATCTTTTTCTTAATCTCTGTCCCCTCCTGATTTTCCTCTATCAAGACCCACCGACCCAACCTTAAACCTCCCTGGCTTTGGTCTTTTATGCCTATGCTACTGCCTTCTAAAAATGCCCACATTTTTTGTTTTCTTGATACACATATTCCCTATAACTACTAATTTGTTAAATTTAACTTCAAATGCTGATGGCTCCCAAATTGTACAATCTTTCTGAACTACAGAACTGAATTACTGCTTATTGAGCATGCTTACCTAGATAACCACAGATACTAAAATTCAATGAGTCTAACTCCCGTCTTCTTCCTTGTATTCCTTACCTCAGTTACAGATCAACAGCCAAGCAGCCACTCAAACCAGAACCCTTGATTTGCTTTCTTTAAAAAAATATTTAATTTATGCATTTGAGTATTTGCCTGCATGTATACATATCTACCACCTGTGTACCTGGTACCCAAAAGGACAAGAAGTGGGTGTGGGGACACAGATGGCTGTGAGCTGCAATATGGGTGCTGGGAACTGAACCCAGGTCCTCTGCAAAAGCAGCAAGTGTTTTAATCTCTGAGCCATCTCTTTTCAGCTTCATAACTTAAAAAAAAAAATTTATCTTTTACTGTGTGTGTACGTCATGGTGTGCACACACAGCTCAGAGGACAACTTGCAGGAGTTAGTTCTGTCCTTCTATCATGTGGCTTCCAGGGTTGAACTCAGGTCATTAGGCTTGGCAGCAAGCACCTTTCCATGCTGAGCTATCTCACTGGCCCCTGAATTTTCTTTGGCGTTCCCTTTTCTTCCTCCATGTATGATCTATTAATTCTACTGTTAACATTTCCAATATCCATCCTTCTCTCTCGGCTGCTTTCAAGCTCTTAATGCTCACGCACATTTTGGCAATAAGCTCTTAAGTGGCCTCTCTTTCTTTCATTTCCAAGGCTGCAACTTCTGCTGCCTGGGTAATCTTTTTATGATACTTTCTTTAGGAAACAGAGCTGCAGCCCTTATAAGTTAATGTTCAAAGTTCCTACACGACTTGCCACACTGTCACAACTAACCATCTCATAAGTCCTATTTCCAATTGTTCCTCCCACACATCTTCTAATGTCACTTAATAGTTCTATGATGTCCTATCTAGAGGTCAGTTAGTTCTGACAGAATATATTATTCATCCACTGTCTTCTGAATCTCTGTTTTCAATGTCCTAGTCATACGTCATCGTTGTGTAGAACTCTACCCTTCCCTGAATTTCTCTATATAGAATCTCCTGTACCCACCTTGGCTCAAGTTTGCAAGTTTACAATAGGTTTAATGAGATATAGAGTCCTATGCTAAGTTGGAAAGCCTATGTGACCTTTTGAACATCATCTTTCTTATCTGTAAACTTCTTACAGCTAGATTGTGGATCTACTTAAGGCCAAGTATATTTTATATTAATATTACGTTAACTGAATCTAGCAGAACATGGTGAATGACATGCACTCACTCAAAGGTAACGAATAACTGCATTAGTAATTCATGGCCTGCCTTGGTAAGTAACACAGTCCACTAATCTAGTACAGTAGACTCACTGGTTGAGAGCAGAATAAAGATCTGCAACTCAGCTGCAGCTAGGTGCAAATCTGTTTCACTTCTCCTTCTGGTCTGCTTTCATTCCTTTTCCTTAAAGCAGCTTCCTAAAAGGAAGTTTCTTTATACTATTTACATCTCATAAAATTTTGACACTTATATGGAACTGACCCTTTACATAGTACTTCATGTTTCCTATGGAAGGTAAAATGCCAAGTAGCAATCAAATCAAATTTTCTCAATGGTGCTCATTTAGAAAGAGAATTCTGCCAGGAAAAAGAACAAGACTGACCTCATGACTCAAGGATTTCAGCATGTCAGCCTACACTGTTCCTTCTAGTCCCCTCTGTGCACTCTTCTTGGCAGCCAAACAGGATGTCACATGCTTTACATTTATGAAGACTCTTTAACTAGTGAAAGTGACATCCAGGATATTAATACCTCCAATATGGAAGCATGGAAGGTAAGTACAAACATCATGGACTTCTTTTCTTACTGCTGGGTCCTCTTGTATAGGACAGAGCACAGCAGAGTAGTAACTAAATTCTTGTTGAATAAATAACCTAATAATTTTACTTTAGTGTTGATGTTTATGGTTTCACAAAGAATTTAACTGTATGTGAACTAGGGAAAAAAGATACTATAAAAGGTCATGACTACTGACTAAGAAGATATTGGGTTTTTGCATATAAAAGTTTTGCTAATAGTTTAATAAGCAAGAAAGCTCTTGATTTGGAAGATGTATTATGTTAACAGATTAATTTTAGCATGCATACACTGTAAACATGTACAAACCATTTATTATTTTCAAATTCCAGAAAGTACACTATTGTCTCTGTATTTGCTTGTTCTGAATAAGATGCTCTATAATCTTACTACATTTAAGGTCTAGGTGAAACAGTCCTTATACCATTTGACTTGGCCACTTTTCAGATGTATATGCTTCCTTTCTGCCAATTACATTCCTAGAAGTTGTTAAAGACTCATCTTCCCATTATCGATCGTTATCTGTTACTGTGAATTACTCTTATAACTGCGGGTGGACTGAGGTATTACAATGCAGTGAAGCAACACTTTGGACCATTTACCCAGAACAATGCCCATAGAGAATTCACATAGTAGTATTTAAGGAGGGTGTGCAGGTGCTGTGTCGCTGTTCCTAGTGATGAGAACCTCACTAAAATACAGTTCTATCTCAAAGAAACCAAAGCTCCTCCCATGGAATGGCTGCAGTTAGAATGCTTACCTATCATCACCTTTACACCTTTATCACCTTTCCAACGATCTGCAAAGTTCTTAAAAAAGCTTTTAAAGTCTGTATTTCTGAACACTGTTTTAGCTTTATAAGGGACTACAGCATTCTTTCAATGGATGCACAAAGTAGATTATGATGATACCCTAACCCCTGAAACTGCAAAGAACCATTGCTCAAAAGATGTACTGCTGCATAAAGTTACTGTGAGAGTCCTTCAGGTATTTGAAGATGGGCATCATATCTGCAAAAAAGCAGACCACTGATGTTTCAAGCAACTTGCCATCATTGTTTGTCAATGTCTTGTGAGCTGTGACCTAAACCGTATGGAGCACGCTGAGGTCATGGATTCTCAAGCTGACTACTAGATTTTATTTCTGGAAACTGAACCCAGAGACCCATACATCTTAAGCGCATACTCTACCACAGACCTACACCGTTAGCCCAACACTGTACTTTTATACCACATACAACACTGTGGGTCAGTTTGGACTCAGTGATTTTTAAACCTAAACACACAGTTTTATACTAAAAAAGTCCTGAGGGCTGGGGAGATGGCTCAGTGATTAAGAGCACTGGCTTCTCTTCCAGAGGACCCAGGTTCAATTCCAAGCACCCACATGGCAGCTCACAACTGTCTGTAACTCCAGTTCCAGACACCCATGGTAAAACACCAATGCACATAAAATAAAAATAAATAAATTAAAAAAAAAACTTAAAAAAGAAGCCCTTGTGAAAGGTGCTGTCTAAATAGAAAAATGGTAAGCAAATATATTATAAATTTGTCTTTGCTGCATTTTTACAAATTGTTAAGATTATTCTTATTTTGATTCAAGTGCCCATTACATTAGTCATACTTTCTAGTCTGGTATCATTTTCAAACTTAATGAGCAAGTCTTGTAAGCTTTTATGCACAGGTATAAATCATACCATCCTAAGAAATTCAATTAAGAACTCTATTATCAATCAATACAAAGCCTCTCAGAATGCCATGATGATCAAATCAACGGATCTTCTTTGGTTATAACTTTATCTAATAGCCAAAAACTTTAAGAACTTGATTTAGGTGTGGCACTCCAGTGTTACTTACGAAGAGCAATGTGTGTTGCGTCCTCTAGAGGGTAGCCACGCTTTGCAGAATTGATGACACAGAAGCCAACAGAAGACATGGACTGTTCTCTGTAACCAGATAGAAAACAATTATCCACATACAGAATCCATAAGCAAACTCAAAATACAAGTCAGCATCTCTCCCACCCACCAATAAATTTACAAGTTAAGTCAACTGTATTATTTGATAATCATATTAATATAAAATTTAACCATACTCTTTGAGAGCTAACATCTGAGCCCTTCAAAGTTTGATTTCCACAGTGAGGTACATCTTTAACAGTGTGGGGGAACAGGCCGTACTTTGCCAGCTGCAGCACGTTTCTGTAACAGCTATACAGGGAACTCTCTGCTGCAGTGCGATAGCGGCTTTTATACTTAGGTCCCACTGTATGAATGATGAACCGAGCAGCTAGGTTAAAGCCTTTCGTCAATTTTGCTTCACCTGTTCGGCAACCTGGGAACAACGGGGAAACATAAAAACTTGTAAATATTAGGAAAACACAACTCTGCAAAGCAGAAAACGGATTAAGAACTATGAGGAATGTCATTTAAAAACAGGACTGAATACAGGCATCCAAGTTTGTTCCCTCTGTTCTCAGGGCAGGGAGGCAGGGCAGCAGCTGTAAGCACAAAGGAAGTGGGGAAGACACAGGGCAGAGAAGCATCATCCAGGTTTGCAATGGACTACAGGTAACAGGCTTAGAGAAGGAGAGAAACCTAACAGCCTGCAAAACGGGTATGCAGTATAAAGCTGACTGCACTGAAGGGCGCCGTCAGATTTAAAGCAGACTGCTTCATTAAAATCCTGAGTCCAAAATGTTGATGCGTGAACTCTGGGTATGTTCATGGCCTCACTGTGCTTTGATTTTCTACTTAAGGGAGATACTTGCCTTATAAGATTAAATGAACTAAATTATGCAAAGTGCACCTATGCTGCATGGCTGTTGTTATTGTTATTTTTGGAGAACACTAGAAAGACTCCAATTACTTCTAAGACTATGCTGTGATATGGACCTATGAAGAGTCGTCTGGAGTTGCAGGTATATATAATCAAAACCACAACAACCCTTTCCCAAGCCAGAACAGCAAGATGATGATTTCTTTACCACTGATGCAGTAGAACAGGAGATTACTCCTGGAGATGTTGAATAAGAGTTTCTGAATCCAGAACCCCAGGCACAACGGAAAAGATGGGATTCACTTAAAGTGTTAAAGCTGTCAGGAAAATGAAGTGGGTGCTCCCACATCAGTCACTAATTAAGAAAATGCCACACAGGCTTGACCACAGCCCAGTTTTATGAAGGCATTTTCTTACCTGAGGCTCCCTCCTCCTAGATAACTCTAGCGTGTATCAAGTTGATATAAAACTAGTGAGCACATCTGTCACTCTGAAATGCATCACATGACTGATGAGTTGCACTGCTAGTGAAACCCTAGGGCCTGGCTTTTCATGCACCGTGGGGATTGCAAAGGCTACTGGTTTCAACAACAGAAAATCAGCTTTATATGCACAGTTTTCTCCAAGAACACCCAACACACTTCTTCACAGTAGAAGACACCAAAGTACTCCCTACGCAATAACATGCCTAGAGCGTCCAGTCACCTTTAAGTTTCTGCAGGTCCTCTTTCAAATCTGGCCCCGCAAGCATGAAGATGCTTTCTGACACAGGGTTCTTATCTGTGAGGCTTTCATTGCTGGTATTCACAATGGCTGTACAGCTCAGTAATGCCACGTCTCCTTTCCTGAGGGACCAACAGATAAAAAACAATTAAGGGAAAGAGGAGGGAGATAACTGGCCTAGTTTCTAACTTCCCCAAAACCCTCTATCTTTGAAATATTGGCTTTGCTAATTCACAAATCAAGCAATAGCAGAAAAGGAGAAACAGGAGAAAATGCCTGACTGAAATGAATCTGGCATGTTAGAGCTTTAGTGTAAGTGTTCCAAGCCCAGAATTCACAAAGCCATCATGTCACACATTTGCCCCTTGCCATATTTCCTTCGTTATGACAGAATGCTTACACAGCTCAAAGTAGTTGGTTTAAAAGTTTAGAAATCACATCAGTCATAATAGCTAAAAGAATATAAGCCACCTAACTGTTCATCAACTAGTGAGCTGGTAAGTGCTCTTAGTGTGCATACATGGAGTACTATTGAGCCATAAAAAGAAAAAAGTAGTACTTTGCACTACAGTGAAAACATTATACTAGGTCTAAAAGTCTCACATATTTTACTGTAGAAATTTTATGTACATGAAATGTCCAAAACAGGCAAACCAACGTGATTAATTCTGAAGATTAAGTCTTACTGTGGGGAGAGCTTCATGGCTGCACACATCTGGTAACATTTAAGCTGTAAATTTTAAATCTGTACAGTTTACTGTATGATAATTATACTCCAATAAGGTGATGGGTGATGTCGTTCTGTATGCTGTGAATATGTGTTGCTCTGATTGGTTGATAAATAAAACGCTGACTGGCCAGTAGCCAGGCAGGAAGTATAGGTGGGATAAGCAGACAAGTAGAATTCTGGGAAGAGGAAGGCTGGGTCAGGAGTCACCAGCCAGATACAGAAGAAGCAAGATGACAAGGCAGAACTGAGAAAAGGTACCAAGCCACATGGCTAAACAAGATAAAAATTATGAGTTAATTTATGTGTAAGAGCTAGTCAGTAAGCCGGGCGGTGGTGGCGCACGCCTTTAATCCTAGCACTCGGGAGGCAGAGCCAGGCAGATCGCTGTGAGTTTGAGGCCAGCCTGGGCTACCAAGTGAGCTCCAGGAAAGGCGCAAAACTATGCAGAGAAACCCTGTCTCAAAAAAAACCAAAAAAAAAAAAAAAGAGCTAGTCAAAATAAGCCTGAGCTAATGGCCGAAGAGTTATAAATAATATAAACTTCCAAGTGATTATTTTATAAGTGGGCCATGCAACTACCAGGGCCAGGCCAGGCAGGACAGGAGAAACTTTCTGGCTACAATAAGGCTGTATGTGTAAAGGCAGTATTTCAATTATGCTAGGACATGAATAAAAAAGAACTCTAGAGGAAAATAACGAGGATTCATACACAGTAAGATATGAGAAAGTTACCAAAGAACCACTTTTCCATTAATCTCCTGGTTATAAAGAAAAGGCGATCTGATGGTGTCTTCCTGGAACGTCTCAGCTGTGCTGTCAGAGGAGCTTAATTCATCTTTATACGAGTCACCCCAGCTTAGCAGGGTGTCCACATCCACAAACTGGGAAGGTGCACCCAAGGGATCCATGGAATGGGAACTTCAGCTTGTGTCTCAAACTCTTCAGCAATTCAACAATTCCTGGAGACTTTAGCTTAAAAGAGAAGAAAGAACCATTGTAAGACAAAAGCACAAACATTACTTTAGTTCTACTAAACCAACACGGCAAACTGCTGTGGAATGGAATGAGCCAAGAGTACACTATGTGTCTACAGTCATTGTAATGGTTGATTAAGACAAGGACAACAGGGCTGGAGAGATGGCTCAGTGGTTAAGAGAGGGACGCTCTTCCAGAGGACCTGGGTTCAATTCCCAGCACCCACATGGCAGCTCACAACTGTCTGTAGTTCCAGTTCCAAGGGACCTAACATCCATGGCAAAACACCAGTGCACATGAAATAAAGATAAATTTAAAAAAAAAAAAAAAGGCCAACAACAACAACAACAAAAACAAACAAAACGAAACTGGGAATAAGGGGTTATATAAGCATAAATTCCTTTCAAACTGCAGCTTTGTGATCAAAATTATCACAAAAATCACACCAGTTCTATTTTCAGAAAGGACTACTCATTCAACACTCTCTGAGCATCCACTATTGCAAAATAAGTAAATAAAATGCTCTATGATATGCTATAAGACATAAATAGATAAATAATATGTATAAATTAAAGAATTCCATCTGATAATAATGGTGATATGTCAGTAAAACTGAATGAGACAAGGAAGTCACTACACTTAAGTAGTAAGAGCTAATAAAAGTTTCAGCTAAGCACCAAAGAAGATAGATGAGGCTTGGGTTAAGAAGTAACATATGGGAGCCAGAAAGATGGCTCAGCATATACTGCTCTTGAAGATGATCTGAGTCTGATTCTCAGCTCTCAAGTTAGGAAGCTGACAACCACCCATAACTCCAGCTCTAGGGCATATGAGGCCCTCTTCTGGCCCCTGCATTAATATGCACAGACCACACGTAGACATGCACATTTATACTTAACTAAAAATAAGGTAAAATATTTTTTAAAAAATAATAATGTGCAGAGGAAAAATAAACAGGACCTAACACAACACAAGATATGGTATACGGGACTGCACATGGTAGACAGCTAATTGTACAAAAGTTGGAAGAGGAAGGTTACAGGAAGGCATACATCGTCTAGAGCTGACCTAGGTCATGGAAATTTCCACCAGACAAAGGGATGCTCAACTTACCACTGAGTCCTACAGCTGTTTCAGTAAACTGTCGACTCATTCATCCACTCTACCTTTGTAAGCACCGAGTGTATGTTAGGTACTGTTCTAGGTCCTGGGAACACGGGTAACAGCGCATTTCTACCTTAGGCAGCCCATGTGTCCCCAGAGAAGAAAGGTGATGATAGCACCGTGACTAGACTGTGTGTTACAGAGGAAGGGTGATACATGAGGAGCAAGTTAAATTGAGAAAGGAAGACAGGAGGGAAATAGCCAGGGCAAAGAGCAAAGGGCAGGAAGGAGTGAGCTGCAGCTCAGGAGGAGCCAGGAAGTCATTCTGGCTGGAGAATCAATCTACTAGGTAATGAATTAGAGGATGAGGTTGGTGCAGAGCAAGGCCAGATGATGCAGTTGTAAACCATGCTAAAATCCTTAGCTCCTACTCTAAAGATGAGGGAAGCCTCTAGAGGGTATTGACCATCACAACTAAATACAATGCTTGAAAGGACTCTACCTAGGGAAAGCAAGAGGGGCAAGAGAAAATGCAGGTGGGGATCTAGTGGCCAGGAGAAATGTTAGCTTTGACATGTAATTGACAGGGAGAATTAAAGGACTTTCACAGGAATAGAGGGTGAGAAAGCACACAAGCCAGACAATAGCTAGATTGCTTGCTTGAGCAACTGAGCAGGATAGTAATGCTATTTACAGAAAAGCGAGCCTGGAGTAAGCTGGGGGTGAAGGAAAAGCAAGGGATTTCCCCCTCCCATACGGCTTTTTGAATGTGCTGGATGCTTGAAGCTAGGGCTCAGAGCAGAGGTTCAGCTAACAGACCTCGAAGTCTCAGCATGTGCAGTGCTGAAAGCTACAGGAACTAGGGAAGATTGCTGCAGAGCAACTGCAAGCAGGGAGAAAGAGCTCCTAGGACTGAGTCCTACAGCAAAGTGTAGACTCTGAAAGACCACCCGGGAGACAGAAGGCTGGTAAGAAAGGAAGGAACCTAGCACAGGTGGTAGTGGAAGGCCAGTAGAAGAGGCTGTTCATGGAGTGCTTCAGGACAGCCAGAGCAGAGTGCTACCAAAGGACCAAGACTGAGTGGGTTCAAGATGTGAGCAGACAGATGAAGAAGGAAGACAGTCCATCTGGGAACTAGTTTCAAAAAAGCTTTTTGGCATGATACCAACATTTATTGTCACACTCAGGGAGAACACACATGCTCTTCCAAAACTAATTTCTTGGTAAGAGAGATGGATATAAGCAGAAGCACGGATCTACCAGAATATGCTAATTCTTCTATACACATAGTTAGGTAGAAGTGTGGTCATTCACATGGCAGTTAAAAAAAAAGATCTTGTAGATTATACCATGATAATTTGTATTAGCATTCAATATTTATACTAAATACTTCTTTAAAATTGAATTTTCTAGATGTTGTACTTAGTTCACAATTGGCCTTTGAACCTGGAGACAAACAGAACTTTGCTACATGTTTATAAGTACCTGAGCACTTGCTCCAGGCAAACTGAACAGAGGACAAATGTCACTCACTCAATGTAAGGACTGTCTGCAGAAATTCTTGATTGCAAAAAACATGCTGACTCATGCTCAAAGTTCTTAGTCATGAGAGAGAGAGAGAGAGAGAGAGAGAGAGAGAGAGAGAGAGAGAGAATTCATAGAACACATAAACAGTTTCTAGAATGCGAATCGCATGTCAACTTAAAGGATGAAATTGCTTCTTTAACTTCTATTTCTGACTATAACATCTGCTTCTAGAACATTTGAAAATCAACAAAAAGTTAAATGATCAAGAAAAAAATTCTCAACTTTGGTGCAGTTCTCCTTTTTTTCCTGTGATAGAGGTAAAATCACATTGTGTGCATAACTCTGAACCTAGCTTCTCTTAACTATTGTCAGGTGACTATGTCCACGTTCAATTACACAGTGCAACAGGGGAATGTGGCATAATGCAAGTCACGAGCCCCTGTGTGTCAAGGCCGAAGTTTGGATCCCTGACTCACTATCTGTGAGCTGTGATCCTTGGGGCAAAGCCAGAGTTTCTATCTAAGCAGCAGTGATTAACTCCAGGTTTATTGTGAAGACTAATGCAAAAAACTGTGCCAAAACTACCCAGCAGAGCACCTGACACAAGGCAAGGCACAGTGAATTACCTATTAAAATATCCTCAGGGCTAATGGAACCACTGTCAAGAAGACGTTATTTCCATGAGACTCAAAGTGCTCACTTGTCAGTCACCATGCAAGCTAAATGCTGGGTGCTGAACTAAGTTACAGTCTTACAGACCCTGATGTCATGATTTCCCTTGCCATGTCTTGTTAATCCCTAATAATCCAACATCTGTTCCTTTGCCACTAGGGGAAGGAAACCACACAATCAGCAATCCTGACTGCATGTTCCTACATTAGCTGGACCCTCCATCAACACTACTGTTTTACTCATTCACGTCATCTCTCCAAGTGACTCCGAACAGCACCTGCCTAGAGAATCTTTACAGTGTCCTTCAATGACATTCACCTTCTGGCACTCACATGGTACAGTTTCCTCCTGCAATACTCAGGGCTAATCTATGTAACCAAGAAGATAAAATGAAATGACTGTGTGGCTTCTTCCCTTCCAAAAACAGTTAGAAAAGGCACTGTGGCCATGCCTTGCGCTCTCTCTAATTGTGCTCTGAAGGTGTTAGCTGGGTCTTGAGGTCTGTGCCACCCAGGCCTGGCTCACTTCACTTCACGATATGTGAGTGTGTATGGTGTATGTGTACATGGACATGTGCAAGCATGTGAATGGAGGTTAGAGATCAACAGCAGCACCTTCATCAATGGCTCGTCCAACTTATTATTTTCTTTTTTTTCTAAAATGCAAAATTTAAAGGTGAAATCACAGCTTTGAAGTCTAAATTTTGGGTCAATGCATCTTCACTAGCTATACTAGCAACATCTAACATATAGCACACGTTAATGTGCACCAAGCTGCTTCAAGTCAATAACTACTGAGTTCATTTCCAGCTAATTTACCTGAATTGTTAGGGGAAGCTATGGCCTGGAGCTCAGTGATTCAGCCAATAAACTTCAAGGACCCTCCTGTCTCCTCATTCCAGAGCTGAAATTACAGGGGCACACCATAGCTTTTTCCATGGGTGCTGGGGATCTGAACTCAGTCCTCACACTTGACTGGCAAGGCTGGAAGAGTGAAACATTGCTCCAGTCCCCGCTTCACTTTTGAGTCTTTGTTGCAGAGTTCTGCTTCCTCTTCCATTTACTCAACCTCTTACAATTTTCCTTCAGCTTAACAATGATTAAAGCTCTGATTTCAAGGTGAACAGAAACTTCTTACGTTTACCACTTCCCCCCTGACATCCCATTATTGTCTTTGCTGCGCACTCTGGTAGCTCTCCTACATGTCCAATCATATCCAGTCAGTAGTTTGTTGGATCTCTTCAGCCATTGTGATCCACAAGATGGGTGTTAAATAAATGATAACTAATGCTCACAGCTGACTGTAGGGCTGAAGTTAATGACATTTTCTGCAAAGTGTCTTAGTCGTGAAATCTGGTTGGATTCTTTTGTAGCCCCACCTCCACAGACAACCTGATTTTTTTTTTTCATTAGAAGGAGATTTAACTCCCACCTGCCCAAAACATATACTTATGGCCATGCTTGTGCCCCCTCCCCATCCAAGAAAGTAAGTGGAGCAGCAAACCCAGAGGTGGCAGAGACCTGAACCCCAAAGGACAGGAGCTCCTAAGAGACCCGAGGTCACAGGTCCTTTTGAAAGAAATATGAGAAAAACCCTCTGACCCCACATAATGTGTGTGTAAGAGCTCATCCAAGCACAGATATGCATACAATTGAAAGGATTTCCGGACCTTAGATTAATTCTAGGAACAAATTGAAAACAAGAAGGGGTCATGGGTATGATGGGAAGTGGGGGCGGGGGACAGACAGAGAGATGACTACAGTATTTTATAACCTTAACCAGAATTTGGATAACATTAAAGGGAAAAATACTTCCCACTGGAAATCAATTGGTCAGCTCTGAACTTTGAACACGCTTGTAAGCAAACACTACAGACTAAACTGTAGTTTAGTAGACTAAACTAAAACAGGCTCCTGAGGCATATTCTCATATCAAAAAGTTGTTGGACTCAAGAATAGATCAGATCTATGTGTTAGGCCAAATACTTTCTATATTAGTTTAAGAGAAAGGACCCCCAAACAGGAGAAGCTTCTAAATATTCTTTACAAGTCAAAGAGTACACTACAAACAGTTCTTTGTAGCTTATTTACCCCTTAATCCTGTCATCATTAGCTTAAAAAAAAAAACTCCTAAAATAATGATTTATAGAAAGAATTGAATTGCCCAGAGAAACCAGATTTTACTGTTCAAGATTGGGCAGCATTAGGCAAGAACACTTTGGATCACTGTCTCAAAACCTAATTTTCAAACAGGTAAAAAGAATGGCATCAAGCTAGGAGTGGTGGCCCACGCCTTTAATCCCAGCACTTGGGAGGCGGAGGCAGGTGGATCTCTGTGAGTTTGAGGTCAGTTTGTCGTACACAGATAGTTCCAGGACAGCCAACACTATGTAGAGAGATCTTGTCTCAAAAAAAAAAAAAAAAAAAAGAATTTTAAAAAAGTATGGTATAATTTCAAAAAGGAAAGTGAGAATCTCTAAGATGACAAGCTGTCTGTTGGTTGTTCATGTAGACGAGACAGGTGTGGAAAGTACATAAAGCTGGACCATGCAGCTGACCTCTAATAATTAAGCAGCTTGTTTGTTGCTTTTGATTAATTACAGGTTTATTATTCTTTATGGCTTTGTATTTAAATATTTAAAAGTTCAGTATATATAGGGATGAGAGTACATACCACACCCATCCCTATGCCGAATCAATTATACTTGAAGAGAAATTTTATGCAAATGGAAAGCTGCTCAGATGAAAAAGTGTCATTTCTCAAATATATTAACAAGAAATACATTATAACAAAAAAGATGTCTAAACTTCATTCATGGTCCCAGTTCAGTTTTAACATCATCATTCAAAAACACTCAAAGCACATGCTCTAATGGTGAATTAGCAGTGTCACATGGGCGTTAAACAAACCTGAGCATGCTTCAGTTTGCAAGTCTTCAGACAGTGAGCAACTTGGAGCCTTAGATAAGAATGTAAGGTCCTGCCGGGAGGTGGTGGCGCACGCCTTTAATCCCAGCACTCGGGAGGCAGAGCCAGGAGGATCTCTGTGAGTTCGAGGCCAGCCTGGGCTACCAAGTGAGTCCCAGGAAAGGCGCAAAGCTACGCAGAGAAACCCTGTCTCAAAAATAAAAACCAAAAAAAAAAACAAAAACAAAAACAAAACAAACAAACAAACAAACAAACAAAAAGAATCTAAGGTCCTGTCCTTGAAGTAGTGGATAAGAAAATGTCTAAGATTAAGATGTGCTATCTTAACCTGTCCTGGAGCTGTACACCCTTAATCCCAGCACTAGGGAGGCAGAGGCAGGCAGATCTCTGTGAATTCAAGGACAGCCTGGTCTACCCAGAGTTCCAGGGCATTCAGGGCTACATAGTGAAAACCTGTCTGGAAGGGGGTTAAAATGTGCTATCTTAGCACTCTGTATCTGGAGTAGGCTGCCTTCTGAGTGCTGGGATTAAAGTTATGGACCAAGCTTGGCTTTGTTCCCACGATTAAAGATGACAACAATTGGCAATGTCTAAAGGTTCGACTGGCCTGAAAGATTCTAAATTATTTTTCCACCAAAGCATACATTTTTCACCTCTAACAACGTAATGCACAGCATCTACAGGAGGTAAGGAACATATACATCTATCCAAATGCTCCTCCTCTGCTTGAAATAAATCTATCGCCACAATTTCTTACCTTCTCATTCATGCAACCCATAAAAAAATGCATTGTTGTTTAAAAACACCTATGCTGCTACAACCACCATGTATGTGTCTCCACTAAAACAATCTTCTTAAATATAGAAGATGAGCTGAACATGTTTTAAAACATAAAGAAAACTATTCCTGATAAACAGCCCCTAAAAATTAAGCAGGAAGACAAATCTGTCAACTACACTTGTCTACCTGTCTAATTTCTAGGCTGGCTGCAGAGGGCTTGTTCAATAAGTGACAGCAGGAGATATTTCTTTTTATGGTTCTATGCCAGCTGCAGTTCTATACAGACAGCTACAGCCATCAGAGCTCATCCTAAAACTTCTAGACAGCCCAAGGATAGAAGAGGGCATCCGTGAAAGAGAGAAAAACTAATTTCCTCTTGTTAACAGAGCGGCTCAGTCTCAGTCTACAATCAAGGACGGGGCCAGCCCAGGGTCACTTCCCTCTCAAGTGGCCTGAGAGCGGAAACACAAAGCCAGACCAATGTCACTCCAGGGACTGCGGGGTCCCTGGACAACTCAGCATCCTGGGCTCGGCGTTGGCTCAGGGCGGACGCAATCTACAGGGCGGGCTAGACTCGACCTGGGCTGTCACCGGCAGGGCTGCCCGTCCCACCGCCTCCCAGCATCCCGAGACGTGCGCCTCCAGAGCTCCACGCCCAAACCTGAACTGGGTGTGAGCCCCAAAGCCCAGGTCGACACGCCAGCCCGATTCCTCCCAGCCGCCGCGCCCGGCCGTGCCGCCCTCCCCTCCCGGCTTCGCCCGCCTCTCACGGCGCTCTGGCGGGCCCATCCGGGCGGCGGCCGGCAGCTCAGCTCCGTCGCAGAAGGCAGGCGGGTGACATCTGCACACAACGACTGCCAGAGGCGGAGGCTGAAGGGAGTGGGTCTCCAGAGGCCCTGGTGACTAGCTTCAGTTTTCTGACAGCAAAGGCAGCCGCTTCCTCTCCGCCACGCCGCCCAATCACAGCGTTCCGACGTCACTTCCGCCCTCGAAGGCAAGGGGAACGCCGGGCGGAAGAAACACCCAACCGGACCGGAAGGGGCAGGTGCCGTGGGCGGTGCTGTCCGATGGAGCCTCGTGGAAGCTGAGGTGAGTGTTGCCGGCGGCTTGGAGGTTGCGGGGCGCGATTCCCTGCTCTCTGACTCTGTAGAGGGGCCGGCGCGGCGGCGGACTCCGTGCTGTGGGAACCAGGGAGGCCGGGGGGAGCCCTGTTTCCGCGGCCGTTTGCACCGCAGAACCCGGAGGCCACACGGCTGCTCCCCGGGCCGGCGGGTGCAAGGCCGCCGGAATTGCCCGACTTTTCTGGGCTATTTGGGGGGCGATGTGCAGTAGAAACTTAGGAGAGTAGGCGAAGGAATCATTTGAGCATGACAAGATTGGAGGGAGAGAAACACGTTATTTGAGGAATAAGCAGCTGGTTAAAGTAACTGGGTACCCGTGGACCCCTGCATTTGGCGAACAGCTTAGCCCTTTAAAGCCCCGGGGTAGGGACAGTGCATTTGAAAACAGTAAGTTGAGGGTTACTATGACTTCGAATGAGAAACACGGAAGTGGAAGTGCTAGGTAGAAAGCTAGTGCAGCCACTCAGTGACAACAAGCTGGAAATGATAGTGCTGCGAAGAGAAAAACGGAGACTAGTCCGAGAAACAGTCCAAGGAGGTGGCAGGCACAGCGTGGAGCGTGGTGACGAGATGCAGAACATTTGGAGTTGGATGGGCTGTATTGGAGCCTGGCTTTGGCGCTTCCTGGTTGAGTTTTGTGCTAGTTGTTCAGCATCTCTGTTGATTATCCTTGTCTGTACAATGGGGACAAGAATAGTTGCCTCTTCAATTATTGAAGAGAATTTTTGTGCACACATTTGCCATGCACCAGACACTTTTCTAATGTTTTGCTTCTGCTAATGCAGTTACTGCATGCAGCTAGAGAGCTGCATGTGTTAATGCACAATAAATTATTTATTGTACCTTAAGAACTCTAAGCCTTGCTACTATGATTTTTTTTTTTTTTTAACGAATCAAAGGTTAGTAGATAGTTTTAAGCCTTAATAGCTGGGGAGATTGTGTGTTTTAAAGTAAAATGATATGACGGGTTTAGGAAGTAAGGTAGTCATGGAAGGTGTTTGGGAGGGAATGTCCTATAAACACTTGGAACTCTATTCATGGATCTAGACACAGCTAGAAATGGAGAAGTGGAAGTCTCCAAGCCTCAACATGCTGTATGGATTCTCCACTGAAAATACTGCAGAAGGGTATCTGATGAGCAGCTTTCGTTAAGCTGAAGGAATAATTGCAGAAGAATTGAATTCTTTTTTGTTTTGTTTCTTCTTTGAGATAGGGTAACAGGGTCATATGTAGCCCAAGCTGGCCCTAGACTCCTTATGTAGTGACCTTGAATTCCTGAGACCCTGTCACTGCCTCCCTAGTGCCTAGGTTAAAGGTGTGTACCACCACACATGGCTTGTTTAGCACTGGCGATCGAACCCAGGGACTCTACTATGCTAGGCAAGCTGAGCTACATTCTTAGCCCTTTCCTTCATCTTTATTGGCTTAATCTAGGTGCCGGTGAGGGGGGGGGGGGGAATGAAGCCAGATTTACAGTAATCATTGATGAAACCATTCGGGCTCAGCTTACCAGTTTCGGTGTGAGAACTTTGATAGTGGTTGACAGGGCAAAAGAGAATTGAATGGCTGCCATGAAGCTTCTGTGTTAGATGTTCATGAGGTGATTGTGACAGTGTAAACAGTTTAATGCTCAAGGGGTGAGGAATTTCATATTGAGTAAGGTCAATAAAGCGTAAGAAGTCACAAGTTGCATGTTGTTGGATGTACATATGTACATGTTTTTCTGAGTATGTGGATGTGGAGGAAGTAGTGTGTGTGTGGAGGATGGAGGTTGACATGGAGTGTCTTTCTCAGTCACCCTCTAGCTTAGTTCTTGAGACATGGTTGCCCAGTCCTTGCATGGCTTGGGCCCTGGAACCCTGACTGGGGGAAGCAAGGGGATGAAGAAAAGACAGACACATGGACACACATACAGAAAAGCTGAGATCAGGTGGCCTGGACTCTCAGATGGAGAATCTGTAGCACCCCAGAAGCTCATCGTGTTTATTACATACAGTTGAACAGGAAGGAGAGGTTATTGCATACAGATCAACAAGGAGGCAGGGTTATATACAGCCGAACGAGGAGGCAGGTTTAGCTGATTTCAATAGGAGCAGTCTGTAGAGGAACAGTCTTTAACCAGTAAGCGTGGGGCAAGAAAGCTACAGTGGACATTCTCTGGAATACTGTAAACATCCCCACTTGGACCAGAGGAAGGGGTTGCCACTCATGGCTCTGAGGCGTTTGAAGTCCTTCACGTGGCTGTTCTCATGTCAACAGGACACATTCACTCAGGGCTTCCTTGGCTCCACACATAGGGTCTCTCGGAACTTGGAGTTCATGGATTCAGCTAGGCTGACTCTGAGCTCCAGGGATCTGTCTCTGCCTTCTGAGTGCTGTGATCCCATACACATTTCTCTGTGCCTGGGCTTTTTGTTTGGGTGCTAGGGATTATGTTTGTATAGCAAGTACCTTATCATGAGCCAAGTTATATGCTTTTGACCACATGAACAATGGTTTGTGTTTGTTAGCCTTCCAGAGCCAATGTACTGCAAAACTGAATTTTGTTTATATACACAGATTGCCTTCCCGGTGGCTTCAGACATCCTAACATGGGGCTTACCAAACAGTATCTCCGATATGTGCCAAGTGCTGTCTTTGGCCTGATTGGTAGCCAAAAAGGTAACATCGTTTTTGTGACACTTCGTGGCGAGAAAGGACGCTATGTGGCAGTACCTGCCTGCGAGCACGTTTTTATCTGGGACTTGAGGAAAGGCGAGAAGGTAAGTCAGAAATGAATAAGTTGACACTGATTTTAGAGTGGAAGAGCCCCAATTGCCCTGCCTGCATTCATTTGTGTGTGAACCCTCAAGAGATCACACCCCTTTGCTTCTAGACAGCTAGCACAAATTCTGCTGTGTTTTGCAAAACATGGTCAAACAGCAGCTGGCTTCTTATATATCTGTGTTAATTTTCATAGGTCGTTACTTGTAGTTCTTCTTTTTTTTTTTTTTTTAAAAGATTTATTCATTTATTATGTATACACTGTTCTGCCTGCATGTATCACTGCAGGCCAGTATCCCTGCAGGCCAGAAGAGGGCACCAGATCTCATTACAGATGGTTGTGAGCCACCATGTGGTTGCTGGGAATTGAACTCAGGACCTCCGGAAGAGCAGCCAGTGCTCTTAACCGCTGAGCCATCTCTCCATCCCCGTTACTTGTAGTTCTTATCATTTCTACTTTTGTTTACAAGT
This sequence comes from Peromyscus maniculatus bairdii, assembly GCF_049852395.1. NCBI lineage: Eukaryota > Metazoa > Chordata > Mammalia > Rodentia > Cricetidae > Peromyscus > Peromyscus maniculatus. Next base: position 80,391,744 of record NC_134857.1, on the reverse strand, counting down.
TCTACTTCTCAAGTTCTGCTTGTGCGCACAGCCAGTTGTAAATGTTAGGATTTAAAAGGACTGTTACTCTGCTGTGTCGGTGGTCTTTTTCTTATGTATGCTGATGAGATCCAGCAGTTGCAGAGCTCTTCTTTGACTGTGATTGAAGTTACTTCTTTTTGCTAAGCACATAGAGATATTTGATTCATCCCTGTTTACTGTTTAACTCCCAAGAGGTGAGATGATAGATAGATAGATAGATAGATAGATAGATAGATGATAGATAGATAGATAGATAGATAGATAGATGATAGATAGGTAGATACATACATACATACATACATACTTGCTGATGCTCAGAGCCTCTTGGGATGAAACCACTAGTACTGTAGTGCCATGAGGTGGTGTTAAAGCAAGGATGGGTTTATAGCCCATTACTTAAATTCAGCAAGATAAAAATTTGGTAACTTATTTCATTGCCTGGATAATTTGCATGTGTATACCAATGTCAAGCTTGAGATGAAATGACTACCTTTTGAGGATCTCATTGTCTTTGCGTGTAGAATTTTATCATTGTGCATCAGCGGTTGTAAATTGTTAGTGCTCACTTTGTTACTGAAATCATTCCCACTTTGTGTCTTGATACATGCCTCACTCTTCTGCATTGGTGTTGGTTTTTATGATTTCAGATCCTTATCCTTCAGGGGCTTAAACAAGAAGTCACTTGCTTGTGTCCTTCCCCAGATGGGCTGCATCTAGCTGTTGGCTATGAGGATGGATCCATCCGAATCTTCAGCCTCCTCAGTGGTGAAGGAAACATAACCTTCAATGGACACAAAGCAGCTGTCACCAGCTTAAAGTACGATCAGCTCGGAGGCAGACTGGCTTCTGGGTCCAAGGTGAGCCTCAGGGACAGGTGTCTAGGGTTTTTTCTCACACTTATGTAGAAGCAGGTTATTTACATAAACTGTTAAATGAAACTGGATTCTCAGTGCCAAGCTAATATACAGTCGGGAGAAATAGAGCGAGGAAGATGGGTACTCATGGAGGGGTATTCTCCTTGTTTCCTGTTACGTTCTCTGATAGAAATCTGTGTAATGAAAGAATAAGACAAAGGTACTCTGAACCTATCATATTGTGGAAGAGCTACCCCAAACTATAAAACAAGGGAGATTGGAAAAGAAGATGGTAATAATTTGCCAATGAATTCTGTAAAAATAGTATTATTCCTATGTTTTTAAATGTTAATGAGTTAGAATCAGACATGCTGGCACACACCTTTAATCCCAGCAGTTGAGACGGGGGCATCTGCATCTCTGAGTCACAGGCCAATCAGACAGGCTATGCCCTCCAGAGATACACAGTTGAGACCCTCTCTCAAAGAAAAGGCAAAGCAAAGAAAAAACATTGTTTTCCCAGCACAGGAGAAGGAAAAATGAGCTATTTGCAATTGGTAGCTCCTGGGGGAGGACAATCAGTTTTCTTCAGTGTAGTGACATTGGGTCTATCAGCCACGCTTCAGGCAGGCCCCGTGCTCAGGTAGTTGGCCGACACAAATCAGACTCTGTTTCTTGTGCTTTTGTTGTTGTTTGGTTTTGGATTTGGTTTTGTTTGTTTGTTTGTTTGTTTTCGAGACAGGGTTTCTCTGTGTGGCTTTGCGCCTTTCCTGGAACTCACTTGGTAGCCCAGGCTGGCCTCGAACTCACAGAGATCCGCCTGGCTCTGCCTCCTGAGTGCTGGGATTACAGGTGTGCGCCGCCACCACTGCCCGGCCTAGATTTGGTTTTTTTAAGGAGGAAAAAGAACATGAAGTTGGGTGGCTGGGATGGTTGAGGGGGAAAATATGATAAAATATATGAAATTCTCAAAAAATGAAAACACAAGAAAAGATTGATAGATTTGAAACATACATTTAAGACATAAAATATTTCACATTTTTTAAAGTTATAAAAAAAGAAAAGGGAAAAGTATTTAATAAAATCCTCTACTTATTAGACTTACAGTAAAATAAGGTATAAAATATAACATGTAATAGATAACATTAATGAAAAGACATGAGTGAACAGTTTTTAAGCCATGATGGTGGCCATTATTCACCACAGATCATGAGACAAATTAGCATTAGGGATGGAGATATGGCCCAGTTCATAGAATACTTGCCTAGCATATAGGAATCCCTGGCTTTGGTCCCTAGTACCACATAAACTTGTCATATGCATGTAAACCTAACACTTGGTAGATGGAAGCTGAAGATCGGAAGTTCGGGGTCATCCTCAGCTACAGAGTGAAATCAAGGCCAGCCTGGGGTGCATCAGACCCTATCTCAGAAACAAAAGTATCATTAATGTTCAGAAAAACAAATTGAAGTGGATATGAAGATCAAGCATTCTTCACTGAAGGATTTCAGAAATTTGATAATACCCAGAGTGCATAGATGGGAAGCTTGTCTTCTCTTACAGATCTTTGATAGTTCTATAGACAGATGCAAACTTTACTATTTATATGTACTAAGATAAATGTACAAAGATTTGTGCTTGCGAATTTTCAGTTTTGCATATTTTTAGTAACAGAAAATTGGAAATGACCCATATGTGTAAAATACAAAATTTAAATTGTGACACTAGAAATTAGAGTAGAGCAGAATTAACTATTAAAATGCATTAAATAAGATGGTTGTAAGATGAACATAGCACAAACTCTGTTTTCTTCATTTTGTTTTGTGATTTTGATGTGGGGTCTCACTGGTCTGTTCAGCTTTCCTCCCATGTAGCTAGAACTACAGGGGCCTGCTGCCATACTCAGAGATCTCTGTTTTCTGATAAAAAAAAATAGCCCAGAGATCTCATGCATATACAACCAGAACAATGTAAAGCAAAGTCTCTGCTCATTTTCTGTGGATGAAAGGGTAGGCTGCTACCTAACCTGCTTTCCAAGTTATATAGGGTGGTATATTGTCTTCGTAGTGATTGAGTCCCATTATTTGTAACATTTGACCTTTTGTGGTAAGAAGAATGTTTTTTCTTATGTGTTACTTTATCTCTCAAGGATACAGATGTTATTATTTGGGATGTGATCAATGAAAGTGGCCTCTACCGTCTAAAGGGACACAAGGATGCCGTCACACAAGCTCTGTTTCTACGAGAAAGGAATCTGCTAGTTACAAGGTAAAGACATGATGGATTTCAGAGTTTTGATGTGGAGTTTGCCTCATTGCTTGTTGCTCCCTGCTGTGCTTATGCTTGTGTCTCAGTGTGCTTCCTCTTAGCCTGCCAGCTTTCCTTCTTTCTGCCCCTCAAATGCTAGTTATACAGTGAGTTACAGCATTTGTGAATTTTCTTTTCTGATTCTCTGTAGAGTGGACATTTATCTTCTAGATCCCTAGAAGTCAGGAAAGCAGAATGCTAAACTGTGTGTTTGGTTTAGACTGCCTTTTGAGGAAAAATGTGCATCATAGGCCTAATCAACATCTGTTAGGTTGAACCATTTGAGAATTTTATTTTTGTAATGTCAAAAGTGATCAAATATTATCAGTTTCATATGGCTCAACCTAATATAGCCACTGTCCATAAGGTGTTCGCTCAGGAAAGACTAAGATCCTAAGGTCCGTTAGGCAGTGATTACAGTAACATTGTAGTGGCTCAGGAAGAGTCGAAGAGCCCGAAACCCTGTCCCAGTGGAGAGTTGTTTCCTGTTGGCAAGGGATGGGGAGACACGGAGTTAGGGAAATAAGAACAAACAGGTTTGAGAATGACGTGCGAAGAGCCTGACCTTGGTTCTGTGGAGAACATTAAATTGGTAAACTTTAAAAATAAGTTACCTCAGTATAGTGGGATGAGAAACCAGCAGTAGGCAAAGAGATCTTGTGAGCTACTGAATAATGCAGGTTGGAGGAGGCGTTCATGTTTTTACAGATGTGGACTGGGACTCAAAATTTAGAGACCACACAGAGGAAGTGTTTTCAGTGCGGAAAAGCTGATGATGTGGATGACAGGGAGCTGGGGGGTCTGAGATGTTTCTGTGTTAGAGAGAATGCCAGTGCTGTAAAGTGAAGTGGTGGGAGGAAGGCAGATGGGTTGGGTTGTGTGTTCTGTAGCTCAGTCATTTCTGTGTGTAGGAGTGAAGCTCCTTATTTTCCTGGAAGAGCAGCCACATGGAGTTGGAATTCTTGGCTTATCACGACAGTCAGATAGAATAGTTTCCGGCATTACTGCTGTATTATTCTAGAACAACAAATGAGTTGCTCACATCCCTGTTAGTTTAATGAGTCTTCCTAGTAAGATTCTTTTTCTGGCTTTTCTCTTAGTGGGAAAGATACGATGGTAAAGTGGTGGGACCTTGATAACCAGCACTGCTTCAAAACAATGGTTGGCCACCGAACGGAGGTACGTGTTGGGTCATGGGCTCCAGAGAAGTTTGACAAAGCAAAGAGCAAAAGATGGTTTCTCCTCTGGCCTTCCCTGGTTCTTTTTACTGTTCACACTGATCTGTGTGCTGTCTTGAGAGATAGTGAGGTTGACTGGGAAGAAGCAGTGCCAGCCACTGGAATGGATGTAGCTTTTCTGGTCTTGTACACGTAAGCCTTTGAGTTCATTATTTTAATTAAACTCACCTATGACTGTTATGTTCCCTAGTGGAACAGAATTTATAGAATGAATCTATATGTACATATAGAAAAGGGATTTATTAGAATGACTTACAGGCTGTGATCCAGGTAGTCCCAACAATGGCTGTCAACCAGTGGGAGGTTCCAAGAATCTATGAGTTGTTCAGTCCATGAGGCTGGATATCTTAGCTGATTATCCATAGATACCAGAATCCTGAAGAAGTAGGCTCTAGTGCCAGTCAAGGAATGGATTTGCTAGTCAGAGTGAGAGCAAGCAGGCAGAGAGAACAAGCTTCCTTCTTTCGTGTCCTTTATATAGGCTGCCAGCAGAAAGTGTGGCCAGATTAAAGGTGTTATCTTCTCACTTCAAAGATCCAGATTAGAAATAGGTCTCTTTCCACTTCAAATGATTTAGTTAAGAAAAAATCCCTCACAGGTATGTTAAATCATTTGAGTTTTAGTTAATTCCAGACGTAGTCGACAACCAAGAATAGCCACAACTGTAGAGACATTTAATGATATTATGTGGACAGTGCCTTTCCCGGGAACATACGTACACCAGAAGGGTAGTTTATGTTTTATGATTTATTCAGCCAAGTTCAGAGGCTATTTTAAATATCTTTGCCTCCCTTTATGTCAGGCTTTCAAAAACATACTGGTAATAATGAAGTGGAAAGAGGATTCTATGAAAATTGACTGGCATCAGTATCATTGTGTCATTGTTTTATTCTTGGATGCTAAAAGCTGAGAATTATGAAGTAGACTTTAATAAGGCACTTTTTATTTGCTAGACATTGCCAAAAACAGTATGAGACCTGGAATCATGGATTGTGCTTAGGATTTGTGATGAGTAGCTATTATCTAAACAGAACAATAGGAAAGTGGAGAAATTCCTAGTACCACATGAACAGTTTCACCACAGGCCTTTCCCCCACTGGAAGAGTGCTTCAGTTAGTGGATTTTAAAATATCTTTTTAATACACTTTTCTTTAGATTTGAAATGCCAGAAAGACTTCATTATAGTGAATGTATACTTTTGCAATGCTTTATTATGCCACTTGGAGTATTAAAAAATGACTAAACTGTTCTGTATTCTTAGGTGTGGGGCTTGGTTCTGGTTTCAGAAGAAAAGCGACTAATTACTGGGGCTGCAGACAGTGAGCTGAGAGCCTGGGATATCGCCTATTTGCAGGAGGTAATTACTGTGTTCAGATCATGGCCAATTGCAAGTTTTCACAGTTGATCTCATTGGCACAGAATCAGATGGGATAGAAAGAATTCTTACATTGATGACCTGAAACTTCTAAACAGAGACTTTTCTTCATTGTGCCTTCACTGCTCTGGTTTTTTTGAGCTGAGAAGAGAGGATTTAGGCTTAGAGCTTCTGGTAATAGTGTTGTCTAGGTTGTGGCATTTCAGCCTGTATTCCTGGACATATAAAGGTGGACTTCAGAGGACTTTCTCTTCAAACAGCAGTCTATGTAGGATGCATGCGTTCTCAGGAGATTTACAGTGATTCTCAGTGTGTGTGTGTATGTGTGTGTGTGTGTGTGTGTGTGTGTGTGTGTGTGTGTGTGTGTGTGTGTGTAGGGGGGTGATTATAAACTTTAGGCTTAGTTGGAGTTAGTGTATAGCCATAGATCCAGTAGCCACTGTGATGGGTTTTATATCTTAGACTAGCATTTGTTTTTCCTGTGTTTAAGGAGAAACTGTAACACACCTTACACTGCCTCTGCAAGTATCCATACTACACGCAGACTTTCACTCTAGAATATCTCTTTTCCTACAAAGAGAAAATTTTGAAGTTAAGGAAGAGTTGAGCTATTTGTTTTTACACCGTTATCCATTCATATATAGTCCTTAAACTATGGAAAGTCAGTGGAGATAGTATAATGGATGATGTTTTGTTGTATATATAATGCCAGTTTCTAATAAATTCTGAAACTTGTCCAGACATTGAAGAAGTTTATCAGAGGTCACCAGTTAAGATGTAAGTGGTTCTAAGAGAGCTTCTAGGTTATTGGGATTAAAAGTCATCCCTGAGACATTTTAACTTTTATTCTTCGATCTTTACAAAATAGATTGATGACCCAGAAGAACCAGAGCCCAAGAAAATCAAAGAGTGTTCTGGAATACAGGACACGCCTGAAGCAGAGGATGGAACCCTTGAGGCGGATGAAGCTTCTGAAGATGTAATGCACTTTGTTTCTTTGGTTGGGCTTTGTTAGTATGGCAAGAAAGGACAGGTTTTAAGAAAACCATTTCTAATTATCATTTTAGGGAGTGTTTTGTCACCTGTATATATTAAATTCATGTCTTTTCAGAGGTGTAACAGATATTTAATCTCCACGTTTTCTTGCTTCCTCTGTAGCGCATCCTTTCATGCAGAAAGGCTGGCTCCATAATGCGGGAAGGAAGGGACAGAGTTGTCAACCTTGCTGTGGACAAGACAGGCAGGATTCTTGCTTGCCACGTGAGTACCAGACTTACAGAACAGTAAGACTGTTCCTTTTCAATAATCATTCTTTCATAATTCAGTATGGGCCTGGACTTGTCTTTTGATTATTTAATAGTTCAGAAAATGGGTCTGGCGTGATAGCTCAGTGGTTAAGACTAAGTAATGCTCTTGCAGAGAGCCTGGGTTTGGATCCCATTGTCCATGCTGGACTGTTCTCAGCCACTTGTGGCTCCAGCTTTAGCAGCTCTGATCAGACACATCTGGCCTCTGCAGGCACCTACACTTCTCATGCACATACCCACACAGACACATAGACACACACACACACACACACACAATTTAAAATTTAGTGTATATTCCTGTGTGTCTAATGTCCTAGCATAACATTCATAACATAAGTGAAAGTAACTACCTTTGTTATTATTAGCAACCATTTATTAAAGGCTAGCTTTTCTCATCATTGTTAAAGGTGCATGCTGTTTGGCCTGCAAAGGAGCATGGAGTGGGAAGTAATATTTTCACTTAGAGACGAGACAACAAACCCAGGCAGATTAAGTTATTCATGATGATCCAGCCAGTAAGGGAAGACAGATAAATGCTGCTGTTTAGTTCTTAGTGGGTATAAGCTAAATTATAAACTGCCTATCTTAGATTCACATTGCCTGCCTTTTGCCTTTCTAGGGAACTGATTCTGTACTAGAAGTATTTTGTATCCTTTCCAAAGCAGAAGTTCAGAAGAAAATGGATAAGAAGCTGAAAAAAGCTAGAAAGAAAGCGAAGTATGTTTATAAGAAAAAAAAAATAGCGATAAAAAACATCCTGGGTAGCCATATATTATAGAGAAACTGACTTTTAAGGAAAACGTTTACTTGATTACATATTAGAGCTAAAAACTAGAGGAGTTGGTGGGGTATTAGTACCACAAGGTTTAGATTTCTGATTCATACTTCTTTATTCCTAACACATTTCTGAGTCTCACTAAGACCCACACAGAAATAGACTGCAGATTTTTAAAGCCAGGCACACTGGGAATTTATCTGTGTCAATGTCAGGGAGGTGCAGATAGGAGATTCCTCAGCTTACTGGCCAATCAAGAGCAGAACCTAACGCAGCCCAGGAGGACCAGCCTCCACAACTGCACCCAGGGTAGCAAAAAGAATGCCTCAGAGTAGTGAGGGCTTAGGAAAAATTCTTACCTATCTAAGGGCTAGACTTTCCTATCTGAGGGAAAAAATAAGGAAACACACTTGGTTTCTGATGGTAACTTTCTCTTTTACTTCATCTTAAAAAATCTTACTCTTCTCTGTCTCCACATAGTTATATTTCTACATATCTCTCTTTACGTACATACATCTCTCTCCTACACAGCCATACATCTCTATATAGTTACATCTGTTTTCACAGTTACATTCTCCACATAGCTTTATACTTCTATATACAGTTCCATCTCTTTTCTATATAGCTCCAAATCTCTCTCTACACACCGCCCCTGCACACATCTCTTTCATACAGCTCTGTCACCTACATAGCAGCAGCTCTCTCACACAGCTCTCTCCTCTACTTCACTGTTCATCGTCTCTTCTCGGCTCTGTGCATTCCCAGCTACATTTCCCTTTGAACACACACACACACACACTTCAACAGCCAAACTCTGGACAATTATATGTTACATTTTCAGGGGCTGACCCATTCTCATAACACACAATAATAAGTCACAGTTTCTCTCAGGCTAGGGAGGTCACTGACTGGCCAGTGAGTAATGTTTGGCCATTCACGTAGCTCTAAGTGGTCAGGGTTCCTAGGTAGAAAGTAATTTTGAAACCCAGGACCTAAGCAATAAACAGTTATTTGGCTGAACCTTGAGTGGTTAGGAGTACGTGCAGAAAGTCAGTTAACAAAGTTGCTTCAAGTCTGACCTTGATTTAGCAATAAACACCTGGGAACTTGTCCTTGTGTATTTTATCTGCAGGGGCAGCTAGACTGTTTTAAATTTGTTCTAAGGTCTAGCTAAATGTGTAAAAGGCTGTTTGTGACATTCCTATGCCAACCTGAATAAAGAAAAATATCCTAGTATTATTTCTATTCATCAGAATCATACAGCTTAAGCAGAAATCATCTTCCTGACCATCCACAGCTGTATGCATGCCTAATAGATGGAATATATACATGAGATAAACACACAAGCAGTGGGAAGACACCCAGAGCAGTTTTTAGCAAAGAAATGAAGTGGCACATGAGGAAAATTACAGATAGAAACAAACGGATTCAGAGTCAGTGACCCCCATGGTCTTTGCCAAGTGGGGCTTCCATCAGAATTATTCATATGATAGGTCAACTTGTTGAATATCAGTTATCATCTGTTGTATTTTCTTGTGGCCTCTGGTAAAGCCATTGCTACTAGCAGCTCCCAGCAAGAACCAGAGGACTCAAGGTTCTCTAAAAGATACTGTCTTAAAGTGGAGCACGGTTGAGGAAGACAGACATCCTACATGGGTGTCTGGCCTCCGCACACTCAAACATACCGGGACAAAAAAGAAAGAAAAAATTCTTTAATGGGTGATTTATCAAATTTAAAAGTGATTTTTAAAATCATCTGATAGCAAATGTTTTTAAATGTGTTTTAGCTCATATGACAAAGTCGAACTAATTTCAGGCTAGAGACTTGTTGAGAAAGTTCTAGAGTTAGCTAGAGAAGTCCACCAGGAACACTTCAGTGCAGTGACTTGGGTGACAAATAATTGCAGGAAATGTCTTGGGCCTGTTGCATTCCCAGTATGTTTATTAAGGGTGATTAGTACACTGTAGTGTGCTCAGTTCTTGAGGTGGCCCTGGTGGCCAGGCCACTCTCCCAGAATCATCCACTTGTTTGTCCCAGAACGCGAGTGTAGATTGGTAAGAGTGAGGATGCTCCTGGAAAATTGATAGGTGATACTTTAGGTGTGTTTCCCTTCGTAGATTGAACTCTGCCAGTGGGGAGGAAGACCCTGAAACTAGTGTCTCAATGACACTGCAGGATGAGATCCATCGGGTGGCCAATATCAAGACTTCTTCCAAGATCAAGTAAGAAAGATTTACTGTCTTAAGTATTATAGAGTAATAAGCTACCACTTGTCCCTGGCACTGTCATGGTATTTGCCAACATGGGTGTGAATTATATTTGAAGGTGGTGATCATGTCACACTCACAAGCCCACATGCTCCCCCCCTTTTTTATTGATTCTTTCAGGCTGCCAATTAAGAAAAAATGTTTATTCTTTGTTCAGAAAGTATTTTAAATCTTACACACACTACAACACAACACAGAAACAAAATGTGGTCAAAACTAAGAGCTGAGACCAGATTTTATTTATTTATTGCTTTTTTTACTTTAAAAACCTATGCTTGTAGTTTCTGAGATGGTTCAACAGATGTAAAGAAACCTGCTTGCTGCCATGCCTAGCAGCTGTCTTTGGTTCCTGGGACTCATTGTAGAAAGAGAGAACTGATGATTCCTTCAAGTTGTCCTTTGACCCCCACAATCAAGTTGTGGTCCATATAAATGTATACATACACACATACACACTCAAATAAAAGTAATAAAAATCTTTTAAGCCTGTGTTCAACTGCTCCTCAATACCCACAACAATATTATATCTAAAATTCTATGTACATGATTAAACTATAGATTGACATCACTAGGCTTTTCTTAGAAAAATATTGACCTCATGAGTCAGTGTTGACTTCATGAGTCAAGACAGTAGCTGGAATGTTTGTGATGACTTTCCCATGCAGATCCTTTGACCTGATTCATTCACCTCAAGGAGAGTTAAAGGCAGTCTTCCTGCTGCAGAACAACCTGGTGGAATTATATTCTCTCAATGCATCCTTGCCGACCCCTCAGCCCGTCAGGACAAGCAGGATCACCATTGGAGGCCATCGCAGTGATGTGCGCACTTTGTCCTTCAGCTCGGATAATATAGCTGTGCTTTCAGCTGCAGCTGAGTCCATTAAGATATGGAACAGGTCTGTGAAGTGATGTTTCCTGTATCTATCCAGTAGAATTGCCTTTTCTTTGAAATGTTTTTGGTATTGATGATTGGCTCTTATCCTCAAGAACCTAAATACAGTTCAGTCAAAAGATACAATTGATGCATTTTGGTGTTAGTCTACAGAGCTTATATCAGATTTTGGTGTGGAGCTACTTGCCACTAAGGACCTGGAACCCACATAGTAGAAAGTGAGAACTGTCTCTTGCAAGTTGTCATCCATCCATATATGTGTGTGTGTGTGTGTGTGTGTGTGTTTGTATATATATGTGTATATGTATATATGCCTGTTCCTCTCCATGAATAAAATGAAAATAAAAAATAAAATTTAGGGTAAAATAAACCAAGCTTTTCCTTCGTTGGAGCTTTGGATTCCTTTGGCTAGAAGAGAGCGTACAGTCATTACTCCTTTTTATTCAAGTCTAATACCATCCGAAACTTATATTAATTTTCAACTTTTTTTCCTTTCCTCGGCTGTTTGACCTCCTTCCTTTTCCCTCAGACCTCAGATAATTTAAATACTTTAAAGCTGATGATACTGCTTCCTAGTTTAGTGAAAAACTGGAACCATCTGGAATAATATTTTGTGTGCTCTCATAGAATGTTGCTTTAGCTAATCTCTGCTAATTTACCTTTGTCTATATGTAACCAGGAAGTATGCAAGGCTGTGGCAGGTATAAGAGAGCATGCTCTTTTACAGAAAACTTTTGTATAATTAGACTATACTAAATATAAAAATCACTAACAAGACAGGCGTGGTGATGCACACTTTTAATCCCAGCACTCAGGAGGCATAGGAAGGTGGATCTCATTAAGATCACCTGAGATCAGCCTGGTCTACAAAGTGAGTTCTAGGACAGCAAGGGCTATTACACAGAGAAACCTTGTCTTGAAAAACCAAAAATAAAATTAAAAAAAAAAAAAATCAGTAAGATACTATACTTAATCACTCGTGCTATATTTTATACAAATTTCATCTCAGTAGGTTTACATACATCAGCTTCACCAAAAAATGTAAGTATACACAATACACTACACTGGCAAAGAAATTTTTTTTTTTTAAAGATTTATTTTTATTTTATGAGTGTTTGTCTGTATACCATGTGCATTCGTGGTGCCTGTGGAGGTCAGAAAAGGGCATTGGGCATTGGATCCACTGGTACTTGATTACAAACAGTTGTAAGTTGCCATGTGGGTGATAGCAATCAAACCCAGGTTCCCTGGAAGAGCAGCAAGTGCTCTTAACCACTGAGCCGTTTTCTACTCCATTATAGTCTTAACAGGACTTCCAAGTGTGTGGTTTGTCATTGACCAAAACATTCCTAAGAGGTGTGTGTCTACATTTGCTGAATGAATAAATGTTAATAGCCATATTAAATGAATTTGTGGGCTGGAGTGGAAGCTCAGCAGTTAAAAGCACTGGCTTCTTTTCAAGAGGACCTGGATTCAATTTCCAATACACACACACACACACACACACACACACACACACACACACACACACACACAGCAGCTAACAACCATTTGTAACTCCAGTTCCAGGAGATCTGACACCCTCTTCTGGCATCTGAGGGCACTACATGTATATGGTACATAGACATACATGCCGGCTAAATACACATACACATAAAATAAAAATAATAATAAAATTGACTTTCAGATATTGGTAAAGATAAGCCATTTCAACCTGAAACTATCTCTGCTCTCCTAGGCCTTGAAAACTGGGCCCTGTTGAGCCCAGATGACACTTTGCTTTCCTCTGCTTGTGTATGGTCTCGTCTCCTTTTTTTTTTTTTTTTTTTTTTGGTTCATTTTTGAGACAGGATTTTTGTGTATAGTCCTGGCTACCCTGGAACTAGCTATAGACCAGGCTGGCCTCCAACTCACTAGAGCTGGGATTAAAGGCATGCACCACAACTACCAGCATGATCTCTTTATGGCAGCTTTCTTCTCCAAAGAAATCAAAATTGGTCCATAATATTTTTTTCCTTGACTAAGATAAACGTGAGCCAAGACTTAGACTTGTCTTCTGTTGTGTCAGTCTCTCTGTGTGGCTCAGGGCATTGAAACACTGACTTCTAAGATTCCTTTCTCTTGAATTCCCTGTCCCTTCTTTCCTATAGGTCTACCCTGCAGTGTATCCGTACAATGCCTTGTGAATATGCTCTCTGCTCCTTCTTCGTTCCTGGTGATAGGCAGGTGGTCATAGGAACAAAGGTAAAGCTGGGGCTTTTCTACTTAGTGTCTCAAAAGATGCTGGAGAATTTGGATTTTTTTAGAGCATGTTGGTAATGAATATATTAGAGGTAGATAATAGTTTATTGACCTTTTCTGGTATTTTTAAATTTTCATTTTCTTGTTTAAAACAAATCAAATCATCTGTCAAATTACAAAGAAGGACATTAAAGTCAATACTGAGCTAACTTTCATTAGCATTTTGATGATTACCCTTACATGCATCTTATAAACGTATGTAATTGTGTTTAATTGATGGTAAGATCTATTAGTTATAAATAATAAAATATATTATCAGACTTGACAGAACATGGTAATAGAAAGCCAAGCTGACCAGGTCTTCATTCTTAGACTGTCATCAGTTTGGGACAGCCATGAGCAGATGTGGATTTGGATTCAGATTGTCTTTCAAACCTCTTAGAGAAGGCTGCTTCAGCTGTATAGTAATGATGACACTTGCAAAACCCCATCTGAATACTCTGCTACTTAGTAACTTTGCAGCCTTTGAAAAATTGCTTTAGTCCCGTTAGCCTTTCTTTCTTTGGATTGCACAATAAACAGACTGATCACAGCAAAAGCAAGTAATGAGAATAAAATGGAATAAGGTTTATGGAACATGTGTTTGTCTTGAGAAAGAGATTTTCTTTGTAGCTCAGACTACCTCAAACTTATGATTCTCCTGTCTCAGTTTCCAAATGCTGTGACTGTATTCAGTTGTGGGGTGTTTTGAAAATATTTTTCAAGTATGTGTCATCCTTATTCCTGTAATCCCATGTCAGATATATATGCTTTTTATTAAGAAACCAACATGCCACAGTGGCTGTTTCTTGCCTGGCAAGAAGTATAAAATGTTGGAAAGAGTTTCAGGTCCTGTTGGAGAAATAACATTCCAATTGAAAGTTTTGTCCATTTTCATCCATTCTTCAACAAGTGTCCACATGCTGTTTGTTGTCTGAGGACTGCTGTAAGGCTAATGTGCAGTTCCTGGCCTGGACAGTGCAGGGCAGTTACTGCATAGCTCTTGTGATCCTCATGACATCTCTCAGGTGCTAGTGATGCAAACTCTATTCTATAAAAAGCAAATTCCTGGAGATGAATTCTGTAGCAGTCATAAAGTTAGAAAGAGCAGCACCATGGCATATACAGGCAGGAGTCATGGTAGAGTTCTAGTTCTCGATGTCAGTATATTGTAGAAGGAAGAAACCAAAACTAATGGAAAAAAATCTTGGTATACAATCACTATAGTCTTGGGTGGTCCACTTAAAGTGTGGGAAAAACCTTAAAATGAAGTTTCCATTTGAATTGCTCAGATTTGTCCATAGCCATGGTGTTTCTCTTTTGAAGTTGTGGAACCAGTAAAAGCAGCAGAGTCAAGAAACTACAAGGTTGTACTTTCCATAGCTATAGCATGTTAACTGCATGTTTCAGTGGGTAGCAGTCTGTTTTCAGATGAGGAATACAGACAGTATTTAGACAGAATCCATTTTCTGAGCAGTTATCCCACATTGTTGTTGCTTTTCTAAACTCTGGGCATGAATCATGAAGTTTGTAGATGTGTTCTTTATAGCCCTGTTCACTTTCCTAGATGGGAAATCTGCAGCTTTTTGACCTGGCCTCAGGCAATCTCTTGGAGACGATAGCTGCCCATGATGGAGCTTTATGGTCCATGTCTCTTTCTCCAGATCAGGTAATAGCAATGGGCTCTAAAGCTCTGGGCTTCGTCACTCTGGCTGCACTCTCTAGTTTAGTTGCCTAAAAAAGGTTCTTTCCAGTTGCATTAAAGAAACTGTTTCTGATCTTTAGACTTCACAAAGATGTCCTCTCACACATACTTGTAATGTGAATAGCTTCCATTGCAAAATTGAGTCTAGTACAGCAGTTGATTCTCAGTAGCATGGCTTATTTTTCAATGGTGGTTTGTGGTACTTTACAGAGGGAAACGTTTTCTTACAGTGTAGAGAGTGAAGTACACTTTCCCTGCCCCTCTTTAGTCCAGTGATGACTAGAGAAATCCTTTAGTAAGAAGTGCTTGCATTACTGGTGCTTCTTCACCTGAAAAACCTCATTGATCCTGATAGAGCTGCTGCTCTGACATTTTGAGTTGGGTGTTTATGTTTTTGTTTCTGTCTTATCATACTTTGGCATTTATCTGTGTATTCTCAATGATAGTGCTCCTTTATCCACTGAAAGTATGTATTTTTGGAAAAAGTAAACAGAGTTTCGAGTAGCCATTGTCACTTAGTATAATAGACATGTGGCTATGTGTGCTATGAGATGGCACAGAATAGACTGCAGTTGGTTTTTCTTGATTTGGAAAACCATTTCGAAGGGCTTGAAGCAGGGACATTGCAGGAATAGTTCATACCTTTCTGAGGTGAACCCTGGAAATGGACTATTTACTCAATACATGTTTGTTAAACTAATCTTGCTGCTTCGTAGCAAATTAGTTTGACTTCTGCTCTCCTAGGTAAAGTTAAACAAATAAAAATAAAGGAAACTCCATAGTATTTCTTAAAGGCTTTTCTTATTCATGATAACAAGAAGTTACCTAGGACTCTGTGCTGGAATTCTCAAATGAGGTCTGGCAGCGGCCCCGGTAGAGTTTGTGTGGGTGTGTATGAGAAAGTGGAGGGGTGGGTGAGTTACATTTTTTTTAATTCTTATCATCTGCCATTAAGTAAAAAGAGTTTTAAACTATTCTGATATGTGTACTTAGCAAAGCTTTTGTGCTAAAATAGTCTTTTAACTGAAGGGTCATTTACTTTTCAGCGTGGCTTTGTGACAGGTGGTGCTGATAAAGCTGTCAAGTTCTGGGACTTTGAGTTGGTGACAGATAAAAATAGTACCCAGAAGAGGTGAGTGGACATCTGTGTGTGGGCTTCAGAATGAAGTGGAGAACTGTTGATTTGCATGTCTCTGTCAAGTTTGGAACTCGGTGTCTGTGAAGTTCTCATCTATTATTTCTTTCTCGATGCTGTCTGGGTAGACTTTCTGTGAAGCAGACTCGAACCTTGCAACTAGATGAGGATGTCTTGTGTGTCAGTTACTCTCCCAATCAAAAGCTGTTGGCTGTGTCTTTGCTGGACTGCACTGTGAAGATTTTCTATGTTGATACTTTAAAGGTACAATGGTTTTGGCTGGGAATAGCCTTTCTGTATGACCTTAAGAATTTGGAATGATTCAGTGTGATAGCTTTTGTTTTAATCAATTTTTTTAAAATTTTATTATTATCTCTTAGAAGCCTGTTCTTTCTAGTTAGAGACAGACGGAATGGATCTGGAGGGAGGGGAAACTAATCAAGATATATTATGTGAGAAAAGAATCTATTTTCAGTGTAAGGGGAAAAAATTCGGACGATATCCAGCAATAATATATTTATAAAAATGTGTCTATCAGAACACTAAGTGTACTAGAGAAACTAATAGTGTCACAGAGTTCATCAATTTTATTTAAAGTAAGCACTAGTTCATGTGTTCAGAAGATATGTAGACAGAAAGCCCTATCCTCTCATAGCTAATAGCTTTAAAGGTACTGCTAGGTACAGAGGCTACTGGGCCCTATACCCACGTCTCAGGACTGCATTGGGCCTCAGGATAATCTGTGAAAAAACTGTCTCAGAGGTAGATTCCGAGGTGTAGGTTTTGGGGAACCTGGCTTCCTTCACTGGGCTTTAATGTTCTTGGCAAACACGTGTAGGGTCTACATGGTAGACACGGGCACTCTTAGCTTGCAGTCCAGAAATGTGTTTAGTATTATAAATTTATATTTGGCTCCATTTGTAACAAATTGTATTTTATAGACAAACATGAATAATTTCTATTCTTTCTTTACTTTTAGTTTTTTCTCTCATTGTATGGACACAAACTGCCTGTTATATGCATGGACATCTCCCATGTAAGTAAAGTTTGTAGGTTGTCTACTTCAAACCAGACACTTCTCAATGTGTGGTGTGCTACTTGATTGTACAGCACTTGCATCATTCTGTTGAGTTTATTGCACCTTCCTCCAAAAAGTCACAGGTCTTTGTTATTATCATAGCATGAACACGCTAATGTTTCATAAATACTATCTAAGTCCTTCAAACTACCTGGTGTGGCTCTGACAGATTGATGCTTAAAATTCCATAATTGGGAGAACATCCTAAAATACATGGCTTTACAGAGGCACGCCTTTGCTATAGGGTAACACTGGTGAGGATTTGAATATTGTAGTGTTCTGTTTTGTATGAATACTTGGTCTTTGGAATGACATTTTCCCGATGATGACAAGTGAGAATAAGTATTTGAAAAGTATCTACTTTGCCCCAAAAGGGAACTAATGGAGCCCATGGCTGTGAGATCCTTGTATTAACACAGCTATTTGAACCTAGGCATGAGAGGATAGTGATGGGGGGTGGGATACAAGGCTAGGTCACAAACCTAGTAGGTTCTTTTCCAGCCTCATTTTCTCCTTTCTTTTCCTACTCTCTGCACAAATCTCATTCCAGAGATTAGAGCCACCCCTTCTTCTTACTTAACTGAATAGATCACCTGACATTAAGCACAGCACTATGCTGTGGCATTCTCATATGAAAGGGTAAGAGTTCATAGTCCATGCTTTCACTTTCTAAGCTTTAAGAAGCTCTAGAGGTCCAAGCACAGGTATTTTGGGTAAAGAAGAAAAATTTTTGCCCTATTTTAATGTTTTTAAAGAAATGAGTTTATTCTGGTTAGCTTTTAGTTGTCTAGTTTAATCAAACATTAAGTAATATTTTGTTTCTGTGCCACAGGATGGAGCACTAATAGCAACTGGCTCTGCTGACAGAAATGTGAAAATCTGGGGCCTGGACTTTGGGGACTGCCACAGGTCTCTCTTTGCACACGATGACAGGTGAGTGTCGTCTTCTGAAAGGATCTATTTGATGTTCTCAGATAGCAATAAATTGAAAGTTCTAGAGAATAGGCATTCCCAACTAGTTAAGAGTGCCCTAGCGTACTGACCTGGAGTTCCTGACACCTACCTTTCCACTCTTAGTGTGATGTACCTACGGTTTGTACCTAAGTCTCACCTCTTCTTCACCGCTGGGAAGGATCGCAAGATCAAGCAGTGGGATGCAGACAAATTTGAGCACATCCAAACGCTGGAGGTAACTTGCCAATTGTGCCTGATCAGTGCTTTAAGAACTTCCTGTAAGAATATTTACCTTGCATAAGCAGGTAGTAAATGATGAGTAAGTTACACTTCTTGGGTTGGTTTGGTTTTTCATTGCCTAGGGGCACCACCAGGAAATATGGTGTTTGGCTGTCAGCCCCAGTGGAGACTACATTGTATCAGCATCTCATGACAAATCACTGAGACTCTGGGAGAGAACGAGAGAGCCTCTTATTCTTGAGGAAGAAAGGGAAATGGTAAGACCTTTAAGTTTGTTTTCACATCTGGTGGTGATGGCTTACAGACTGCCCCTGCTGAAGTTTCCTATCCAGTGTAGTCACACTCACACAAGAGGTGTTTCCAGGACCAGTGCCACCCATTCCAGAAGCCCGGATGACATGGGTGCCGTTGGCGTCATGATGCTTCGAAAGAGGCCCTTTCCACTGCTTCATTCGCTCTGCAGTCTCTGTTTTCCCCTCCTTATAACTTGTGTGTGTCTCTTGGCAGCAACGGGAAGCCGAGTACGAGGAGAGTGTGGCCAAAGAAGACCAGCCAGCAGTAAGTGAATCTTTGGGGATACTGGAATTCCATACTTTCAAGAACTTGTAATGGATAGGAATTGAGACTAGATACCAGAAGCACTGCCAGCTAATGTGAGAATCTGTGTGATGTTACAAAGTTAGTTCTGTGAACAGCTTGTATGAGGATTCTAATCATGACTTTTTCTTTTTTGAATGAAATTTTATAAGGAATTATAATATTTATTGAGCAGAACAAAAAGTTTAAATAAAAAAGATTGAGAAGTTGGATACTTTATAAACATTTGCAGGATAATGCTTATGATGATACAAATAAAACATTTAATAGTGTGCCTGTCCTCAGTGGGAGATAGTTAACTGGTAATTTTATAAAATAATACCCATCTTGTTCATTCAGGATCTCTTATTTCTGGTAGGTTCCAGGGGAGACTCAAGGTGACAGTTACTTCACTGGGAAGAAAACGATCGAAACAGTCAAAGCAGTAAGTTGGCAGAGTGCTGTATCATCTTGTAATAGGATTCTGACTTTTTAGTAAAAGAGTTACCCTATGTCAGCCGCATAGCCCTGCCTGTGTGGCACAGAAGTTGATGAACTCCAAGAACTGATCATCACCTTTGTCTGATGCCCTTGGTCTTGCATCTGACCAGTGTGTGGCTCTTTGTGAGGGAAGCTCATCTCTTCCTGAAAGTGCACCTTTGGGGTTCCCAGGAGCTGCTCTGTGTCCCGATGTGGTCTCCTCTGAGTCCCTGCTGTTTTGTCTCTTTCTTACAAAGTGAAAATAAGAAAAATACTGACAACTGTAAATGCTGCATTGCACTCTAACTGGCATGTCTTTATTAAGCTGATTCAGGCTATCGTTAGCCACGCCTTCCTGTTTCTATGTCTTGGGTTCATGGGTGTGCGCTGGGATGATCTCTTCCTTTGCTGTCATCTGTGTAGGCTGAGAGGATCATGGAGGCCATCGAGCTGTACCGAGAAGAAACTGCAAAAATGAAAGAACACAGAGCCATTTGTAGAGCAGCGGGAAAAGAGGTGAGCTGTCCATCAAGTTATGTACTCGGGAATCTTTACAAAAAGAATACTGAAGGTGGTCATTTCCAACTTAACTTAGATAAGGATATGTGGTAAAAAGCAGTAAATGTTATGTAATTCAAGTATTAAAAGTAGAGGAACTGTGGAGCCAAGAGGCTTCTATATTCTATATAAAAGAAAAGCATAGGAAATAAGCGATCAAGGTGATTAGTATGAATGCGTGTTTCTACATGAGTTAGCAAAACAGGTTATCAGCTTCAGATTTTTAGATAAAATATACTGCCTAAACCCATTCGTCAATTCATTCAGAACTGCAAGGTGTGATATTTTTTTTTCCCCTTTTCTGGTTTTAAGATCTTTTATCAAGTTTTAAAAATACCACTAATGTCCCATCTGCAACAAGCTTCATCAAAACCTATTTTTAATGATTTGATTTAATAACTTCCTTATAGGTTCCTCTTCCTGTCAATCCCATCCTGATGGCTCATGGCAATATTTCTGTAAGTAGGATATCTGTTTCTCCTTTGGTGGTTCAAGGATTAACTTCAGATACTAGAAAGGGAATAAGAAGGCATTGTGATTTGAGGGTAGATGCCCTAGGAAGTCCTTTGTCTCCAAAAGTCTTTCCTGAATCTTGGTGTCCTCTAGAACAGCTTGCATCTTGTGGGGCAGCTACCCATCAACCCCACAGTTCCCCAGAGTTTTCTTGAGTGAGAGCAACAGGAAATATTAGATAGAAGGATTCAGAGTGTGGGGAGAAACAGAAAATACAGGATAGGCTCGAGAGGGCCTGGAACCTATTCCAACGAGCCCTGACAGTTTCTGCCCTAAGGTATTTATAGAACCGCCAAGGAGTGGAGCAAAAGAACTCCCCCCGCCCCCTCCCACCAGCACAACCAAGTGCAGACCATCTCAGACACCTGCATTCAGGCCCGTGGTCCAATTATCCTCTCTGTGCTGACCTGCTGGGCAAAGCCATGAGGAACCTGAAAACGGGCTCCCAGTGAAGCTCCCAAGGAAGTGTCTGGGTTAGAGCAGCCTGGCTCTTCCACCTGAGCGCTTCCTTATGTTCAGAATCCACAGCCCTCTGAAGAGCTGTCATTTAAATGAACGCAGATATATATCTTTAGAGGAGCAATTGACAAAACCCATCAGGAAGAAGGGAGGAGGTGTATCAGAAGAGTGTTTATCTAGGAGTTGCTAATTATTTGCTATTTTACTTGGATGTCTCATTCATTACAATAATCTCAGAATATCTTCATTGTTTAGATATGAAACAGGCCCAACTTACAAGGAAGCGTAGTCAATAAAGGAAATAGCTTAATTATTACCCCAAATCTGGCTAACTCCAAGCGCACACAGCCCTGCCATAGTAGGCCACTTTTCTCAAGTGGGATGGACCAAGAGAATGTACACACGAGTTTCACTATTCACTGATGCTGCTGTTCTTCCTTCGCAGCCTTCGGCGTACGTGTTAGAGACCTTTAAAGGGGTCAAGTCTAGGTAAGTCCTAGTGCTGCTCTAACTGACCAGGACAGTTAGGGAGTGTCTGAGTGGGAAGTACAAGGTGGAACCGATACTTACCTGCCTTTTAATTTTGTCAAACTTTTAGTGGAAAATAACCTGTTTGTTGTATAAAAGCAGGAAGAAAAATAAAGGGGATGATAGAGTCATTGACAGTGTTATGGAATGTGATGTCTATTTTTCCTCCTCAGTGAACTAGAAGAGGCTCTGCTTGTGCTGCCATTCTCATACGTCCCAGACATTCTTAAACTACTCAATGAATTCATTCAGATGGGCTCCGATATCGAACTTCTGTGCCGGTGCCTCTTTTTTCTCCTCAGGTAACATGTTTTTACAAGTGCTGTCTATTCTGCCAGACTGCTCCAGCTGTGGGCTAGCGGAATCTGGCATTGTTTGGGGACTAAAAATTCTGTGTTTCAGTATCAGAGACTGTTATTACAAAATAGCGCTTACCTTTGGGTGGTCATTCTTGCCTTTAAAACAAGGGTCCTGATGACCCGTTTATTAAAGCACGTGTTTTGTTGAGACTGTAAGCTGCAGCTAAGGATGCAGTCTGAAGGTGATGCTAGGTAAGTTGTTCACCAGACGGTTTGCTCCATGTACTTTGCTTTTAAACTGTTGAGCTTAAGCTGACGCGCTTTGTGCTCATAGCATTCTAAAGAATAGTCAGGTAATTTCTCTAGGTGTCTACAGGCACAAATGGAAATGGAGGAGACGTAGAAATGACTTAAGCATTTGATGAATTGGCCTGATTTTGCTCGTTTTCAGACAAGATCTCACTATATTTCCCTGCCTGCCATGTAACATGTATGTAGACAAGGCTGGCCTCAGACTTGCCTGCCTCTATGTTCAGAAGGCTTGGAATGCAGATATATGCCACCATAGCTGTCGTTATTCGAGTGTGTTGAGACAAGATTTCATTCTAGCCCATGCTGACCTTGGACTCACTCTGTGGCCTGGGCTGGCCAAATTAATGGCAGTCTTGCCTACTAAGTGCCTGGATTACAGTTCTGCGCCACCCTGCTCAGCTTTTTCCATGGGTGCTGAGGATAGAACTCAGGTCCTTGTGCTTGTATGGCAAGCTCCATACTCAACTGAGCCCTCTCCCCAGTCCCTATGTTAGGTAGCGGTTTTTAGTAGATTCCATTCTAGCTCTAGACATTACCATTGTCATGATCTCTCTGGTCATGTGGTAGATTTCTGCGAAAAGATGTGACTGTGTCATCAGATTTAGTATAGTATTTTTCAAATTATCAAACTGAATGGTGGGAAACTTAGGTGATTTTTGTACTTGTTTTTGTTGGTGCATTGGATCTGTATCTTGTCATCTGTTTACTATTTCTGGGGTGGGGTGGGGTGGGGTGGGAGAGGACTGATAGGGCTAGATCCCTCCTTGCAGTGTGACTTTTTTCTTTTAGGATTCACTTTGGCCAGATCACCAGCAACCAGATGCTTGTGCCTGTGATAGAGAAACTAAAGGAAACAACTATTTCAAAAGTCAGGCAAGTCCAGGTAAGTGTTACATACATCTGCCCTAAAGGTACCATATGTTGGGCCCTGTTTGTCACAATACCAGACAGACATAAACCTGTACTTAGGATAAACTTTCTGTTGGCATTATTACAAACAGAATTTTTAAAACACCACCAACGAAAGTCCTTAGCGAGGGAAAGAAATGTGACAATACATACTCAGAGGCTGCTGCAATGATTGAACAGCAAAGAATTGCATTTACTTTCTTGTGTTCTTCTCTAGGATGTCATTGGCTTTAATATGGCAGGTCTCGATTATCTCAAGAGAGAGTGTGAAGCAAAGAGTGAAGTTATGTTCTTTGCTGAAGCTACTAGTCACTTGGAAGAGAAGAAGAGGAAACGAAAAAACAGGAAGAAGATGATTTTAACACTGACTTAGAACTGAAAGGCTGTGTCTTTTCCTGCTTCCCCTTAAAATTTAAGGAGCATGTTAACTAAGATAGAGTGGAGTTGGCATCTTAAAAGTACCAAAAAAGATCAAGTTGTAGATCTTGGGGTACAGCTGTCATCTTTGGCTGAGGAAATCCAACATGGCTGTGTGTTCTGACTCCCATCCTTCGGACTGGACAGATTTAGTTTAAAAAAAATCTGTTCTTCAGAATTGAGCCTTTAAATTGTAGCAAGGAGCAAAAGCATATTTTTTTTATTGTGTATTTGTTTCCCTTGAGCTGAAATAGACATTTCAGGAATATCTATTTATGGCAGATTATTTGTATTAGAGCTTTTCCATTTAAGATAATCATGTATATCAGTGTCTTCTAAATGAAGTTCCATGGACTTTGGGGCTGAAAGGGATGATAGAATATCTAGACCAGCCTCCTTAAGCCAGTATAGCTTGTTGAGTCTGTGTATAAGAAGTTCTTAATGCTGTTTGTACTTTGGGGAGTAAAATAGCTTTTTCATTAAAAACCATTTCATATGTCTTGCTGGCAGTCTGAATAATAGTGGGAGGGATCTTGTGTGTGTGTGTGTGTGTGTGTGTGTGTGTGTGTGTGTGTGTATGTCTACCTGGTAGGAATTTGGGGAGGCAGGGATATCTAGAAAAATAGATTGACTTAGATACCTCTGGATCTGGGGTTTTCTTTGTGGGGAATTTATATATATATATATTTTGGTTTTTCGAGACAGGGTTTCTCTGTATAGTTTTGCGCCTTTCCTGGAACTCACTTGGTAGCCCAGGCTGGCCTTGAACTCACAGAGATCCGCCTGGCTCTGCCTCCCGAGTGCTGGGATTGAAGGCGTGTGCCACCACCGCCTGGCTATATATATATATATATATATATTAATTTTATTTTATGTGCATAGGTGTTTTTGCCTACGTGTGTGTGTGAGGGTGCTGGATCCCCTGGAAATGGAGCTATAGACAGTTGTGAGCTGCCATGTGGATGTTTGGAATTGAACCTACCTAGGTCCTCTGGAAGAGCAGCTGGTACTCTGAGCCACCTCTCCAGCCCCGGGAATTTATATCTTAAGATAAGGATGAGAGGGAAGTCCATACTGAGTTTGTCTTCCAAAATTCCTATCTAATAGAACCTGTAAATGTGACCTTATTTGTAAAACGATCTGTGACTATGAAGTCATTCAAGATGAGGGTAGCCTCTAATTAATCCTTACAAGGGGAGACACAGAGAAATTGACAAGGAATGTACTATGTGAAAAAGGCAAAGGATGGAGTAATGCTAATACTTGCTTCTAGACACTTAGAAAAAAGTATCCCCCAGAGCCTTCAGAAGGAACCAGCCCTCCTGTTGTTGGTGCCTGGAGTTTAAAGCTCAGGCCAGCAAGCTATGAGAGAATGACTGGAGTGATTTATTGTGCTTCATTATGGAGCCCCAGGAAATAGACAGAAGGTGTTGTTACCATTGTATCTCACTCTAATGGGCACAGAGTAGAGTTTTCAGAGGCTTTATGATGTGACTGGGGAACATACTTAGAGCAGCAGATCACAAGAATCCTTTGAGCTTGGTGCTGAGAAGACTTCTAAGAATGTAAAGTGATGCCACTGCCAAATTTTTGTTTTAGAAAACAATGATTTTTTTTTTAATCAGTAGCTCTTCTATGTACAAATGACAGACTGCGAAAGAAATCAAGGAAAGAACACCTTTTAAAATAGCCTTAAGTAATATAAAATATCTTGGGGTAATGCTAATTAAGCAAGTAAAAGACTTGTATGATTAAAAACTTCAAGTCAGATGGAAAGATCCCCCATGCTCATGGATCGGCAAGATTAATATTGTAAAAATGGCCTCCTATTGAAAGCAATTCACAGATTCAATACAATCCCCAATACAACTTTTCACAGAAATTGAAAGGCCAGTGTTCAGCTTCATATAGGAACCAACAAAGATAGCTAAAAACAACCCCCAAATAATTTAAAACAACAGGAAGTATCACTATCCTTGATTACAAGTTGCACTACAAAGCTATAGTGATAAAACTAACATGGTATTGGCACAAACAGACACAGTGAACCATTAAATCTAATTGAAGACCCAGACAAATCCACACACCTATGGACACTTGATTTTCTATAAGCCAGAAACATACACTAGAAAAAAGAAAGCATCTTCAACAAATGATGCTGGTCAACTAGATGTCTACATATAGAAGAATCCAAATAGATCCATACTTATCACCCTGTACGAAACTTAACTCCAAGATCTCAATATAAAACCAGACACCCTGAACCTGATAGAAGAGAAAGTGGAGAATATCTTTCAACCCATTGACACAGGAAAAGAATTTCTGAACAGAACACCATTAGCACAGGCACTAAGATCAACAATTCATAAATGCGACCTTGTCAAACAGAAGCTACTGCATAGCGAAAGACACTGCCCTTCAGATAAAGAGGCAACCTCCAGAATGGGGAAAGATTTTTTACCAACCCCACATCCAACAGAGGGCTAATATCCAAAATATATAAAGAATTCAAGAAACTAGACATCAAGAAAACAACCCAGTTAGAAAATGGGATACAGACCTAAACACAGTTTTCAATAGAGAAAACTCAAATGTCTGAGAAACACTTAAATGTTTAACATCCTTAGCCATCAGGGAAATGCAAATCATTTTGCATTTGTACTGAGATTTCATCTTACACCTGTTGGAGTGGCTGAGATCAAACAAGTGACAGCTCATGCTGGCAAGGATGTAGAGTGACGGGAATACTCCTCCATTGCTGGTGGGAATGCGAACGTGTACAGCTACTATGGAAATCAGCGTGGTAGTTCTTCAGGAAGATGTGAGTCAATCTTCTTTAAGATTCAGCTATACCACTCTTGAGCATATACCCAAAGGATGCTTCATCCTACCACAGAGACACTTGTTCACCCATGTTCATTGCATAATAGCTAGAAAATGGAAATAACCTAGATGACCCTCAACAGAAGAATGGATAAAGAAAATGTGGTACATCTATACAATGAAGTACTACTCAGCTGTTTAAAAACAAAATGAAATTTGTAGGTAAATGGCTGGAACTAGAAAAAGCCATCCTGGATGAGGTATCCCAGATCCAGAAACACAAATTATGTATTTGCTTATATGGGATATTAGCTGTTAAGTCAATGGTAACCAAGCTACAATCTGTAGAACCACTGAAGGGACAAGCAAGTACAGATAGAGCTTACTAGGAAAGGGAAATTGAATAGATAGTCATGGATGGATGGTGGAGGAAGGCTGGAACAGGAGGATCAAGTGTATGGGGGGTAGAATGGGGAAAGGGGGAATAAAAGAAAAAAAAAAACACCAAAAATTAAGGGGCATTTGAGGGGTAGTATGGAAACACAATACAGTAGAAGCTTCCTAAAATAGATACCTATATGAAGGCGATCTAAATGAAATAGCCAAATAATGGGGGAGACAATCCCAAATGGCCATTTCTTGTCACCAAATAAAACTTCCAGTGCCAGGAATGGATTGCATCTAATTGAGTTGCTGGCCAAAGAGGTCCTATGCAAATCCCCAAACAATCCAGACTTGCCAAGACTATAGGTTGCACTCTACAAACTGACAGCCAGGCCCTATTGCTGAAGACAACACCCATACAATTCATTGAACATGGAAAAGTCAAGCTGGTGCCCACATAGAGCCTTCACCCCAAAGAGTTCTAGCATCTTTGGTACAGGAAGGTATGCTGCACACTACCAAAAGAGAAATATAAACCCCAAGTCAGCCACAACTATTATTTGATCAATTAATAGTGTCCTGCCTGCAAGATATGCTAGGACAATGGTGGCACAAAGCTTGTGGGAGTAACCAGCCAATATCTGCTTTGACTTTGGCCCACTCCATAAGATGGAACCCATAACCAACACTGCTTGGGTGATCAAGAATCAGACTAGATATGCCAGGGACCTAGGATAAAACTAAATACTACTGTTCTGAAAGAAAAAGTAGCAATTAAATGACTTCTGTAACTCCTAATTACTCATGATCAGTGCCTAGTTCAACCATCATCGGAGAAGCTTTCTCCTGCAGTACATAGGCAGCTAGACATTATACAGAGGAAGAGACCTCGGAACACTCAGCCCTAAATGGGATGTCTATCAAATCCCTCCCTCCAGGGCTCAGAGAACCCAATGCAAGAGGAAGTAGAAAGAATGTAGGAGTCAGAGGGGATGGAGGACACCAAGAAAACAAGTCCCTCTAAACATGGTCAATGCACATATGAACTCACAGAGACTGAGGTTGGATGCACAGGGCCTGCACAGCTGCACCAGGTCCTGAGTATATGTTATGACTTCCAGTTTAGTGTTTTTATGAGATTCCTGGGTGTGTCTCTATTTTTGTGCCTTCTCTTGGGCTCTTTTCCTTCAGTTTGTTATGTCCAACTCCAATGTGATAGTTGTATTTTATTATTACCTCCTAGAAGCCACAGAAAGAGAGTGGATCTGGATGGGTCCAGAGGTTAAGAGGAGTAGAGGAAGGGGAAACCTTAAGGTATTTTATGTGGGAAAAAAAAAATCGATTTTCAATAAAAAGGGAAAAATAAAGGTATTTACCTTAGGAGGTGGCCTTCAATATTTGGATGACAGGGATGCAATGTCATAGTTTTAATATGTAATATTCCTCAGAGGATCATGATTTGATTGCTTGGCCTATGGTAGTGGCACTGTTTGGGGGGATGTGAAAACTTTCCAAGGTGGGACTTGACAGGAGGAAGTCAGTCACTGGCCGCTGCTTTTGGACCCTTCCTGACCACTTCCTGTCTGCCTCCTGTGCCACTGTGATATAAACTGACCTACTCTAGCATGCCGCTGTTGTGTTCATCATTATCACCTGCTATAATATACTGAAATTTCTGAAACTGAGCAAGATAAATCTGTCCTCTTTAAAAAAAGAAAACTGATGTTTTTTTTAACTTTGTTCAAATAGAATTAAAAAAATTCCAGTTCTAATTCTTCTTTGGTAAGTATTAATAAATTTTACCCACATAATTAAAGCCCTTGGGATCAATAGCACAGCTACAAAAGGAGTCCTGAGTCCAAAATGTTTGAAAACAACTCACTTAAAGGTAAATTCTGAAAACATTTCCATTTTTGGCTGTAAGAAATCATTGAGAAACCCTGAGGTCTGGAAACCCTCAGGTCAGGTTTGAGTGGTTGATAAGATAGCATTTACTACTTACAGATCCTAACGATGATGAGTCGTCTTTTGAGATGTGAAGACTCCAAGTGCAGAGGAGGAGATTGTGGAAGTCCTGTAGACCATGGGATTTTCTTTTCCCTGGGGAAAATCTTTGGGTCGATTGTCATAGTTACTGCTTGTTAAAACTAGTAAAATACTCATTAAGGACTATGAGCTTCACAGTTAAATGATCTTTTATACAGACCCAAATGATGTTTTAAAATCATGGTCTCGAGCAGCATTAGCTCATTGGAGGTACCCTTCTGTGTAAGACAAATTCTTAGGTACAAGAGTTTGTAGCTGAAAGTTTTCCTGTGCTCACCTGGCACCAAGGTCCCACAGCCACTTATAAAATTCCTGTGTCCCACCTGGTCCTGCAACCGCTTAGACCCAAGTAAACACACAGAGGTTTATTTACAAATGATATGGCCTAATGGCTGAGGTTTCTCACTACTTAATTCTTATATCTTAAATTAACCCTTTTATAAATCAATACTTTGCCTCGTGGCTTACCTGTAGGTACCTTTACATCCTGCTTCTGACAGCCGCTAGCAGCATCTGTCCCACTCTGTCTTCTTCCTTTCTCTCTCTTTAGAATGTCCCGCCTAACCTTATTATGCCTCACCATTGGCCAAACAGCTTTATTTATCAACCAATCAGAGCAACACATTTTCACAGCATACAGAATGCCATCATCCATCAAGAGTGTTTTAGTAGCCGGGCGGTGGTGGCGCACGCCTTTAATTCCAGCACTCGGGAGGCAGAGGCAGGCGGATCTCTATGAGTTCGAGGCCAGCCTGGACTACCAAGTGAGTCCCAGGAAAGGCGCAAAGCTACACAGAGAAACCCTGTCTTGAAAAACCAAAAAAAAAAAAGAGTGTTTTAGCACAACTTATTTCCTCCACAGTGTGTTTTTCTCCCAATGTCCTGAGACATTGTTTTTCTCCCAAAGTCTATGAGAGACCATCACCATCAGTCCCCAGACCTTATCAACAAGGTGATTTCATACAGTTAGGGTAGGGAATGGGTCTTGGTTTGGGGACACTGGCTGTGAGCCATCTTTAGGAAATAAAAAATTCAATCATTCAAACCATTTTCTTGTCTGTGTGTGTCTAACTGCTAAGTGGACACAGTAGCTGCCTATTAGAGCCATCTTTGAAAGAATAGATGGAGGGCTGGAGAGATGGCTCAGAGGATAAGAGCACTGACTGCTCTTCCAGAGGTCCTAAGTTCAAGTCCCCCAGCAACCACATGGTGGCTCACAACCATCTGTATGTAGTGAGATCTGGTGCCTTCTTCTGGCCTGCAGTCATACATGTTGTATACATAATAAATAAATAAAAAGAAAGAAAGAATAGATGGACAGATGAATTTACTTCCATTTCTACTGAAACAAAGCTTGTTCAGTGCATCCTCCTACTTTCACCTCATCTCAATCCTCAACTCTCTTCATCGTCCTCCCTCAGCAAGGCTAGCCCTTCATCTCTGCTCTTGAGTCCTCTCCTGTCTGTAGGATAGGGCCATTTAGTTACTTTCAGTCATGTTTTAAATGCTTCCCTTTGCTGTACTCAAGCCTAGAAACAATAAGCTAAACAAAATGTCTTCCTCTCTGTAGTATCATTAAGGTAACAGTCTCTGGTTGCTTTGGACCCCTTTACTCCTGCTCTCTAAACAGATCCCAAATTTCTCTTTCCCATACCCTCAAATATCAGCTACGTGCAGAGGATAGAGGACATTTTTTCTATTGCCAGCTCCTGCATTTCAGCTGAGATCTCATTACTAAGAGCTACAGTTTGGTTTCTAACTCTAAAGGAGACTTAGGTCATGTCTTTACATCCATCCTAATAAGTTCCACTTTGGCTTTTGCTATTTCCTCCTTACCCCACATCATCCTTTCATGCCCCTCCCCCATCTGCTATTGCCATCCTATGTATAGTTCTTGCCCTAGTGAAGAACTAATGGACATTTTGTCTTTTATGTTTTTCTAACTCATTTCACTATTTCTGCACTATGCATAGTTACAAAAAGTGAGCTTTAAAGGATATTTGCTTCCACAGGTAAGAATAGAATGTCATGCTCTGTTATGATCTCAATGTTGTGGGAGATGTGTGCTGACCCCTTGGCACCATCTTCTCCAACAGCCATGGCAAATAGCTCTACCTTGAGCTCTGCATGCAAACCAGCAGCCACCTGTAAGACATCAAATTCTGGTTTAAAACCAATTTGGACAATATACCTAAATTCTCTAAACTTTAGTTTTCTCACCCATGAATTTGGCACTAATAAATATAAGCATTATGTATGAGGACTGAGTGAAGTCCTGAGTAAATGCATGAACGTGCCCATCTCAAGACCCCAAGACCTCAGGCCCATTGGAATGTCAAAGCCTTTTGCTGCCCTTTGGTCGGTGTGTGAATGTTGACAGCAGGTGTAGAAGGCATCTACAGCAGCTTCCTTTTCCAGGATGTTTACTGTAGAGACCTCAAAACCAAGATTAGCTACATCTACCTCCTTATTGAACTATGTACAATAACCCTGCCTCTTCCATTCAGATGTATAGATAAATGTGCTGTGTTTCCAGGCTGTTGGTGCTGCCATCTCCACCACGGTATGGCCCCCCTGATCCCAGCTTTTCTGTATGTGTGTCTGTGTGTCTATCCTTTCTTTATTCCCTGTCACCCCAGTGGGCACGTTTCTACAACCCAGCTGTGTGGGTCAGGAAACATGTTTTAATTAGGTAGAACAGTGTAGAATTCCAGTAAATAAATTGGACTGAAGACAAACTTCTGAAGTGTATTGGACTTTGTATCTGAAATGTCCCCAAAGGCCATATACTAGAAGTTTGGTGTCAGCCTGTTGCACTCTCAAGAGCTGGTGTGGACTAAGTGCGAGGAGAAGAGGTCGTTGAGGGTATGTATGCCCTTAGCCCCTGCTCTCTTCCTGTGCTTCTTGGAAGCCATGAAGAAAGCAGCTTTGCTCTCACATGTACCCCTGTCCTGATATTCCACAGACCCTGAAACACAGCGCCATGTGATGACAAAGTGACACCTCTGAAGCTGTGAGCCAGAATAAACCTTGTGTTTTTTTAGACTGACTGACACGAAGGCACAAGCCAGGTGCTATTCGGGGTCAGAGAGGGTTAAATGACAGAATGTTGGCAGTGAGAGGAAACTACTGCAATACCCATAATTTTTTCCCCCTGATTTCTTCTTCCAACTCTATTGGCTCATTTTCCTCCTGCTTCCTAAACAGATGCCAAATTTCTCTTTCTCATATTCTCAAACATCAGCTATGTGTAGAGGACACTTGAAATTTTTCTATCTCTGACTGACTTCTTGACTTAGATCTCATTACTAAGGTCCACAATTCAATTTCTGATCCACGAACCTTAAGTCATGTCCTTTTATCCATCCTATTTCTTGAGTGTTGGTTATGAGTTTCTGTCTGCTGGCTGATAAAGGTAAATTTTATCCAAGATAAATATAGATGTAATATAAGAAACATGATGACTCTCCTGCTACTTGGTCTCTAGGATTCTAATATAGGATGTGGAGAGTGACAGGGCCAGTAGAGGGAGACAGAATAAGTGTAGATGCCAAGCTGCCTAGGTCTAAAAGCAAGGAAGAGGTTTGTACCAACAAAGAAGAAATCCAATATATAGTGAAGAGTCGCAACAAAGCATTGGGCTGCTTGCCTTGTTCTTGGAAGACACACTAGCCAAGAGAGGGAGAGATGTTTATGTTTCTAAGCTGCCTCTCCAGGAGGTGGGCTAAAAAGCAGAGGTGGGAACAGTTATCTGGAAAAAATAAATCACACACTACCACATGGAGAGCAATTAGATACAAATGGAAATTTAAAATATAGTTTCATAAATAATAGAATTGAAAAATGTTTCCTTTTTTTTAAAACAGTATATGTGTGAGCATGCTGGAGCAGATCCCGAGACTGTTTCTAAGAGTCCCAGATTTGGTCCTCCAAGCCCAACAATCAGAAGGACTGAGTAGTGATGAAATTCCACAGGAGAGCTGGAGTAATGCCACAGTGCAGTTTACCCAGGCTTGGAGCACATTTATTTAGTGCTGGCAACTAACCAAGCTGAACAGTGGTTAGATTTACATAGACAGAAGACTATAGATTATAGTTTTTGTCAGAGCCAAAACCTACTGTCAAAAAGGGGAAAGAAATACTCTTATAGTATGGTGAGCTTCAAAGAATACACACTGAGTTTTTACTAGTTATAAAGATTGATTCAGCAGTCACTTAGTTGTTAGAATGACCTGTTCTTTAGATTAAAATGGGATTTATTAACTTCTCAGAACAGTAGAAGAAGGGCTTGCTTTGATATTCTTTTTATGTTGTGAAGAATCTGACATCTTTATATGTTTACTTTGGGGATAGGAGTACACAGGCTTGGATACAAATTTTGCCATCAGAGGTGTGAGTGTGGAGGTTAGAGGACAACTTTCAGGAGTTGGTTCTCTATTTTTACCACATGGGGTCTGGAGATCGAACTCAGATTGTGAGGCTTGGTGGCAGGCACCTTAACCTGTTGAGTCATCTCACTGGCCCCAGGATTCTGAAATCTTGACATCGTACGGTGGTGAGTTATTTCGGAGAAATAAATAGGCATGGAGTCATGGATATAATGTCAACATTGGCATATCTTCATTTAAAGCTTCAGCCTGTGTCCTACTATTTTGCTATAGGTTGTGAGATATGCAAACTAGGAGTGGGCTGAGAACTGGTCTACAAGCCCTCCTTTACAAATGAGGGAAACAAGGCCAAGAGCATTGACATCCAGCCCTGCCTAGAGCAAAGCAGTCATCACAAGAAGCCGATGGGCTCCATGGTACACTAAGTTGATCCCTCTACGTCTGTAGCAAGTGTGGCTGCTTTAGTGGCTTCCCTTTGCTTGTTGTGGGACCACATACCCTTGCTGCCTGTTCTCCTGAACCTACACACCCTCACTTCCGTGCCTGGTGGTTCATGAGCCCACTGGAGTTCCTACTTCATTCTGGTCATACCTGTCTAAGTTCCTGCTACATGCCTGACCCCGTTAGGTGCCCGGATACCATTTTTAACATCCTCTCTGTGTCCTGGCTCTAAGGGTGAGCGTGACAGGAGCTTGGCATTTGCAGGGGGAGATGTAAGGGCTGGTGAAGCAGCGCCGGGATGTGCTTACAAGTATGTTAAATTATAATGTGGGATAAACTTGTATTTATTTTCCATAACACTTCTAAATTTATATTGTTAAAGTAAGAGGGAATAAAAATTAATATTCACCTTTTTAAACTAAACACCCCCATTGTTGAGAATGCAGCAAATTCAGATGGGATTCGGTTTCATTTTTGATTTTCATTTCTCTTACAGTGTTTATCTTTAATTGAGACACAGAGGTGTCCATAATTACAGAGTGTGGTGTGATGTTTGGACATGTGTACACAATTAGTGATGCTCATCCTGGGTAATTAGCATATCCATCACCTCAAACATTCATCTTTCATGTTAAGAACACTGAAGAAAGATACACAAAACAATACTTTTTTTCATGTAACCAAATGTGACAGTTCCTTGGCATAGTCCCACATTTCTTGTTTTACAGTTTGACATTTTTAAATTTTTATATTTAGAGTTTTGGAGAAATAAAACAGCTGATGACTAATAAAATAATATGACTTCCTATTATTTTGTTAGATAATATTCTCTGGAAAACATGAGAAAGCAAACCAGATTTTTATAAAGTAAGAAAGAACAGGATGATTGTTTTCACGGAGGACATGTCACTTTTCAGAAGAATTCTATTTAAATTTTTTTGTTTATTTGTTTTATTTTATGTATACATGTATGTGTGTATATGTGTATGGTTTTTCTGCATGTATGTCTGTGTACATCCATGCAGTATCTGTGGAGATCAGATGAGACTGTTGGATCCCCTGGAACTAGACTTACAGGTGGTTGTGAGCTGCCAGTAAGTACTGGGAACCAATCCTGGGTCCTCTGCAAGAGCAGTATGCACTCTTAACCACCCAGCCAACTCTCCACTTCCCAAGAATTCAATTTTTTTTTTTTTTTTTTTTTTGGTTTTTCGAGACAGGGTTTCTCTGTGTAGCTTTGCGCCTTTCCTGGAGCTCACTTGGTAGCCCAGGCTGGCCTCGAACTCACAGAGATCCGCCTGGCTCTGCCTCCCGAGTGCTGGGATTAAAGGCGTGCGCCACCAACGCCCGGCTAAGAATTCAATTTTTAAGCAGGTCATATGCACATGCCTGTACATAATTGTACTCCTGGGATGAGTGAG
This sequence comes from Peromyscus maniculatus bairdii, assembly GCF_049852395.1. Classification (NCBI taxonomy): domain Eukaryota; kingdom Metazoa; phylum Chordata; class Mammalia; order Rodentia; family Cricetidae; genus Peromyscus; species Peromyscus maniculatus. Next base: position 80,356,761 of record NC_134857.1, on the reverse strand, counting down.
GGGAGCTTCCCAAGTGTTTCCAGCTGAAGTTAAACTTGTTTCTCATAGCATTTTTGTCATGGTTCTTACATGGAATAATGACATGGAGCCACATGGGGACCAATCTAGGGAGTCTCTTCCTTATGAAACTAGAAAAATTAGACCCATTCAGGATTTAAACTGAATGATATAAAAGGCAACTGCAATGGGAACATACATATTCACTTGTGCGCATGCAGCACACGCACACACGCACGCTTGATAACATATGGACTTACAGGCCCAGGTTTATACGACACTTTCAGTCCAGTGCTGGGTGGGGGCTGTTTCACTCTAAACCTACCGGGAAGAGAAATGGAAGAAGATTATAAAAATAAGCAATGAAGAAACTTGGGTGCTACGAAATCAGGAAGGTGTTAAACCAGAAGCCAGGCAGTCCGTACCATCTACAAATACCCGAAGACCTTACTATTCCATTGAGAGAAAAATTCAGGATCCACTCATTTCACAACAGCTCTCATCAGCATGAAGCGGTCTCCCACCTATACTCCCACCCTTTGTTACCGGTTGCTGATGGGCCCAGGCAGAGCACTGCCAGTGTTTGGCCATGTGTGCTTTGCAGCAGAGCTGTCAGTGTTAATGTGCATGCTGACAGCCAGGTCATGCAGCTGCAGAATTACAGCACTTTGGGGAAACAGCAAAGCATGGGAGTCAGGCTGCCTCTGACTTGGTGTGGGGTTTGCATGCTTGGGGAGAGGAGGGACCAAAGGAGATCAGAAGATGATGAAGGGCTTGAGAAGTTCTTTGTCCACACATGCTGCTTGTTGCTCTCTTTCCCTGCCTGTGGTCTGTGGGTTCTGCCCGGGGATGAAAGGCCTGGAGTACTCTGTAAAGGAAAGCCTCCCTCCACACTGACTCCCACCCACGCCTCCCATCAGCTCTGCCGTCCAGCCATCATACCTGAGCTGAACAAGCAGCGGAGTGAAATCTCTACAACCAGAACTCTGCTGGAGAGACAGGATCTACATAGATAGGTTTGACTAGTTTAGTGTTAACTCTCTGTTCCCTCACACTGACTTCATTGGTAACAACTTGGAAAAAAAATGGGTCTTAATTTGGTACTCTGAGTCCCTTCACTATGTTGTTTCTTGGGGAGCCAACATCCCTGAAGTTGAGGTTTGCCTCAACTAAAAGGTGAAAATAATCTTTTGAACTGGACACTTCTGCCATTTTACTATATTTCATTTCCATTCCACATTCATAAACATTTTCAAAGGGTTTGTTATTATATAAGAATAACTCTGCAACTGAAATATCTATTCCATTTTGATGGAAACCTTTCCACCACACACATTGTGCTTCAGCTCCATTCAGAACAGAACTGAAGACTCTGAAATTTGGAGTGGCCTTGGCATAGACTTATGGTATAATGATCAAATGGAAATGACTAAATCCCCATGTGGCTGCGGTGACCATAATAATGAGAAGTCTCTAGACATGTTAGCAATAGCAATGACCTGGTTGGTGCCCAGGAAGTCGGAGCCCTATCCTCATTCTAGTCCACAAGACCTTGAAACAGATTGATTGTTCAATTTCATTATATAAGGTCTCAGAAGGCTCCAAGATTCCTTTGGTTTGAGTCTAGAAAAATACCAGGTGTATTTTCAGACCCATGTATAAACTGAACTGTGAGTTAAGATGCTTATTAGTAATTATTAGCAGCGACCAGTACACAAATCTCTCTGCTTCTAGAGTGAAGTGTTTGTTGGCGGTTGGGGGATTCTACACAAAATACCTCTCCAAGGAAGATTCCAGGCATTTGAATCAAAAGTCTAGGTCCAGAAGTTCTCTAAGACATTATACAATCTTGGTCCCACTCCCATAGGTGATTGCATGAATTGAGACAGGTCTTACAGCTGAGATTCTCGAAGTACAGCACAGTCATTCTCCTGTGCCTTCTCAAATGCATCTTGTTGGGGACTGGGTAAAACCTGACTTGCAGTGTTTGGGTTGAGCATGTATGCCACAGCTCCATTGCCTCTGTCTCATGTGTATGGGCAGGCCAGACTTTTGAGAGGATTTGTCTCTGTATATCTTGAAATGTAGATGACGCCAAGGAAGCTAAAGAGCGTGCTAATGGAATGGAGCTTGATGTATGTAGAATCAGAGTTTATTTTGTGTAGCTCACACTGCTGGGATTATGACAGAGGACAGGACTGAGGCTATGGTGACTGGGGATGTTACAGCAGATGATACTGAAGAGGTGGTGGGAGGTGGAGAGCTGCTCAGACAGGTTCCTTCTCCCTGCTACAGTAGTGGAGGACTCGGCTCCCATTGCTGATCGTGCTACTCATCTCATCACTACCAAAGCATGGAGTTAAAGACTTTTGGAAGCCTGCCATAGAGATGGGATATTGCTTGTGAGCAATATTTCCTAATGATTCCTCTTTAAAAAGCAAACAGTGCCTAGTGAAGTTAGGTGACTTTTACACCTTTTACGATGACCACTTTTAGTGGAGTTCACATGTTGTTTTCATTCTGCATTGTGTAGTTCAGTACTTTGTTCAAAATTAAGTGTTTCAGAAAAGGATGTTTTGCATATATTTTTTACCGTCCAAATTTTGATAGCTGAGATGCTTCTACAACAAAAGTTCACCGAAACATTTTTTTTTCCTGCTAAATCCAGGGTATTCGGAGGATCAAAGCCTGTGTGTTAGATACTACCAAATGACAAAAAGCAACCATAAACAGTTTGATTTTTTTAAAGAGCGTATAAATGATAGCAGGAGAGGAATGCTTAAAGCCATGGAAATGTATCAAACTGCAGAGGTAGACAATAAGAGATTAAAAAGTCAGAAGACCAAAAATTAAATGACAACACTGTCACTACACATGTTGCTGTGTGACAGGTTTAAATTTCCTAGTCAGAAGACATCAAGTGGTAGAATAGATTAAAAAATAAACAAAAGGCCGGGTGGTGGTGGTGCACGCCTTTAATCCCAGCACTCAGGAGGCAGAGCCAGGCAGATCTCTGTGAGTTCGAGGCCAGCCTGGACTACAGAGTGAGTTCCAAGACAGGCACCAAAGCTACACAGAGAAACCCTGTCTCAAAACACCAAAAAAAAAAAAAAAAAAAAAAAAAAAGATAAACAAGAAATAAGATCCACCCCCCCTGCTGCCTGTGAGCAACCCCCTTAAGGGCACACCAGGCTGAAAGTGGAAGGACTTTTCATGCAAATGCTAAACAAAAGACTGTAGAGAGACCTGAGCTCACACATAGGACTTGAAGACTCATTTCAAGTCTAAGATCATAAAAGAAAAGAAAGGTGAGCTCATCAGGAAGTAATCTAATTTGATGGTGGGCAATTATTTAAAATACAATTTTAGCCGGCGGTGGTGGTGCACGCCTTTAATCCCAGCACTCGGGATGCAGAGCCAGGAGGATCTCTGTGAGTTCGAGGCCAGCCTGGGCTACCAAGTGAGTTCCAGGAAAGGCGCAAAGCTACACAGAGAAACCCTGTCTCGAAAAACAAAACAAAACAAAATAACAGCAACAAAAACACAACTTTATAACCTGTCTGATTTCTGAGGTGCCAACTGGAATTTCTTTACTCATTGTGTTCTTCTACTCTCTTTGACTAACAAAAGTTCATAATTGACACATTACACATATAAGTGTCAAATATCAGAGCGCCCAAGTACACAAGGAAAACACTAATAAAAATAAAGGGAAAAAAATAGCAATTCAGTACCATTTTCTACAACGAGTAGATCAACTAGAGAGATAAATAATAAAAAGCCCTAGACATGAGTTCAGTCTTTGACAAAATGGCAGACATATACTACATACGCTTCTATCCAACAACTGACTATAAGTTCATCTCTAATGCACATGGAACATTTGTCAGGGTAGGCCAAATGAGTCACAAAACAATTCTATTAAAATGAAGATGATTACAATAATGTCTAATATCATTTCAGACACCAATAGCCTGAAACTATAACTCAATTACAGAAAGAATCTTAGAAAATTATGTGGATATTAAGCCCCATGCTCCTGAACAAACAATGAATGGATGAAAGGAAAAATCAAAAGAGATTAGAAATCAGGTTGAAAGGAGTCAAACATAGACATACCTTGTGAGGTGCAGGGGGAGAAACTCTAAGAGGGAAGTTTATCTCAATAAATGTCTGCATTGTTGCTGTGCACCAATCTCCTCCCAGATAAAAGCCTCCGTCTTGGAGGAAGCTCCTTAGGAGGAGGTCTAAGGGGAGACAGAATATTTCATCCTGCTGGGAAGCTGCTTATGACACAGGAAGTAATCTCAAAAGCTACCAGAAGTCCCTAAAACTGACTAGATTTACTAGACCACCCCCTCCCCATACATACAATCAGTAAGGACTTCTAAGAGATGCCTCCAGACAAGCTAAGCTGACTAGAAGAGGCTCAGACCAGCCAAGGCACCTGGGAGGAGCAGAGACCAGGTGAACTGCCTAGAAGAGGTTCAGACCCAAAGGAGATGCTCTCCAAACTGTTGAGCTGCCTGCAGGCTGTGCAGAGTGCTCCAAGTCTCCAGCTCTTGTCAGCTGTCACCCATGCTGGGGTGGGCTTTGGTGATGCAGCTGTCTTTGAGTTATTTCTGCTCCTGTAAGGAACCCCTCACCCATATTCCTGTAAGGAACCTCAATAAAGCTCACTGGTTCACTAGAGCAGACTTTGGTCATATTCTTACTCTGGTCCCTCACTGATTCCCTCTCTGGGACAAGTAGACATTTGTTCATGTCTTCTCAGGAATAGTGTCACACAACAACTAAAAAAGAAAAAGATTTCAAAGAGATAGTCCAATGCTATACATCAAGGAACTAGAAAAAAGGGTAAGCCTAACCTGGATTTGCAGAAGGAAGGAAAGAATAAAAACCAGAGCAGAAATATATCAACATGACAAACTATATAAATGAGAGAACAGAGTCAATAAAACTGAGACTTGATTTTTTTAAAAAAAGGAACTATATTAGCTCTCAGCCAGCCAAAGAAAACTAGAGAAAAGAAAGACAAAATTTATGATACCTCAGAAGTAAAAACTGTCACAAAGGATCATAATGAACAGTTTTATACAACCAAATAGAATAACTCATATGATATGGATATATTCCTTTAAATATACAACTTATCACATAGGTCAAGAAGAAATAGAACACCTGGGCAGATTAATAATACTTAGAGACTGGATAATTGATACAAGACTTCCCATTTTAGCTACTTTTCTCATGACAACACACTTGACAGAAGCAACTTGAAGGAGCAGAGTTTGTTCTGGTTTTCACTTCAGGGATGGGCAGTCAGTCCACCCCAGCCCAGAAGGCATGGCTGTGCGTCAGCTGGTTACATCACATCCTTGGAGAAAAGAGAGATGAGTGCTTGCGCTCACTTTGCTTTCTCCTCTTCTGTCCTTTTTAGTCAGTGGAGGAGCCTGCCCACATCCAGGGGGGGTCTTCCCTCTAGGAAATGCTTTCACAGACATGCCCAGAAGAATGTGCCTCCTCCATGACTCTCTCTGTACAGAATCAGGTTGACAAAGTAGATTAACCATTGCAAGTATACACCCTGTCAATCTGAACCCTAAATCACTTTTAAGTCAGAGCATTCTGCCACTGGTCCCTGTAGGCTCATGGTCATCTCAAAATGTAAAATTCACTCATTCCAACTTCAACATCAGCCTAGCATCACCTTATAGTTAAGCCAGGAAAAAAAAAAACACAAGAAGACTACACATTATTGATGGGCATTGACACAAAAATCCCTAATACATTAGGCATGCTAAGTATCAGGACCAAATGCAAGTTAATTGCATGTGTTCAAATCAACATAATACACTTACAGACTTGCAGATAATACTTATAAGTCTCAATTGATAAATAAAGCTTCTGACAAAGGCTGAAATGTATTGACCTAATTACAAACTCTGAACAGTTCAGTCGTGGAGGGGAAGTCCATCACACAATAAGGACTCCCATGAGAAACCCAGCGATGACACCTTTCCTCTTGAGAGCTGGTGAAAGGAAAATGTGCTCACTTCCACCACTTCTGTTGCCCATGGCATGGAAGCACTAAATTAGCCATCAGATGAGAAAAAGAAAAGATATCCAGATTGGAAAGGGGAAAGTAAAGTTACCTCTTCACATAAAAGCCAAATATTACAAAAGGAAAGCTGTTAGACCTAACAAATTGCCTGGAATTTTGGGGCACAGGGTCAACCTTCAAAAATCAATAGCATTTTTATATTACAAAACAGTAGCTAAAATACTGAGAAGATAATTTCACATAAGGTATCATTGAAAAATCACACACTTAGTCAGGGAAATATCAATATATTCAGAGCCATAAAACACTGAAAGACACCGAAGAAAACACATGACTGCAGAGATGTCCTGTGTCCATGGGTCACAAGAAAACTATTAAAACACCCATAATAAACAAGGTGAGGTAGCACTTGAGAAGCTGAAGCAAGAGGATTGCTGTGCATTCAAGGCCAGCCAGTGTTAGGTAGTGAGAGTTACCTCCAAACAAGCAAATCCAAAAGTGAAATGCCCATAAAACTCCTCCAAAGTCCAAAGGCTCTCTATAGATTGTGCTGGCTAGTTTTATGTCAACTTGACACAAGCTACAGTCAATGGAAGGGAAGGAACCTTAGTTAAGAAAATGTATCCACAAGATCTGGCTGTAAGGCATTTACTTAATTAGTGATTGACGCAGGAGGGCCCAGCCCATTGTGTGTGGTACCATTCCTGGGCTGTGGACCTGGATTCTATAGGAAGGCAGGTTGAGCAAGCCTTGAAAAGCAAGCCAGTAAGCAGCACCCCTCCATGGCCTCTGCATCAGTTCCTGCTTCCAGGTTCCTGCCCTGTTTGAGTTCCTGCCCTGACCTTCTTCAGTGATAGACTATGAGGATGAAGTATAAGCCAAATAAATCCTTTCCTCCCCCAACTTGCTTTTGGTTATGGTGTTTGATCATAGCAGAGTAACCCTAACTAGGACACAGAAATTGGAAAACAATATCCTAAATTTGTATGAAACCATAAGAGATGCTTAATAGCCAAAATAATTCCCAGGAAGGAAATCAAAGTTGGAACATCACATGTCCTGATTTAAACCTGTTAGAAAGCTGTAACAATCAAAACAGCATGAAGCAGACATAAAATCTGAAAGACATGAAGATTAGTTGAATAGAACAGAGCCCATAAGTAAATACATACATACATACATACATATGCCAAGCAACTTTCAAATAGGCTCCAGGAAGACACAAAGAGAAAACCACAATCTCTTAAGCAAGTGGTGCTGCAAAACTGGATTTCTACATGCAACAGAATGAAAGTGGAATTGCATTTATGTTCATAACTCAAAATCAACCCAGAATGGACATATATATGCTCTCAAGTTCTGAGTATTAATTATTGAAGTGCTTGTACAAATTATTTGGTTTTTGCTAGGTCAGATCTAGAGTTGAGTGAGTGGCCTCTGCTGAAGCATGAGTAATGATATACAGAAAGCATGGAAGCAGCTATCACATTATCAGAGCCCAGGCAATATTGATGTGTTGAAGAATGAATGAATGGATAAAGGAGTGAACCATGTGATTATTCAGGAGTCAAGATGGCATTATAGTTTGGCAAATGGTCATTGATATGGGCAAGACAATCTCTGGAGGAACATGGGCAGGCACTTGGTACCTTTGCCTTGTGAAGGTAATACAGACCTCATCTTAGGGTAGGGCCACCATCTTAGAACACCTGTAGTACTCAGTTCCAGGAAGGACCTCAGGAATGTGCCATGACAACTCAAGCAGATACAGAGCAGTATGCTCCTGCAGATGTTCTGTCTGCAGTTTCTGGCCCTTGAAGATATCCAGATAATCCTGCTGAGCAGTCCAGATAATCCTGCTGAGCAAGTTGTGGTTTCCCGCCAAAAAGTCTAACCCAATGATTTCAAATGTGGTTTTGTGCCCAAAGTCTAGACCAATAGTTTCAAAAAATCACCTTGCCCCATATCCTTTCTACTGAATCCCAAGTTGCCAAAGCATGTAATTACTGGCTTGTGGTTTTTCCCTATAAAAAACTCTTTACCCCTGGGCTCACTGCTGCAGCTGCATTTCCCTCCATCTGCCTGGCGGTGCCCCAGGTTGAACCTGACAATAAAAGGACCCCTTTGTGCTTGCATGGGAAACAGGCTCCTTGGTGGTCTCTGGGGGTTTTGCGAAATAGGTACAACAGCCTCACCTGCAGAAGTCCACACCAACGTTCTTGAGCTTCACAATGGTCGCATAGGTGTGTCCTTCTTTAAGCACTCCAAACTTCACTGTCGGTGGCAGAAGGTGGAACCCGAAAGGGGATGCATTTGCGTTATAAATAGCAGCAGATGCAATGGAAGATGTGTTCACTTTCCCCCCAACACTATCTTCCACCTTTGTAGAGCAGAAAAATTGAAAAAGTAAAAAGACTTTTTGATTAAAGAAAACACTGTGGACACCAGAGAAGAATGACTGCTTGGCCAAGGGAAGACTTAAAAGATTTATGGTCTCATGCAATTCTTACGACATCCTTATTGCTCAGTTGGAGCCTCCAGCTCTCCCCTTCAGGATCTGGAAAGAGCCCCCCCCCCCCCCCCGCCCCTCCAAACCCGACCAGCTCAGTCTCTGAACAAAGGGAAGGCACCAAAAGCCAGGTCTGCATTCTTGGCGACTATTGCAGCTTCCTCCCCGGAAGTTGCCAGCTGCCCAAGTTCCCGCCTAAGCACTCAGCTTTTGACCATACTTGGTAACAAACCCAGCTGGTAGCAGACAAGTCATCATCCCTTGCCTGCAACCCATAAAATCTCCCTGCTTTGGTTGGGGGAAGATGATTTACTTCTCTGGCCTCAATCTCTGGGAATCAGAGAACCCTCCTGGGAATTGCTCTCAATAAAGCTGTTGTATTTTTTAAATTTGGCTTAATCTGGCTTACTGCATCAGTAGGAAAACTTATTGTGGGGGAGGGAGGGGGAGCAGAAAACCTATTACTTATAAAAATATTTTAGGTTTTTGCCTTAAAGAAAAGAAAGTACACATTCAGAGTTGAAAGGTCATTTGCTCAAATGCTGAAGTAGCAACATCTCTACCCCAGGTTCGCCTGACTCTTAGGTCCGTGCTCTTTCCTCTGGGGCAGTGGTACCAGATCAAGGGTTAGTTAGCTTCCTGCAGAATCTTCTGGAAGACTCACGGCTACTGCTCCTGTTCCTGGAGTTTCAGACTCTCTGTGTCTGGAGTGGGGAGGGCGCGCTGCATTTAAAATGTTCTCTGGTGTTGCTAACTCTGCTGACCAGGAAGCCACACAGGAAACTCTACCCTCTGCCCATCACTGACATCACCAGGGGATTAAACTGCAGACTCCCCTGTCACACATCAGACTTAGTCAGAATCTGCATATCTAACAAACTCCTGTGGAATTCATGTGCACATTCAAGTTTCCGAGCATGGGTATCTGCTGTGGGATGTTCTGTATGTCCTGTGGGAGCCCTTCTTGGGTTCTTTGTGGCATTACCCAGCAGGTCCGCATAGAGGATGATTAGGACCATGGGCCTGAGTGCAGGTGTCTGAGATGGTCTGCACTTGGCTGTGCTGGGGGATGGTCTGTATGTCAAGTTGTTCTGATTGATCAATAAATAAAACCTGATCGGCTGTGGCTAGGCAGGAAGGATAGGCGGGACTAACAGAGAGGAGAAATAAAAGGACAGGAAGGCAGAAGGACTGACTGCAGCCGCCGCCATGACCAGCAGCATGTGAAGATGCCGGTGGGCCACCAGCCACGTGGCAAGGTATAGATTTATGGAAATGGACTAATTTAAGCTATAAGTACAGTTAGCAAGAAGCCTGCCACGGCCATACAGTTTGTAAGCAATATAAGTCTCTGTGTTTACTTGGTTGGGTCTGAGCAGCTGTGAGACTGGCGGGTGACAAAGATTTGTCCTGACTGTGGGCAAGGCAGAAAAACTCAAGCTACAGGTATCAGTTACATATGCGCTGCACTCAAATACAACAGTTAGTGTCCATCATGAAAGTGAAAAATGGTTGATTATTTTTTGACTTGTGAATATATGGAAGCAATCCTATCAGAGCTAGTGGGAAAAACTTTATCTGAAAGGTGCTGAGGAAGGACAGAAGAGAGAAACCTGCAGGGGCTGAAGGAGAGTGAGCTGGGCAGGGTAGGGTGAAGGAGCAAATTTTAACAGATGTGCTGTTATGGTCCGTTCTCAATATGAGGAGCTCTTAGAGCTCATCAGAGCCACAGAGAGCAGGAGGTGCTGAGCCTCTTCCCCTCCCTAGCTGGTGGCTGGTACCTGCTGGTCTCAGAACTTTGAGAGCTGGAAAGTTACAGGTCTGTGATGTGACTGAGCCCAAGATCAGAAAATGGGGCAGCCTCAAGTCTCAAATTATTTATTAGGTAAGGCTTTGCATCCTAAGCCAACAAAGGTAAGGAATTTGGGAAGGGGCATGTCCTGACCAATAGGGGAAGAGAACAAGAATTTCTCTTGATAGGGTGGGGTGGGGCAGCACGACCACAACACAGGACAACAACCTTGAAAATTACTGTCTTTTCAAGTCACGCCAGCCATGTTTGCCTTTTCTCTATGCTGGCATCCCGTTATGCAGAATTATATATTAAAAACTGCTTTGTTTCCATTAAACTCTTGGCTTTATTTATTTATTTTTTCCCAACAATATGAGGCCACACTTTGTGCTGGATCAAGTCCTTTGGACTTTATCCTAAGCATTGTTAAGTGTAAGGTTTTGAGGTTTAGGTTCTGGGGCACAGTCCTTTGGGATAAGAGATTATTAGATGCATTATTAACACCATGGACAGACAGACAAGGGCTCAGGGAAGAGTTCAGGCCACAGTGACAAGCGTGCCTAGGCTGTAAAACAGGATTCCTGTGAGTTACCACTGTCCTTGGCCCAATCTTACTGGCCAGCCACAACCCAGTGGGAAATGTCTGCAGAGACAGCCTCTCTCCCAAGATGATCTGTCTTCCCGGAAACAGACAATTCCAGCAGAGACCACAGATTCATACCTAGCCCCCACAGCAGCATCAACTTCCCCATTCCAAAGCCCCTCCCCGAGCTCCAGCTAGCCGTTCCCCCCATTGCAGACTCTCTCTATTACCCGAGGAGGGAGGCTTCCCCTCAGTATTGTGTGTTAATAAACAGTCCCATCTGTGGAAGTCAGACTCTGGTCTCTTTCTGCCTTTTGTCTCTTTAGGACACCTCAGACATCTAACACATGTGACAGAGCTGGGCGTCCTTGCTTACAGGTGTCAGAGGGAGTGGTTGGAGAAGGAGATTGGAAAGTTTCCTTTTCTTTTTGGCCCAAAGTTGGCAGTTCTAGGAGTGACCAGGCAGTGTTGAGCAAAAGAAAGCCAGGTGACAGATGTACAACCCTTGTGGCTGTCCTTAACTGAGGGCCCACAGAGCAGGAAGGCAAGCTTCTAGGCAAATAAGTGACTTTAGTTCTGTAAATGCAAAGGATTGTAGTTTCAGGAATTACCACCATTTAACCAGAATGGAGGAACTTTAAAAATGGCATAGCCCTGGCTAGCAATGAGATGGGAGGCCAGTGATGTCCTTGGCCAACAGAGAGCACCTGAATGATTCTCCCCAAAGTGACCATTCCTAGGGACCTTCCAGCTGCCTGATGAAACTCAGCAGCTGGCGTGAGCCAGTGGCAGCAAAGCACTGCCTTCCTTATGCTCCTGTGGAGAAAGAATGGGGGCACAGGACTGGCATGAACCTCAGTGACTTCAACTGCACAGAATGCCCTGGGAGACTTACCCAAGCATCTCTGTTACCTTGGCAAGAGGTTGAGACTTGGGCTTGGAACTCATCAAATAATGAGGTAACCTCACTTTCTCTTTTCTTGCTTGTCCAGTAACATCCTGCAGCAATGACTGGGTTGGAATTTTGATGGGCATAAAAAAGTCTGGTTCTATTAGAGGAAAAAGTACACATTAGGGCACATCTAAGATATGGGTAGCACTGTCATAGCATAGATGAGCACAAACCAGCCTGGAAACTTCTCTAGTCATTTTTTAAAATTAATCTTTATTTTTTCCAAAAAATATCTAATTTATTATGTGTATGTGTGTATATTCATATGTGAAAGTGTGTGTGTGTGTGTGTGTTTTTGTGTATGCTTATGAGTGTGTATGTGTATGTATGTAGGAGCACATGCCCCAGAGGTCAGAAGAAGGCATTGGATCTCCTGGATCTTGAGTTACAGGTGGTTGTGAACTGCCTGATGTGGGTGCTGGGAACGGAAATCTACTCCTCTGAGAGAGCAAGTGCTCTTGATGGCTGAGCCATTTCTCCATCTCCAGCCCTGTCATTAGGCCTTAGGGAGCTTAATTAAAGAAGTAAAAGCTTTTATCACTTCTCTCTTTCCATTTGCCCATTTTGCTAGGCAGTTCTATGTATATTACCTATCTCTGTTCCTTACAACTTCTCTATGAGATGCTGGGCAGATGCTGTTAGACATACCTTTTATGTCTCTCAGTCATTTGACAGAGGGCGGAGAAGTAAATAATCCACAAAACTGTGGCTGTTTATATTTGCTCCAAATATCAGGAGGTTGACCTGAAAATTGTCCTTAAGTCATCCTACTTAAAATCTTTTGTTGGGGGTGGTGGTGCTGGAGAGACGGCTCAGTGGTTAAGAGCACTGGCTGCTTTTCCAGAGGATTGAGTTCACATCCCAGTATTCACATCAGGCACCTCACAACCACCTGTCATTTCAGCTCTAAGAGATCTGACACCCTCTTTTAGCCCCTGCAGACAAGTAGCAGATAAACACACACACACACACACACACACACACACACACACACACACACACACACACACATTTTGGAGGGATTCAAAAGATAAAGCAAGAAAAAAAAAAAAAAAGGACCTGAGCCTGCATGATCTACAGGCGAGCACCACACTGAAAATTAATTCTACACAGAGCATCTCATTTTGCCCTTGAAAAACGGTTGAAGTGAGGACCGCACAAAATGCTAGAAGCAGTGAGGCTGCCATAGGAAGCTGAGGAGGGGTTGACAGGACCTGGGGGCAGGTAAGGTGCTGAGGACTGTGAGGGGGGCTGAGGGAGTCTACGGAGGCTGAAGGGAGCCCTTCAGCTGTTATTCTCAATGTGCTAGCTGTACCTTCCTTCATTGTAGTTTTACTCAACATACATCTGGGTCCATGGCACTTGGTCTGTGCCATCAGGATGGCAACATGTTCCAAGCTGACCTATGAGGACTGTTGCTGGATAATTCTACCAAAGCTGACAGGGGTAACACCATTTTGCCTATTGCATTATGAATCTGGAAGAAGTGGAACCTTGGGCCTCCAGGGTCAATATCCCTGTCACATGGAGTAACCTGCCCTTTGTAGGTGAGAACAGAACCAAATGAAGACAACTTGTCAATGGGACATGAGGAAGACAGTGAGAATGTGAAGATAAACAAGCCAGCAGACATGTAGCCATGGAAGGCCTGAGAGCCAGAGGCAGCCACCTGTGGAACGGCCCCAATCGTCTGGTCTCTGGTTTGCTTTTGAGCGGGAGTAAATCCACTACCTCCCCCACTTTTAATTGAATTTGTGTTTTCTCATTTAAAAATTGAAAAGCCCTAGTGAATACAGAAGAATTATAGTCTCTGACCTTCTCTGCCTGTTTACAGATAAGGAAAATAGAAATGTAGAAGATAAAAACTTGTTTAAGAAGCTATTAATGAGTACCAGGGCTAGAATGTGAACCCCAATGAGTCAGATTCCACAGATCCCCAAACATTTCTGGGTATCATTATCTCAGGGTAGCTAGTTTCTGGAAAAACAGATTCCCAGGCCATAGTCCAGACAGATCCTGTTGTCATTCAAGCAAGCAGATTCTCTGGAGGTGGAGCTTAGCAGTTAGTGTCCTGATGTCTGTGGGCCACCATTCTTCAGGCAGGCGTCCCTTGTAACATCTTGATCCAATGGGTATTAATTAACTGCTCATACTACTGTTGCTCCTAATAGAAAATGCTAATGAGGAGCTTATTATATGCCATGTATATTAAGCAATTCAATTTTCATAACCCTCTTATGCATATAACCATGTGCATAACATGATTTCTGGCTGGTAGAAGAGGAGACAGAAGAACTACAAATTATTTGTCTCACATCATGTTATATAAGTTAACTTTGGAACCAACCTTGATTCTTCTTTTTTTCTCATACACTCATTCATTTAATTAGGGTTACCAGCCTCACTTCCATGATATATTTCTAAGTAATTAGCTTCTTACCATCTTTCTCTTATGTGTGTATATGTTGTATGTGTATATACACATTTGTGTGTGTGTGGGTGCATGGCACAAGTGTGCAGAGGCTAGATGTTGATGCTGAGTATCTTCTTCAATTGCTTTCCATCATAACATTTGAGACAAGGTCTTTTACTGAACTGGGGGCTTATCAATTTGGCTAGACTTGCTGGCCAGCATGTACCAGGATCCCCCCTGTCTCTGCTGCCATAGCTCTGGAATAAGACATTCACTGTTATATCCAGTTCTTTATATTTGGGTTTCTGGGTGAACTCAAATCCTCATGCTGCATGGCAAGCGCTTTACCAACTGAACCATCTCCTCAGCCCATTTTTCATCATCTCCACTTGGCCATGTGAGTCCAAGTCTTGGAATAGTTTTATCTGCACAATTTCTGTCCCTTCCTGCTGCCCCCACCTTCTCCTACTTCTTCCTTCCCTTGCCACAAGCTCTCACCATCACAACCATCATGGAGATCTTTTACGTCTTTGTGTTTTGCTGTGTGGAGATATATTGCTGTGATTGGTGTAATAAAGAGCTAAATGGTCAATAGCTAAGGAGGAGGTATATGTGGAACTTCTGGGCAGAGAAAGAAGGAAAAAGAGGAGGAATCAAGATGTGTGGGAGGTGCCAGGAGACATGGAGAGGAAATAGAAGGTGCAAAATGGAAGAGCAGTAATGCCATGTGATAGAATGTATATTAGTATAAATGGGTTAATTTAAGTTACAAAAGTTAGTTAGGAAAAATCCTAAGCTATAGGATGAGCTTTCATAATTAATAATAAGTCTCAGTGTCATTATTTGGGAGCTGGTGGCACAAAGAAAAGTATGCTTACACGTACTTTTTTTTTTTTAGTCCAACGTGGGGCTCAAATATTCTAAGAAAGGGCCTAAGGAAGCCATCTCTTGGGTAGACTTGGCAAACAGAGGTGAGGCTCTTTTAAGCACAGCAGAGCACTTGAGCAGCCAGCCTGCTAGGCAAAAATGCCTGTTGCACTGTGGATACAGCAACTTCACAGAGCATGAGGCTAGGTTTTCAGGGAGCCGAGAGGGGTGGAACCAGGCACCAGAGCTGTGTAGCAGCTGACATGGTCATTTACAGTTTGTCTTGTGGTCAGAGAATGCTGTGACATGAAGAAAGTCAGGTCCAGACCCAGAAAATGTCTGGACGAGTACAGTATGCTTTAAAAATGTGCTTGGATGCTAAGGAAAAGAGAATGGGTATAGACAATCATTGAAAAAGAGTTTAAAAATAATAGTCTTTAAAGAAAGTGTAAAGTAATATTTTTTAAAAAAGTCACATAAAGATGGGAAATACAGAGTATCTGGATCCTGTATGGTGCTTTGTTGATTTTGAATTTTTTTAAATGCTAATGTACAAAAAAACAAAAGCTGCTGAGAGACATTGAATTATGTAAACTGCTAAATTAAACCAAACTATATATTTTAAGAATGTCTTAACTTCAAAATGGAATTCAGAATATATGTTGCATTGGGAGAGAGTTTATGCCTTTGTTTCCATGGGAAACAAAAAGTTATGGTTCTCTTCAAAATTAATGAAGATCAGATTTGATTGAGGGAGACTTCCTATTTTTGGCTAGTCATAAAAAAAGAAATCAAGAAAGAGTATAGGACAGATAACATATATGCTGATTCCATGACATGGGAACAGCTCTGAGACTGGATGAGACATAATAAACCTTGTTGGCTACAGAATTCTCATGATTTATTATTACATTTCATTCTTTCATATGGCTGGATAGAGATTTATATTATATTTTGGCTATGCAGTCCAAATGGACTTATAAAGTTGACAGATGCTTCTACCTGCTCAAACACAGAACATACAAGTTGACTTGTGCACACAGCACATTACATACTTGTATTAATACAGATATATGCTACCTTTAGAAGTTTGTGTGTTTTCAAAAAGAAACATGATAAATCTTGACTACAGAGTTCTCATGACTTATTACATGCTATCCTTTCATATGGTGTGTATAGAGGTTTGGTTGTACAGTCCAAATGGACTTACAAAGTTGACAGATGCCTTTTACCTGCTCACAGAGCAAAAGAAAACTTTAGCTGACTTGTACACACTGCACATTCCATACTTGTATTAATGCAGATATATATGTTACCTTTAGAAGTTTGTATGTTTTCAGAAAGAAAGAAAGGATCAAACAACAATGAAAACAAGTAGCCTGGATGATCCAGCCTCCCAAGATGCCTCTGTTGCAGTTTCCTAGAAATCCTGCATCCAGAATAACTTCAAAGCTGCTAGTTGAGATGGGCTAGCCTCACAGACTACTCCAGCCAGGACTTCAGATAAGCTCTACACTTTTCCATTAGACATAGACTAAACAAACAAACAAACAAACAAAAATAATACAGCTAGCTCTCCCAGGACTTGACCATTATCTCAATTTTTTCCAGGGTCCCCTAAAGATGCCATTGCCCCCAGAGAGCAGGAAGCAATCTAGAGAACATGATGCCCACATTCCCAAGATTTGGGATGGGTGGTTTTGGGTTATTTGGTGGGTTATGGATGTTTGTCATCATTTAGGAGGGTTATTTACAGGTTGTTATTGGTCATAGTCAGGAAAAATGCTGAACAAAGGAGATTAGATTCAAGAATCTCTTTATGAAAAGAAAAAAGGGGGATGTAGGAATGGCCAATTAAAAGGGTAGATTATTGAATCTACTTTAAACTAAAAAGTGACTATTGATCTCAGATATTTTACATTGGTATGGATTTTTGTATAGTGATACAAATTTAAGGTTATTTTTGTTAAAAAATACTCTGTTTCTACTCTTGTTTAAGATTCTGTACCTATGCAGCTCATTTAACAATGTAATGTAAATTTCTAGTCCTTGAATGTTATTATTATAAATTATTTTGGATAATTAAGAAATACAGGTTAGTAGTTAGTCTTCTAACAATCAAGTTTATGGCCATGAAAGTTATGTTTTCAAGATCAAATAGAGATATATTTTAGATAGACAGATAGTCTTCAAATAATTCAGAGACCTACAGAATATGCATTTAAGATGTCTTAATAACCTAAGGCTTTTCATGACAGTAAGACATGTCTGTTCCTGTCAGCACCAATTTACTTCAAAAAAGGATGACGGGCATTGAAGAACCTCCATATGGAGTTTGCTGTTATTGTGAAAAAGTTAGCCACTGGGCAAGAAACTACCCTTGACTTGACTACTAACAGTATGCTGCGACAGTATGCTGTGGAAAAGCAGGTCACAAAAAGAAGTGATTGCTGAACTTGGCCAAGACAAGTAGTACAGTCCTTCAAAACTTTCCTGCTTCACAAAAAAGTCTGTCAGATATTTTAGGCCTATAGGTCAAAGATGGATGCCCCAATATTACGGAGGAAACTTGGGTGATTCAGGAAGTCAGATGTTTCTGTTCTTTCTATAGTTTTGGAAGTTACTTGCTCTGCACTTGCTGTTTTTCAGGCAATAGTATATCCTTCTTGGGTCTCTGATGGGGGTTGAAGACTAGATAGTACACAGTTTTGATACCAAATTCAGAAAAAAGCTTACATAAGATATAAAAAACATAAAAGTGTAAGTTGTTTATCTAAGGAGATGTTTTTAGGTCTAAAAAGATAATTTTAGAATGGCTATACAAGTTATAATAGAAAATGTATTAGTATAAAACTTTTGATTCATTAAGATAGGATAGATAATAAATATGTTCTCGAAATTTGCCAAATACATATGGACTAAACATTGTGAATATAATTCTTGGGTTTTTTTTTTTTTTTGTTGTTGTTTTTGAAACAGGGTTTCTCTATGTAGCCTTGGCTGTCCTGGAACTTACCTTGTAGACAAGGCTGGCCTCAAACTCACAGAGATCCACCTGCCTCTGCCTCCCAAGTGCTGGGATTAAAGGCATGCACCACCCCTGCCCAGCTGTGAATGTAATTCTTACTTGATAATTGTTCTTATTTTATATAGTTTTACTATATTAGAGTTAAAATCTTTACTTTCTATTTAGATAAAAAGGGGGGATGTTGTGGGATATTTGTACATTGTGTGAAGATATATTGCTGTGGTTGATGCAATAAAAAGCAGAATGGTCAATAGCTAGGCAAGAGAGATAGGCAGGACTTCTGGGCAAAGAGAGGAAGAGGATAACCGAGGCATGGAGGAGACACCATGGAGATGAGGAATGAGTTGGATACACAGAATGGGAGAGAGATAAGAACCACGTGGTAGAACATAGATTCATAAAAATATGGGTTAATTTAAGTTATAAGAGCCAGTGGGACAAGCCTAAGCTAAGGCTGAGCTTAGCTTATTAGTAATTTCAGAATTAATAATAAGTCTCTGTGTTGTTATTTGGGATCTGGTGGCCCAAGGAAAAGTCTGCTTACATTTGTGGGTTCTTTTTCTTTGGATATACAATCTTGCTATGTTGTCCAGGCTAGCCTAAATTTGCAATCCTACTACCCCAGCTTCTCAAGTAGGTGTAATTGCTCCTTTTTAAAATATTGTGTGCATGAGTGTTTTGCCAGCATGTATGTCTATGTACTATGCATACCTGGTGCCCAAAGTAGCCAGAAAAGGGTGATGGATACCCAGGAACTGGAGTTACAGATGGCTGGAAGCCCCATGTTGGTGCTTGGAATAGAATCCAAGAGCAGCCAGTGCCACTCTCCCCACCCAGAGTAATCTCTTAAAAATATAAATTTGGTGGTGCCAGGGAGAAGGGTCAGTCATTGGAGCACTTGCTGCACACGAAGACCTGAGCTTGGATTTTCAGCATCCATGTTTAGGCATGGCAGCTGGAGACACGAGACAGGAATGAATCCTGCATTCTGAGGAGATACAGCATTTACTTTGAACCCGTGAGATAAAGATAATGTTGGCTATACCTTCAGTAGGAGGTCTGGCGACATTTTCAATTTGGTTTTGGCTTGCAGACTCCTTGGTAGATTTTATTAAATACTCAATTTGATTTTGGCTAGCAGACTTCTTGGTAGATTTTTTAAAAATTTCAGTATGGTTTTGGCTAGCAGACTCCTTGGTAGACTTGCTTACAATTTCAGTTTCATTTTGACTATTAGTCTCCTGGGTAGATTGTGCTAAATTCTCAGTTTGGCTTTGGTTAGAAGACTTCTTGGTAGATTTGGTTACATTTTCAGTATCACTTTGGCTATCAGACTCCTTGATATTCTCAGCAGCTTCCTCTTTTGAAAGGGGAGGTGTATTTGCAGCTTCTTTTTCTACAGCTGCTATCAGTGTAGAATCTAAAAATTCCAAAACAAACAATGTAAGTCATGTTATGGCCAACAATATAGAGACAACCAAGGCTTGTACAAACAACACTGAACAATGAATTTCTCAATGAGCAAGGTGTTTCCCCTTTCTCCTGAAAAAAATCTACACAGAAGAACATCATTGAAAGATTCCTCATAATATGGTCGGTGTTTGCCACTAACAAACAAGGCAGTTCCTGCAGAGCACATACTCCCTAGGAACTGGCTGGATCCTGTGGACGTTAGGGCCAGATGGAGCTATCACCAGGCTGAGGCCAAGCAGTCTGCCTCTGCATTTACCTACTAAACAAAAATGATTTCTAATCTATTCATTACTGTGAAAATGTATCTCTTCATTAAAATATGTATCTTTAAGAAACAGGTACTATATGAAACAAAACAACTTTAAATAAATGTATGTATGACTGGGGAGGTGAACAGATTTCAGCTTGTGTATGTGTAAAGCCTGGATGAGCAGTCAGCTGTAGCTGCCCAGTGACTGTCCTGAAAGCATGTTGACCTTTTGAGGAGTGGGCGAGGGCTACTCTTGTTTCCCTGAGGTGTGGCAAGTTTAACTGACAACCCAAGGCCCATCCACTCAGATCACCTGATCTCACCTCACCACAATCACAAGTGATTTTTCTGACCCTGATCTCTGCTTTGCAAGCTCAATTTGAAAGTATCTGCTTTTTTTTTTTTCCCCTGCCCACCCATGTTCTGGGTAGATGAACTGTAGGGATGACATTGAGCATGGAAACATCCTCTATCTGAGTCTTCTCACTATTCAGTTCACTAAGAAGTTCTAAATTTCATTTCATTGTCAACTCTTTCAACATGCATCTGCTGAAAATATGGTCAACTCTTTTTATCCATATTCCCATCAGTATATCTAAGAAATGAACAATTCTACAATGTCCTCTGACATACAGTCCCCTAGTAAAAGTCCTGTGTTCCCCTTTTTGATCTGTTACAGGTTGTTTTTATGTCATACAGTCTCTTTTGAATGACAGCAATTGTCCCATCTTTTTGGTTTCATGATATTGATTCTGAGCGTGTGTGTGTGTGTGTGTGTGTGTGTGTGTGTGTGTGTGTGTGTGTGTGTATGTG
This sequence comes from Peromyscus maniculatus bairdii, assembly GCF_049852395.1. NCBI lineage: Eukaryota > Metazoa > Chordata > Mammalia > Rodentia > Cricetidae > Peromyscus > Peromyscus maniculatus. The sequence continues at coordinate 80,336,020 of NC_134857.1, read as the reverse complement.
TGGTGCTGGGGACTGAACTCAAAGTCACATGCCTGTTAGCCAAGGGCTCTCCACCTGACAACACATCTACCCTGACAATGACTATGTATTGGACAACGTCTACAGATTGGTACACATCTGTCAATTATGTCCTTTTGGTTAGATTCAGATAAAAGACTTTTGACATGAATTCTGTACAGTTACTGTGTCCATTACACTCTGTGAGAAAGGCATTCGGTGGTAGACAGTTTTACTTTTCATGAAAACTTGACTATTTAACTAAGGTATCAAATACTGAATCTCTATTGGACATGGATTTTCATTTTACTTGTTGTAATTAATAAGCATGTGAGTTATTTTGAGATCATGTGAATATCCTGTTCTCAAAAAAAAAAACCTTTCATTAATCCTTTGGTTAGTCAGATCTTCTAAATGCTTCTAAATTCAATTTCTATCTTGCTCTCTTTATATAACTCAGACATATCTGTAGTGTGCAGGCAATAATAGTATGTTCTGTCACCAACTCTCATTAAGTCAATGGATTGTAAGAACTAGCCACGTCCTAAGGGGCCATATTGGGTATGACTCGGTTCAGGTGATGTGATAGGAATAGCAATAATATAAAGCCTTACCTGAATGAAGATCCAGATCAGATGTTTTGCTTGTGGCTTCATTTTTCTTTGTAAAAGGAGGCAGGTTTTTGGAAAGCTTCTCCAGATAATTATACTTAAAGGAAAATCCACAGACATACATTTATTTTATGTAACTGTCACAAATATGTTAGTTGACAGACAATGCTGACAAGGCTCTGAAGATGAAGTTGAAAACTAAAATTTTGTGAGAGACTAATTGAATTCTATTCTTTGTTAACTAGTTATGGTTTTTGGAATTTCATCTGGTTAATAGTAGTATCCTGAATTTTCAAGAACTCTAGGGCATTGTGGACACATGAAAGTGTTCACTTTGCTTTGAGGTTTCAGTGAGAGGCAGTGAGGGACCCTGAGGGGCAGTGAGGGTCCATGAGGATCAGTGAAGTGCAGTGAGGGTCCATGAGGAGCTGTGAAGGGCAGTGAGGGGCCATGAGGGTCAGTGAAGGGCAGTGAGGAGCTGTGAAGGGCAGTGAGGGTCCACGAGGGTCAGTGAAGGGCAGTGAGCAGTAGTGAGGGACAGTGAGAGGCAGTGGGCAGCAGTAAAGGGCAGTGAGGGTCCATGAGGGTCAGTGAAGGGCAGTGAGCAGCAGTGAAGGGCAGTGAGCAGCAGTGAAGGGCAGTCAAGAGCTGTGAAGGGCAGTGAAGAGCTGTGAAGGGCAGTGAGCAGCAGTGAAGGGCAGTGAGGAGCTGTGAAGGGCAGTGAGGGTCCATGCGGGTCAATGAAGGGCAGTGAATAGCAGTGAGGGACAGTGAGAGGCAGTGAGCAGCTGTGAAGGGCAGTGAGGGGCAGTGAGGGGCAGTGAGGGGCCATGAAGGGCAGTAAGGGGCAGTGAGGGGTCATGAAGGGCAGTGAAGGGCAGGGAGGGGCAGGGAGGGGCAGGCTAGTATGTGGCTTGGGGTCTTTGGAGTGGGCTCACATGGAAGAGGAGAATGTTGAGTGTCTGTGGGCATCTAAGAACTCACAGTAACTTAATGGCATTTAGCAGTTGATGGCTGAGGGATCTCTAATGAAATAAAGCTATAATTAGAGTTTGCTAGCAGTTGGTAAATCAGCAACAATGAGGACTTGGCCCAAAGAAGAAGGGAAGAGATAGGATTGCTAACAGTTGCATGCAAGGGGGAGGAAGCAAAAGTGATACACGCGTGGAGAGTTTCCCTGTCACGTGATCACACATTTGCAGCACCAGAGTTATTTGGTCAGATGGTTGCAATAGGCAAGTAAACAGTATCAGGAAGGAGAGCCTACAGATTAACATACAAAGCATCATTTTATAAAGATTAAATTATTATGAATTACGTTCCCTTACCTGTGACTTAAATAGTGGGCTCAATTCAGACTTAAAATAAGGTGTGACTTCTTTGGTCCTAATTTGCAACAAGTAATTTCGTGTTTTCTCGATATTTTCCCTGGTTCATATTTCCACAATGATATACAAGAGAACACACACAAAACACATTGAAAAATTATTTTGCTTTAGCCCCAACTCCCCCTGGAAACCATTGCACTCACCAACAGTAAGACTGAGAAGGGAACACTCACTGGACTCTTTTTTTTTCTTTCCCCCTTGAGATAGGATCTTACCATTTAATCTCGGCTGGCCTGGAACTGGCTTCGTACACACACATGGCCTTGAACACACAGAGACTCACCTGCCTCTGCCTTCCGAGTATTGGGATTAAAGGTGTGCACCACCCAGATTCTTTTATTTGGGGGTGGCCTGTTCACTTTTTACTTCCGCAGTCACATTTCTTACTTTGTAAATCAGATTCTTATATGAGGCAGGGACTAATGATGCCAGTTGATCTCAAATGTCTAAAGCCAATGTCCCTTTCCAGTGCCTGAGGGTTTGTTTTTTTTTTTTTTTTTTTTTTGAGGTTGTGAGATCCTCTGGAGTTGAAGTGGCAGCCACAGGCTTCCATAATTACAGCAGCAGGAGCAGCCACACAAAACAAAGAGCAGAGTCGGAGAGGTTGTTAGGAAGTAAAACAGCAACACGACTCTGCAGTGAGCTGGCGTTTCCAAGTCAGAATGCTTCCACTGGGAGGCGATACTCGGGGGAGGCCAAGGAGCTCTGAACTGGGTTATTGGGTAAGCTTTGCCATCTCTATTTTATAGGAAAAACCTTGAGGTGCAGGAGTAAGTACACTCTAAAGCATAATTAATACAAGGTGGAGTGCTGCAGGCCGCAGGAATATATCATAAGAACTCAGCTGGTTATGGCAAAGTCACTACCTGGAGGGATCAGGGAATTCCTCCAGAGGAAGCCAAATCCCAAGGAGTTTTTGGTGTTACTTGGCTTGTTATTATATATCAGCTGTATTCTGTTATAAAAATCATGTGTGCCTTCATAGTTTTCCCAATTGATTTTTTCCTAAGAAGGGCTAACAATGTGGACTGATCACTCTCTAGACATACACATTCCAGGCATTTGGAGAACAGCCTCAGGAAAGGCTTTCTCTGGAATCAGATATCTCCTCTAGCCACTTTCAAGGACTAAAGGAGACACCGCCCAGGTGGTCGCCCAATTTCCGAGGACTAACAATGATAACAGCCCATATACAAGTCTCCTGACTTAAGGTAAATTCCACAAGGAGACACCGCCTAGGAGAGGTGGACGTTAAGTAATAGCTTTACACAATTTAGCTTGAACCTTGCCTTTATATACCAGGACTTCCCGGGCACAGGACAGAGAAGAGGAAAGATAATGGAAGAACTAGACGGGTAAAAACTTGAGAGGAACAAACTGAGATGGGGAAGAACTAGGTTGTAGGGCTAGAAGAGAGGACTAGAGGAATGAGATGGAAGATGAGGAAGAGTCAGATGGGGAAGTACTAGCTAGGTAAGAACAAGATGAAAAGGACCTAGATGAGGCAGAGTTAAGACAAGAGAATTAAGATAGAACTTAGAGAGGACCATAGATAAATATAGAGAGAAATCAGCCAAGAAAGGAGCTAGACATGAGAACAGAACTGAAGCTGTGTATAAAGGATGTTATGCCAGAGGAATTAAAGCAAGTGGACTATAGAACTCGGTGTGCTGAGATTCTATTTCCTGAAAATAGTCCTCGCCGTTAGTAGTTCTCTCTCCTGAGCCCCTGGGATGTATAATATTAAGGCTGGTCCCGATAATATTATACAAGAGTGGAGCTGAACAACAAGCTGAGTTATACAACTTTAAGCTCCTGATCTTGACAACAGTACCTTCTAAGCAACAGTCAGTCATCCAGGCTGATCATCTTCATATTTTATAGATAAGAAAAATGAACTCCTGGAGTGAAACAGCCAGTTGGCATAGTAGAGTCCACCAGGAATCATACTTGAGCTGTCCCTAGACATGCTGACTGAGACCAGTGACCATACACAGACTGCATGCCCAGAAGGACTGTGAAGTACAATCGATAAGCCATTTGTTTAAATGACTTGAATCTGCCATTAAAATGCCTTCTCTCTCCTGACTCATGGGACTTCCCCTTCAAGCAGGGCAGTCTGGTGGTAGTTCACGGCTCTCTTAGGATTTTTCTTATGAAGGAAGAAACGAGCCTGGTAATCGAGAGGCCTACATTTCTTTGTTCTAGGCTCGGTGTTGATTCTTCTATAGGAGCTCATATTTGCTGTGCACTTCAAGTCCCTGACATACTGGTTTCCTTATACTCAGCCCACGTTTCTTGTTCTCACTTTTTTCTTTTCATTGCCACACATTTAGTTATGTGAATCAGCTTCCCTAGCTGCGATTAACCACTCACACGTTAAAATTTTGAATTGTGAATATTTCAATTGTTAAAAATAATGGGCAACTCATGAATCAGCACAGCATTTAAAAGGTGTTAAAAGAGTAAGTCCACAGACCCTTGACAATTATATATGTGCGCACAGAGATTGCACAAGAACGGGCCGACAGGGATGGAGGAGGGACTCAGGGGGCCCCGTGCCTTGCTCGTTAGACTAGGGAAAGGGGAGACAGTGCCTTTGCTCCTGTACCTACTGATGACCCTGCCAGGCTCTAGTGGATAGTCACATAGATAACTCTAACTAAATGAGTCACACAACAAACCAAAGTCATGAATCTGAGATGGGACAGGGAGGGAGGAGGGGGGGTAGGAGAGGTAGGAGAGGGATCAGAGGGATGCAGGAAAACCAGTAGCCAGAATGCACTGAATACATGTATGGAGTTCTTACAGAACTTTAAAAAGTCATCATACTAATTCTCATCATTTTTGGATCATAATAATATTCTTATTTTTATTTGCCATGTCCATTGTCTTATAGCTGTAACAATTTGAGATTGGTAATACAATTTAAAAGCACATTAAAGAAAAAATAAAAGTAAGTCTCCATCTCCTACTATTCCCTGAACATCCAGGCTCATTCCCCATTGATAGTCTCATACATTGTTTCTAGGCCAGAAAACCTAGAAAGCATTTTTCCTACCCTTTCACTGAAGCACCAGGCCCCCAGGGGTGGTACCCTCCCTACATGAAGAGGAAAGGAGCCTCTCTGTCTGGAAGATGGAGGGATGCCTGACTATCTGAGCATCCAGGCCCCATTGGTTTCTCCCAGTTTACTACTATTAGGTAATACTCTTGTGCCATCATATCTATTCCTGGCTATCTAGTAATCAAATGGGGCATAGAGCTATGCAGGCCTAGTCTTCTCTTCGAATCTTCATTTCTTTATGATATCCCCTGTCTCACATTAAACTTAAATCCATATTTATTTCCTCTGACCAGTCTGTCTTTTGTTACTGGGTTCTCAGACAGGGACCTAAGATGTGTAGGAACAAATGGTTTTCTTCCACTACAAACAACATACACCCTTCAACCTTGTAAGTGGTGAAATAAGTCTTATCATTCCATTTTCCCAATACACTCCAAAATGTAACCCCAATACCTTCACGAAGGTGATGTTTCTGAAAGGAGCAACTCATGTGTTGTGGAATATTAGTTGAAGATATGTTACATTTGTTTATGCTGTGAAATATTTGATGATACAAAGATGCATTTCATTCTTTTATGTTGCATTTGTTTAACTCTGTGAAGCTGTGTTACTTTGCCTGTCTAAAATACTTGATTGGTCTAATAAAGAACTGAACAAAGAGAAATAGGTGGGTCTGGCAGGCAGAGAGAATAAATAGTAGAGAGAGAAAAGAGTGGAGCGAGAAAAGGAGGAGAGGAAGATGACAGGGGCCAGCCCCCCAGCTACATAGCCAGACATAGAGTAAGAAGTAAAGAAAAGATATACAGAAATAGAAAAAGGTAAAAGCCCAGAGGCAAAAGGTAGACAGGATAATTTAAGTTAAGAAAAGCTGGCTAAAAATAATCCAAGCTAAGGCCGGACATTCATAAATAAAAAAAAGTCTGTGGCTTATTTGGGAGCTGGGTAGCAGGACTCCAAAGAGTAAAGAGTAAAAAGCAACCAACAACACTCATGCATAAAAATGGCCACCCCATCCCAGCTACATAAACGTATTTGGCTTCCTTTATGGATAAAAAGCTGGGGTTGAAATATTAAGCTCAGACTGGAGGAAAACAAACATCATGATGCTCAGGACACATTCCTGAGGCAAACAACATGATCCTGAGTGTTGTGACTAATTCCCAAAATGTTCATGAGTATATTAGAATCGCCAGAAGCACAAAGGGTGACCACAAAAATCCACTGCAGGAGATGGGGCTATTGACATCTACCCAATGGCCTAACAGGCCGCCTCCAGTGCCACCTTGACCTGTTGAAATGTCAAGCAGCAGCTGGGAGTCTGTAGGACCTTGTAGCCTACTGAACGCTGAGATTCCGGAACTGGGCTTTTCAGAGGCTTATGTCTACACTGGGGCAGAATTACCTCTGTTCCTCGAGCTTTTCTTTCCAGCTCCTTCCTTGTGATGTATCCCTATGTGAGAAGAAGAAAAGTGTGGTAAAATAGGCAGTGCTCTCGAGCGACAGAGCAGCAGCATCACTACAACAGAAGAAGGGCCACAACTATCCCCACACCTCTGCATCCCCTATGTGTACACTAACTGTGACATACACCCAGTGCAGCTTACCTCCATTTCTTCTCAAAGTAATCTTTAGTGAATGCTTCTGGTGAACATTTTGGAGTCAAAGTTATAGATTGCTTGAACAAATCTGTTAGGTGGGCAGCAACTTTAAAAATAACACGTTTAGTGTTAGTATTGACTTCTTTATAACATTTCTTCATTACACAATTAAATTTATTGATTGTTTTAGGGGATTTCTGCACCCAAGCTGTAACAACCAGACTACTTTCCATGACATGTTCTGCTAGTGAACATCATCTTTAGGATCCAGACATAAATACTTTGTCCTACATCACTAGGGAAGCTGCATGGCGAGGACCTGAATTTTTTCATATTAAGACAGATTGGCCATCATACTGAGGTTGTTATTCTAAACATGTACCTATTATCCAATTCCAAAGAGCTGAATATCATACACTTTTAAAATTTGGGTGATGGTGCTTAGAGTTTGTCTATAGCATATGGTTTCAGTGAGCTGTCATTTTGTCAGAGAAAGAATAGGATACCTGGTCAAGATAAGAAAACTTAGAAGGTTAAGTAAGTTTTCTTCTTGTGAGACTTTTCTGTACCTTTAATTAATGTATGTTGTAAGTCTTTAAGAAAGTGAGACAATGTAAAATATTATCCAAATCTGTGTTAGTGTAAAACTCATGCTTTTGGAGGCATCCCCTTAAAGAACATCTTAGGAAGTACAATGGGAGATGCTGACTTTGTAGCATCATTGGCAATCAGCAAGGTCAGTTTTACGTATGCTGTTTCCCTCCTGCAGTAATTCGAGAAACACAACTTGTTTAACCATTACTATTGGGTGGCCTGTAGGTTGGCCTCCATCACACATGCCTGCTTTCTTGGACCGTATGTCACAAGCTCAAATAGCCCAGGGTAACTTTGTAAGATCAAATATAGGGTAAATAAAATTTGCATTTTAGTTAAACACACTTTCTAAAGGATAAGTATGTAGCATGCTATATTTGGGATACACTTACAATACAGATTATTTATTATTTATCCAAAATTCAGTTCTAACAAGGCCTTTTGCATTTATGTTCACTGGGAACTCTATTGCAGGGGTCAGCTTGTGAAAGAGTGATGGCAGTGTCCAGAGAGAGGAGATCTGGAGACTGTAATGGCCTCTTCCGTAATGGCCATCTAAAGGGGTAGTGGCTCAGCACTTCCAGCTAGATATCACTGCTGTAATATGAAATCTTAAGGAGAGAAAACTCTAGATAAACAACAACAGTATCAGCAAAACAAGAGTAACAAGTCAATACTGTGTCTAAGTAGGGTTTAGTGAAGCCCGAGGCAGCCAGCTTCGGGCCTCTGTCATATAACTGAAAGCAAAATCGCAGTAAAATTTCTAGTGCTGTTGCTGTGATATGACCAAGCTTGTTGGGGCCAGGGAAGCTCTCCTTTGAGAGTAGCTGTTTGCTTTACGACATTCAGTGTAGAAGAGTGCAAGGTGTGGGCAATGTCTGGGCACTTGCTTGGTGGGTGTGCATTGTACATGGGGTCACTGGTCAGCTGGCTCCTTGCTAGTAGCTATTTTCTATGGAGTTGAGGTAAGAGAGAAGGTAAAATACCAGTGTTGTTTTTGTTTGGCAAAGGAAGGTTAAAGGTGAACTAAGGAGGGAATCACTGTTTTTCAGGGCAGACTGAAAACATATAAACCTTTGTAATAGCACGGCCAGGATAGGAGCGGAGATTGGTTACATGAGTATTTGCTGTGGTAAACAGAATGACAAACAAATACATTTAAGAAGTCCTTCTGAAACCTGTAGATATATTACAGAAAAATATCAAATTCCAGTTACCTTCAGTAACATGACTTTTTGTAGTTTCTTCCATTTTAGGGAAAGACTGAAATGAAGATTAGAATTACTTGATGTTAATTATATTTGCACATGGAAATACTTTGTTTAGAAGCATTCTTTATGTGCTCAGTTTGACTTGTTATGGAAAAAACTATAAAATGAATTTGTTCTTCTTAAATACCAATATACAATTTATTTGAATATTTTGTTGCTCCATTATTTAATGAATTTCTAAGAATGGAAATAGTTTGGCATGGAAATTACTTTTTCTTTCATATTCATTAAGTTACTCAGTATTTCAATAAACATTAATTTCTTAAAGTAAAATTAATAGTGTATATTCATAGTAAAATAATAACATATATATCTTTTATTTGAGGGTCTTCCAGATTATCTGTGAACAAAGGAATAGTCAAAGGAAGATATATTTGGAAAATTCAACAAATCCATAATCCAGTTAGCACAGAAAAAGTTAGGATGAGGATAAGGCAAATGCTTCAGAACCTTGGCAGGTTCTCATGTGGCTATTCCCTATGCATTCTGTCTGGGAGCACCTGACAGTGAGAGAGGAGCAAGAACACTGGTCTCTAGCCATTCTCTCACCATAACCAGCTTGAGGAGATCAGCAGCATTGCCTCTTTCTTCTTCCGTCCTGGAATCCTTGACGGTCATTTCCTGTAGCTCGTCTTCTTTCTTTAGAATATGGTTTATATAATCCTAGACCAGGACAGTCAAACAAATGGATAAAGATCAAGAACTTGGCAGAGAAAGAGACCAACATAGTCAATGTCAACTTGGAACATCCCAAAAGGACTAAGGAGATAAGTTGATACCTCTCCGCAATCAGTTAACTGGTCAAGCACTGGGAAAACTTTTTCTCAGGAGGTTAATAGTGATAAGCCAAGTCCCCCTCTGCCCTCAAGAAAAGCTTTAAAGCCACAGGAGAGAACTGCACAGGGAGGATCCTGCTTCTAACACTGTGCTGCAGCATCTTTTTCACTGAGATGGATGATTTCTGGTCTCTCAGTCTTGTCTCTATGATTCTGCCCATGGGTATAAGTTACTTAGTCCATGCCTTTGCTTCTAGATGAAATATATTCCCTCCCCATGAGTGTTTGATCAACATCCATCAATATTGATCCTCTTCTCGATGCTAGGTTCTGAGCATATAACCATCAAATGCATATAATATCTATGCAGAGAGAGTTAAACTTAGAAAGATTCTATAGCTATGATCATATAACAAGCCATCTATTTATGGAGTCTTAGACCATTTTCAAAGCAGCAACTGTTTTCATCCATGAACAAGTATCTGATTAACATGTGGCTCTACATGTTCTCCAGAGAGTGTTGGCTTTCTGTGTAGTACAAAAGAAAAAATACTATATAGAAATTGTACATTGGTTTTGTTTTTCAAACTATAGCAACACCTTTGGGGCCTCTTAATGATTCCTATAACTTAATCCTATGTTATAGGAATCAGTAAGTATCCTCTACCTTTTAACCTTCTATTTTGGGCAGCCGATACTCAAGTGTTACTCTAAATATTGATAAAAATAGATGATTTCAGGCTCTTCAGGAGATGGACAGGGATGATTTGCTTTGTCCCCGATCTTTGGGGTAGTGGGGGGAATTGTCACATCACCGGATTCTCTTACCTTGAGGGAAATCTGAAGCTTCAGTTTCACCTCATTCTTTATGACCTCATGCTGGATGAACTGACGCATCTGTAGTACCTTGGGGCCTTTGAGTATAGGGGCCGGGGTGTTTGTTAGCTGCTTAAACCCAATGCAGAGGCCTTTCCAATTCTGAGTGCCAAATGGAGGTCCTGGAGTCTTTTTCTATATACATATAACAAAAAGTACAGGTTTCACCAAAGAAGTCAGAATAGTGCAGTGATGGACTTTTTAGCCAAGTACTCTTATGTGATTACTAGATCAGGAGTGGTTATGGGGTTCCTAAACCAGTGGAGATCTGACTTTGAGAGATCCAAACAGACCAGGTTTGGCCACCCAATTTGCCCCAATGCAAATGACTAAAGTAATGGTAAATCAGGAAAGAGATTCATCATTCTGTATGGCTACACTGAGAAGAATTGGGACTAGCATCTCACGCACCATTTTCAAGATGCTAACAAGAACTTTGGAGTGATGTGAGGGAGGAAAAAAAAGAAGGAAAATAGAAGGGGAGCAATGAATGTATATGCATCCTCAGGCAGTCTTGATCCAAGTATGGTCTGGTTGATCATCAGCTCAGGATCAGAGCTCTCTAGACAATTAGAAGGTTGCTGTTGCCAGAGGTAGACTGGAGGTCGGAGAATAATTTCCACTCATCCAGTTATTCCTGGAATCCAAAATGACTTTCTGAGACAATGGCTAAGAACAAAGGGTAAGTCAGAAAGGCATTAATTCTTTTGGGTTTTGGACAGTACCCAGAGATGTCTAGAGGTGCTGTTGCTGGGAAAAAAAAAACAATCAAACCACCTGGTGTGGTGGCACACACCTTTTAATGCCATTACCCCAGAGGCAGAAGCAGATGGATCTCTGTGAGTTCAAGGCAGGCCTGGTCTACATAGTTAGAACTTAATTCCAAAATTCCCTAAAACTAAGCAAGAAAGCAAACAAACAAATAAACAAACAAAAACTTCACTCCAACCAAAGCAACCTGGGGCGGAAAGAGTTGATTTGCCTTATATTTTCAGGTCACAATTTATTGTTGAGCGAAGTCAGGACAGGAACTCAAGGCAGGAAAACTGGAGGAATGCTGTTTGCTGGCTCATCCTCTGTCTCACTCATTCACAGGCTCATGCTGCCAGCTTTCTTATATCATCTAGGACCACCCACCTAGGGTTGGTGCCACCCACAGGAGGCTGAGACCTCCAGTATCTATTGATAGTCAAAACAGTCCCCAGACATGCCAACAGGCTCACCTGATCTAAGCAATCCCACAATCAAGGCTTTCTTCTCAGATGACTCTAGACTATTTGATAATTAATGCTAACTAGGACAAGGAAGTTGTTGGTGACCGACAATTTGTTTATTATGGTGTCGCTGCAAATCTCAAATGTGTTTTACTCACTCTTTGGTGCTTCTAGCCTTGAAGGGGAGGGTTGCTAGTTTTAGATGAAAGATTTTCAAATGATTACCATGTCTATATGAAAAGTTGAGCAGCAACATTATCCAAATTTAAAGGAGACAGATGCAAAATGGAGGCAGAGATGCCAAACGAACCAGCTTTTAGTTGCCCAGTGAACATCTGAAGGGCCAAGTAAAGAGCTAGTCCTTTCAGCAGAATTTGAAGTTATTACAGTACCACCTTCAAGAGACAAAATGGTGCTGGAAAAATCCTCATCCTCATGGATCTGAGCAAAATTTCATCTTTGTGTGTGCCACTAACAATCTCAAATGGGCATCCCTTCAGGAGGGCTGTGTGATTCTGCACATGCTAATTCAGCAACCATCTAATTCATGTCACATGAACGGTACTTTGTTTAGCACTCTCAGATCACATAAAACATTTGGAGTCAGCAGTCTTTAACTTCTTGGTTCTGTGTGAGTTTATATAAGAAGATTCTGAGAGCAAAATCATTCCATGGGTCTGGGCCAACTTCGAGCTCACTCTTGATGAAACTCACCTCCAGAATCTTCTAGTGGTTTCTTGGGAAGGAATGTCTACCTAAGAGTGAGCTCATTTCTCTGTCATCCTAGTAATTGGCCTTCAGGACTGGTGTACTTTGCTGCCTTGGTGTTTGTTTAAAAAAAAAAAAAGAGTGGCCAGTGACAGCCAACCAGTGGTTTTCAGTTTGTAGTATAAGAGTTTCAGGTGAAGAGACTAATCTTCATTAATCCAGAATGGGACACATTTATCTTATCATCCCATAGTACTTTCAGCTTTTTGGCATTTTTCAACTTTCAGAGAAGAATATTGTGGTCCAGTATAACCTGTTCCAAGATTCAGGACAAGACATCATGGCCACTTTCATCTCATCAATTTGATTAGATTCACCAAATTAAAACAAAGACGTAGGTGACTTTTGCTCATCCTCTCTGCTCTTGCTATAGCAGAATTTACTGTAGGATACTGCACGTAAAAACTCAAAGACATTACCTCCTCACTTAACAGCAATATGCTCTATGTTCACATTTTGGTGTCTTGACAGATTTCATAACTGAACACCACATGATGTGCTGGACATGTTGCATACGGTGGTATGAAACAAAGCGACCATCTTACAAGATGCAGGATTTAGTGATGCTTCAGCAAAATGTGATTTTAAAACTTTAGGGTGGAGTTTCACTAATCTGGCATGATCATAAATACAGTATTTACTCACTAACATTGCAGTTGCAAAATTCATGCAAAAGTCTTTATTTCCCCTTCCTCTTTTTGCTCAATTTGTGCATTTTTAATACATGAAGAAAAAATGGAGAGTTTGAGCCACCAAATTTTGTTTCTAAATTAATAGCTAAGAAATGACAGGGAAAGTGATGTAGTATCAGGAAGTCCATGATAGGTGAACTGTAACAGGTGATTCATAAGAGATGTTTTAATATTATAGGGAATATACCCAGGCTTATAATACAGAACAAAAAATAAAACTGAAGTTAGTTAGCCAGTCATGGTCTTCTAAAAGTCTATGGCTATATCTACAAATACTTAAAATCTCCAAATATAAAACTTCTTGAGCTCATTCATTATCTCACAGAAGGATGAAAATATATAAAACTACAGAAGACCTGACTCTGAATGGAAGTGTAAAGAGAGTGACTTTATTGTAGGAAGCATATACCTCAACTGAAGGAAAATGTTCCCATGACCTTGACTGGAGATTGGGAGGAACAATGGTGTCTAACTCCTTCTTCATCAGCCATGGTGATGCTTCATGGAAAGGGCGAAGGACTGTGATGCTCAAGGCGCCTGGATTAAAGAGATTTATCAGAGATCATTTCTCTACTAGAGTGATTCTGACAAGTTCAATAGGCATTAACCAAGTTCAACAAATACTTTTGAACTGCCTTTTACATATAACCTTAGTCAGGGACAATGATTGTGCTTTAGGGTGTCATTCTCTAAGATGAGACCATGAGTCAGTCACTACCTAAAAAATGGCCTCTAACTAACCGAAAGTATTCGCTTTCTGTTCCTCAATAACCATATTTGGGTCAGGTCTGCCCACAAGCTGCCTTGACTCCATCTTCTTCTGCCTTCTCCACAGATGCAACACTCAGTCCTGTGCCTCAGAGGTATCCCTCCCTGGACTGAAGCAACAGTGAGCTTTCCTGGCAGGCTGCACTCTGGAGTGAACCTACCCTGACAGCCAGGTTGACCAGTGAGGTTCACACATGATTAAACCTTCTTCAACTTCTCCTTGTTCAAAGAGTAAAGCAGGATCTTTGCTCACCCCTGCCTCAACTTGATCCATGTCTTCCTTCCACGCTTCAGCCAGGTTTGGCTTTTTCCTACCCATTTTCAGTTTGGTATAATTCTTTGTGTTTTCTTCTCCAAAAAATCTCTACCCCCAATACACACACCCGAATGCACTAACAAGCTCTTGGGTCTCAGCATTTCCAGAGAAATTTTCTAGACAACCCCAGGTTTCTCTGTTCAAAGCTCTCATTGAAAAATATTTCTATTCTTCATAGATCTCAAACAAAATTATAATTACACAGTTATTTGTGTGGCTATTTAATTAACACACATTTCTGTCACTGAATTTTAAGTTTTAAGGAAATAGGGTATATGTTTGTTTTATCTCATTATGTACTCCAAAAACTAAGTTGGTATTTGGCACAGGATAGGCTGCTAAGTTGATGCTACTTGAATGTTTAAAAATACTTGAGGAGAGTTTTTGCTGTCTCATTGTTTGTTTGTTTTAGTTTTTTGAGTCAGAGTCTTGCTATGTAGTTAGTGTAGGCTGACCTCAAGCTTGCAGTGGTCTCCTTGTTCAGGGGTTATTGTATCACCACACCCACCCACCAACCTTACATAGTTTTTTTTTTTTTTTTTTTTTTTTTTTTTTTTTTTTTGTAATATACACTGCTTAACCGGGAACAGTCTTCTATTTTCCTCAATCACAAGAATAAGGTATATAACGTGTACATGTATGTTGATACAAGCACAGGCATGAAATCATACTCTCAAGTTGACTCAAAATCTATACCACCAAAAAAAAAAAAAGATTAAAGAAGTTCAGAAACCTCTCTATGTAATTAGCACACCAAAGTGTGTGCCTTTAATCTCATGCAATGATTTCTTTGAAATTGATAAAAATAATATAAACTCCCAACAAATATGTTATATAACATATACACCTCTGATTAGTAGTCTAACTGATGTAGACAATGCGTTTTCTTGTTGTATTCAGTTTGACAAAACATCACCTTAAAAATGATAATAGAAAAAAGAACTTTTAAGAGATCTTGTATTGTTTCTAAACAGAATGGAATGAACTGATAAGACCTAGGCACAAGCCTGCTTAGGGCAGCAAAAGGCATTCATTCTTGGCTTACACAAGTTGATTCTTAGACACAGTTGAATATCACCTTCTGGAGCTATGTAAGTGGCATGGCCAGTTGAAGTAGTCAAGTGAGCAAAGGGGACTGAACAGCAAGCAGATGAGAGTCACTGGAGGACACAGGGAGCTGCAGGCTGCAAGCAGTCTCTACCTGGGTGTTCCTGGACTGGCTCCTGGAGAACCACAGTTGTTGATTCTCCGTAGGCCAAGGACAAGTATTCTTCTATGTCACTGTCTCGGAGAAGTTCCACGCCGGACCCATCAGCATAGATCACAAAAAACCTATTTGAAGAAGTAAAAATCAGAACATTGGAGACACTCGGGAAAGATGCTTCTTGAATTTGGGATGGAGAATAAAAATCCTAATGTTGTTATGTATCATTTTTACCTGGGGACGTGTTCACCATAGATTTGCATGTGATTCTTTTCAAGGTGAATTGATGATAAACTATCATAGCCCTCAGTTTGTACGTCGAAATCATCTTCTAATTTCTTTTTAGATAACTTTGTTGATACAGAGCCATCAGCCATGACCTATGACACAAGACATATGAGAAACTGAGGGAAAAAAAATAACAAAGTACCTACATCACCACTGATCCAATGTGAGCAAGCCCATACTCTCTTAGATTATCAGAAAATCAAGTGTATTTAATTACACAGTATTGATATTATGTATGAATTTCATTAATAAAAGTGGAGATTCCCTAGCAGCACAGTTGTACTAATAAACCACACCTATACTGTTAGAACAAACTCTAACACATTTAGAAGAAAAGTGACCAGGATTGAGAGGGGACTCAAAATCGTATCCTCTGGCAATTAGTTCAAGGGATGGAGAAACTGAACATGAAGGAAAGACCACTCACGCAAATGCTGTTTTGAAATATGGAAAGAACCTTTGAATAGAGAAAGCTGAGATTCAAGTCCAGAATTGTAGTTCCCTGGTAGAGCCTATGGGGAAATAGGTTTAGGATACATATGAGAGGCAATATTCTAGTTACTGGTGCTGTCTATATCTGGCACGCATCTTTTCAGAAAGGAGCATGGCACAGGCTGCCCACTGTAGGTGATGCAGCCCTAGAGGGGTATCAGAAACATGCCTGGCAAGGAACACCCCAGACATTTCAATCTGGAGGGCCTTTGGCTTTTTGTTTCCATTGCTAGTCCTTGTCGATAGAAATTCATCAGTTCATGCTCATGCTGTGAAAAGTCTGTCGCGTAGCCAAGAAAAGCATGAACTGGACTAGGACTTGTCTGCAAACCAAAACAGCATTAGGGATTCTGTGCTTTTGAGTCCAAATCTAAAAACTAACCTCATACCCACTAGTCAATGGAGGACATTCCACTGTAAGGGGGGATTGGAGAAAAAAGATAAATGGCTAATTAGGGGGTGGCAAGACTTTTGGGTCAAGGGTCAGAAGTAAATGCTTCAGGAGCTATAGGCCATACATTCTCTCTTGCAAATACACAGCCCTTCCACTGCTGAGCCCAAAGCAGACAGAGAGAACACACAAAAGAACAGGCCCATCTTACAGCAATGATTTCCATCCCACCACTGAAATCTGAATTGCGTGTATGTTTATATGACATGAAATATTCTTTAGACTTTTTCAATATTTTAAATGTAAGACAAAGTATCTGAGGTCCTAATCTATATAGAGAGGGACACAGTTTGCCAATTCCCAGACAAAGATAAGGGAACCATCATGTTGCTGAAATACAGATAGAGAAGAGCATCTCCATAGCGCAGCCTAAGCCCTCCAGACCCTTCCTACCCATCACTGGCCCTGCCAGGCCCTTCTCACCACAGACTGCCCTGGTGCCATAAAATTGCAGGATGCTTGCGTCTGCTTTCACCTTAATCCCTAATCCTTGTTTGTGGTTGCATTCTTATTTCCCTTGCACTTCTCTAATTGCCTATTAACTTTAATATTTCTCTTGACCAAATTATTATTATTATTATTATTATTATTATTATTATTATTATTATTATTATTTTTTCCAGACAGGGTTTCTCTGTGTAGTTTTGGTGTCTGTCCTGGATCTCGTTCTGTAGACCAGGCTGGCCTTAAACTCACAGAGATCCACCTTCTTGCCCAAATTATTACGATTGTTCTTCTCTGTGAGAGTATACTCGAGGATCCAAGAAACGATACTGACATTCATGATTGGTGGCAGGGGGCAGGCAAATGACCCTAATGCAACCAATGCAAAAATCTACATGAAACTTGTCTAGTGCAATACATCTCAAAACCAAGCTGTGGTAGTTTGTATGAAAATGGCCCCCACAGGCTCATTGGGAGTGGTGTTATCTGAAAGTATTAGTGGTCTTGCTGGAGTAGGTGTGGCCTTATTGGAGGAAATGTGCTAATGAAGGTGAGCTTTGAGGTTTCAGAAGGTTTTCTCACTTCCTGTTGCCTGCTGTTCTGGATGTAGAGCTCTTAGCTACCTCTCCAGCACCATGTCTGCCCACGTGCTGCCATGCTTCCTGCGGCAACAATAATGGACTGAACCTCTGAACTGTAAGCCAACCCCAATTAAATGTTTTCCTTTATAGGAGCTGCCAAGTCCACGGCGTCTCTTCACAGCCAAAAAGCCCTGACTGAGATAGAAGTGCAGGCTGTCTCTCCACACGGACCCGGCACCTTACCTGAAAGGTGTTGCCCTCAGGATCCAGGACCTCACAGACCACCTCTGAGGTGTGTTTCATGATGTACCTGCTGGCTCTCAGCTGCTCACGCTTCTGGAAGGGATTGTAAATATTACTGCTTGACTCATGGCAGTACGTAGCTGAACAGTCTCTGTCAATAAAAAGGCAGCCTGTGCTTGGGGGTAACACCTAGAAGGAGAAAGAAAAAAAAGATACTCCATTTTCTTGTGCAACTTGAGGGATTTGAAAGATATTTCCAGGACAAAAAACACTGCCTAAGAAATAACGTAATGTTTCAGAAGGTCTGCTTGCCAGGGGGGTATTTGTTTTGTGCCCTCTCATTTCAGACTTCCTCCATTTTAACTGAGGTAAGTACATGAGGCTCCATGTGAAATGTTTGGAGCCCATTGGGTTTTTTTTTTTTTTTAAAAAAACAAGAAACATCTTTTTTTTGTCATTTTTCATTTATTTATTTATTTTTTAATTTTTATTTTATAATATAACTTAATTTTACATATCAGCCACGGATCCTCTTGTTCCCCCCTCCCCCCCCTTCCCCATAGCCCACCCCCCATTCCCATCTCTTCCAGGGCAAAGACTCCCCTGAGGACTGAGTTCAACCTGGTAGATTCAGTCCAGGCAGGTCCAGTCCCCTCCTTCCAGGCTGAGCCAAGTGTCCCTGTATAAGGCCCAGGTTTCAAACAGCCAACTCATACACTGAGTACAGGACCGGGTCCCACTGACTGGATGCTTCCCAAACAGATCAAGCTAATCAACTGTCTCACTTATCCAGAGGGCCTGATCCAGTTGGGGGCTTCTCAGCTATTGGTTCATAGTTCATGTGTTTCCATTTGTTTGGCTATTTGTCCCTGTGCTTTATCCAACCTTGGTCTCAACTTTTCTTGCTCATACAAACTCTCCTCTTTCTTGCCAATTGGACTCCTGGAACTCCACCTGGGGCCTGGCCATGGATCTCTGCATCCGGTTCCCTCAGTCATTGGATGGGGTTTCTAGCATGACAATTAGGGTGTTTGGCCATCCTATCACCAGAGTAGGTCAGTTCAGGCTGTCTCTTGACCATTGCCAGTACAGTAGTCTATTGTGGGGGGTATCTTTGTGGATTTCTGTGGGCCTCTCTAACACTTTGCTTCTTCCTATTCTCATGTGGTCTTGATTTATCATGGTCTTTTATTCCTTGTTCTCCCTCTCTGTTCTTGATCCAGCTGGGATCTCCTGCTCCCCTAAGCTCTTTCCCTTGACCCTTGCCCTTCATTATCCCCACTCACATCCAGGTTGTTCATGTAGATCACATCCTTTTCTCTGTCATTGGGCGATCCCTGTATCTTTCTTGGGGTTCTGTTTTCTAGGTAGCCTCTCTGGAGTTGTGAGTAGCAGTCTAGTCATCTTTGTTTTACATCTAGTATCCTCCTATGAGTGAGTACATACCATGTTTGTCTTTCTGAGTCTGGGTTACCTCACTCAGGATGATTTTTTCTAGATCCATCCATTTGCCTGCAAACCTCATGATGTCATTGTTTTTCTCTGCTGAGTAGTATTCCATTGTGTATATATACCACATTTTATTTATCCATTCTTCAGTTGAAGGGCATCTAGGTTGTTTCCAGGTTCTGGCTATCACAAACAATGCTGATATGAACATAGCTGAGCAAGTGCCCTTGTGGTATGATTGAGCATTCCTTGGGTATATGCCCAAGAGTGGTATAGCTGGATCTTGGGGGAGATTGATTGCCAATTTTCTAAGAAAGCACCATATTGATTTCCAAAGTGGTTGTACAAGCTTGCATTCCAACCAGCAGTGGAGGAGAGTTCCCCTAGCTCCACATCCTCTCCAGCATAAGGTGTCTTCAGTGTTTTTGATCTTAGCCATTCTGACAGGTGTAAGGTGGTATCTCAGAATCATTTTGATTTGCATTTCCCTGATGATTAGGGATGTTGAGCAATTCCTTAAATGTCTTTCAGCCATTTGAGTTTCCTCTGTTGAGAATTCTCTGTTTAGTTCTATAGCCCATTTCTTAATTGGACTGATGGCTGTTTTGATGTCTAATTTCTTGAGTTCTTTATATATTCTGGATATAAGTCCTCTGTCAGATGTGGGGTTGATGAAGATCTTTTTCCATTCTGTAGGCTGTCGCTCTGCCTTGTTGATCGTATCCTTTGCTCTACAAAAACTTCTCAGTTTCAAGAGGTCCCATTGATTGATTGTTTCTCTCAGTGTCTGTGCTACTGGTGTTATATTTAGGAAGTGATCTCCTATGCCAATGCGTTCAAGACTACTTCCTACTTTCTCTTCTAGCAGGTTCAGAGTAGCTGGATTTATGTTGAGGTCTTTGATCCACTTGGACCTAAGTTTTGTGCACGGTGACAGATAAGCATCTATTTGTAGCCTTCTACACATTGATATCCAGTTATGCCAGCACCATTTGTTGAAGATTCTTTTTTCCATTGTACACTTTTGGCTTCTTTGTCAAAAATTATATGTTCATAGGTGTGCAGATTAATGTCAGGGTCTTCAATTCGATTCCATTGGTCCACTAGTTGGTTTTTATGCCAGTACCAAGCTGTTTTTATTACTGTAGCTCTATAGTAGAGCTTGAGGTCAGGGATCGTGATACCTCCAGAGGTTGTTTTATTTGTACAGGATTCTTTTGGCTATCCTGGGTTCTTGTTTTTCCATATAAAGTTGAGTATTATTCTTTCCAGGTCTGTGAAGAATTGTGTTGGTATTTTGATGGGGATTGCATTGAATCTGTAGATTGCTTTTGGTAAGATTGCCATTTTTACTATGTTAATCCTGCCTACCCATGAGCATGGGAGATCTTTCCATTTTCTGACATCTTCTTCAATTTCTTTTTTCAGGGACTTAAAATTCTTGTCATATAGGTCCTTCACTTGCTTGGTTAGTGTTAAAATACCCCAAGGTATTTTATATCACTTGTGGCTATTGTAAAGGGTGCTGTATCTCTGATTTCCTTCTCAGCCTGTTTGTCAATTGTATATAGGAAGGCTACTGATTTTTTTGAGTTGATCTTATATCCTGCTATGTTGTTGAAGGTGTTTATAAGCTTTATCAGTTCCTGGGTGGAATCTTTGGGGTCACTCAAGTATACTATCATGTCATCTGCAAATAGGGAAAGATTGACTTCTTCCTTCCCAATTTGTATCCCCTTAATCTCCTTATGTTGTCTTATTGCTCTGGCTAGAACTTCAAGTACTATATTGAAAGAAACACCTTTAAAAGGGACAAATGCCCTTTAAAATGTTGTCAAGCCTTAGTCCTTCTGGTGGCTGACACAGTCAAATGGTAGCACTTATGTAATGACTTCTAGTTCTTTCTTTGAATTATAATTCATGTGCTGTAAATTCACCCCTTAGAAGTGTAGTATTTGGTAATGTTTTAGTATATCCAAGAACTTGTGCAACCATTTATACATGATTCTAGAATACTCATATCATGCCCTCTAGAAAGAGCCCCCTGCCTCATGAGCAGTCACTGTATCATCCCTGGTCCCAATACTTAGTGACCACTAACCCATTATCTCTGTGGATTTTCCTCTTCTAGATTTTCCATATAGCTGGAAACCACAACCTCATTAGCAGCCACTGTATCATCCCTGTCCCCAATCCTCGGTGGCCAGTAATCCATCATCTCCATGGATTTTCCTATTCTAGACTTTCCATACAAGTAGAAGTATCACTATGTAGCTTTTTTCACTTGAAATAAGATGCAGCAGTTTGAAGCCTGCAGCTCATTCCATTTGCCAGCACAAGGACAACACCAGTTGATGTGACAATATGGGTGGAGACATCTCAGAAGGCCCCACCTCTAGATGAAGACCTTAGGCAATTAACAACTGCAGAGAGAGGGAGATTCAGTCTTCTTCAGGGATAACGCTGATAGGTTATCCAATCCCAAGTGATTAGCTCTAAATACATATACATACAAGGAACACTAAACAGACTCTGTGGGCTATACTTATATATACATCTGTGTGTATTTATGTAACAATAACAAAGAAGAAGAGGTCATGAATTTGAGAGGGGAGAACAGGAGAAGCTGGAAGGGAGAAGGGGAAGGATAGAAATAATGTAAACTCAGTATTTATATATACAATTCTCAAAAAAAAATTTCAATTAAAAAAATCTGCCCTCCTCCAGCTCTCCTGAATCACATGGGCCCAGTGTGCGCTTAGTATGTTTTTAACATAGAAAGGAGAAGGTCCTCCTCATACACAGCAGACCTGCCCAAAGGAACTTCTCTATTTCTAGGGGTCTGGCAGCTCCTGGGTGGAAGGAATTCAGGCCCCAACACTTCTGATTGTCCATTAGCCAAGGCAACCTTTGGTGTCATCTTCAAGAGACACAGCTGCCTGACTCCTGAGCTCTGGAAAGAGATTGTATTCACCAAGTCTCCTTGCCAGGAACTCACTGGCCATCTTGTGAAAATCCACACTAGAGTGTCCATTCAAAGGACCCATACTCCAGCTGTGACTACCATATAGGCTTTTTATATCAGAAAAATGAAGTGATTAAGTCTCCTTTTTTTTTTTTAAAATGATGCTTATGCTTTGGGTGTCATTGCTAATGAACATTCACACTTGTATTTTCTTTCATTTCTCACTTTCAGCACTTAATTTGCCCCATAGCCATCTATACTGGATGAAGAGAGAAAATATAATGACCAGGGAGATGAGAAGGGTACCCTAGTTCATCTACCGTCACAGTGACGACCATGTGTCCATCACACCCCAGCTTTCAGTTCTCAGCCTCTTATAACATGATGTGTGATATTTTAGCTCATGTTCCTTCTCTAACAAGGAAAAAATGGGGTGGTGGTGGAAATCTTTCAAAGACTAAAGGTACTCTATGCTGACACCAGAATGCTGTGTTTAATAGGACAATCAGAGAGATTGGATAGGGTTGTGTTGCCCAGGACCAAGCAGACTGCCTGTTCCCTCATTTCTGCTGAGGAGCTAGGGGTAGACTGCAATCAAGTGGTGGAGGAGAAGGAAAGAGGCAGGTGTGTGTGTGTCAGACTGCTGGAGTGATTCTGTCCCCACAGTGCACAGCATGAGGATCTTCTTTGTCTAATCTTGACTCAATGCTACTAACTTTCCCCCAACAAGCAGGACAATGCATTCCTAGAATGGATTGAAAAAGTGAAAAATCAAAGTGTGAGTGATAAAAGCAACAGCAAGTGTCATTGCAGAAATTCCCACTGTCCCAGCAGAGCATGCTCTGTTAGCAATAGGACATGTGCATTTGTTAGTCATTTCCCAACTTGACCTACCTGGTATGATCCCTGTGGCTTTGCAATAACAGATGTTCCATCCCCAAAGGTGGCGCAGCAGCTACTGTCCTCGCAGTTGGTGATAACAGTGGCATAGTGTGAGCTTTCTATCCGCATACACTTCACCTGTCTGGTGACAGTCCCTGGACCTTCGGCTACAAGTAAAATGCAAGGTAAGGAGACTGGATAGGGTGCATACAGTGGGCAATCAGCCTCAGGTTGTCTCCTTGCTGTGTGGATTCCTCATGGAAAAAAAGACCTGGGTGCTCTCCACAGGGTGGGAGTATGGCCCAAAATCCTTGTCAGTTTTGAATAGTTCTAGAATCTACTTTGATACATGATTTAGTATACTGTCTTATTAAGTATGTGGTTAATATTTGCTGTGGGATGGTCTGTATGTCAAATTACTCTGATTGGTCAATAAATAAAACACTGATTGGCCAGTTGCTAGGCAGGAAGTATAGGCGGGACTAACAGAGAGGAGAAAAGAGAGAACAGGAAGGCGGAAGGAGTCACTGCCAACCGCTGCCATGACAAGCAGCATGTGAAGACGCCAGTAAGCCACGAGCCATGTGGCAAGGTATAGATTTATGGAAATGGATTAATTTAAGCTATAAGAACAGTTTGCAAGAAGCCTGCCACAGCCATACAGTTTGTAAGCAATATAAGTCTCTGTGTTTACTTGGTTGGGTCTGAGCGGCTGTGGGACTGGCGGGTGACAAAGATTTGTCTTGACTGTAGGCAAGGCAGGAAAACTCTAGCTACAAATATTCTTTTTGTTTTGAGAAGTGGAGACATTTAATTTTTCAATTTAAAAATTTAAATTCATAAAATATACTCACAAATGAAAACTGACACTTGCTCCAACCTTGTCACATTGTTTCAAATTTATATGTTTATGAGGAAAATTGCAGGTAAAGTTGAAATTTTCTCCTATGCCTAGGATTTTGTGTTACAAGTCATTTTTATATTATATATGAATATATGCTAAGAACAAACAACACATGAGATTTATGTACTTTAAATTTACATAAATTACATACAAATCTTTCAAATTATATAATTACCATATCATTTTATACCCTTTTTTTCCAACATTGTTTGAGGTCTCTAACAATTTTTATTTTTGAGAGAGGGTTTCATTATGTAGTAAAAACTGATTTTGATCTCTTGGTTCTCCCTTTGACGGGCCTGTGTTACCAAACTTGGAGTCTCTAGAAATCTTGTGTGTGTGTGTGTGTGTGTGTGTGTGTGTGTGTGTGTGTATGCCATGTGTTTATATATATAATATGTTTATATATAGTGTATCTGTAGTAAGTATGTGTGCTTGCATTAAGTGTGGGATTGTTTTAGTGTATATTTAGTGCATGAATGTGTATGTGTGTGTGTTTGTGTATATGTGTTTGTACATTTGTAGCTGTGTATGTATATAGTTTCTTTCTTTTTTTATATATATTTTTTATTTTACAATACCATTCAGTTCTACATATCAGCCATGGGTTCCCCTATTCTCCCCCCTCCCACCCGTATATAGTTTCTTATCATCATGAAATAGTGTCCCTTTTAGGCATATAATACATTTTATTTTTCCATTCTATCACTGATGAACATTTATATTTTTCCCAATATTTCAATGATCTGACATTGAAATATTGAAAATAGCATTCATGTACCTGTTTCATCAAGGGAATCTATATAATAAAAGCTCAAAGTTAACATTTTATATAGTATACATGTTATAGGGAGGGGTAGGGAAGTGAGGGTCTCTTAGGCAAGATGGACAAGATCTACTATGATAATATTGTATTACACAACAGAGATTTTCCAAAAAAGTAGCTTTTAGGTGTTCTTATTATATACTAGTTAATACTATAAGGTGATGGAGTTATTAATTTTTCTGATTGGAATCATCATTTCACTATTGTCTTAGTTGGAAACACCATGACCACAGCAACTCTAATAAAAAGAAAACATTTAATTGGGGTGGCTCAGAGGTTCAGTCAATTATCATCACGGCAGGGAGCATGGCAGCATGTAGGCAGACTTAGTGCTGGCTACATCTTGATCAGAAAGCAACAGGAAATGGACTGAAACGCTGGGTGGCATTTTCAGCAAAAAAGACCTCAAAGCCTGTCCCCACAGTGACACACTTCCTCCAACAAGGCCATAGTCCAACAAAGCCACTTCTCTTAATAGTGCCAATCCCTTTGGAGGCCATTTTCAAGCCACCATGTTCTACTTCTTGGCCCCCAGACTTGTAGCCATATCATAATGCAAAAATACATTTAGTCCAACTTTGAAAGTCCCCATAGTCTATAATAGTTTTTCAAAGTTGTTTCAAAGTCCAATGTCCAAAGTCTCTTCTGAGACTTATGGCAATCTCTTAATTGTAATCCTTTGTAAAATTGAAATAAAAAAGCAAGTCACATATTCCAACATATAATGGCACAGGATATATATTGCTGTTACAAAATGTAGGGAAGGGAACATAGTGAGGAAATACTGGACTAAAGCAAGACCAAAAAAACCCAGCTTGGCAAACTCCAAACTCTCCAGTTCCATGTCTACTATCAAAACCCTCTTCAGATCTCCAACTGTTCAGTCTTGTTGACTGCAGCACACTTCTTTCTCTTGGGCTGGTTCCACTCCCTGTTAGCAGCTCTCCTTGGCAGGGATCCCAGAGCTCTGGCATTTCCAACATCTTGGGGTTTCCAAGGCAATCCAGGTTTCAACATCACAGCTTCACACAATGGCCTCTCTAGGCCTCCATTCAGGAATACCCCCGACACATGCCTAGCCTATACCCCTGACACATGCCTGGCCTCAGTAGCTTTCCTCAGGCACAAAGGCAAATTCCACAATCCACTTCTTCTATCCTTAACTCTAAAATCATGTGGCCAAAGCTGCCAAGTTCTGCTGCTTACTGGGACTGGAACAAGACCCTCTTCATACAATTACATCTTCATCATTTTTCTGTCCTTCACTGCCTAAGCTTGTCTTTCCTGAAACTGGATCTCTAGATGAGGCTGGCCTCAGGCTTCTGCCTTCCAAGTGCTGGGACTAAAGGTGTACACCATCATACCTAGCTCTCAGCTTTTCTTTAGTTCCTTTTCACAAGTTGGAAACTTAGCAGAGTGAGATCTTACCCTCAGGTCACCACTCCCTATTCTTAATCTGTTTCTCTTCTTGAACAGAGGATTTAGCTCCATTCCACTTCCTAGAACTCTTTTTTTCCCTTAAAATGTACATTTTGTAATTTATCCTTCTCTGCTTGCTCCTTTCCATTATAAATCTTAATCACACAACAGAGTCTATACTAGGATGTTTTGAGATTTCCTCTGCCAATAGAATTAATCCAAAACTCTTCACTTTAACCTCAGGCAGACTCTTCAGACAAGGGCAAAAGGCAGTCATTTTCTTCACCAAAATATCACAAGAATGATCTCTAGGCAAGATACTAAAGTTCTTCTCCTCTGAAGAGTTCGTAACAGCTCAAATAACTCTCAGCACCCCTGCCCTCCATGCTCCTACTAGTATGGCCCAGTAAGCAGTGCTTAAAGCATTCCACGGCTTTAATTAACCCAAAGTACCAAAGTCCAAATTCCTCCAAACAAAAACATGTCAGGCCTATCACAGCAATATCCTATGCCTGACCAACTTCTGTCTTAGGGTTTCTATTGCTGTGAAGAGACACTATGACCACAGCAGCTCTTATAAAGGAAAACATTTAATTGGGGTGGCTTGCTTACAGTTTCATAGGTTCAGTCCAGCATCATCATGGCAGAAAGCATGTTGGCATGCAGGTAGACATGGTGCTGGCTGCATCTTGATCAGAAGGCAACAGGAAATGGACTGAAACACTGGGTGATATCTTCAGCAAAAGAAACCTCAAAGCCTGTCCCCACAGTGACACATTTTCTCTAACAAGACCACACCTACTCCAACAAGGCCACTCCTCCTAATAGTGCCACTCCCTTTGGGGCCATTTTCTTTTAAACCACCACAACTATATAAGAATGTATTAAAACATTAAGCCGTATACCTTAAATACACTCTAAAGAAAACCACTCTGTCATTAAAGAGAAAGAGCCTGGAACAACTTGGGTTTGTAAACACTCTGTAAATTGAGGCCAGGCTGAGTGGTACCCTCCCAGATTCTTTGAGTAGGCTCCAATTAATTAGCAGCTGTAGCTTCCTTTTTCTTCCATATATTTCTGACAATGAGATGCTCAGCTGTGAAGGAAGACCCGTCCGAACTCACCCGCTTATGCAAACTGAATATGCCAAGGATTGAAGGTGAGAGATCTTGAAGGCAACATCAAGAATGGATGAGTTGTGATCATTAGCTTTTATTTGCCAATTTTGGCCTTAGGTCTTTATCAATCAGCCAACTACAGCTGTGACAATCCTGTCTCGAATGGGGACAAAGAGCATGATAGAAGGTACTAATTCACTTCCTGCTTACTGCGGCCATGGCCATGGTTCACAACAGCCAAGCTTAAGAATCAATCAAGTATCCATTATGAGTGAAGAAAATGTGACAAAGATGCATGATGGAATACTAGTCAGCTTTAAAGAAAAAGGAAATACTGTCATTTGTGATGAAACTGGAGGACATTATGTTGAGTAAGACAGGACTAGGAAGACAAACGCTGCACAGTCACATACACATATCACACACACATGCACATACACATGCATACACTACACATCACATGCATACAAACACACATGTATCCACACCACATGAATGCACACACTCATATACACTCATGCATACACAGATACACACACATATACACAAGCAAACATATATTCATATGCATGTCTACACACATGCACAAATATAGGCACACATATGTATACATTTGCATATATACCACATATATACATGTATACACACCATAAACATATACATGGAATTTGAAAAAGCTGAATTCACAGAAGTGGAGAGTAAAATGATAGTTACTAGCTGTGGGAGTTGGAAAGATGTTTGTCAAATGTTATAAAGATTCAATTACAGAGGAAACATAACTTCAAGATATCTTGAAAGGCACAACTAAAGTAAATATAATAATATATAACACTTGAAAACTGATAAGTATAGGTTTTAAAAGTTCTCAACTCAAAACATGATGTGTGTGAGGTAGCTTGCTTGACTACTGCACAACATACAAATACTTCAAAATATGTTGCATATGATAAAGAGGTACACTTTTTACAATTTAAAGAAGACACCAAGATAAACATTATGACCACCCCATCACAATGGGGACCAAAGGACCCTCTTTGAACTGCATGTGTATTCTCTGGTTGGCTCCCTTATTTTTATAAATGTTTTTGATAATGATCTTTCTACTTGTTTCATACTAAAAAGTTGGAAAATTCTGTTGTTACTGTCTTGAAAAATACAACTCACTTGTTTCTCCATCATCTGGAGGAACAATATGATCTTCATAAACCTGATAAAAGGTTGTGATTCTGGTACCATCAGCATGATCCACAATCCGGGTTCCATCCTTCTTCTCAACAATGATCACCTTGTCTTCTCGAGTAGTCATAACCTGAACGTCAGGAGCAGAGCATAATCTTCAGGCTGGGTGGTTAGGCCCCAGAAAGCTTATTTCTATGCTCAGTGAATGTGAAGGTTTTTTCATCTACTTGATCTACTACTTTCAATGATTCCTGAGATAGATAGGACTCCCATTGTATAGACAAGGAAATTTAGGCTTATAGATGTTTAAGAAAAAATGTTAAAGTCTCTCAAGAATTAAGTGACAGGAAACATTTCAAAATATAAAAGATAAAGAATCAGGACTGGGTCAATAGAGGTCAGTCTGGGATACAGTTCATAGGATCTGTTTCCTTGGAAACTATTGAGATGAGATAAATGTGGCACCCTTGTGTTGTGAGATCCCTGCTTTAAAGGACCACCCTGGATAGGGTGAGCTGCAAGTTGGCTATCAGCACAGTGATGGAGACTGTAGAGGAGAGAGGCTGAAGCTCCTTCTAGCCAAGATAATCCACATCTTCATAGACTCATTTGCCTGTCATGGTGACCCACATCTACATAGACTCATTTGTCGGTCATGTGACCCACATCTGCATAGACTCATTTGCCTGTCATGGTGACCCTCATCTACATAGACTTTTATTTGCCTGCCATACATGCTGTTTATGGACTTGAGGGGTTCAGGATGCTATGCATGTGGGTTGCTGTTAGTGTTCTAGTTTATGAGGATGGAATGCTAATTGTACTGTGCTTCCTGTCCTGAATCTTTCCTTAAAGCTGAGTAAATGTAATCATGTGTGAAAGACTATTCTGTACTGTTAGTTTGAACACAGTTTCAAGTAGAGTGTCTTCCTATACGAAATGGAGAGGGTCTGGGCAAAGTACTAGTAACTTTCTCTTCTCTGTGAATACATATATGTCCAGAAACAACTTAAGGGAGGAAGCTTATTTGGGTTCGTGTTTGATAGGAAGCAGTCTATCACAGCAGGGCAGGCATGGCAGTGGGAGCACAAGCTGATGATGCTGTGTCTGTAGCAGGAAGTAGGAGAGATGAGTGATGATGGATATTGGGCTGGCTTGCTCCTCTTTGCTCTGCATAAACCAGTCTAGACATCCAGCTCATGAGTAGGGCGAGTCTTCTCCCACCCTCAAGACATGCCTAGAGGTGCATGTCTCAGCTGATTTTAAATCTAGTCTAGTTGACCATGAAGGTTAACCAGCACAGAAAGGAAATGGCTGAATGGATGACCTCAGACAGAAACACAACAGGTCAACAGTCCATCACCTGTCAGTTACAGAGTGCTGAGTACAGGGTGTGCAGTATCATGAATCCTATGGTGAACTGGCATAGAATTCCTTACTCTAGAGAGTTAGAGGTCACCGGAAGGAGGATGTTTCACGGCTGCTGGGTTCTGTGGTGGGTGCTTTGCTTGGCTTAGTTTTCTGCCCAAGGAAATGGTGCTGAACTTGAGCCCAGGATGTAAGAGAAGAGTTGTGGCTTGAGCAAAGCATATGAAGAGACAAAGAGGAGTGGGCAGATAATGAGAGTCTGGGAGGCTACAGACCAAATGGGAGAGACTTCAGACTTTATCCTAAGTGAAATGAAACACCACTGAGTGGTTTTAGATACATAGACAGAGTAGGAATCATGAAACAGTCAACTAATTCTGGCAGTTCCTTCAATCTGAAAGAACAACCAGTCCTTTGTGGACTATAGCTAATCACTGACCAGCTATTGTGAACTGACTGTCTCCCCCAAACTGATATGCTAAAACCCCAGCTCCCACAGTGGGACCATTAGGAATTGGGGCTTTTGGGAAATGACATGCTCATGAAGCTAGAGTCCTCTTTAATTAGATTAGTAACCTCATAAAAGGTATTCCAGAGAACAATCCCTTTCCATTGTGTGAGGCTGCAATGAAATCAGGCTGCAACCTAGAATTATGTGCTCAGGCCATGGAGGTTATTCACTCTCATTTGAAATATCTCACTTTCAGAGCTTCCATAAATAAATCTCTGTTGTTTATTAGCTTCCCAGGCTCTGGCATTTTGTTATAGCAACCTGAATGGACTAAATCACTGGTAAAGTTCCCAAGCCATATGTATGTGTCATGCATGGAGTAGGGGAAGCTATGTTATGTGGTCTAGAACTCTTTTCAAGAGAAGATTCCCAGCATAGAGAGTGAAGTCAGCAAACTGATGCCAGCTCTAGGCTCATTTAACACTTGCCTCTTTGGAAGATAGCAACTTTGTCTTAGACTTGTACTGTTTCTTGGTAGCTTTTTCCAGAGACCAAATGGGGCGGGGTTCTATGGGTCTATTAGTCATTCCTCCCAGACTTGAGACATCAGGACAAGTAGCACTTGTCTGTGAGATCATTGCTGGGTGGATTACAACTTTGTTGGGTTTATACTACAATTCAACCATTTCCTTCCCCTTCTTTGAAGATATGGCATCCCTAAAAAATATTATATATTCCAAACTCCACCTCAGTATTTGTTTGGATATTCCAACTTGTCGATGCAGTTCTGTAGATTATAAAATGCATATCCACTAATTAGGCACTCTCAATTTTCTAGACGTCTACTGTCCTAACTATTGGGGATATTTGGTTTTGATCAGTGGTCTCTATGTGAGAATATATTCACTAGGTTTTTCTAGGCCTTCTGGGAAGAGGTGACTGTCACATATCATCATGATAGGCAGACATTTTAACTTAGGAGAGAAATGTATGCTGAGCTCTATTTTAGGTTCTCATTGTATCATTGATAATCCCAGTCAAGAATGCATAATGAGAAAAACAGATGTATGACGAGCTAACTGAGAATATGAGCATTGAAAACACACTGTCATGGTTCGAACTCTGGTACCATTGATGGCTGGGTGACAAACTTTTATGACATTTGTTTGCCAATTACTGTTCTAGTCGAATAACATCCTGCCCAGTTGTTCACTGATGTTGAGTGCTTTAGTTATGCAATGTGTGATTCTTTGAAGGCCTAGGTCATGAACAAATTTTGATCACTCACTACAGAGGGCTATAGAAATGAAACAGGTATACAAATATATTTGACATAAAGAGACATGTGGCATTAATCACATTTATTTGTAAGTAGTATAAAAAAATTCATGAGGTAGCCAACATTGCAGTGTACTACAGAGGCTAAGGTAGAAGTTCAAGTTAAAAGCCAGCCTGGGTTACACAGCAAGACTATCTCAATAGCAGCCACAACAAAATTAATTTATTTAAATAAATAAATGAAAGAAAAGAAAAAGAATAAAAATATCTATAACCAAATCCATGATCTGAACCTCATTTCAAAAGTTGGTATTTTGTTCTAATGTGATTTCATGTACACACACACACACACACACACACACACACACACACACACACACAGTAATTTCAGAAAACAGTATGCTTGCTACTACACTACACAGTGATTTTTAGATTTGGGACAATGGGCTCACCCATCCATCCATCCATCTACCTACCCACCTACCCACCTACCCACCTACCCACCTACCCACCTACCCACCTACCCACCTACTACCTAACAAATATTTGAAAGTTATGATTTGCCATACATTCTTCTACATGTTGTTTCAGGACTCTAATAAATTTGTTTAGACATTTTTGTCTTAATGGTTTAGACATTTTTTTTTGTGATGTGCTCTAGTTTGTCATACCGTTCCATTGATGGGATCTGTAGCCTGGAAGGATAAAAATGGTTTCAAGTTGGCAATTTTCTGTAGTCCTTTGGTGCCAATCTGATTTCCATCGGGTGTTGTCGTAAACCAAGTGCCAGCGTGGGAATCCATAGTAGTTACTGTATGAGTCACCTCTGGGAGAGCATCATGGGTTTCATTCTTATGTGCCATAGATGTTTGATTTTTGTGACCTTTTCCTGTTGACGTTCAAGGACAATTAGACAGAGAAATGTAACTATAACACTTTCATAAATTGTTTATTAAGTCCCAATACAGCATAAACTTACTTAGACACTGACATAGAAAAGCCAAAGCAATAGTCATCAATTATATTACTTTTCCCCAGAGAAAGTTAGGCTACAAATAGATCAGTCTGGGACCTAACCCTTAGCTGAACTGTCATCGCCTTTCCCCAGAAAGACACACATACATGCAACTTGCTGTTTGGGGAACAAAATCAATTCTGTTTATTTCTGTAGTTTTAACCTTCCTTATTTATCCTGGAATCCAAGATCGTGTAGTCTATATTCTACTTTTTGGTGCCTCACATTTCTCCTGCATATCAAATCTACTCCTTCCTGTCTTTTAGACCTTTAATCTCCTCTATCTTGTCTGTTCTGAATCTGGGGAACCTCACAAGCCAGTCATACCCTTGAATTCTCATTAGCAGAAATGACTTTGTACAGTTGAATCACTACATCAATAACTATCAGATGCATGCTCCCATTTCTATCTTCCTCAACATCTGGGGGAACATGTGTAGAACCATAGATCTCCTCATGGAACTCTGCTACCAATGTCTCAGTTCTCTATCCTGGTAGATTTTCACTTTTCTAAGAAAACTCATAAATCAGACTTTCTGATCATCGGGCCTCAACGATGACATAAACACAGACTTAGAAATACATTACAAGCAGAGAGTAAAGGATTGTTAATTCTGGGAGGAGTCTCTAAACCCAGAACATAAAATGTTCATGCATGGGAGTACAAATCGCAGTTCAATACACAGGGACTCAATGAATGGGAGGAACTAAAGACGTGAGGTAAGTTCAGCCCTCCTGTTGCCCCTGGATTTGTTTGTGACTTGTTAATACTTCTGAACAGCATCAGAGAGGAACATGGTGCAGCTGCAGAAATGCATAGACCCCCTCCCCCAAGAGGGAGCAAACACTGGGTGCTGTGTTTTCTCTACTTCCTCTTTCCTCTCTTCCCCTGCCTTGTTCTCTTATTTTCTTGTTGACAGCAGTGGAAGAGTCACGCCAGCATGAGAATGCAAGAAAGATAATGGAATGGGGGAGGGGAGTGACGACAGCATGGTATGTGCAGACACCCTCGAGCAATTTATTAGTCAGGGGATAAACTTTGGTTGAGAGGAGAGACTGGAGAGGGAGGCATGGATCCAGTAAAAGTGTATCTTTATGGCATGTTACAGACCTTGGAATTTCCTACAGAAAACACTTAAGAGGGATCATGACATTGTCAAAAGATAACTTGGGTGCTTTTGGCAGGAATATGGAAAATTAGTCATAAGGAAAGTATGAGCAATAGTTAGAAAATATTAGAGAACTAGAGATTCTAGATGGCAATAGATACAGATAAACGCAGTGTTGGTGCCAACGGAGATGGGAGAATTCAGGTGTGAAAGGATGAGGATGGATATGAGAGCTGGAAGAACACAAAGGAAGGATCATGTGCAGACTCTGAAATCTTAAATAACTAAGTGCACAAATAGATGAAGTGAAGAAGACCAGGCAGTGACCAGACATGAGGAATAGGTGCAGCTGGTGTTCTATTTCAAGCAACATCACCAACTAGATACGAAGAATTCCACAGAAGATAACTAAAACTACCAGAAGGTACTTACTAGATACAAGTGTCTCTGAACTGATAACTGAATGATATCGTCAGCATGAGCCAAGGACCGAGTAAAGGCTGGGGTGGAGGAGAACCCAAGGAAGTGAAGCTTGGCCTGAAGAGGGCTTTGCCCTGTGAGTCCTTCTCAAACTGGGGTGACATAGCACTAAGGAAAGAATGAAAGCCAGAGCTCATTCAGGCTGGTGCCGGGGAGTTTAATATGAAACACTTCTAGAAGCTGGAGACCGCAAAGAGCTGGCCTCAAAGGAAGTGTGAATTATTTACAGCATAAATGCATGCTTTCTTCTACTGTCCCCCAGCATGGCCAGACAAGTTTTCAATGTTCAAATATGGCACTGAGCACAGAAGGCAAAAATGTTTCAGCTATATAATAAAGAAAATGACCACTGCTTAGGTGACGTTTTCAAACCCCTCAGAATAATAATTTAATATTAGGGTTAAAATAGAAGCCCTGATATTTTCCTCCCTGAAACAAAACTATTTTCAAAGGAATGCATCTATATTTGTATCAGTCCAAAGAATTTAGAGTTAAAGCAATAAGAAATAAAAACAATTGCATAATAGCCCCAAAGCACTGAAGTTTAAGCTCTTCAATGGAGAGTCAGAGGAAGCATCTGAATAGGCACAGAATCTGAAATGTGAGATTCCGGGTAGAATAGGCCAGGAAGTGTGAATAAAGAGAAGGCAGGCTACCTTCAACCTCTGAGAAACAACAGGGGGCCACAGCCATAGCCTGTATTGTTTTGGGAGTTACTTGGACAACCCTGACCACGAACTCTAATGGAGGTTTCTCATGCCTAGTACTGGGGCTTTTGTTAGTATATTGCTCTTGTGGGGAGCATTGTCGTCTCAAGTGATACAACTTCATCAAAATATAGATCCTATAATTTTGGCTAAATATAAAGTACTATGATTCCTTGAGGCTTTATGAACCATGCTTGATGTTGTTTGTCCATTCTCCCTCCTCTGTCCTCTGGGTTGACCTCTTTTCTTAGTCACAAATTAGAGCCCTCCTCCTTGTTTGTCCCATTTCTATTTTTACATCGCTCATCCCCTCTCCAGTTCTTTTACTTTCCAGGTTTCTGTTACTCCAGGTTAAATTCTCATATCTGAAGACTTGGAGCTAGGGATTCTAGAAAGGGGAGAATATGTGGTGCTTGTTTTTCTGTGTCTGGGTTATCTCACTCCATGTTTTCCAGTTCCATCCATTTACCTGTACATTTCATGTAGGCAAGTCCCTACAGTGCTTAAGGCACTGAATACTTTAGACAGAGGACATGGAAGATTTGAGCTGGATATAATCCCAAAGCCTCCTTCCTGCACTCTAGCTTTTCTATTATGAGAAAGCATTATGTAAGCTGCCATGGGAGGGAAGCAGTCAATAGTCCTGTCCAGCTGTAATGTCAGTGAACTACAACAATGACCAACATGGTAAGAGATACCTAAAGCTTCAATAGTGACATTCATATCTTGGTGGTAACCAACAGCTGTGTAATTGGACTTAGGTCTCACGCAATAGGAGGAAAATCATGCCTGGTACTAGAAACCTACCCAATTACCAGGGCTAGTGAGGTCATGGGTCCTAGAAGAGAACATACACCACTGCTTTACTAAACCAATATAATTCCTAACAACATTCTAAAACTTACCCTTATACCCATAGATAAGTATATCTTTCACCCCCCACTTCAAATAATCTTCTCTTTATAGCAAAGAGACGATTACAGAAAACCACAAAAGGTCACCACAGTGATCAACAGATGGTGGGGAGTCCAGTCCACATCAATGCATCTAGAATACAAGGCACAGAAAACAGCGGGGAAGAATGGGTGGAACCACTGGAAATGACAGAAGACCAAAGAGTCAACTGTTGGACTTTGTCTCCTAGAAAGGACAGGCAAGCCACACTCATGACACCTCAGCCATAATGGCTGCCTGAACAAGAGCTGAATGATGATAATAGCAATAGAAAGGCTAACTGGGAAGGGGGAAACATAATGGGACCCTACCCCTAGATGAGGAACCACAGGCAACCAGTGACTGCTGTGAGAGGGGAAACCAGTCTTCTCCAGGGTTGAGTACTCTAATTGGTTGTCTAATACCAGTGGGTCAGTCCTGAAATCATACACATATATAAGCCATACTAGATGGATTCAGCAGATTGTATGTATATACTTGTATATTTACATGTATATGTATCAGCAATAATCAAAGAAATAGACACCATCAGTTTGGGAGGCATGTGGGGGAACAAGGGGTTGAAAGGAAGAAAGGGAAGGAGAAGTGATGTAATTATATATTAAATTTATTTAACTTTATTTTATGAGCATTGGTGTGAAGGTGTCAGATCTCCTGGAACTGGAATTACAGGCAGTTGTGAGCCACCATGTGGGTGCTGGGAATTGAACCTGGGTCCTTTGGAAGAGCAGCCAGTGCTCTTAACCACTGAGCCATCTCTCTAGCCCCGTAATTATATTTTTTCGAGACAGGGTTTCTCTATGTAGCTTTGCGCCTTTCCTGGAACTCACTTGGTAGCCCAGGCTGGCCTCAAACTCACAGAGATCCGCCTGCCTCTGCCTCCCAAGTGCTGGGATTAAAGGTGTGCGCCACCACTGCCCGGCCTGTAATTATATTTTTATATTAAAAATTTAATAAAAACAGAGAATGCAGATTAGAAATAAAATAAGTGAAAATATATATGGAAAAAGGTAACAACTGAATTTTAAACATATTAATGTGAGGGTTTTGTTTTGTTTTGTTCTTTTTGTTTTTCAAGGCAGGGTTTCTCTGTGTAGCCCAGGCTGTTCTGGAACTCATTCTGTAGACCAGGCTGGCCTCGAAGCCCCTGCCTCTCAAGTGCTGGGATTAAAGGTGTGTACCACCACTGCCTGACAAATTTTTATTTATTTATGTATTATTTTAGGTATGAGTACTCTGCATGTATGCCTGCATACTAGAAGAGTGCATCAGATCCCATTATAGATGGTTGTAAGTCACCATGTGGTTGCTGGGAATTGAACTCAGGATCTCTGGAAGAGCAACCAGTGCTCTTAACCACAGAGTTATCTCTCCAGGCCCTTAACATGAGATTTTAATAGAAGATATAATATACTTTAGAAGAGATCTCAAAGATAGACTTGAGTCAATGATTTAGACTGAAGGTGAATGTCCCAATCCTCATCACCCCAGAAGTAAGGAATAGGAGGTCAAAGGCCTCTAAAATGTTTTATGAGAATTACAGAGAGAGAGAGAGAGAGAGAGAGAGAGAGAGAGAGAGAGAGAGAGAGAGAGAGAGAGAAGAGAAAAAAGATGTGGATGGAAATAATATTTGATGAGATAATTATTGGGACATTTAAGCATCAGTGAAAGACACTTATCTACAGATTCAAAATGCCTAATGCATTCCCACTTGTGGTGGTATTCTAATTGTACTGAAATGTGATTTTGATTGTATGTTAATAAATAAAGTTGCTTGGGGGTCAGAGCTATTAGAGCCATAGACAGAGTGTGGCGGTGGTGGCACACGCCTTTAATCCCATAGATCTCTGTGTGTTCAGGGATACAGCCAGCATTGGAGACATATGCCTTTAAGACCTGGGGGGCTGTACATACAGATAGTGACGAGGCAGTCACGTGTTTGGGTTTACAACCAATGAGA
Organism: Peromyscus maniculatus bairdii; assembly: GCF_049852395.1. Lineage (NCBI taxonomy): Eukaryota > Metazoa > Chordata > Mammalia > Rodentia > Cricetidae > Peromyscus > Peromyscus maniculatus. The sequence continues at coordinate 80,298,317 of NC_134857.1, read as the reverse complement.
AGGCAGAATGACTATGAAACGACTTACACACAGGGAAATAGCTCTCTTTCTGGAAGCTGGAACCACAGCAGGAGGGAGGGTGAGATTTTAGCTCTGAGCTCTGACCTCTTGGCTTTCTCTTTTACATTGGTTCTGTGTTTCTTTATTATTATTATTATTATTTATTTATTTTACAATACTGTTCAGTTCTACATAACAGCCACAGATTCCCTTGTTCTCTCCCTTCCTGCCCCCCTCCCCTCCCCCCCAGCCCACCCCCCATTCCCACCGCCTCCAGATCAAGGTCTCCCCCGAGGACTGGGATCGACCTGATGGTTCTGTGTTTCTTATTTAATAAGACGGTTGGTTACATCTACACCCATTTGTGTGCATAAACAGAAACCCACACATAGTTAGATTGTATTTGAATCATTATAAAAAATCATTATAAAAAAGAAGGATCGGAGGACAGATGATCTTTAGAGCAGTAGGAATTAGGCTAACAGCCATCTTTAAATGAGTGTGGAGGAGGTCAAACATCAGTCTAGAATGCCACACTCAGGGAAACTGTCATTTGAGAATTAGGACAGTATAATGAGTTTTTCAGGAAATGTCAGTTATATGATAATAAATTAAAATCTCAAAAAACAAAAACTTTCAAATTTAGTTTTGACAACACCTACCTATATGCCCCATATAAGAGACACATTTACGCACATGCCATAGAAAGAGGAACATGAGAATGGAAAAGTCCTGTCGGTGAAGTTTCACAGAACAACAGATAGCAGAGGTACAACCTCCTAAGCAAAGAGGCATTGCGGGGCGGGGGCGGGGGCGGGGTGGGGAGGTGGGGAGCCTCATAATTCAAGTAGAAAGCAACACTGTCAAATGATGACAAGTTAAACTCACCACAAAGAATAATTCTAAAGCTGTATTTAAAATTATATTACCAAACTATTTGAAGGAAAATCTGACAGAACCATTAAAGACACAAATTCTGCTTACAAATAATGCGAGAAGACAAGGAACACAGCACCCAGGAGGTGCTACCCTCCTTTCAATAAATGTAAACATGGTGAATAAACTGGCGGGGGAGAGTAAAAGCGTGCAAGGATACACGGTAAGGGCTGGCCATTTATCCACAAGCGAGGCTTGTAGTCTGTTCTGTGTAGTCTGTGAGGTAATGACACCTCATATTTCTAAGCAGCTAGAAGGAATGTAAAGTATTTCATGATGCATGGAAATGATACCGAATTCAAATTTCAGTGTTCATAAATAGTTTTTATTGGGATGCAACAGATTCAAGGCTTATTGAATTATGTATTATCAAAAAGTACTCTCATGCTCCAGCAGAATTGCTGAGTAATTGTGACAGAGAACACATGGCCGGCCAAGTCTGTAAGATTTACCATCTTGCCCTTTACAGAAAAGGTTGCTAAACTCAGGTATATCTGGAAAACACAACTAACAAGTTTTATATAATAAATATAAAGAGAACACTGTACAAAATAACTACATGGTGTATGCTGTTTTTAAGCATAGCTTTGAATTATTGATCACATATTAGGTTATAAATTATATTTCAGCAATTAAGAATCAGTGATTAAAATAAGCTAGGAATACTATAGAGATTTGAAAATAAATGTAGATGGAGGCTTAAATAATTCAAAAAATTTCAAAGAAATTGTTACAATGGACAAGATAGATAATGTTAAAACTAAAAATTACTTATTCTTGTGGAAGTTCCTGTGACTAAACTCAATAAACACTATTGAATATTCAACCTCACTATTAGTCAAATAATAACAAAATTCACTAATTAGTTATTGATCAGAATGAGACTTAAAAATAATCTTTGGCATTGTCACGGGTGTGAGGAAGCATCTGCTTTCATATTGTGGTAGTAGGAGAGGTAGAAACAGAAATTCTATGGGCAGCAGTCTTTGATGTCAACTACTGCAGACACTATCAACTATTACCTAACACCCCCTACACTCCAACCCTCACAAGGCAGCCAGAAAACAAGGCACAGAATGTTGGTTCTTTGTTTTGATGCCCTGGACCCCCCCAGCCAGGTGCAGCCCATGACAAACACAGGGAGGATTAGGGCCAGCGTCAGGAGGCTTCTGTGAACACAGACTCTTGAATTTGCTTTTTTTCCTTTCTGCTATGGAAGTTGTTACATGGAAGCCTCATGAGTGCATCTGAGGGGCTCTGTCTCAACTTGAAGGAAAGATCAATAGCATCCCAGGGATGCTGATTCAGAATCTTGGTATTATCCTATTAGCAACTCCCTCAAACACTACCTCAGACTGTAATGTGTAAGAGGGTACAGAACATAGGAGACTGCTGTGCATTGGGAAATGTGCAATATTTATTATACAGAGGAAAACACAGTTCATGAAATACTAAGCAATCCTGTTTTGGCAATGAAAATTCCCATATACATATGTGTATATGCATATACATGAATATATGTGAATATATTAGAAAGATGAGTGGTATCAAAATAATATTGAACACCCGTTAAGCATTTGAAAACTACTAAGTTCAGCAAGTCAAGAAACTTCATTGGTCACCTTTCTTGGTAATGACAATCTCAGATGGTCCTATTTCTGATTTGGGCTGAAAAGCAGAGTCCACCAAATCTCCATTATGGGGGCTTGTGGACATATCAGGAGACACATAAACAGGACCCGAATCAGGACTTCTGCTCACAGCACCATCTGCAAAGAGAATCTGAAAGGGACACAAGGTCTCAGAATTCTCGGAAGCCAAGAGGAGGCCAGTCCATAATGAATACTGTGTCCAACATTTTTGGGCTCAAAATAATCTAAAGAAGAAAGGTTGATGGCAGACCTCCATGCTCTACACCAGAAGGTGCCATCAGAGGGGAGATTTGGATCTGGAGACAACAAAGAACATGATTTCATATTTTCTACCCACCTCTGTCTTGTTTCTATTTCCTACCTTTCGTTGGGTTCATATATTTTTTCTATTCTTCACCCTTATTCTATATAATTGAAAAACCATATGGATGAATAATGTTCAAACAATTATGTTTTAAAATGTATTATATTTTTGATGCCTGATTTCTTTTACCCTCTACAAAGGATGTCTGCCATCTCTAGGTATCACAGATACCCTTATGAGTACCCATATGCATAGTCTCCCTTGAGTCTGACAAGGAAGTCATCTGCCTCTGTGACTCTCATCTGATTCTTCCTGGTCTCCTCAGGAGCTTTGCAGGCTACCTGTGCAGTCCTAAGTATCAAGATTAAATTAGCATCAACCCAGACTGGCACTTGGTGGCTGGGATGAATTGGAAGTATGCTTTTAAGCACTAGAAATGTTTCACATGTCATATTCTAAATTATATTTCTCCTTTCATTCTCATTATTTTCTTCTGGAAATCCTAGGGCATATATTACCTTTCCATACCTCTTAGCTTGGTTCTCTCTTGCAAATCACCCTCCCTACTACTTGGCCATTCGAAATTACTTTTAATTTTTAAGAACTCTTGATTTTTTTTCCCACAGCAGTTTTATACTTATTTTTAAACTATATTTTACTTATTCATTCCCCTCTCTATCCCTACCTGTACCCCACTCTGTATATGTCATGGCACATATATGAAGATCAGATGTCAGCTTTCCAGAGTCTCTTCCTTCCTTCCTTCCTTCCTTCCTTCCTTCCTTCCTTCCTTCCTTCCTTCCTTCCTTCCTTCCTTCCTTCCTTCCAACACGTGAGTTCTTGAGATCAAGCTCAGGTCATCACACTTGGTGCCCTTACCCACTGAGATATCTCACTGTCATCATAGCAGTCAATTTTTTTAAAATAGAATGTTAACTTCTTGAGTCTCTGTCTATATTATTTTTTCTCATTTAAAATTTATGTTCAAGTATTTATTGTTAGGTGATTTAAGAAATACTGAATCTGTCATTTACTTTCTTGGGATTTCTTAGATGCCTAGTCTTGTTTCTTATTCGTGGCTCTTGATGGTGTAATGTCTGTCTAGAGAAGCCCTTCCCTATATACCATATATATTATTTGCATCCTGGCTTTCATAGACAGCACCCCCTTCACTATGCTCCTTTTTGTCACTTTAAGGTACCCTTGCATTTTATTTGTGCCTCCCATGTGTTGTAGTGTTTCTCTTTACCATAGTTCAATTGTCTTTTACTTTGCCATGGGGAAGGTCATTTAAATACTATAGACCTGTGTGGATCCATCCAGCATATACTTGATAACGGTGCCCTGGCTGGTGATAACCCTTGATGCCTCCTGTTCCACGGGTGGCATCACTGCTTTGTAGAATTCATAGTGCTTCATCCTCTGGGGGTAGCTCTGACGGATCATGATGTCCCAGGTGGGCTCTTCATCTGCCATAGGACGAGCTTAAGAGACAAAAGAGAATAAAGCTATTGGTGGGTGAGTTGGGACTGGGATTTTTCTCTTCTTTCTTGTTTTTATTCTAGTATCCGTGTTCCAGGAGTAGGGAAGTTTCCTTCCAGTCATGACTTATCAACCAACAGATTGGTTCTTTGCTGACCTTTTCCACTCCAGTGTAGTGAGCAAGGCCATTTCAATAACATAGTAAATAGTACATCCTTTCTAGTGCATGCACATACTCTGGAGTCCAGAGTATGTAGGGCAAAATGATGTGGGAGCAGAATTTCAATGTCTTAGTGATTCCATTTTTCTCTGATGGCATGCTACTCTGGGTAAGGTTTTGCTCCATGGTAGACAATGCTCTGGTATCCCCTAGTTTCTCAGAGCCCCAGGCCTAAGCAACCTCCTTCAAACACAGCCTCATTCAAACCTTTTCTAACTCATCCACCATCCTTCAAAATTAACAACCCTCCATTTATCACCACATACAGACCACTCTCAGTGTCCTGCTGCTCCCTGGTAATCAAGAAGAAAAGCACTTGATAAATACCTTCCCTCAAAACCAAAGTACTACGGGGTATCTTTCAATCTGATGCAATAGCATTTGTCAATTCTTGTTATTTCTTGAGATACAGCCAAAGCAACAATGAACAGAGTTAAGAGACAATCTGCAGGATGGGAGAAAATCTTTGTGGTGGTTTGTCTAATGGAGGCTCAATTTCCAGATATATAGAAATAACTAAAAGAGCAAATAATCCAACCAAATGGGAAAATGAACTGAATAGATACTTTCCAAATGAACACATACATGAAAAAAATCTTCAACATGCTTGGCTACTAGGAAAATGCAAACCAAAACTATACTGAGCTTCCATCTTGCTGTAGCCAGATGGTTATCATCAAGAAAATGAAAAATGACACCATTGGATACAGGAGGAAAAAGAATCCTTATACACTGCTGAATGGACTCAGACTCAATCCCAGATGTAGCTCTCGCCAGGTTAACAAATAAAGTATTTATTGTACTTATGTATTCATCCAAATAAGTAAGAAGCCATGTTTAGAACCAACAGAAGTAACAAACTATATAAAAATTATGGATGGGGAGAGGGTTTCTCTATTTGCTTAATGTCCACTCTTCTCATTCTCTTCATACTCACTGTATGTAGCAAGACAAGACCACATAAAAGCCATTAAGAAAGCTGCACTTCCCATCACTAGACCAAGAATAACTTCCCATCTCTGCCTCCTAGGAGTCAGCTGACCTTGGACACATTACTGCACCCCCAGAAGTCTCAACTTCTGTATTTTATAAGATGGAGTGAATACCTGTGTCATAAAATTTGTGTTTTTACATGCATTTTAAGAAATTTGACAGTGCTTCATCATAGCAAGTGGTTGAAAAATGATCATTATTGTTATGCTCATTACTTGAAAACTACCTGTTGTTCATTACCAATAAGTGTAACTGGTAAGGAAAAACACACTTTTCAATGGTGGAATTTTCTATGTGAGTTTTTGGCCCGTGCCTCCCCATCCACCCCAGTTGACATTCACCTGTAGATTCTTGCCCAATGAAGGTCAGCAGGAGCCCATTGGGGCAAGACACATTTAGGTTTTGAAAGGTGGGAACATAAGGAGCTTCCTGTACAACCATCTCTGGCTCTACTTCTTCCTGTAAATTATTCTGTACATGAATAAGAGCTTGTTATTTTCTAAATGAGACACCTTTATTTTGCTCAAGCAAGGGTTTGTCAAACAATGCAACTGCAAGTAAGTAGACCCTGCAACCGATTCTAAAAAAGATGCAAGAATCTTCACGGTCATCAAACTTTTACTCTACTTGCTAACTGGCATATAACCAGATGTGACAAATAATAGTATCAAATGTAACATTTTCCCCAAGAGAAGGCAGCATTGAAGTTAACAGAGGTCATTGGGAAAAGATTTATTGAGCAAATGGACTGAATTGGGATTTGAATGGTGCCCCTATTTGAATGTGTAGAATATGGGCAATACTATGTTGCATTCTCCTAAACTCAGATGGTGCAACTTGATGCTCAAAATGATGGGATCAAATAGGTCTTTGAGTAACTGATTAAATCCCAAGGTTTGGCTTTCATGATTGAGACTGAGGTCTTTATAAAAAGGCATTGCACGGAAAAGGTTCACTTTTTCTGTACAGTGGCAGAACACAGAAGGTAGCATCTGCAGGAACTTGCTCTCACGAGACATAGAGTTGGCCAGCACCTGCCTTTGCACTTCCCAGCCCAAGTTTGAGCAATTAATTTCTACTGTTTGTGAATTACTTAGTCTACAATATTTTGAAATAGTAGTTAAAAGAGTTTAAGGTAGTGTTGAGGAAACCAGCAACCATATTGGTGTGTATGTGTATGTGGTGTGTGTGTGTGTGTGTGTGTGTGTGTGTGTGTGTGTGTGTGTGTGATAATAATTAAAGAAGAAGAGACCAGGTATTTGAAAGAGAGGTTGGGAAGAGACATGGGAGGACTTGGAGGAAGGAAAGAGTGTAGGGAAACAGTGCAATTTCATTTCAATTTTTAAAAGTCACATTGAGGTAGAAAGGTTGGAAATCTTCAGCCGTGTTCATCTACCTTCTTCTCTTCTTCTTTCGGATGTTCCTCTTCAATAACAAACTCTTTGGGTTTCTCTTTGCCCTTTCCTTTCGGCTTCCCTTTGCCTTGAGGAACCGTCACTATAGTGGGAACCACAGTTGCAGTCAGAGCTGATGGGATGTTCATCATTGTGTCCAAATTGGGATCTGTAACCTCTAGAAACAGGGAAAGGGGAAAACGAGAAAATTAAATATTCCTATTTCACATGCTTGTTAAATGACACATCTAAAAACTTGGTTCAAGTTAGCATTAACTTTTACCATGTGAATCATGTTTTGCCATTCGGATATATTTCAGAGAAAACATAGTTACCTTGAAAATCAGATCATCGTTAGAAAATCTGAAACACTTAATGCTTTAGTGTGGTTGATAGTCATTGTCTCACATATCCTCGCCTTTCTGGCTGTTGTGCACTCTGCTAATGTTCTCTTTATTTGTGAAATAGAACTCATAAAAAATCCTGAAAGTCCTAGATTCACAGTAGTAAGACCAGCACCGAGACAAGTGAACCCAAGGTCACACTGAACACAAGCTAACACAAACAAGGAAATCCAACAAAGACATAGATTATTTTTGTCTAAGGTGAGTGAAGTAGTTTTATTGTAGGCAATCTACTATCTTCTGGGTTTTAAAGGTTTGGCAGTCCTAAAGGGCTGATGAACAGTGATACTCTGTGTGTATGTGTTCCAGAAGACTCCTTTTATCTTGTCATCTGTTCTCCTGCAAAATCCAGCATGTCTCTTCTTTGGCCTCTACATACCTTTCTGGTCAATTTAATACACCCCCCCCCCCCCCCCCCCCCGCAAACTCATTCATACATTTAATCCTGCAGCTACTTCCAGGCCCCAGGTTTTCTATGTTCTCAGGTGGCCATCATACTAATTACTCATAGAATTTAAACAAATGCCCAGGTCTTCCTCTGACGTACTGAATCAGTTTCACAGGGGAGGAGGCCCAGATAGGTAAGTGTGTGAAATACTATTTGACTGTTATAAGCTATCTGATCTGTGCATACATTAGATGTTATCTATCTTGCTCACTTCGAGGACTCCAAATGCCATTTATGTGTTGACTCTACAATGGCCATAGTAGGCATGTCCTTTCTTCTCAGCTCCAGATCCATATTTCTGCTCTTAACCACCTCTTGGTGTGGTTTCAGAGACATTTCAAACTGTTTGGAAACAAGGGTATGATGATTCATGGTAATCTGCAGAAGAGGCGCACAGTCATAGAGTTTTAAAGCTAGATGGCAGAGGGATCATCTATTGATTTTTCAATGTTTAAAAAATACCTACTATAGGGTTGGGGATTTAGCTCAGTGGTAGAGCGCTTGCCTAGCAAGCGCAAGGCCCTGGGTTCGACCCTTAGCTCAAAAAAAAAAAAAAAAAAAAAGAAAGAAAGAAAAGAAAAGAAAAATACCTACTATAGTTATATCCCTTTACAGATGTTAGGAATCCACAGATTTCTTAGCTGGTTCTAGGTAAAGTGACATGATATTTTGTGGTTTGAAAGAAAAGAGCTTCCAGTTGGAAAATTCGTTTCTTGGAAGTGGAGCTGAGATATCCTCCAAGATGTGCAATGAACAGCTCCTTTTAGACCAGTGTTCTGAAGGACACTGGCACTGAAGTTCTAGTATCACAGGACTCATAGAAATATTATTCTGTAGAAACCCAAGAGGACTCCCCAGAAGACCACGTTTTCCTTGCACCAAACTTACAGAATTACTTTCATGGACTAGTTAATAAAGATCAGAATAAACATATGCGTGTAGAAGTGACTATGTAAAAAATTACACAAATGATAAAAGGAATTTGAAAGTGAAAGCACTGCTATTTGATGTAGAGGAAAAACTGTACGTGTACACATCCATGTGCGCATGCATCCTCCCCCCCCACACATACACACACTCCATACACCACATATCTCCACATTGCAGGGAAAAAACTATGTGAAGCTTTAAATCAGAACAGGCTTGTTTGCTGACAAGTGTACCAGCTGAGGATGTCAGGGACTGCCATCCTGGGACAGTTCCCCTGTGGTGTGCATTGTGTTCCTCTCACCTGGTGCCATCCCGTTTGCCCCATAGTAACTTATTGAGAGGCAGATTCCATTTTCTAAGGTGCCGGAAAATGATCCAAACTTGCTGACAACTTCATTCTTTGCCTGCGGTCTTTCTAAAAGACAAAATTGTATCAAGGATACATTTCCATTTTTCTCCAGAAGTGTAAGCAGAATTCAGTGGGAATTCTGAGAATGGGGTCTTAGCTATTCTAATACCATCAATTTAAAAAATAATTGATTTGTCTCTTACCAAGGACTCAGGGAAGTGAAGCAGAGTTTCAGGGGTGGAACATGAGACTCGTGTTTGAAGGGCTTTGGGTCAAAATGAAGAAAGGATATAAACCAGGTAATGGCTTAGCCATATGCTGGTTATCGATCTGAGACCATTCACATGACTTTTCAAATGAAAACCACCAGGTCAGTCCAAGTTTCTTCACATTTAAAAACACTTCCTTAAATCCCCACATTTATAATCCCTTATATTTTTAAACACAATTTAAAATGGTTTTAATCAAGCATAAGTTTTAAAAGAAAATTTGTTAAAATGTGCATTCTTGAGGCATATGTGAAGGATCACAAACTTTCTATTTTATTTCCATTTTATTATCTGCTCCATCATCATATAATAAAAATGGGACAGTGTTGGGTTAAAATACTCTAATCCATGAAGAGATTACTTCCTGACTGAGAATTTTTAAATACCCAGTGGGAAAACAACAGAAAAAGATAATGCTTCATGAGAATGAATCCATAATTCACAGTCTGTGAGGAAGCTGTGGCTTGTTCTGCTTCTCTGATCTTCCAGCATTCACCCCAATGCCCAGCTCCAGGTTTGTTTTTATTAATAAGACCCTTTAGGATTCAGGCTACATCTGACACCCAACGTTCGTGGTATGAATTCACGAAAAAGCTGCTTGCCTGTGGCCTTTTGGGTCCCAGCTCAGACCCGAGCTACACATTGCCGGTTGTGGTAGCACACTAGTTAGATTTCCTGAGGCAGAGGCAGAAGGATACCGAGTTTGAGGCCGGCCTAGGAGGCTTGCTAAGGAGAAGCTTCAGCCAAACCACAAACGCTGGCGGTGGGACCATGGAGGCAGCAGCTGCTGCTCTGAGTTGCTGGCTCCTTCTCATCATGTTGGTGACTCTGGAGATGCTGCTGCCTGGGACAAAGGGCTTATTGCTGTTTGTTCAGAGAAGAATTGCCCGGACCATCATGTTACAAGAAAGCATCGGCAAAGGTCAGTTTGGAAAAGTTTGGCAAGACGAATGGTGGGGAGAAATTGCTGTGAAGATTTTCTCTTCTAGGGAAGAACGTTCATGGTTCTGAGAGACAGACATTTATCAGACTGTGATTGCTCCAAACCACAGAGGAGGCACAAAAAAAAAAAAAAAAAAAAAAATTCTACAGGGAACCATGACCATGCCTATCAGCAACTTTTAAATCTTCAAAAGAATGACGGGACCCCACAACGATGATTTTACATGGATTATGGTAAAGCCATTAAGCTGATTAACACCATGGAAAGATCAACTTTGGACTACAAACTGCTCAGGACAATTTCAAGATGGTTAGCTGAGATGATCCAGATTCACAGACAACTCAAGGACTTGAGACAAGCTCTACATTTTCCCATTATGCAGAGACTGGACAACAAATGATACAGCTACCTCTCCCAGGACTTGACAATTAACACAAAAATTTTCTTTTCAGGATTCCCTAAAGATGTCTTCAACCCCAGAAAGCAGGCAGTAATTTTAAGAAAATGACGCCCACATTTCCAAGAGGTGGGATGGGAGGCTTTTGGCTGTTTAATGACTTATGGATATTGTCATTGTTTATGATGGTTGGTTACAAGTTGTTAATTATTAAAGGTCAGGAAAAAAGCTCAACAAGGAGATTAGATTCAGAGTTTTTGTTTAAAACAAAAAGAAAAAGAAAAAAGAGAATATAGATATGAGGTAGATCATTGAATCTACTCTAAGAAAAAAGATAAAGAAATAATAGGATAAATGGGTAGATCATTGAATCTACTCTAAAAAGAAAAAAGGGAAGATAAAAAATGACAAAAGGTAGATTATTGAATCTATTATGAAAAGAAAAAAGAGAGAATATGGATATGATAAGATAAAAAGGGAGATTATTGAATCTACTTTTAAAAAGGAACTACTTGTTTTACATAGGATAAGTAATGAAAATTTTTTGTATGAGTTTATCAAATGTTACTGGACTGGACATTTTTAATATATATAATGGAGTTTTTCATCTGAATCTGTCAAATGTTAATGGACTAAACATTGTTAATGTAATTCTTGACTGTATATATTGTATGGACTTATTGGATATAGTTTTTCTTGTATTAGTTATAAGCTTTTAAAAATTTTAGACAAAAAAGGGGAAATGTGATGATATTGTATTCCCCAAAATACTGTGTACCCTAATAAACTTATCTGGGGTCAGAGAACAGAACAGCCACTAGATAAAGAGGCCAGAGAATGGTGGCACACACGCTTTTAATCCTATCACTTGGGAGGCAGAGATCCATTCGGATCTCTGTGTTTAAAGCCACACTGGAAACAGTCAGGCATGGTGACTTACGCCTTTAATCCCAGGAAGTGATGGCAGAAAGTAGAAAGGTATATAAGGCTCTAGGACCAGAAACTAGGCTGGTTAAGCTTTTAGGCTTTGAGCAGCACAGTTCAGCTGAGAGGCATCCAGTCTGAGGAAACAGGATCACCCGAGGAACTGGTGAGGTGAGGAAGCTGTGGCTTGTCCTGCTTCTCTGATCTTCCAGCATTCACCCCAATACCCGGCTCCAGGTTTGTTTTTATTAGTAAGACCCTTTAGGATTCATGCTACAAGTCTAGGAGGAAATATTTGCTAAAGGCACATATGACAAGGGGCTGTTACATAAAACATACAAGAACTCTTACCCAGCAATAGCAAATAAGCTGATGAAGAAACATCCCAAAGCCCTCTACAGACACCCAACCAAAGAAGACACACAGATAAGAAATAAGCACATGAACAGGGGTTCAGTGTCACATGTCATCAGGGAAAAGCAAATTAAAACAACGAGTAAAACTAGGTACCTGTCAGAATGGAGAAAACCCCAAACAGAGACAACACTGAAGACTGGGATGATTGGAACAACCAAGCTCAATTCAGTGCTGAAAGACAGTTTGGTGGGTCCTTAGAACACACTATCTTACTGTATAGCTCAGCCACCACGCTCCCTGCTATTATCCAGAGTAGTTAAAATGTATGCCCTCACAAAAGACCATGGACGGACAAGCATGGCATTTTCATTCATAATTGCCCAAATGCGGATGCATGCAAGGTGTCCTCCAGTTGGACAGAGGATAAATAAACTGGAATATCCAGATAATCATGTATTATTTAGTAATAAGAAGGTATAAAATAGGCTGGGAACATAGCTCAGTTGTAGAACACTTTCTAGAACATGCAAGGTCCTAGTTTTAATTCTTAGTCACACGCACGCACGCACGCACGCACGCAAGCACGCACACACACACATACACATGCACACAAAGAATAACGAAAAGAACTATTGTGTCCTGAAAAGACATGGTAGAAATTCGAATGTGCAGTATCAAGTAAAAAAAAAGCCAACTAGAACACATGTTCAGCAAAAGACAAATTATGGAAAATAGAAGTACTTGGAGTTTTAAATGCATACAGAAGTCTTACAAAGCATTTTCTGTGATTTAAAAACATTGTTCCCAACTAAACCTTGTTCAGTGTTCAACAAATGAAGTGAAAGTGAGTGGTGGTCATGGTTAAGATTCAACTTGATTTCTAGGAAAATCAAGTGGAAAAAAACAAAACAAAACAAAACAAAACAAAACAAAACAAAAAAAATAAACCCCAAACAAAACCAAAACCCAAACATCTTGAAGCTCAGGGGAAGCATTTAAACACAAACAAGTTAGGGAGAAGATGTAAGCGATAGGGAGGCAAAATCTTACAAACTGCATCATGGGGGGAAACAAGGAACAAATGAAGGAAGGTGTGCAAAAACATTTAATGAAGACAAGCTCCATAACTAAGCCAGATTCGGGGAGACCAGGCATGTGGGGTACATGCTCCCACAGATCCCATCAGAGGAGACTGAGGCAGTAAAACTAAATGGGTCACAAAAGAAATCCCCCATCAAGAGGCAAGAAGTGAGCACAGCTCGCAGGCAGCAGGCACCGCTCTTCTTTTTCTGCCAGTTTATCTGCTGAGGCTGCTCACATCAGAAGCCAACACACTTTTTCTGAAAATGGCCAGACAGTGAGTACTTTGGGACATGCAGGCCATGTACAGTCTTTCTCACATACTCTCTGCTCTTCTATGGAACACTGCTCTACAAATATCAAATCTATTCTTAGTCTAGGCATCATCTAGAACCAGATCTTAGCTCAAACCTGGGCCAATGTTTGCAGGCTGGAGAAAATTAAAGCTGAAATGAACACATGGTAATCTTAGCAAACAAAAGATAATCAGGTTTATTAGCGGTAAAGCTAAACACCAACCGTTATTTAACCATGCAAAAAGGACATTTCTAAATAAATCATGGACTTATATATAGATTTGTTTATTAACTTTTATAGAAATCACCTAAAAATAAAATCATTTAAATAAGAAACTGGGAAATACATGTATATTAATGATACATTATTAAATAATTTAAAAATCTTGTTTTCAAAGACTACTTAATGAATGGGAAAATGCTTATATTGATACACTAAGACAGAATGAAACTTTGAACACTGAGTATCACGGAGGTGGTAGAATTAGAACTATTAGCTTCTTTTAATATTTCAAATATATATATACATATACATATACATATACTGAGTGTGTATGGTTTATGCATGTGTGTGTGGATGAGCACAGCTGTGCATGAACTGGTTTGTGCATGTGTGGAGGCCAGAGGTGGACCTCAGGTGCTGTCTTCTATTGCTCTCTGTTTTATTGTTAGAGACTGGGTCTCTCACTAAACTTGGGGCTCACTCATTGGTTAGACTGCTTGGTTAGTGAGCAATAAGGATACTGCCATGTCAGCTTCCCGGTGCTGGATTGTAGGCGTGTATCAAAGCTCATGGCCTTCTATGTGGGTGCAAGAGTTCTGAACTTGAGTCGTCATGATGGCACAGCCATTTACAATTTTACCAACTGAGCCATTTCCCCAGCCCCATTTAATATATTTTAATGAGCTATTCAAGTAAAATTGTTTTCTGTGCTAACTTTCTGGGTAAATTCAACGTCTCAAGCATTGTGTTCTTGAATTTGGAAAGTATCAGCGTAATTAAACTTATAGGCAAGACTTAGTTATTAGTCCTATCACTAAGTGGATTTGAAAAATTTCTTAACATTAACTCATCTCCGTGTGCAGTTATAACTCGTGTCACTTTGGCTAAGAAGCAGTTAATTGCTCCAAGTGGCATTGCCTTGAGATACTATCGGGAGGTTTCACAGTACTGGGCAGCCACTTGTACCTTGTGTCTCTATTTAGGTAATAAACTCATGGCAAAATTAGTGATTTTTTTTTAAAAAAAACTTTGTCTTTGAAGCCTAAGAAATTGGTGTTATAAAGCAAAGCAACTGGGAAGCGCAGGAAGGAGACCCCATTGCTTGCAGTGCGGGGACCTGTAAACCACAGACAGGATCAGTTGGAGAGGCGCTGAGGTCAAGTCTGCACGAATCAAGATTAAGGTCAGAATGGACATCGCACACAGTGTTGCTCTATCAGTTTAGCTCGCCTAGCTCTTTGCTATGACTACAGAAACCGGAACCAGAGCTCCTGTCGAGCAGCAGCAAGATGAGTCAATGGCCAACTGCAGATGTGCTGTGCACGCGGCGTCTATGCTCGGTACCTTAGGGAAGACAAACATAAGCAGGACAGCAAATGCTGCAGGTGGTACCTGTAAAACCTGCATGTGTTGAGTGCAAGGGATGCTTGTGTGGTTCTGTCGGGACTGGTCTGATGCACTTTGTGCCGTACCACAAAGGTAAAGACACTCACTCATTCCAGCGTTTTGTTTAACTTTTTCCTCCTCCTCCTCTTCTTCTGAAGAGTAATCCTCTTCCTTGTTCTTTTTCACAATTTCCTTCGGGTCTTTCAGGTGAATTATAAAATTGTGTTTATCTTTTTTTACTTTCACTTTGATAAAAGTTGGGCCTGAATAAGAAACATAGGATAGAAAGGTGGGTTGATTGAAGATACTATACATGCGCCTTGACAAAATACTAGTAGAATGCAGCACAGAATCAGACAGGGATTGAGAATGTCTGGGACTCAGCAACTCTATACAAGGATGCGTAAGACGGATGGACAAGGAGGTCTTTGCAGGCCTTCTCCTCACATGTCAAACCAAATCACACAGAGAAAACACATCATCTGAGGTAGTGAATACTACTCAACTCTGATAAATCAAATGAGCTAATTAACATGAGAAGTTTGAATATTATTTGTATACAATAATATATAATGCACACACACGTGTATGTGTATGTGTGTATACACACACGTGTGTGTTTGTGTGTGTATACACACGTGTGTGTGTGTGTGTGTGTGTGTATTTGTGTATCTCAAACCAGCCTCAAATTTTTGACTCTCCTGTCTCAGCCTCATGAGTGCTGATGTCACAAATGTGTTTTAGCATACCTGACATCTTTAGAACTGATTATGGCACTATGATGACAGCCATAGTTATGTGTGTGTTCCAGTTATCATTACTCTGCAGGTCGTAAGCCATTTCTAACAGTCCACTCTCTCTTACCAGTGTTCTCATTTGCTTTCCCCACCTCTCCCTTCCATCTCCCTTTTAAATTCAGCCTTACATTTTCAACTGTGGCTTTGGTGTCTCTTAAGATTGATAGGATTAAGATGAAAATACTGTATTTTCTATGAACCATCTGAAGTTTATATAAACTGTTCACATATGCAAGTCTCAGTAAGAGCTAAAATACCAGTGGCAGGTCCCCTGAGCACTGTGCTGCACAGCGCAAGTCAGAAACTCAAAGCATATGTTTGCTCTCTAACATGACAGAGTGTGTTGTAGTTAATATTATTAATTAACCTATTTACTTATTATAGATGATAATATACCATCTACCATTAATGTGTAAGTACTTAAATATTTTTTAACAATTAGGATGTTCCTATCAACAAGTTAGGGCAAATTCTGAGTTGGCTGATTCCTTGCAGACCAATTATAGCAGAAGCATGTGAACTCTGAAAATGTAATGTAGTGTAAACATGAATGGAGTGGGCAGTCACCCACCACACTCAGAAGAGTACAAAGGCTCGTGCTGATCTTAAAGGCAGGAACATCTTCCATGACATTAACAGCTCTTACACATGTACCTCGTTCAAACGTGGTCTTCTCTACTTCAATCTGCCCCCCATCAGATGGATACAGATAGTAATTTTCCCCTGAGATTTGGATGGGTACATCTCCCATATTGTATCCTCGGAACTAGAAGAGAACACATCATGACTGAGTATGGAACTGCAATTGACAATAATCAGCTTACTACAGTTAGCCAACTACCAGTTCCATAGGCTTAAATTTTTTTAAATTAAACAATTATATCCATTTTGTTACTAATTTTCTTTAGTGTTAGAGACACCCTGCTTCAGTGTCTGTGAGGCTGGGATTACAGGTGTATGCCACTATGCTCAGACTCTCTAGAAATGTCTAATGTATTATAATTAGCAGGATTTGAAGAAGTTTATGATGAGGGCTTGAGAGATCACTCAGCAGGCATGGCCTGTTGCTGCTCTTGCAGAGGACTGAAGCTGAGCTCCCAGTGCCTCTGTACTTCCTATAACTTCAATTCCATGGGGGGATCTATCGCCTTCTTCTGGCCCCTGTGGGTACTCACACACACACACACACACACATATAAAAATAAATAAGTCTTTTAAAACAGTCTGTTATTAATACTCATCTGAGCATTTATAATCTAGTCCAAATGAAATCATGCTCTATCATCAAACTGACATGAGGAGAGATCAAGTTCACTAATTGTCTTTTCAAAGTGCAGTAAAATACTGACACTTGATTCTTTAGGAGGGCATATGTAAAGGGCATTTTTAAGCAGTAGATGTTGCTACTACAGCTGCAGGGGATTCAGATGCATCTTCAAACTCTAGAGTAACTGGGCTGGAGTGGTAGCTGAAAAGACTAGACCAGGACATTTCTCTCCAGCTTTTTTCCTGACTGGTTTTTCTTATAAGTAGACACCTGAGAGAGAATCAGTAAAGAGGGGGTTTAAGCAAAGCATGTAGAGCAGAAATGTGGCACCCTGCACAGTGGCATCTATGTAAACTCAGCAAATCCAGCCTGCTGAGTTGATATGTGCAGCTGTCCACTTATGTTTTTAATGTTTAAAATATTAAGCCTTTGGGACAAACTTCCATCTTTACAGCCCCTGGCAATCTAATTTCATGATAGGAAAAGCAGGCCTGAAGGTGTTCCCATTTTGGTGTTTAGTTATACAGAAGAGACTTGATTCTAGACAGAAATAGAAATTCAAGTCTAGTCCATAGATAGTAGGAAAAAAACCTTCTTTTCCCCAAACTGTTACAAGTACCCCAAAGAATTTTCAGAGTTGCTTTACCGGGTAAACTATCTCAGGTTCAGGAAGTGGGACAGACTCCTCAATCGTTTCCGGGATCTTCACTGGCTCTTCCTTAGGTTTCTCCTTGGAAGGAGGTTTTTTCTTCACAGCCTTAGGCTCTTCTTTCTCTACCTTATCCTTGCCTTTCTTTTTACCGACTTCTTTCCCTTTCTTTTCTGCTTTCTTTTCCTCCTTCAGACGCTCCTCCTCTGCTAACCTCTCCTGTTCTTCCTTCCATGCCTGCAGACACATCAAACAGGGATTTTGAAAAAGATCAAATGGGAGTTGCATTTGGATTAATTTTGGAGGAAATTTAGTATGATGTTTCTAAGTGTTATTTCTGGCATTTTGAAACATTGAGCCAAGAACCTTGTGGTTGTCTTTGTCCCTTTTTCACTCCTAAGTTCTATACACTCGCCCTGTCTGTCTCCTTGGAGACATCTCTTCCATTCTGTTTCTTCTCCAACTTTTTGGTATAAGTTATACTGTTCTGATTTTTATTGTCTTTAGCTTGGACCATGGCAGCAGCCACTCTAGTGGTCTGTCTCCTTTCCTTCAATTCTCAGTTTATATCCTAAATATACTTGATCAGCAGAAAGGTAGACTACCCAGAGAAGCATTCCCAGCTCAGGATATTTCAAAAAGGATGGACAAAATGCATTTTTAAAAAAAGTTGTGAGTTTTCAAGCATGTTGGTAAATACTTGCAATTTCATCACTTGGAAGTCTGAGGGAGAGGATTAAGACAGTGCGGATACATAGTCTTGAATAAAACAAGTTATGAGTTGATATTAGTTCACAAACAAATTCGCAAAACACAAGGAACTAAGCCACTTTGAATAAAATCTGAACAAAAACTTTGAAAGTATATCTGTGAAGATTACTGACAAGGGACTTATGAAATAAGAGTTATAAAACAAGTCTAGGTACTTAAAATGAACTATCAAAAGTATAAGCAAGAAAGTAGGGGGTATAAAAATGCCAAGGTGAGCTCAATAGTCCTTTTGGAATTAAGGCACAGCTTTTGAAAAGACAGTATTTGGACAGACACTGGCTAAGCCATTTTTAGAACTGATGATAGACATTGATTCCAGTATTCAAAAAGGTCAATAAACCCAAGCAGAAAATAACAGTGGTGTGCTGATCCCAGCTCATACTGATTTAATGAGTTTACTGATAAGTCTCTGGGAATTTTATGAGATAGTTGTTAAGCAAAGCCACCATCAGAAAGGTCATATAAGTACAATGTTCAAAACAAAGGCAACAATTGCTCAAAACGCACTGATTTGTAATTATTGTATTAGATTTCATTATTATCTGTGCTATATATTAGAAACATACTATATAGTAGTATACAGATCCACACTGCTCCCAGCTAAGTTTTTCACAATGCCACATTGGTAGCTTGAAATCAGCCACCGCTGGAGTATTTACATTACAGATATCAGCAAATGTTACAGCATGGAGACTGATTGACTATTGATTAACTGCGCTAAAAACATCAATGGGTAGAATGTTAGAAATAAGGATTCAACTGAAGTGCCTTTAACCACCACAATGTCACTGGAGTAAATGAGAAAATAGTCTTTCAGCATTCAAATTCTCTTTCTTGATTCTGAAAAATTGCTCTTGTTATTGACAAATAAATGGAACATGCCCTTTTGTTGTTTTGTGTTTGTCTCATTAACATAAATGAAAATGTCAATCAGTATTAATAGTGGAATTATAAATAGTGGAATTATACTTGTTACTTGTAAATATAGGCTGTGTAAGGATACGATAACTTAGTAAACATCCATGAAAGCATATGTGAAGTATTAATTTGCTAAGTGGACTTTGCAATGAAGATTACTATAAGATTTGTTATTGTTTATAAATTACACAATAAATTGGCCACCAGTGAGATTTACTGGAAAGTTATTTGTGTACATATATGCACACTTTTTTTTTTTGCTAGAGAGTGACTGCTAAATGCTTACCAGACGATCACAGAATGTTTTCAAAGCAGCTAAAGAGAAAAGATAAGCTGTCTACAAAGGAATGTAAAATGTGATAGTTTATGAACATCTATGATGTCAGCAAAGAAAAGGGAGACTGATGTCTTGAGAATCCTGTGTGGAAATGAAAAACTCAACCCAAAATTGTATAAATAAAAAGCTATGTTTAATGAATAGGGGCAAAATGAAGCCATTTTCAGATAAGTAACAACTGACTTTAATAGAAACTGTAATATTATGATATAATAAGAACCAGATATTTGGTCTTCATTCCTGGATCCTGGCACAGAGCTCTCAAATCCCCTGGAATTTCATGAGTGATAGGACTGTCTTTTGTTCTAATGAGGCAACTCTTGGCAAACTCGTAGATAGTTTCAGAATGGGATAGAAGCTGATCACCAGAAAGATCAAACCCCAGTTAGAAGCTGGGAACTTTCGGAGCCTTCCCCCTCCCCTCCCTGCAACCTTCAAGGATGAGAGAGGAGCAGCAGATGGATTTAATAATTGATCATACTTACATGATGAAAAAATCCACAAAAACTCCTAAACCACACAGTGTGGAGAAATTCTGCATTGGTAAGTGCATCCATGTTCTGGGAAGGTGATGCACCACAGGAGCAGACGTCACAAACCAGAGCAAACCTACACTTACCCATAAACAGGCAAATAGAACACCTCCGTACATTTGTGCACGTGTGCTTGTGTATGCTGGAACTTAACAAACTCTGACCTTTCTTATTCCAGGAACTAAAGAGATAGCACAGGAAAATAATCTTGGATGATCCCAGAAGCACATATTACTTTTGTATTTAAGAGTTCAAATACGAATATGTGAACAAAATCAAACATTTTCAACAAAGGTAAGGAGAAAACCACTGTGAGCCAGTTACTATCCTGAGTTGTGGTTGTGTGAAAATAGTAAGATATAAATTCTCTTGAAGACTTGTCACATGCCAGCTGTGAACACCCAGATCCTTTCATGGAGGCTTCAGTCATCTCTGAGATTTTAGTCAAAAAGATTGTTTTGTGTGATGAATGCAAACCCTCTGTCTCAGGATAACTTTGGACTTGTGATTGATCTGTGATGTTTGTCTTTTCTTGGATTACCTTGAGAGAGCCTTCTAAAACGAAAGGGATCTTCTCTTTCTCTTTCTCCTTTTCTTGTTCTGGTACCTCTGTTTTGCTGACCCCTTTGCTACCTAGAATCAGAGGAAACCAAACTTCTAAGCAACTCTGGAGAGGGAGGTATCACAGAAAGGATGAGTCTCTGGGCTAGCAGGGACTTCAAAGGCTACCAGCGCCAGCTCCTCATGTATTCACCTCTAAATTCTCTCTTGCCATCTCCAGAGCTACACCTGAGTGGTGCAGAGCCTTCGGAAATGGCATCTCACAATGCATTCACAGTGCCTTGATATGCTGTTTGAATCCCTCTCCATAACATATTTGCCTAATTAGTCTTCGGTTAGTAGCCCCAAACCACAGGAACACACCTAATGTTCCCTCCCACACTGAGGTCCTTCCTTGTCAGGGTTGTCGTTCTGTCTTCTAAACATTCTGACATCTTTTCTGACAGGAGCAGACTCAAGGCAACACCTGCCAGGTACATTCCAAGCCAAAGTAACCAGGTTATGGCTCTCTGCTGCACCTAGATACTGAGCTTTTTGTTTGCATGGTAGAATTAAAGAGGTAGTCAACACTTTCCCTGCCAGTAGGTAAGTACACAGTCAGCCCTCCTTTTATTTCTTACACAGCTCCACTTATGACACTAAGAACTTGGTGAAGTCTTGTTGGGCTCCCATTGGAAAAAGCTTAGTTACTGATAATATAAGTGTTTTGCAGGATACCAAAGTATTCCTTATCAGTGTGATTTAGGTTTTACTTTCGAGTCAGGCCATATACAAACTCTTCTGGTAACAAAAAGAGGTTGCAAAATTTTTAGAAGTTTCATAGCTTGTTCTCCTTATGATGTATTATTTTAACTTCAGATATCATAAATAATATTACTAGCACAGAGAGTTTCTTTTCTACAGACTGTGAAATAGTATACTTTCTAGATGAACTCTGTATTTTACTTCTTAATTAGTCAAGTGTCCTCCTTAAAAATTACCTGCTCTCTGTTACCTTCTTTTTTCTTCCCTAGTGGGCCCAAAGTTCTAGAAATTACCCAAGGCTTAGAGATGAGCAAAATAAAAAATATGCACTGATCTAAGATCTGGTCAGGTCCATGCCATAGGTATCTGCGAAACTCTCCCCACTTGCCTGTAGATTCCTACCTCCAGATGGTCTTTGGGTGGTTTGAAGAAGGTTCTTGATTTAGTTTTGCTGTTAGACTCTATGATTATCCTGTTGACACTCACTAGCTCTGACTACCTCACGCACTGTCAACAAATTTAGATGGTGGAACCCACTGATTCTATCAGTAAGGACATTAGCATTTCCCTAACTCATCCTGTTTGAACTGTATATAGGACTGTGACAAACATTCCTATGTGTGACTCAGGTTACAATGCCATCACATTTGAAATGCAGCTGTTCCATTTATTAGAGAAAGTGAAGACTCACAGGCATTTGGGGGCAACCCTTTCTAGTCTTGGAATGTTCAGGCTTGACATTAAGAGAAGAGAATGCCTTGAGGCCTAATTCTATGAATAAACGCACTGGTTACTTACTTTTAGATTTTTTGGGGGTAAGAACCTTGCTAGAAGAAATTTTGGCAGCAGACATTTTCAGTTCTAGCTCAATCTTGGCCCTGTTGACTTCTTCGGCCATTTTGGCTTCCTGGTATTTCGCTTCTTCCTCTGTGACCCAGTCTTGAATGGATTTTGCAATGAGTTCTAAATAATTCCTAGATGAGACAAAGATGAGAGGATGGGACGAGTCCCCACTAAAGCCTGTGAGCACACAGGTACTGTCAGTGTGAATGAACCCTTCAACAATGGAATGACTCGGAACTGCCCAGATGGCAAAGAGGTCAGAGGTAGATCTTTGCTGAGCATCTGAAAAATGCCCACTTCTGTTCACAGATAAAGATATGAGGACAGTGGGGCCTTTCCACTCAAGTAAAGGACTAAAGACTTTTTGGAAAGGTGTACTTTTTAAATTTATGTGTATGTGTGGGTTGATGTATGCAGAGTGCCCTTTGAGGCCAGAAGAGAACATCAGATCTTTTGGAACTGGAGTTACAGATGGTTGGGAGCCTCCTGACATCGGTGCTGGAAACAGAACTCTGCTCATCTGGAAGGACAGTGGACACTCTTAACCACTCAGCCATCACTCTAGCACTAATGACTAATGACCTTGATTAACACCAAGAGAGTCAATGACAGTTGAAGAAACAATCTCTGTCAACACAGATTATTGGCATGTGATATAGTACAGTCAACCTCTTTTTAGGGTGAGTTTACAGCACATTAGAAATCCTCTTCATTGGTCACCAGCCACTACAGTCACTTCATTAACATCCCCCTTGTCTTGCTATAAAGCTTACTGGTCTTGGGGGCATCTACCTTGTAAAATCAGTTCCCTAAGCTGCTCACACATTCATGCTATTTCCAGGAAGCTGCTGCTTACTAAGAGTGAGTCATTGCTGTTTCCAAGTCTATTCAAACTATTTGTACTGATGAGAGTATTTTTTTAATTAAGTATTTATGAATGTCTAAAGAGTGCCCCCCCTCCACAAGGAAATAAATTGAAACCTTTAGGTCTGACAGTAAATACTATTTTAAGATTACATGAGAGTAAGCCTTAACAATTGAAAAGATAAATATAGATGAATAGAATACACAGGATGCAGCAGAATTTCAATATTTGTTCTTTTTCTTCTCTCTGTGTCTGCGTGTGCATGTGTGTGGTGTGTTTAGGACACGGCACACATGTGGAGGCCAGAGGATAACTTGTAGGAATCAGTTCTCTTCATCTATCAATATAGGCCCTAGGGAATCGAAGTAAATCAAATCAAGTCATCAGACAGGCAACTGCCTTCACCTGATGAACCACTTCGTAGACCTTTGATTATTTCTAAAGATATACAATGGAAATTGTGGTTTATGAATTGGGGCACTTGACACCTTCATTTAGGAAGTACCAGCCATTTCCAACTCTATGTGTCTCTAAGCAATGCCTTATAGTCTACCCAGGTTGCCACATCAAAGCTGGAATTTTAGCCCATGGTTACACTACACTGCCAGTTGAATAAGTAAAATCCTGAAATGATTCTTATTTTCTTATGATTTACAACCATTTTAAAGAAGACTGTATTTATAATAGCTTCAAAATCTGTTCTCTTTTCTCCTTCCCAGTCATTGTTCTGGCCTAATTCACTCATTTCTTCTTTGGATTGCTGCAATAGCCTCTAACTAGTCTTTCTGTTCTACCCTTGTACATTTAAATTTTACTCTCAAGTCATCAAATAGACTGAGCCTTTTCGTTTATTTGTAAGCTAGATGATCTCATTCTTAGATTTAGTACCATTCAATGACTATTTCAAATTAAGAAGTAAAGTTCTTGAGAGCTGAGGAGACGGCACGCACAGGGAACTCTGGTTGATCTCCAGAACTCATATAAAAAAGCCAAGTGTGGAGACAGAGACACCTACAATCCCAGTCCAGAGAGGCAGAAGGAGGGGACTACTGGGTGTCCCAACAGCCAGTGAGTGCCTGTCATTCAGACACATGCCAGTGAAAGGCCCAGTCTCAACAAACGGAACAGCCAAAAAACCAACGAACCAATAAATTCCAGGTACATGGTACCCGAGGAAAGGTGCCTAAGGAATGAAACCCCTGGTTGACCTCTGGCTTCCACATGCACAGGAATTCAAATACATGGAAACTTGCACGCCCCATTCATTCAGATGAACATGCACACACACAAAAAGAAAAAAAGAACAGAATTCTTACTAGTGTTTGCTGTGGGATGGTCTGTATGTCAAATTGCTGTGATTGGTCAATAAATAAAACACTGATTGGCCAGTGGCCAGGCAGGAAGTAGGTGGGACAAGGAGAGAGGAGAATTCTGGGAAGCAGAAGGCTGAGGCGGAGAGACACTGCCAGCCACTGCCATGACCAGCAGCATGTGAAGACGCCGGTAAGCCACGTGGCAAGGTATAGATTTATAGAAATGGATTAATTTAAGCTATAAGAACAGTTAGCAAGAAGCCTGCCACAGCCATACAGTTTGTAAGCAATATAAGTCTCTGTGTTTACTTGGTTGGGTCTGAGTGGCTGTGGGACTGGCGGGTGAGAGAGATTTGTCCTGAGTATGGGCAAGGCAGGAAAACTCTAGCTACAAGTGTTTGGCAACAAGGGGATATAGGCTCAGACAGAGCCAGAGCAGTATTCAGAGGAGGATGAGCAAACAATGCTTCATGGACTTTATGACCCATAGATATTTGGTCAATTAATTACTCCCAAGTGTATTCTAGTCATATTTTAAAAAGTAAAAATGCCAACATTGGATACAAATATGAGGGTCAAGGCAATTTAGCTTATCATTTAAATTATAAATGTAAACAGCTGTGCTTCTCATTGAAAACTGTCATTTTACAAATAGAAACAATATTTCTAGATAATTTCAAAATAGGAATATGTGGTGGTTTGAGAATGAATGGGAGACCAACCCCCAGCTCCCATCCAGCCTAGAGGTGAGTGACTGGGTTCATACCAGGGAGGCCTGCCCCTAGGTACCATCCCAGGGCCCCAGCCATTCCCGGGGAACACCCACCCAACTCGGCCCCAGTTGCCGGCCAGCGGGCAGGGCTCCCATGGGAAGGTTCCCCTTCTCCAAGACCCTCCCAACAGACCCTGCAATCTACATGTCCTGCTCCCACACCCATCCGCCCAAGACCCCCTCCACTTCCTGAGACTTGGAGACCAACCCCCAGCTCCCACCCAGCCCAGAGCTCTCATCTTACCCAGAGAGCTCCCATCTGGCCCAGAGAGTTCCCATTGGGTCCAGAAAGCTCGCCGCCCCCCCCCCCCCCCAGAAAAAGAGAGAGCTCTCATTGGAGAAAGAGCTGTCATTGGACCAAGAATAAACTCAGGAGACAGGGAATCTGTCAGCCCTGATTAGACCAAGAGTGGCTTTCTGAGAAGTAGAATCTGCCACTTTTCATTGGACCAAGAGAGGCTTCCTGAAATGCAGAATCTGTCAGCTCTGACTGGACCAAGAGCCCTGATAAGACCAAGAATGAATCTGTGAGTCACAGAATCAACTAGCTTGCGTTGACCAAGAGCAGCTCCCTGATCCCTGAGACACAGGAGCTGCCTGCTCCAATCAGACCAAGAGCTAAGATTGGACCCAGAAGGGCCCCCTGAGACACAGACACAACAAACACAGTGTGGACCAACAGCAACTCGCTCAGACACAGGCACCTCTTATACCTATTAGATGAGGAGATGGGCAGACGTCAAGGCAGAAGCACATACAACAACATAAAGAGCAATACAGCATTACCAGAACCTAGCCTTCCTCCAGTAGCAAGACCTGAACATCACAAGATGGAAGAAGCAGAAGAAAGCAACCTTAAGAATAACATCATGAAGAAGCTAGAGGCCTTTCAAGAAAAAATGAAAAATGAAATTGAGGAAAAGATAAACAAAAAAAGTGGAGGAAATCAATAAAGAAAACGAGAAAAAGTAAAACAAAAAAATGGGAAGAAATCTATAAAGAACTAGAGGAAAAGACAAATAAAAAAGTGGAGGAAATCAATAAATCTCTTAAAGAAAACCATGGAAAAGCAATGAAACAGGTGAGAGAAACAGTCCAAGACCTGAAAAGTGAAACAGAAACAATGAAGAAGACACAAAGAGGGAATGCTGGAAACAGAAAATCTGAGTAAACGAACAGGAAACACAGATGCAAGCATAACCAACAGAATACAAGAGATGGAAGAGAGGATCTCTGGTGTAGAGGATACAATAGAGGAAATGGATTCATCAGTCAAAGAAAATACCAATGCCAAAAAGTCATAACACAAAATGTCCAAAAAAACTGGGACACCATGAAAAGACCAAACCTAAGAATAATAGGGATAGAGGAGAATACCAACTCAAAGGCACAGAAAATATATTCAACAAGATCATAGAAGAAAACTTTCCCAACTTAAAGAAGGAAATGCCTATGAAGATACAAGAAGCCTAGAGAACACCAAACAGACTAGGTCCCCCCAAAAGGTCCCCTTGCCACATAATAATTAAACAACTAAACATACAGAATAAAGAAAGAATATTAAGAGAAGCAGAGGAAAAAGGCCAAGTGGCTTATAAAGGCAAACCCATCAGAATAACACCCGATTTCTCAATGGAGACTTGGAAAGCCCAAAGGACCTGGACAGATGTAATGCAGATGCTAAGAGACCATGGGTACCAGCATAGACTAATATACCCAGAAAAACTTTCAGTCATCATAGATGGAGTGAACAAGACATTCCAAGACAAAACCAGATTTAAACAATACTTATCCACAAAACCAGCCCTACAGAAGGCACTAGAAGAGAAAGAATGGTCTCCATGGGCTTATAGATGTGAAAGCTTAGTCACCAGGGAGTGGAACTGTTTGAGAAGGATTAGGAGGCATGGCCTTGTTGGAGGAAGTATGTTACTGGGAATGGGCAGCATTGAGGTTTCAAAAGCTCATGTCAGGCCCAGTCTCTCTCTGTCTGTTGCCTATGGATCAAGATGTAAAGTTCTCAACTCCAGTGTCATGCCTGTACCTCCTGCCATGATGGTCATGGACTAACCCTCTAAAATTATAAGCAAGCCCCCAATTAAATACTTCCTTTTATAAGTTGCCTTGTCATGGTGTCTCATCACAGCAATACAACTCTAACTAAGACAGCTTGTTAGGAGTAAAACTACTGCATTTATGTTTTTAGCATTGTAATGAAATGGTATTAGTACTTAGTAACTCCAGATGTCATACAAAATAATTAATGCATGATTTAAATGAGCAAGTATAATTTCTAAAAGAATGTAAATCGAATTATATCTTTTAAAAAGCATACCTAAGAAGTAACTAAGAAAATTCCATCTACCAAGAAGAAAGGGATCAATACTAAGACAAATATATTTGTAGAATTAAATAGTTAGAATAAAAGCACATTATTAATGAAAATAAAAGCACACGGTGGACATGTGACATGAGGGGAAAGGTATCCTGGCAGTCAGGAGCCAAGAAATGCCTCAGAGTCACACCACACAACAAGCCTTACATGAAAGATTTATTGGGAAAGACACAAGATAGTGGCTGCCTCTGCTCCAGAGAGAAGCAGCAGAGAACTAAGTAGGAGGCAGGCTTTATTTAGAGTTTCTTGGGGTGGGGGAGGTGCTTTCCAGGGTGGCCTGGTACTGGTGGGATTTTGTGACCTGATATTGGGCTTTTTTTCTTGTAGGGTGGAGCTTGGCCACCTGCATCTGGTGAGGCTGGACATGGCCATTACTGTAGTTTGGGGAACAAGATGGACATATGTGCACCTCAAAGGGCTTACACACAGATTAGATTCTTTGTAATAGCCCTAAAACTGTCAATGCTAATTCATACTAAAATCCCTTAAGAGTCAGAATCTTGGACTAAAAATCCAGGCTATTATTTGAAAGGATGCAACCATAAAACAAAATGGCATAGAAGAATGTCAGGGTAGCAGATGGGTAGAAGTTTAGAAGCTCTTATTTCTGGTGACTTTTGTGGATAGCTATTCTATGCCTGAGGTGCTGACCAGAGAATTCTTGCTACAGGGCAAAGTGTCCCTTCATTAGCTTAACGTAATTTCCCACTAATGTAGCCCTGTACAATATGGACATTTTATCCATATTGTTAAAAGTTACAATCAACTAAGAATGATACATCTGAGAACACAGATTTAAAAATGAAGTTTTAAGGCTGGGCAGCAGTGGCACACACCTTTAATCCCCATACTTGGGAGGAAGAGCCAGGTGTATCTCTGTGAGTTCAAGGCCAGCAAGATCCAGGACAGGCACCAAAACTACATAGAAACTCTGTCTTGGAAAAAAAATAAAGTTCTATACACATACTCTGCTTGTAAGAAAAGAAAGAACAGCCGGGCGGTGGTGGCGCACGCCTTTAATCCCAGCACTCGGGAGGCAGAGGCAGGCGGATCTCTGTGAGTTCGAGGCCAGCCTGGGCTACCAAGTGAGTCCCAGGAAAGGTGCAAAGCTACACAGAGAAACCCTGTCTCAGAAAAAAACAAAAAAACAAAAAACAAAAAAACCAACCAACCAACCAACCAACCAACCAAACAAACAAAAACCCCAAAACAAAGATTACGTCATCTATAAACAGAATAAATTGTTTTTTCCCTGTCCGATTTGGGTGTCCTCTGTTTCTCTCCTTTGCCAGTTTGTTCTGGGTAGCACTTCCAGCATTAGTTCAAAGAGTGTGAAATTGTTCATCACTTAAAAGTTTTTTGTTTAATGAATATATTATCTAATAAAGGTATAAACACCTCTTATGTCTTCAATTGCCATTTTCATGGCATACACGTTTCTGTCCCTTCACATTAGGTCTGTAAATGTAAAGTGGGCTGTTTATAGCAACATGTAGTGATTTTATCACTATCCATCCCCTCCATACCTCTTGAATGGATAACCGATCCCTTTATATTTAGTACTGATATGAAAGGGTTAACTATTGTTATTTTATGCATTTTTTTCTCAGAAGTTCTTCCATCATTTCTGTTGCCATGAGTTTGTGAACTCTTCTGCTTTGCTAACTGCTTACCTTTTTTTTGTGTTTTCTGTTATTTTTAGGTTTTGCTTTCTGGTTAATACAAAGCTCACTCAAAATATCCTCCATGTGCAACAAAGTATTTTAAGTTGACAAAAGCCTTACCTTGGTCACATATTAAATTTTTCTTTTTCCATTATCCACATTTATGTTACTGATGTCACTACATACTTCTATAGAGTTTAACCATTAATTAGTTTTTGTAAGGATAGTTGTTATTATTAATGAATTTGTCTTTTAACTTTGAGACAAGGTCTTGCTAGGTAGACCAGGCCTCCCAGGAACTCAAGACAATCATTCTGACTCAGCCTCTCAAGAACTGGGGATATAGGCATAAGCCATCATGCCCAACTTTTAAAATCTAATTTAAAAATAATAAAAATAAAATAGAAGATCTTCAGGGTCTAGTGACTATGACAGACTTTGGATCAGTACTTAAACATCTCTCCAGGTGTAGCTGATTTATTTTCAAGTTGTACCAACCATCAAAAAATATATATATCTCAATCTTACACAAACTCCTTCAAAACATAAAAAGTGGAAATAAACAGGGAAACTATCCTCAGTTACCTTATGAGAATTCTATAACTTGTATATCAAAGTAAAATAAGAACATTTAAAGGGAAAACAGCTGAATCTTGCTCACTTCAAAGCTACAGATTTCCTAGGAAGTCCATTACCAAAGAGACACAGTGCACGGAGTTCTGCCTAGATATGAGAATCCCTTTAACACTAGAACAGCTGCTGGCAAAATTCAGCAGTTTCACCGATTAAAGGAAAAATATGAGTATTTGCCATGTCATAGGAAAGTAGTAACATTTTTAACCTGATAAGGGATAATTACAAAAATTAAAATATTTCCTTTATCCCATGTAGCAATATGAGAATGCTCTCTCATAGTTAACCTGGAGGGAATGGTCTCCGAGTTACATTGGAGGGAATGGTCTCTGAGTTACACTGGAGGGAATGCTCTCAGAGTCACACTGGAGGGAATGCTCTCAGAGTCACACTGGAGGTCTAGTAATCAGGTAATGCCAGGAAAGAAAGACATGAAACATAAATATAGGCAATGAAAAACAAGGAACAATACAGATTAATACTTCAAATACACCTACTATATACCTGAATTCAATCATCTTATAACCTTCAGGTGAAAGTGTTTATGGCAGTCTGTTCCCCCAGTTGTCCCTCAGGTGCATTTCTTTTCTCTTTGTTTTCCTTAGGATTATATCTTTGTTATACATACAGTAAGTACTGAGTGCACATTAAGTGGCATTGAGATAACAAGATGTCCTGGCTATTAGTAAGGAGAGAGAGCCACATTCTATGGGAACAAACAAATGAAAAGTCGAAACAAACAAAAAAACTACTGAGAATGAAAAAGAACCAGTGACTCTTAGATCTCCATTTTCTGGAAACTTGCCTGCTTCTTGTGCTAGTATCTGTTGCTCTACCTTTGAATCTTTTCCAGACCAATTAGAGTTAACAAAAAATCAAATTGTTTTGAAGTTACTACTTTAGTGTCTCAGAGCCCATCTTGTTACAATTGAAATGAATAGAAAATGCTTTAATAGCATCTCCATTTGGTTCCGTGAGGGCAAGAGTGATGCTCACTCTTGATGGTAAAGTGTCAATACCTCGCACAGCGCATAGCACATAGTACATATTGATCTGAGGAGCTAAATTAAATCTATAGCACTACATATATGCTTTCATTGAGTTGAACCACAAAGGCTGGAGTCAAAACCTAAGAGGCTAACTCAGCCACTGTTTAACTAATGAAATTATCTAAGTCACCTGAATCCAACGTTAGAGTGAAGAGCAATATTCCAGTATTCACAGTGCAGACGCTGCATATTCATTGGATTATGAAACACCAGAAGTAAAGAATTGTCCTGTGTGTGGTAATAAGAATCAACACAGCGATATTGCTGATGGGCTTCCTGAAGAACCTGAAGATAAAATAATTGTATTGTTCAGTTATTTTATCCCCAGGCGAAGAGCCTACTGCTAGAGCAACATGTCTGTCCCCCACTTCCTGCCACTCATTTCTACGTCGTTGGCCAACTTTCTTGTGGATTCATTCCTAATTACCAAAAACTAAGATCATAAAATATAGTGCATTTTATGAGCCTTTCAACAACTCATATAGAAAAACAAATAGTAGCTTCCAAGGGTGGAGATACTTGCTATAAGTGTTCTCCACAAGTGTTAGCGGATGGCAATCAGTCAGTTATTCCCCCCCCCCCCCCACTCCCTACTTTTGGTTGTTTTGAGACAGATTTCTATGTGTAGCCCAGGCTGTCCTGAAACTTACTCTGTAGACCAGGTTGGCCTTGAACTCAGAGATCCCCCTGCCTCTGCCTCCCGAGTGCTGGGATTAAAGGCTTGTGCCACCACCACCCGGCTAATCAGTCAGTTCTTTATGTAATAGGGTTCTTTGCCTCCATATAGATCACTTCATTTTTAGCATCATTAAATATTGCAGGCAAAGTAAGCATCATAAACTAGGCTGTGCTTGACCTCCAAGTTCACAACCCGACACCCCATCTCCTAGGGTGATAATATTTGGAGGTCTTTGGGAATGTTATGAAAGTGCAGTTCCCAAGATAGGATTTGGGTCCTTATCATCTGAGACACTGGAGCTTTCTTGCCTCTTTCTCTGCCATGGATAACTCATCATGTGCAAGCCAGGAAGCAAGCCCTCATCAGGAAGCAAGCATGCTTGGAGTTTGTTCTCCTACCTCCCAAGCTTTGAGATGATATGCTTGTGTTATTTAAGCTACCTATCCTGAAGTATTTTTTTATGACAGGCTGAGCAGATGAAGGTAATAGCGAGCATTTTTTTTCCTGTTTCTAAATATCAGGTCTCATTTGCCAGTATGATAAGGGATGTTCCAAGAACAAGGTTTGTAGGTTCTGGTGCCAGAGTTCAGGCCAGCTACCTTCCAGCTCTGACTTTTCTCTTCCTCATGGTGTGCCTGCTGTGTATAACTATGTTATAGTGAACTGAGGTGAGTGGTCTTTCTGACAGGTGCCAATACAATTTGCCTTCCTCCTCTGCCTTGTTTTAAAATATAACACCCTCAGCCTGCACTGCAATGACAGCCACTAGCAGAGGGCACCAAGACATAGCTGCTTGGTCTTTCTTCCTTCTCAACGTCAGTCAACTGGAGGAAATTGCCCACAGAAATAGGAAGTGGATAGCAGTGGGCGTTTGTTTGTGTTTTCAATACCAATCTGCTGTAGGCAGCGTGTGTGCTCTGCCATGAGGATGATCTCAGGGAACTGCTAGCATGTCAGGAAAGGGTTGTTACAGTTTTGCCTTCATTTCTATACTGGTAATAGACTCAAAATAATCCATTTATTCCCCAGTCTAGTCCCCTGTATGAGTGTCTTGATGGAGTGCCATGTAAACACTTCTGTTTTCTGAGGCACTACCCATTTCTCACCTACTGTTCTTGAAAGGCAAATACCTCTGAGACAATAAACCCAGGAAACAAGTGTTTGCTTATAGTGAACATGCGTCCCTCCTCCTGTTGGATCAGGGAGCTCTGCCATCCTTGCTGGCTGTTGGGTAAGATCACCAGAGCCGAGACTGACTCTCAGTCAGCATTTGAAAAGTGTTCATATTACCTTTCCTTTTTACGAATTGGTGTTTGCCTTCTACATGTTGACATTGTTGATCTCATGTAGTTCATGATGACCGAGTGTGGGGATGCCGCTGTGACTCAGTGTGGAGTGTTTGTCTAACATAAGCAAGGGGGTTGATCACCAGCAACACAACCAACCAACCAACCAACCAACCAACTACCACCACCACCGCAAAACCAATCGGCAAAAAAACGGGACTAAGTGCCAGCACTGTTCCAGGAACACACAAATGAACTTGATGTACAAAACTTTCTTCTGCAGTTGGATTAAGGTTACTACAGGTCACTTGGAGTTCTCATCAAGTGGATGAAATATTCAAATTATAGGGAAGACCAGAGTGAGAATCAAAGCAGTCTGATACTTAGAAGGACGTTTTAATAGGAGGTGATTACTGTGGTCAATTAAAGCTGACATAGTTAGACCTTACCTTGTACCTTGTACAGGTATCCTTGTAACCTTGTATAAGTGGGCAACCTTCTACCCGGCTATTGCCTGTGCCCTGTGGCAGCAGAAAAGAGGGTGGCAGCCCACAGAAGGGGGTCAAGGGGTTTAAGAACAGAGGACCCTAGCTACTAGGGAAGGAGGAGCGCATTGGAGAGAAACCAGAAATTATGTAAATGTCTAAATTGCAAACACAAGTCACAAATGTGGGCTGCATATGTAATTCTAAATTTTATGGCTGCTACATTTTAAAAGCTGAGGCAGGTAAAAATCAATGGCAAGGGTGTATTTTGTTTCACTCAGTATATGAAATGTTATCATTTCAACATGTAGTAGATATAAAAATTATGAACGAGATATATCATTATTTCATGCCAAGTCTTTGAAACCCGGTGTGTTTGGCCCGTACAGCTACATGCAGAGCGCCGTGTGCCTGTCTTCTTTCCTGCTGAATTACTCTCTTTTCTGTGGAGGACCATTTTTCTTTACCACCGATGGGGTTGGGAAATTGCTATTCCTTTCAGAACATGGCTCTGTGGATTCTTCTGGCTTAAAAAATATGTGGGATGTAAATCTGATCAAAATGAGACTCAAATTAGAAAGACAAATCATACAGAGTACAGGTTTTATACAATTTAAAACCAGCATGTGTTTTCTTACTATTTTTCATAGCAGTTAAAAGCATGTTTTGGGATGGGGGAACAAATTTTCTTTCTTAGTTCTTTTTTTTCCCCTGTTTCTCAATTAGCGACAGACTTTTGGTCACGGTGCCTCAATTTCTACGATTTAACAGTTTCTGTGTCATAGGCTTATTCCGAGGAATACACTTCTACACAGCAGCTATGGCCCAGCACCCAGCACTTAGCACAGCAACTGTCAGCCATCACAGCTACCATTCACCTGCTCATCCAAACAGAAAACACCATGGAACATAATGAAGTCTAAATAGAATGGAAAGGCACTATGGGGGGTGGGGGATAATGGTGTTGCTTCCTAGTAAAGCCCAGCTTTTTTCTAGCAAACACTCAAAACAATCTTCATGGAAACAGCCTCTCTTTGAAAGTGTACTTTCAACCGTTTGGAGCATTTCCTGGGAGTTCATGGCTCAGTGCAGGAACAAACTCATTTTATAGCCCAAGTCAATGGGAATAGTGAGTTGAGCTCGATCTGAGAGAGTGACCCAGAAGTGAACTGTTCATGGTTATAGCCCAGCTCTCCAGACCTATCCGCACGCGTCTCCTGGAGAATCGCAGCCCATAAATACCTGAAGCAGGACTTTGGGCTGAAAATGTTCAGTAAAGCTCCAGTCCGTTAAACTGCGCTGCTGTGTTTTCTTTATGTCCTCCAGATCAGCTTCCACCACCATCTTCTTGGGTTTCTTTAAAAAAAAAAAAAAAAAATCCACTGGAACACAATTTCAGCTCTAATTTGTGAGCGTCCAAATGGAGCCCTGTTAGACTCTGTGGACTCACCCCCATGCGCCCCATTTAATTGTGGGAATCTGCATATGTATAGATCCATATGGCAACATTTTAGGAGGGCTGCTGCCAGAGAGAAGTACGCCTTTGACTCTTTTTTTTTTTTTTCAAATGTGCAACATAACCTAAATATTTTTATTGTTAGGTTATACTCTTCGGAGTCCTGTTAGCAATTATAGGCAGGTTTTCTGAACTCACTTCAAGACAGAGCTAGTTCTACACGGGCTGTATGGTCAGCAGGTGTTTGTGAGGTTGCCAAGCCACACTGTCTAGAGAGGGCCAGGGAGCGGGGAAGTTCTACTTAAGTTAGTGAGGCCAGTAAAGTTAACCCCTTTCTCTCCAGATGGAGGGGGTATGGGATGTCTAAACAACCCCTTTCCCCCAGCATCAGCAGCATTTTCCTTTTAAGAATCTCTCTCTATTCTCTCTCTCTCTCTCTCTCTCTCTCTCTCTCTCTCTCTCTCTCTCTCTCTCTCATTTCTCAGTTTGGTCAGGGGTTTTCTCAGATCATCCCACTTGTCATCTACACTTCTAGGGAAAGCATTCCTTACCTTTTCAAGAGAACCATCCTTTGCGGCTGCTTCCTCTTTGATCTCCGTGTCCATGGTCTGCTCTGTAAATCAAAGACACCAACATCCAGTTGTGTTTGGGCTTTGTTCTTGCCTTTGGTCGGCGCTGTGCCTTTTTGTTGCCCATATGATCTATGTCTCTGTGCTGAAAAGGTAATTCCTGAGAGGCTTGTTTCGTGCCTCCAAAGAGGTGTTTGTGTCAATAATTCTAAGTCAATGCCTACCTAGAATTTATCCTTAACTCTTTGAAAAGAACCCGGCTTCTTATACGATATGCACTAAATCATAACAGCCATTCTCTCAGGCTGTATATTGCTCGCTTCTTATAGTGTACCTTTGCCTTCAAACTCTAAGTATACCGGCTAGACTAAATCACTGGTTCACTACTTTCATTCACCTACTCTGGCGACCATTAGAAAGCCTTTGCAGGTTTTTGTGAGCCTTGCCTGGGAGAAGACGGACCGGGGCAAGGGCAGGTGTTGCAGATGGGAGAGCTAACAATGAATTCACCTATTAGAGAGGGATAGCATCCTACCATTCTGTTGAGATCTTCTGTCCATTCATTATTGACTTATTACTTAATGAGCATGTGCACAGTGACAGATGGAGTTTAACAGACTTTAGTTAAATGGGCAGTTGGACTCCAATGCACCACGACATGGATCAACATGAGTGAGGCACATAGCTCTCCCATAAACAAGAGTAAACTTATAAGTTTACTTTATAAGATAAGGGCTGTGATAGCACTGTTGGCGAGGAAGCAGTGGCCATCTGAACGGAGGAGAAAGGAACAGATCCATGCTGGTGATTGGCACATCAGGAAGAGCATCAGGATAAAAGAGACACAATGGAGAATGCTGATAAAGTCCCTACCGTAATTGCCCTCCCAGATGAAACAAATGGAGTGTGCTTGAGAAGGTTAAGTGTTACAGGAACATGTTTTGGTGTTGCTGAATGGCTGAGCCAAGCTGGCTACTTACCAGCCTGAGAATGATTGCAAATCACAGGCCACAAAGCTGTGTATAAATTGCTGCAGCCTCACTCTCCCAACACATCGCCCCACTCCCTCCTTGTTCTTCCCACTTCCGGTGGGCTGGCCAGCTGGCTGTGGGTGTATTGGCAGTCAGTCCTACACTTGGATTTCCCTCCGTCTGCCACAGTTTACTCTAAGCTATTTGTCTATTTCACACTCTGGTCACCTTCTTGGGAGCCTCTGCCTCTTACAATGCTTCATTTTAAATCATGGCATTGATGGGTGAGGGATCCTGTTTGTTCCTGGTCTGCCCCTCTGCTTTGGATCTCAGTTGCTGAAGAACAAGAACATGCCCTCGGTGCATCCTAAGCACCCAGCACCTGGTTGGGATTCAGTGATGTGTTTTTCTTTTGATTGGATGGGGTGAATCTATATCACATATTGAACTTCATTGAAATGATGGTAGAGTCATAAAGAAAATAGAAATGTGGGGCTGGAGAGATGGCTCAGAGGTTAAGAGCACTGACTGCTCTTCCAAAGGTCCTGAGTTCAATTCCCAGCAACCACATGGTGGCTCACAACCATCTGTAATGAGATCTGGTGCCCTCTTCTGGCCTGCAGTCATACATGTTGTATAATAAATAAATAAATCTTTAAAAAAAAAAAAAAAAAAAAGAAAAAAAAAAAGAAAATAGAAATGTGGAAGGACATCTATATGAAAGGTTAATTTGAGTGTGAGCATAAGATTTTCTGTAAGATGAATTGCTAAACAATCTTATTAATAAAAAACCCGGAGCCAGATATTGGGGTGAAAACTGAGAGATCAGAGGAAGAGAACAAGCCAAGCCACAAGTTCTTACTGCTAGGAAATCCTCAGCCCAAGAGAGAGCTACTTCCTGTATACTCACCCCTATATGCCTTTCTGTGCCCTGCCATCTTACTTCCTTTCTCTGCCCAGCTTCATCACTTCCTATTTCTGCCCAGCTCTATCACTTCCTGTCTGTCTGTATAGACCTCCACACCTCTATGATTAACTAGTGCTGGGATTAAAGGCGTGTGCCACCACGTCTGGCTCTATTCCCGGTGTGGCCTTGAACTCACAGAGATCTGGATAAATCTCTGCCTCCCAAATGCTAGGATTAAAGGCGTGTGCTACCACTGCCTGGCCTCTATGTTTAATGTACTAGCTGGCTTTTTCATCTGATCCCCAGAGAAACTTTATTGGGGTGCACAAAAAAATATCACTACAATTTACCTTTTCATTCTGTTGCAAAGAGACCCATACATGGGATTCTGAGGTGGGAAGAGGGAAGGCAGAGATAACTACCAAGGACAAGCTAATGTTCCTCTCTCTCAGGGGCACAGTTACTTCCATCTTTGGCCCTGGTTCCCTCTTGTCCCAGGTTGTTTCAGGTGACAGAATGAATGCTCCATTTGGATTTGGAGCAAGATGCTAAAGGCAATTCAGTTCAGCATGTGTATAAACATATCCGCTGAAGACAAAACTCAGGCCAACTATAATTCTACATAGACCATGATGTCCCCTGTGTCTTTGATGCAATTGATATGAAATCTGTAGAATAAAAATCCTTCTATCCTGTGGCCTGCCAGGTGTCCGGGAGATTTGATACTCCCTTCTGTGTCTAAAGATCCAGGAACAAAACCAACTCTTTAGAAAGTATGTTCAAAACTTATGTACCAATGATTTTTTCAAAGGAGAGAGCATTCTAATACTAAGCCGAACTCTTTATTTAACAGTAGAATAAAAGCCATTTTTCCTCTCTGATTCCTGATTTCAACCACATAATCCTTTGACAGTGTGATTCAGTAGTTTTTGACACATCTGGAAATGGATGCTTTCCCTTCCCTTTGAAAAACAGCTTTCCTAATCTGTTTTACTTTAGAGATAACAAGATCCCTCTGCAAAGCAGTTACTTTATTAAAAAAACACCCAACAAGCATAAAGGGCACATCTAAACCTACAGCCTCACGGTTATCAACTCTCAGGTTTTTCATAAATATCCAATGGGCCCTGTCAAGTTCAAAACAGTCTCAGATGGAAATGCAGGGTTTTGTTAGGAAAAGCACAAATATCCAGTCCTTCATGTCCAGAAACAGGCATATCAATGCATGTGATGCCAAAACGGTTGTGCAGGGAAACACAAGGATGATTTCTGCTTTGTGTAAACGGAATTAAAGTGGCTGCTTTTGAAGTAGGAACCAGAGTTGGGGGAAGGTGGAAGCTCAAACAACAACTTCCTCTTACAGGAACAGTCATGGAGACACACGGCCAGCTGCCTCCTCTGCTCAGATCCAGTGGCTCCTGAGTGTAGGTCTGCATTCACCACGGAGGAGCTCTTAGGCCTGGGGACCAGCCCTCAAAATTGCTGGGGCCCCAGAACCTGCTTTCTACAACAGCATTTCAGCCTGAGGATTGGGGGCCTTAGAGTTATCTACTCTCTACTGGGCTCCATAGCAGCATATGAGTGGTTTGACCACCAGGTGGCGAAAGGTGCCTGAGGAAAGAAAGCTGTACACCAGCTGCCATCAGAAAAAGTGAAACAAACACCTCTGTATTCCGTCTCTCCCAGTTGATTCTGGTTCCATGTTAACACAAAGTGACCTCTATCATATGTATGTGTCCATGATGTTAGATGCCCTAACAACCAGGGTTAACTAATTCTGGTTCTCTCTCTCTCTCTCTCTCTCTCTCTCTCTCTCTCTCTCTCTCTCTCTCTCAGATCTACTCTTGGGAAGGAAGAAACACAAGGCAACAAAACCAGGATAAGGGATAAGAACTAACATAACAAAGAAATTCTGAATATGGCCAAGCTCTTAGGCAGCATCATGAGGAGTGTTTAGGGCTAGGAAGCCTTGTTCTGAGGTGAAGTAGAGAGCACTGCTGTCCCGTTCCTATGTCTCCATGGATGAACTAGCTGTTGAAACCTCTCTGCTCTGACCTCCTTATTTGTTGAACTGAAGTAATAGCGTCTTGCTCATTGGTTCAGGGTCTCTATAAAGCAGGAAGATCAGAAGACCCATGCCATGGCTTGGGCTACAGCACCAACGTCTCTGTCTTCTCCCTTACATATCTACTCTGCTGACAGCTAGCAGGATGCCTTTCAAAAGTCTCCTCACTTCTGACCTTTCCTTCTCCCCTCATCCAGATAAGAGCGATGTTAGGATGACCATAGTCAACACCAATTGAATTCCTATGGCTTGGGTGGGGGGCCTTACACTGATCTTCAACACACCCTTTACTATTATGAACCGCAACACACAGGGAAAAGAGCCCGTAGCATGCCTGCTTTGTACAACAATTATAAAGAATAGTCCCAGGGCCTCCTTCTTGTGAGCATCTCTAACAACCACAACCTCATTTGAAACTCTGACTCGACTTTGTGTGTGTAGGGGATTGTTTAGGTTTCTACATATAGTTACCAACAGTGACACTTGTTTTTTTTCTCCCTTTTCAAGCCATACTTTTATCTTACTTTCTTCTCTTGATGAGTTGGCTAGAACAGAAAACAGGGCTCCTGGTACACATCTTGCCAATCTTGGAGGAAAAGGGCTCACATTTTCATTGTGGTATACACTGTTTATTGTTATAGAAACCACTTTATAAAATTGAGGAATTGTCCTACTATTGCCAGTTTGCTAAGGATTTTTCCATTGGTTACCATAGAAACTTAAATGCCTTTTATACTTATAATCTATAAACTGATCTGTGTTTTTCAATAATGTTAATCAATAAATCATACTGTTTTTTTTACAATTATGTATTTTCCTTCTGATTCTCTTACAATGTAATTTTGTTGGGAGATACTATTATCGTTTGGTGTCTGCTTGGTAGACTTTCTCATATTTCATCTCAAAATTTTATAACCATGCTCATGAATATATCTGTGCTCATGAGCTTGCTTGTTTTCTGACAATCTTGGTGAATATAACGTTTATGCTAACTTTACAAAATGACCAAGGGAGGATATTGTACCTTCTATTTTCTGGAATAATTTTTGTTGAGATTACAATGATTGATTTTCTGAGTGTTTGGTATCATTTGCCAGTGACATACCAGCTCCAGGCTGGGTATGCCCTACTGAGTGTGATTTTCAAACAATTAAATCAATTGCTTATAAGACTATTTAGGTTTCCTATTGTTTGATCTTTCTTTCTTTTTTCTTTTTTTTGGTAAATTATCAACTTCCAGTAATTTGCCCATTTCATTCTTAAATTTAGTAGACCAAAACTGTTTACCTTCTCTTTCTGTTTTGTGGTGGTGGGGATTGAACCTGGGGTCTTGCAGATGCCAGGCAAGGACTCTATGATGGATTTTATCCCCTGGACTCTTTTCATTTTTAATGTTGGGACAGGGTCTCCCGGGGAACCTACACTGGCCTTGAACTCAGTCTGTAGCCCAGATGGTCCTTGAACCTGTGATCTTCTCACCCCAGGCTCTAGTAGATGTGGTTCCAGGCAGCTCCCCCAGGCTCAGCTCTCTCTATCTTTTTAATCTGTACAGGATCTGAGTGAAGTCTGTTTCTTTGTCCCTGACAGGACTTTTATTTCTGAGAAGGTATTACTCTTGATAGGGTTATTTGTGCCTTCTCATTTGCTTTTGTAACTAGCCTTATAAAACATTTGGTAATTTAACTTGCCTTTTTCAGATAGCCAGCTTTTGTGATTTTGTTCTTCTATTCTATTGATTTACTTCCATGCCATTGTTTTCCTCTGCTACTTCATTTGGTCCCCCTTTTTTTTCTTATCACTATGGTTAGGTCTCAGGAAGCACATATGTCCAGAAATGAGCTCAACCTGGACTATAGAAGGACTTCTGGTGGTTAGATAAAAGCCAGCATCCCTCAGGAACTTAGGAAGCAGGTACCAGCCTGTCTGCCATAAGGAGTAATTTCTCTGACCTCTTGCAGAAGGGACATGTGGCTCTCCATTGACATGTGCTTGTGGTGCTTATCAAAGTCCCCGCTGGCCTCCAGTCTCCTTCAGTCCCTATTTACAAGTAGCAGTTATATATTTCAAAGCCCCCACACTCCTCCTCTACCCTAAACTCCCAGGCCATCTCCAGCTCAGGGCTTCCTTCCTCCCAGCTCTCATTGTCTTTATAACCTCTATGATTTTCCATGCTCTGCTTCCCTAGCCCAGGCCATGTCCAGTCTACTTCTTTCTCTCTTTGCTCTGGACTGTTCCAGATGTCTCTGGTTATTCTCTCTCGTCTCCTGAGCTCTGTTTCTCTCTCTCTCCCCCTTTTCTCCATCCCTCTGTGTGGTGATATTTTGTTCATGCTCTAACAAATAAAGCTTGCCTGGAGATCAGAGTGTAGAGCTAGCCACTAGTTAGCCACAGAGGCCAGGCAGTGGTGGCACACACTTTTAATCCTAGCTCTTAGGTTCTCATGCCTTTGGTCCCAGCACTATGGAGGAGAAAACAGGAAGTGATATGGCTGGGCAGAGAGAGGAATATAAGGTGGGCGGAGCCTGGAGCTCACCCCTTTCAGGCTGAGGAGTCATGAATTAAGAGGTGGCTGTGACTTGCTCCTTTGTCTCTCTGATCTTTCAGCATTTACCCTGATATCTGGCTCCTGGTTTTTGTTATGAAGACTAATTGGTATTTGTGCTAAGCCTCCCTCCTTGTCTGCTTTCTGTTTGTCTCTTATCCATAATACCCTTCCACCCCCTATCATGGAGCAGCCACTTTGGTGTTTTCTTAATGTTGCCCCTTTGTATAGCTAAATAATTTGGGGTTGAAGTTTAACTAGTTAACTTTCAGGATCTATCTGGAATGTGCTAATTCAAAGCTGTCAGTGTGTCAGCATAATCTTCTTCAGCTGTATCATATACATTTTTATGCTCAGTGTTTTTTTAAAATTATTACTCAGTTTAAAATAGTTCCTAACTCCTAGTTCCTTTTTATGCCCAGTGTTTTTTATTATTTCTCAGTTCGAAATAGTTCCTAATTCCTACTGTAAGGTTTTCTTTCACCTAGATGTGATATGTAAGTGTATTTCCTAGTTTTCAGTCATATGGTACCTCCTTTTTGCAATTAATGTCCACTATGTCACTATATTATGAGACTATATTGTGTGTAATTTTAGTCCTGTGAAAATTTGCTACAATTGGTTTCACAGCCCAGGATAAAGTTAATATTTCATAAATAAACATACTTGCTACCTCCAAGAAGCTATGGTGTTATGGAGGTCTTACTGGTCATGTGAATGATTACAGAAAGTAACAAGACATACTAACAAGACATAAAGGAAGTATAGCTCAACTATGACATCTCTTGGCTATAGCACATAATATGGGGGAAAGGGACAAGGTGCAAAGAGACGTTAGGATAAGGATGTGATGCTAGAAACATGTGAAGGAGACCACACTCCCTTCATCAGGTAGTAGGTAGATGTTGAGAATGATATGCAGGGACATAGAGGAGCTGTGTTTCAGGTAGACAGTCACAGGACAGCTCTTTCTAAGGCACATGCAGATTCAACCCTGTGCACTTGGTACCTCCTAACGCTACCATTTACAGGGCTGTACCTGAGGATAAAATTAAAGTAAACCTGACCTAAAATAAGAGCAATAAGAAGGTACACCCACTGAGTACTGGTTTCGTGCCAAGCTCTATCTATACTTGGCATTTGTTAGGTCATTACAAGTAATTTTAAAGTAATTATACCATGCAACCATGAAGTACTAATGGTGAAAGTTTTAATGATGTTCATTGTACTGAGCTGCTTATGGGAAGAGTGAACTGAGATGCTTTGAAAAACAGAGTTGGGAAGGAAGTGCCAAGAAACCACACTCAGTACATTTACTTAACCAATTAACTTAGATATTGAATCTTTTTTCAGATGAAGTAAAGAAGCATTTACATTTAAATGATCCCCTTTGAACTTCGCTCTCTTTTTGTGTCTAAGCATAACAGAGTCTACATACACTTTCACTTACCCAAGGACTCTGGTTGGGGCCACATGGACCCAATGGTCTCCTTCTCTGATAGCTGTCTCATGGTGTCAGAAATAGAAGGCTTCACACTGTTGGCAGCAGGCTGATCAGTATCCGGGGAATTTCTGTATCTCTCAGCTTCTTGCTCAGCCTTTGACAA
The DNA here is from genome assembly GCF_049852395.1 of Peromyscus maniculatus bairdii. Classification (NCBI taxonomy): domain Eukaryota; kingdom Metazoa; phylum Chordata; class Mammalia; order Rodentia; family Cricetidae; genus Peromyscus; species Peromyscus maniculatus. The sequence goes on along the minus strand of NC_134857.1, from coordinate 80,254,652 downwards.
ATTCTGGTCTACAAAGAGTGTCCTGTCTTTGTTCTCGGTGACTAGTCAGGATGAAGAACATCTATTAGACACAGTACCGGGATGGCTGCCCCTTACCCCTTCCATGCAGCTTACCTGTCACTGGCTTGGCCTTCTGGGTGCTCATCCTGTGCATCCACCTCTGCCTTATCTGCTTAGCAAACCTGGCAGGGTTGTCCCACGGAATGTTGAAATTCTCAATGTCTGTCTGACTGACCACCTCGGCGGGCTTGAGCTGTCCTGCCTCGTCCACCTCTGAGAGCTTCAGGCTCTCAAAAGTAAACACCTTGAAGGCTCGTTCTACTTCATTCCAGCTCAGCACTTCTGCAAGAGAGCAGGCCCCCTGCCTTGAGGAAGGCTCTTATTAGTACCTGATACAGGGCTGACCCAAGGGCAGCTGAGGAGTGCCAATGGTTCATGCCATGATGGGTGCTGACCTCACTTAAAATACAGACTTCAAAATTCTTCAGCAAATATTAAAGGGTCCGAGTACTAAGAAAATCACAGTTAAGATGTAACAAATCCAAGGGATACAGCCAAACAACTTCATGGCTTGATCAGTGTTTGGTACCCATGTTCACTTGACTGAACTTTCCACGGTACTGTATTGATTCAAATACCATATATTTTAAGATTTTGTTTTGGCACAGATGGCTTTTGAAATCTGTCATTTGTGTTTATGAGACTTAGAAGATTTCTCTGTAAATTCAGGTTCAGAAAAAGCCTCCTTTGAGAACTGTTACTTTCCATATTTGTGCTTCAAAGTTTATCAGAGCTTGGTTGTCTCTATTCCACTGCATCCAGCACATAGTCACTAAGGAGCTATTGAGCAAGGAAGGCACGTGACCTGATGGACAACCTCTGAAAGGTGTTCTGGTTGTTGCATGGATAAAAGACTCCTAGTGAAAACACATAAGGCGGTTGGGATGCCATTGAAAGAGCCCGGGGTGCTGTGGTGGACCAGCCTGGGGTGGCACTGGGCCATGGCGGATGTGGGATGTAAGTGAAAAGGAAGCAGGGTGACTGCAGGGTTCAGTCTGTATCAGAGTCCCAAGAGTAGTCTGAGATGAGCTGGGATTCTCGATGTGCGTGTGCGTGTGTGCGTGCGCGCGTGCGTGCGTGCGTGTGTGTGCGCGTGTGTGTGCAAGTCTTTTGATGTGCTGTTGAATCTGGTTTGCAAGTATTTCCTTGATGAGTTTAATATCTACATTCATTAGAAATACTGATTTATAACTTCCCTTTCTTTAAAAAAATCTATGAGAATGTCATACATGCATATAATATATTTTGATCATGTTCACCCCCAGCCACTCCTCTCTTCAGCTTCTCCCTTCATCCCCTGGCATCCTCCTCCCTCATGTAATGGCTCCTCCTCCCTCCTACTCCCCTTCCTCCCATGAGAGGAAGTTGTTAGCTTGGATCTGCTCACTCTTCAGTGGCATGCTGACAAGGGGCTGTCTCTTCATCCCTCTACCCCTAGGACTAGGGTCAGTTATGGCTCAGAGAAGGCACATGAGCTTTATATGATGTTTGCCTTCCCTTTAGCTTAGTAAGAAAAGGTCCCTAGTGAGAGCATCCAAGGGCCAGAATTTCAATCACAGATCTACACTATTATTACAACCCTAGAACAAATAGTTTAGCTTGCCAGGATTTCAGATTTCTTATCTGGAAATTCATTTGGACTAGGTAAATTCTGAAGTTCATTTCAGTTAGGAGATTTTATGGTTCTACAATATATCTCTCTTCATATTTCAGTTTCTGTAGCTGGCAGTGTAGCTCAGTGGTAGGGAAACTACCCATCAGGTGCCAAGTCCTAGATTCAATCATCAGTACTGAAAAAAAAAAAAGAAAGAAATTTAATTTTTGGCTATAAATACTGCTTTCAGAAGTCCATCTCAGGATGATGTTGGACAGGGATTTTTAATTACTCCTCATCACACCATTTTTTCTTTCCTTTCCACCCTCCTGTGCAGGGATGATTCAAGGAAGTGCTCACAATCCACCAAGTGGATACCACAGTCAAATTCAGGTGACCCATATTTTCTGTGTCTTCTCTTTTAACCGCAAAGAATTGTGGAGCGACTCAAGGTAAAGAGATAGAAGAAAACAATCTACCACCTATCAGTCCTCAGTGAAGAATGGGCAAGAGGCATGGCTATTGTGAAAAAAAAAATAAAACTGCTTTGTAAAGAGGGGTGAGGAGCATCCTGGATTCCCAGGAAAGCGTCCCAAAGGAACTGGGAGGCAAAGACATGCAGAGAGAGTTTAACACGGAACTTGAATATGGGACACCGACAAGAGTGGCGTGTATTTAAATCTACCTCTCACGGTCTCTTCTGTTCTCTTTGACCCTCACTATGCTGCAACCTGGGGAAGAGCCCCAGGCTAACCACTTGACTGAATTAACAGATGATGACGGTCCAGACTTCAACATCCTCTGTCACATGAAGAGCGGAAACACAGCGGCCCACTTAGGCAGAGTTCTTCCTCTTTGTTTCTAGTGATGAGGTGCAGTTACAAGGGTCCTGGGGACTTCCTAATCTGCTACCCAGAATCATTTGGTGGCTGTATTTTACACTGGAATATAATGTATTTTATTAGCAGCACAGATAGACTGATTGACAAGTACAAATGTGTCCAATGTATTGATTCAGGCTGGATAGAAGAAGGATATTTCTTGGTGGTGGTGGCGCACACCTGCAGAGGTAGGCGGATTTCTGTGAGTTCAAGGCCAGCTTGGTCTACAGATCAAGTTCCAGGACAGCTGGGGCTACATAAAGAAACCCTGTCTTGAAACAAACAAACACACACACAAAACAACAACAACAACAAAAATAAAACAAAAACCCCCCAAAAAACTAAAAACCAAAACCAAAAACAGAGGAGGAGGAGAGGGAGGAGGAGGAGGAGGAGGAGGAGGAGGAGGAGGAGGAGGAGGAGGAGGAAGACTTCAAGTTTCCATTGAGCATAATTCTAGAATTTTTAAATGACTTATGCTGCTTGAAACTAGAGTATGAGACTCCAGACTGACAGTGCTCAGTTGGGGCAAAGTCGTCTGCTCAGACTTTCTCTTCCTGTTCCTCAGGGAATGCCACTGTGCTGTGTGGTTTGTGTGGTTTTCTACAATCATAAAGGGGTTCATTCCGTGATGAGGCCTTTTTATTTTTCATTTTTTCTTTTCTGGGAAAGGGACTATGGTAACTTGGGATGGAAGGTTTTTGTTCATCTTTATATTTTTATAGATATATGAGCCATTCCTCCTCGTAAGTAGGATGGATTACATCACCCTTAAATGATGCCAGTAGGGATGTGGGATACAGGGACTCAGGGAAGTGTTGTGGTTAAGGAAATATAGTGGAAAAAAACCCAGTACATCAAATTGCAGAACGCTACACATCAGAGCTGCCACATGACTAGTGACAGCTCTGTTCAAGGCAAGAGAGTGGTAACTTGTCAAACCTCAGTCTCTGGAAAGCCTTTCAATGATCAAATTGGTTTTTTTTTGGGGGGGGTGGTACAATTTAAAGGGGACACGTGACTATTAAGTTGAATATATAAAGCAATGAACTCACCATTTGTACAGAAATGCATAAGCTCGTGGATGGTGGCGAGTCTCCTAGTGCTGTTCCATGGAGGGGGTAGAGGGAACTGAAGGAATTCCCACAGTGGCAGCCTGGACTGCATCTCCTGCTCAATTTGAACTGGGTCAAAATTCCTCTGGTCCTTACCAGAAAAGAGAGAGAGAGAGAGCAACATGTCAGCAAACATTAAAGAGAGCTGTCAAATGCCTTATGCATATGGAGAAGGCTAAACATGATACCCCCATTCTCATTATCTGGAAACAGGGGAGATCAGGGGTAATTGAGGATGACAAATGCAGTATTTGGGATAAGGTCAAAAAAGCTAGTTTTCACTTTTCCAGAAGTTTCTGGAACACAGAAACAACTGAGCCTTCACACTTGGTGATAAGCTGCCGAAGTTTCTCGTGCATTATCTACCCCATTTGAAATCCTCTGATGGCCTCTGCTAGTATTTTATAGCAGCAGCTATTTAAAGCAAATGCCCGTGATGTTTTTCAAGATTCACTTTTATTTACGTGTATGTGGGTATGTCTGTGTGTAGATGCCACTGGAGGCCAGAAGAGATCCCCTGGAGCTGGAGTTACACACAGTTCTGAGCTGCCTGACATGGGTTTTAGGGACTGAACCTGGGTCAGCTGCATCAGCAGTGAGTAATCTTAACTGGTCCAGCACTTCTTCAGCACCTGACCATAAACTTTTAATGCAAATCTAATAGTGGTGATAACCAAGTCAGTGGTTAACTCGAACTCTGTGACGAGGCAAGTGTTCTTTGCTGACTTGCTTCTCCCCTATTAGCCCCTGTTTTCTGAGCCCCCATGTCAGCAGGTATCTATTCTATATCAGTTCATTAGCATTGGTTGACGAGATCGTCCACCACCAAGATCCCCAGAACTAATGAACCATAAACACACCTCTTCTCACCAGCTATGGGAGGGAGGTGCCCTAATTATTACCTTCAGTGCATACTTTTTGTGGGCGTGGGCATCGTGGTAATTCAGTAGGAGAGGGCCTTTGGGGGCGGCTTTGCTTTCGCTTTCTCCTTCACTTAGGAAGATCTCTTGGAGATTCTATTTAAATTAAAATAATATCAATGTAGTGAGATAATGCATACTGGTTTTCAAAGTACAAAAACTTGGGATTCACTCTTGTTCTGACCTTCTTTTCCTTCTCAGATAGGGAGAGGGAAGGCAGGATGGACACGATGTGAGCTGCAATTCTGTAGTCCAACCCATCTGCTCTGGGGGGTGGCTCCACCAAACTCGGGGGCATGAGGTCTTCCTCAGTTGCTATGACCTATTGAGGAAAACAGCTGGGGGTGAGTGGGTTAAACGTCAGTTCTTTGCTGATGCATTCCCATTACTCTTAACAAGGAGGAGGCAGGTCCACTGAAATACTGGCGCCCATGGCAACAATGCGTCCCCGTTGACAAAAATAAAAGAGAAAATGCTTGCAATCCCTGCATTAGATATCATTTAAATACCTGCATTAAAATAGCTAATACCAGCTAGAAGTAGAAAGCAGTAAACTTGACAACAGTAAAAGTTACGATACAGATTTTTTTAAAGTACTCATTCTTTCTCATAAGGCCCTGAAAATAGTGCTCACAAAACTTTGGATTCAGCATATACTTAAGCATATGTTTACTACCTGCCGGGTACTGTGTGGTATCTGCACACATAGTAACTCCCATGAGCCTCGCTGCCACTACCTAGCATATATATCATTTTCCATTTGATAGAGAATAAAACAAAGGTGAGTGACTTAATTGTTTAATCCAACTCTTCATGTTTTAAACCGAGAAATAGGGAGTTCAGGCCAAGTCATTATTCATTTTGCTTGTTTGTTTTTTGTTTTGTTTTCAAATATAGAGAAATGTAGAATAATGAGATAAATAATAGATAATAGTTACTTTAATGTGGGCAAAGCAAGGTCTAGAAGGGTTAAATGCTCTGTTCAATTTTGCTTGGGTAACAAGTAAAAGAAGTTGAAATACAACTAAATACCTAATATAGACATTTAATAAACAGTCTTCCTTTTTGCTTTTAACTATTAGCATCATTGTTATAATTTCATACTCTTCTACATGGTTGATCAGCTTTGGCAGTAGTGACATTCTGGATTAGTTATTTGTATTTTTGGGGGGAGTGCTGCCCTGCACACTAGAGTATTTAATGGCATCCTTTCCATTGTTGTGAACCCATCTCCTCTACTCACTGCAAAGTGTCTTCAGGGGAGTCACATAACTCCCTGTTGAGAATCACTGCTCTCAGAGAAAAGAGTCCTAGGTTCTTTACCTTTGATAAATACCCAGTCTTTCAAAACACTCACTACTGTTGCTATTTTTTATCTTCCAGTTATCTCATATATTCATTGACATCGTAAAGGAAAAATTAAAACTGCTCTACGTCTGAAAAGCTGAACTCTTACATCTAGTCCTGTAAAATGGCATCTGTTATTTCAATGTTTGGTTTTCTCACCCCTTCAACTCTCAGGTCTTTATTCATCCCACACATATCTACCAGGAGCCTGTCAGTCAAGGGGCAAAGTGGGGCTCCTCAGCCATCCTTCTGGTTAACTGGAACTTAGTAGGTACTTATGGAATAGTCACTGTTTTGAGTTCATTTGAATAAAGTAGGAGAATCTGGTAAATAAAGTCATGAGAATGCAATATTTAGAGGTTTTAGAGACTCAAGCTTTTTCGAATACATTGACATAATAAAACCTTCTAAGGTAAAGGAAACTGTTAATGTTAACTGTCTAGAAAATGGAGTCAGTACACATTTAAAAAAATACCCTGGAGGTAACAGAGATGATAGAGTCTAAAAGAGACTTTAAAGGAAACCTTGTATAGGCATGGAGAGATGACTCAGTGGTTAAGATCCTGGCCTTCCAGAGGACCTGAGTTCTGTTCCCAGCACTGAGGTCTGGTGGCTCACAATTGCCTGGAGCACCTGCAGCAGGGGATCTGATACCCTCCTCTGACCCCCGTGGGCACACACCTACCCAGTGGTGAACACATACGCATAATTAAAAATAAAGTCTTTTAAAAGAAGGAATGTTTATGTCATGTGTGGCCATGTATGTGCCAGGGAGAGAACCTCTGTGACCCAAGGACAAGAATAAGCCATTGTGAAATGAACTAGAGAAGTTACAAATTACAAATGTGCTTGCTAAAACACAATTTCAATAGCAGACTAGACTCCAGGGAACAGAGGAACAGCAGGGAGTTAAGCTAGAAATCCTCACTCAAAAAAGTAGAAAGAGGCTGGCAGTGGTGGCACATGTCTTTAATCCCGGCACCTGGGAGGAAGAGGCAGGTGGATCTCTATGAGTTTGAGGCTAACCTGGTCTACATAGCGAGTTCCAGGGTACCCAAAGCCACACAGTAAGACAACTGAAAGAGATCAAGGGAATACAAATTGGAAAGGAAGAAGTTGAAGTATCACTATTTGCAGATGATATGATAGTATATATAAGTGGTTGCAAAAATTCCACCAGAAAACTCCTACAGCTGATAAACACCTTCGTCAAAGTGGCTGGATACAAAATTAACTAACAAAAAATCAGTAGCCCTCCTATATACAAACAATGAGCTAAGAAAGAAATTGGAGAAACAGCACCCTTTACACCAGGCACACATAATATAAAATATCTTGGTATAACTCTAACCAAGCAACAAGAACTTCAAATCTTTGAAGAAAGAGATTGTTGAAGATATCAGAAGATAGAAAGATCTCCCATGCTCATGGACCAGTAGGATTAACATAGTAAAAATGGTCATCTTACCAAGAGCAATCTACAGATTCAAAGAAATCCCCATCAAAATTCCAACATAATTCTTTACAGACCTGGAAAGAACAATATTTAATTTCATTTGGAAAAACAAAAAAACCCAAGATCCTAAAACAATCCTGTTCAATAAGAGAACTTCTGGAGGTATCACCATCCCTGATTTCAAGCTCTACCACTACAGGGATATAGTAATAAAAACCAAATAGTATTGGCATAAAAACAGATAGGCTGATCAGTGGAACTGAATTCAAGACCCAGAAGTAAATCCACCTGCATATGGACACGTGTATGTGTGTGTGTGTGTGTGTGTGTGTGTGTGTGTGTGTGTGTGTGTGTGTGTGACAAAGAAGGCAAAATTATACAATGGAAAAAAATATTCAACACATATTGCTGGTCTAACTGGATGTCAGGATGTAGAAGAATCCAAATAGATCCATATCCATATCTATTACCCTGCACAAAACTCAAGTCCAAATGGATCAAAGACCTCAACATGAAACCAGACACACTGAACCTGATAAAAGAGAAAGTGGGGAATAGCCTTGAACTCATTGGCACAGGAGACAACTTCCTGAACAGAACACCTATAGCACAGGTACTAAGATCAATAATTAATAAATTGGACCTCATGAAACTGAAAATCTTCTGTAAGGCAAAGGACACAGTCAAAAGGGAAACCAGCAGTCTATAGAATGGGAAAAGATCTTTACCAACCCCACATCTGACAGAGGCCTGATATTCCAAATATGTAAAGAACTCAAGAAACTATATATCAACAAACCAAATAATACAATTTAAAAATGGGGTAGAGATCTAAACAGAATTCTTGACAGAGGAATCTCAAATGGTCAAGAAGCATTGAAAGAAATGTTCAAATCCTTAGCCATCAGGGAAATGCAAATCAAAGTGACTCTGAGATCCCATCTTACATCTGACAGAATGGCTAAGATATCTACCTCAAGATCCAGCTATACCACTTCTGGGCACATACCTAAATGACACTCCACCATACCACAAGGACACTTGCTTAACTATATTCATAGCAGCTTTAGTCATAATAGCAAGAAACAACCTAGATGCCCCTCAACCAAAGAATGGATAAAGAAAATGTGGTACATTTACACAATGGAGTATTACTCAGCTGTTAAAAACAATGACATCATGAAATTTTCTGGCAAATGGATGGAACTAGAAAAGATCATCCTGAGTGAGGTAACCCAGACCCGGAAAGACAAACATGGTATGTACTCATTTGTAAGTGGATATTAACTGTAAAGTAAAGGATACTCTATAGACCCAGAGAAGCTAGGTAACAAGGGGAGACACACAAATGTCACTGTGAAGGGGAAACAGAATAGATATTGGTAGTGAATGGGGGTCTGGAAGGTTGGGTGGGGGATGGGAACAGGAAGGATAAGGTTGGGGGAGGATGGAGGGAGAGAGTATGGAAGAGACAACTGGAATTGGGGGACATATTCTGACGAGCTAGAAACCTAGTGTAATAAAAACTCCCAGCAATCTCTAAGGGTGAGCCTAGCTAAGACTCCTAGCAATGAACCAGCCATCTCCTGTAACCAGGCATGACTTCCAGTGAAGGGATTGAGACCCCAACCCAGCCACGAAACTTTCAAATTACAATTTGTCCTGACTACAAGATGTGCTGGGGTAAAGGTGGCACAGAAATTGTAGGAGTGGCCAACCAATGACTGGTCCAGCCTGAGTCCCCTACCATGAAAGGGAGCCTACCCCTGACACTACCTAGAGGGCCAGAACCCAGAGGCGGGATAGCCCAAAGACTTAGGATAGAACCAAACATGATTGGCACCAAAAAAAGAAAAAAAGAAAGAAAAAAGACAATGAAATGATTCCTAATGATATTGGTGCCTGCTCAACTGTCATCAGAGAGGCTTCACCCAGAAACTGATGGAAACAGATGCAGGGACCCACAGCCAATCATTAGACAGAGCTAGGGAAGCCTGGGGAAGAGGGGGAGGAAGGATTATAGGAGCCAGAGGGGCCAAGGACACCACAAGAAAACCCACAGAATCAACTAACCTGGGCTCGCAGGGGCTCACAGAGACTGAACTGACAACCAGGGAGCCTGCAGGGGACTGAACTAGGCCCTCTGCACATGTTGCACTTGTGTAGCTTAGTCCTCTTGTGGAACTCCTAACAGTGAGAGCAGGGGCTGTCTCTGACTCTTACCTGCTTTTGGGACCCTTTCCTCCTACCAGGTTGCCTTGTCCAGGCTTAACAGGAGAGGATGTGCCTAGTTTCACTCCAACTTGATATACCATGGTTGGTTGATATCCATGGGATGCCTGCCCTTGGTGGATGGGAGTGGGAGTGTCATACAGGCTTGCCTACAGCCTATGCAGGCATTTTCTCATGGTCCCTCCTCTCCTCTGATGACTCTGGATTGGGTTAAGTTGCCAGAAAACTAGGCAGCACAGTCAGGTATTGGTGAGCACTCACGATGGCTAAGACTCCATGATGCCCAGATGTTTGAAAAAGGACAGCTGTTGATAAGAACAGGGAGTTGCCTGTGTGTTGTGGAACTTTGAAAAGGAGGCGGCAGAGATGGCCAACCTGAGAAAGCCGTTTTTACTGGAGATGAGTTCACAGGGGATGTGACGCAGAGAAGTGGAGTAGAAGACCAAGGTAGAGCTGAATAACATAAGTAAAACTGAATAATATATTTGAGAAAAAATAGAAGACTCAAATGAATGAGAAATGTAGGTGTCCATGAGTGTGCACATATGTGTTCATGTTCATCTGTGCATCTGTGTGGGGAGGGCCAGGAGGAAATGACACAAACAGCCAGAAACACACTTTTGAGACCTTTAAAGAATCTAAGAACTTTTGATTTTACTTAGAATTGTGGTTGGAAGACAGTTTATAATCTCTTTATATCACATCAACAAATAAGCTAACGTCATACTCAGCGCTATTGAGGCTTGGGTGTACTTTGCTCTCCCAGGGTCATGTGTTAGCGGCTTGGTTCTCAGGGTTGCAGTTTTGAGGTGCTGGGACCTTTAAGAGGTGGAGTCCTGTGGGAAATCAACAGGGTGATGCCCTTTGTTGTGGTTTGAAAGCTTGGCCCCTAGGGAATGGTGCTCTTTGGCTGTGGAGGCATTAGGAGATAGAGCTTTGTTGGAAGAAGTGGGTTCCCTTTCCCATTATTAACTGTCTGAACAGTCTACTCAGCCCTTTTAAGCATCAGTTTTCATATCTGTAAAATGAGGAAATAAAATATTTTATGCTTAATGGCATTGTTTTATTTGTTTGTTAGTGATGTGTGTGTGTGTGTGTGTGTGTGTGTGTGTGAGAGAGAGAGAGAGAGAGAGAGAGAGAGAGAGAGAGAGAGAGAGAGAGAGAGAGAGAGAATATGTGTGTGCTTCTTTTCAAATAATCAAAAGAAATGACCATGTATATCAGGTCAGAAAATTTTATCTTGCTCACTTAAAGACCATGTTTATTGGTCAATAATGGAATAAATCTACATGAAATCATGTGTAAAATAAGTCTGTGCCATATTTAGAAATAAATATGCTGAAAACATCTGATGCAGCCTAAGAAATACAAGGGAAATATAAGCCCCCAAATAAAAGAGTGAAAATAAATGAAGTAAGATTTTACTGAAAAGAAATACAAACCATCGGAAACAAATGGAGAAATCACAAAATAAGTAAAAAGGAGTTGGTCGGCAAAATAAGATGTTTCTTTGAAAAGACGAATATGACAGTGGTGGTGTTAGGACCATGATCAAGTACAGAGATGACATCGATGAGAACACCAGACGCAGGAGTGTGATTCAAGTGTCGCTGTGCTGTTTATGAAGTGTCCCTGGGAGCACCGAGCTTCCCCATAGCTTGGTTTGTGCCCTAACGCGTCAGCCTGCTGGCAGCTGGCTCTTTGAGGACACTATGTGTCCTTTTCTGCACCAGCTTTTCCACCAGGTGGCTTGTACTCAGCCCTCACTGCGTCACTGTCATCGTGCATTTAAGTGACTACCGCAAAGAATCTGACCCCTACGAGAAAAACCAAATAAACATTTATGTGTAAAATACTAACAATTAGAACTGGCTTCAAATGTAGGAAAAAAAACCACTCTGATTAAATCTAAAAACCCCAGAGAGATGGCTCAGGAGTGGGTTGGTGCCCAGCTCCCACATCAAGCAGCTATCAGCCCCTGTAATTGCAGTTCCAAAGGACAGAACTCTCTCTTCTGGCTTCCACTAGTCCTGCATATGTGTGGTGCACATCTATACATGAAGGCATTCACACACACACACACACACACACACACACACACACACACACACACACAAATTAAAAACAAACACTTAAAGGTTAAAAGCCATTAACAGGCTAGACCCCTGTCTAGGCTCTTTTTCTCTTTCATTAAAATAACACTACTGTCTAACTTTACTTTCTGTTGCTGTAGTGAAACACTGACCAAAAACCACTTGGAGAGGGTTCCTTTGGTGTTCGGGTAACAGTCTACCATGGAGGGAAGCCAAGGCAGGAACTCACAACAGGAACCTGGAGGCAGGAACTGAAGTAGAGACCTGAAGCTTACTGGCTTGTGTGACTCCCTCAGCCTGCACAGGGGTGGCACTGCCCACAGTGGGCTAGGCCCTCCCACATTCATCATGCTCTACATACATGCCCACGGCCAATTTGATGGAGGCAACTTCTTAACTTAGGATCCCTCTTCCCAGGTGACTCTAGTGTGTGCCAAGCTGACAAAAATTAGTCAGAACACCTACGTAAAGACAGTTTTAAGCATATATTCTACCCAAACTTTGGGAAGCATTAAATGAATGATAGAGTACGGCAAGAGAGAGGCCTGAAGTTGATGATAAAAGCAAATTTTAGTTTTATCTGAAATATTATGATTTAGTAAGTGGAAATGCATCCAGGTATTCTGAGTAAAATTATAAAATCATATTAAGATTTGGAAATGAAGAAAGATAATTTAGTCAAGGTTAGTATCTGGGGGTTGGAGGAAGCCCCAACATCTACCCACCTGTTCCAGCATGCAGTGCAGTATCAGGGGCACAGAAATAAACTCCTCCGGAATTGGATTCAGCAGGTCATTGTAATATCGCATATCGACCTCGGTGGTGATGATAAAAGCCGCTGTACAATGCAGAAAATGACATTGCCTAGTTAAGATGTGTTCTCTATTTCTTCCTGAAATCCTGTGCATAAATCCAAACTGTGGCCAGGCGCTAGTCAATGTTGAGAATGTAGGTGGAGGGGCTGCAGCCAGCAGCATGGAAGGGAGGGAGGGCAGCGCGGAAGCCGGACGGAGGTGGCACCTCAGCGTCTGATTTCATACGTGCCTGAGGGGGGCGCTTGTGGTTCTTCATATTGTGCTTTCTTCTTTCCAGGGGCTGGAGCAGTTGGAGGTGAAGGCTGAGGAAAAAAAAATGAAAAGAAATGCTTTCATCAAACTTATTTTTACGTTACATATCCACCCTCAGGAGCCTAAGAAATGAGGATGTGAAAAAGCTGATCAGACACAGAACATCATCCCCCTGGTCTTGGTTTCAGTCATGGTACTTTTTTTTTTAAGCATCCTTATCTTGGTGCATCTTGTCCCATGTTCTTCAGGACATTATTATACTGATTTCCCACCAGGAAATTCATGCTCAGCTCTCACCATATGTCTAACCCTGGTCCCCCTCTCTCAAACCTTCTATTCTCCAACTCAGGGGGCTGTCTTAGGGTTTCTGTTGTTACGATAAAGCACCATGACCAAAAGCAACTTGGGGGTGGGGGATTAATTTCATCTTACACTCTCTGGTCACACAGTCCAACACTGAGAGAAGTCAGGGCAAGAACTGAAGCAGATGTCATGGAGGAACATTGCTTATTGACTTGCTCAGTTTGCTTCTTTTATATGCCTCAGGACCACCCAGGAATGGCATTGCCCAAAGTGGGCCAGGCCCTTAAGTAAGCATCAGTCATTAGTTAAGAAAATGCCCCCACAGACTTGCCTATAAGCCAATTTAAAAGAGCCATTTTCTCAGTTGAAATGCCCTCTTCCCAGATGGACATGACTTGTGTGGGGTTGTTTGTGTTCCCCCTCCCCCCGAAATCTAACTAGGGTATTTGACCCCTTGTCACCTTGACACATGAATACAACACTATTAAATAATAACCTTTCCTTCTTTGTTTACTCCAAGATCTCACACTAACATCAATATCACAATACAAAACATTCAAACGTTTAAAAGTTCCTACGTTTTTAAAAATTCCAAGACTTTGAAAGTTTAGTCTCTTCAAAAGTCCAGTGACTCTTGAATGTGGGGTCCTTTAAAGTAAAAAACAAGTTAAATACTTTTTTGTCCAGGCTCAGCCACAACTAAGTTAAAGCAAACCCAGACTTTATCAATGTCAAAAGTTAAATGCTTCACATCTGGGGTCCAAAGGGCCTGGGTATCTCCAAAGGTTCAGTGAGCAGTGCTCCTCCACGGCCTCTGCTTCAGTTCCTGCCTTGAGTTCCTGCCCTGACTTTCTCATCGAGAGAGTGTGACCTGAGAGTTCTGAGATGAAACAAACACATCTCCCCTGAGCTGCTTTTGACCACAATGTTTTATAACAGCAATAGACACCCCAACTAAGGCAGTTATCATTTTGATTATATCTACTGCTCTCATCCTTCCCAGACCATGTTGGAACTGCTGACATTGTATTCCTCTTCAAAAGTTCACTTGAGAAAAGATGGCGGAAAATGAGTCCTGCTATGTGACCAGGATCTTGCTGAGTGCAAACACTGGGGTTATTTTGTCAATTTTCCTCTTGTTCTACATGCTAGTCATTGCACCCTGAGCTAACAGCTGGTTCTTTTTGTGCTTTCCCAGGTGTCAAGCAGTTGAGGAGTATCTTAATCAGGGTTTCTATTGCTGTGATGAAGCACCATGAGCAAAAGCAACTTGGGGAGGAAAGGGTTTATTTGGCTTACACTTCCACATCATTCTTCATCACTGAAGAAAGTCAGGACAGGAACTCAAACAGGACAAGAACCTGGAGGCAGGAGCTGATGCAGAGGCCATGGAGGGGTGCTGGTTACTGGCTTGCTCAGCCTGCTTTCTTATAGAACCCAGAATTACCAGCCCAGGGATGGAAATACCTTCAATGTCCTGGGCACTCTCCATAAATCACTAATTAAGAAAGTGCTCTACAGGCTTGCCTACAGCTAGACCTTTCTGATGACTCTAGCCTGTGTCAAGTTGACATAAAACTAGTTAGTACAAGGAGCTTCATAAAGATCTCAACACGAGGCTTTTAATGCTTTTGCTAGGGGATGTTTCCTTGTTCCCACCCTCACACCTCAATACAAGAAGCAGTAGTACACCAACACAGGTCTTTACTATAACTTCTTCTTCATATGCTTTCTGAATATGAAAATCAAGTCACTCAACTCCATCCTGTAGCCTACTACAGACACCCATGCCTACCTCTGGAATTGGCATTGTTTCTAACATGGTTTTCTCGCTAACCACTTGTGGGACATTGATGAGCTGCATGTTTTCCAAATAGTGCTGGTGCTGCCTCTTCCAGTCCAGGCTATCGTACATCAAACAGGCAATGTTTTCAAAAATCTCAGTGCCCAACTCGAGCTAGCAGTGAGAGAATCATTGACAATCCATCAGTGGTTTCATACTCTTAGAACAGATAGAATGTTTGTAACTTCCCAGAAAAGCCTATTTCCCCTTTTACAGGAAATCAAGTCCCCAAATCCCCAAATATTGGATTTTAGCATTGCTGATGGAGCCTCCATGCCTAAACTCTTCAAGCCCTTTTTATGCTCCATATGCTCGGTGTTTTGGATCCTAATGCACATTAGATGGTTTTGACACCTTTGGCTGAAGACAAGCAGACAAGCAGCTGCTTGCCTTCCTATGCAAGCATGGAAATGAGCATAGTGGGATTCCCTCCCTCGGCTCTGTGTACCATCTGAGTATGATACAGCCTGTGTGTGATCGAGTTTCTCTCTTTCCTCCTTTCTTTCTTTTCACTGAGCCGGCTTTCACCTGCAATCCTGTTAGTAAGAGGCTCAAAGAAATCCAAGTCACTGCTTCTACAGTATCCACAGTTTTTATGAGCTGGCAAGCCAATTATAGATCTGCTATGGTTATTACTTAAGCTTTCATTTCCTGGCGTAGGAAAATGCTGGGATGGCGGTGTCTGTCTGTTTGGAAGCGGAGAAGCATTGAGTAGGCCACTCCCACATCTGGGTTGAAGAGGTAAAGTAGAATGGAAATCCTCTGTGGGGCCAGTGACTCATAGGCTGGCAGACATTCAGGGAAATGCTTGGCTCTGTCCATCATAGCCCACCTGACTGTTCTTTCCCATACTCACAGCAGGACTGATGAGTTTTCAGTTAAACTTCAACCAGGCATCCTGTGCCCGTCCACATGCTGGCACAGAAAGACAGTTTTCATTTTTATTACCAAAGGAAATACAGTAACGTTTCTGCCCAATGATCCATTAGCACAGCCTACGCAATTCATTTTCAAATTTATCGGTAAATGATATGCTAAAGTCTGGCAAATTGTTTCAGCAAGCAGGATTTATCTTGAGATGTTTCAGATGTCTTACATGAGCTCTTAGCTCATCCTGATTGGCATTTACTTGAGGTAAAGCTTTCATTACCTTAGTTTAGCACAAGCCCAGCCTGCTTGTTTGAGCCAAAGGATGCAAAGGCTTTCCTTCATGCCAGGAGGAGAAAAGACTCACTCACTGCTGGCTCCTAAAGCAGAGATGAGGTCATTACGAATTCATACATAAGAGTGCACCATCACGGACCTAGCCTGGTTCTATGAAGCAGCCTTATCACATTTACGCTTATTAAGTGATCCTGAGTTTAAAATGGACTATGATCTTCAATATTAAACCTAATGGCCCTTTCTCCTGGAATTCTATTTTATTGCTGAGTCATTTTTGAGGTAGACCTTCCCCATCATCTTCAGTGATGAATCTTTCACTCATAGAGACATGCATAAGCTGTGGTTACTGCCCTTGGGTACCAACCAAAGCCCTGGCATGAAGAAGATGCTCAACAATGACTACAAATGGACTGATAGATAATCAGAAGGACCAGCTGGGACACACAGCCTATGGTTCTTTGGAAGAACTGAAAGTTTTCCAGGCCCAGTTGGACATACTAAACACTAATTTAGTTCTGAATTCAGGAATGTTCTACTGTAACTAGCATTTAAAGTAATATTTTTTCAACATAAAATAGTTTTTCTGAAGTTAAATTACCATGTAAAGTTCACTCTGTATTTGCTAAGATATTGAGTATAGCCACGGTTCCTTTCTTTAAAGTGGAATGGATGGACCATCAAGCTGGCATCTTTGCATGCCATGCTCTGAAGCACTATGAGGATCCCCTTGCTGAGTAACCAGAGCTCCCAAAGAGCACGCGTGTATCAGAGCCACTCACCAGAAGCCATGTTGGAGCAGTGTTCTCACCCTTAGCCACCACCAATTGCCACCCAGAGTTTCATCTCAAGTTGATCCTGGTTTAAAGACATTCCCAGAAAAACCATTCCTGTCCCTCTGTTGCTCACAGACATGTGGCCATCAAGTTAACACACTTCCATTACTCTCAAGGTGAGTCCGACAAACCCAAGTAATAACCTCAATTCGGTAACTTTACCAAAAAATGCATGTGACCCAAACTCTTAGCAAACAGAAAAATCACTGTATAAGAGCCTTGCTACATTTTATTAACAAAGTAAACAACTTAAAAATAAATGGAACGGAATGATCTATGTCTTCTAATGAACAGAGAGCTATGGACATGGGGGTGAGAAGCAGGGTGCTGTGGGTGGTGCTGAGTCTTCTGAAGCTGTGACCATAGCGTTGGTGCTCACCTGAGGATGCAATGGCATAGCCTCTATTTGGCGCATAGGACCTTTGTCTTCTACCATCATGTACCCAAGGTTAAAGAAGACCCGTGGGAAAGCATACTCACTTGTGACGCTACAACAGACACTTGGTTTGAGGATGTGTTAGCATCCTCCTGGTAACTGTGCTTCAGAAATTGCATGATGGGATTTCCTATGTCATCCTGAACAAAAATACATGCACGTGCTCCACCCTCCCCGTGTGTGTGTGTGTGTGTGTGTGTGTGTGTGTGTGTGTGCGCGCGTGCGCGCGCAAACGCTCGCACGCGTGAGCTTATGCACATGTGCACACATGCATGTTTGCATATGGGTTCACATGTACACATACGCAGGCTGGGAGGCCAGAGGTTGAAACTGGGTGTCTTCCTCAAGTGCTTTTCACCTTGTTTTTTGAGATGGGGGGGGGGGTCTCTCGCTGGAGCTCACTGATTGGCTAGTCTGGCTGGCCAGTGAACTTTAGGGTTCAGCCTATCTCTGACCCCCCAGTGCTAGAATTGCAGGTATATGCTGACACTTCCAGCTTTTATGTGGGTGCTAGAGATCCAAACTTGCATTCTCATGCTTATGCAACAAGGGCTGTAGGGAATGAGCCATCTCCCCAGATCCCCTGTGAGAGGGGTATGCAGCCATACCCTGGTCCAAATGATAGGGAAAATGGTCCTCTAAGTTGTAAATGTGTGGATATGTGCACAAGGGGGAAAAGCCCATGTAACACACTTCTTAAAAGGTCTTAATAAATAGAAAAAAACCTCAGTACCAGCTATTGGGGTAAATTCTGAAAGATCAGGGAGACAGAACAAGCCACCACTAACCTCACCTTGCCAACTCCTCAGCCGGTCCTGTTTCCTCAGACTGGAAGCCTCTGAGTCTTCACCTGAATAGATCTCAACTGAACTGTTGCTAAAAGCCTCAAAGCTTAAAAGCCTTAAAAGTTCTTGGTCCTCATGCCTTATATACCTCTCTGCTTCTTGCCATCACTTCCTGGGATTAAAGGTGTGTGTCATCATGCCTGGCTGTTTCCAGTGTAGCTTTGAATTCACAGAGATCCAGATGGATCTCTGCCTCCCAAGTGATAGGATTCAAGGTGTGTGTGCCACTATTTTCTGGCCTCTATGCCTATCTAGTGGCTGTTCTATTCTCAATAGTTTATTAGGGGGCACAATATATTGGGGGACACCACAAGCACACCTACCAAAAAGAGTAGAAAGTTGATTTTGGTGTGGGGATTTGGAATTCCAGGGAAAAATCTTTTCCCCAGATATTATCTCAACAAAATAGGATGGAACATTCCTAGCATTCCATCTTTGGAAATACCAGTATCTCTGGAGGAGGTAATTGTGCTGACTCAATTTAAAAAGCACCAATAAAGGTCAGATGGAAACAGATCCTTTTCTGAGTCAGGTGTAGACAGTAGGAAGGAGAAAGGCAAAGCAGGAAGTCTGAGACAGTGGAACAGAGGAAGACATGGAGTAAGGGTTTTGCTAACACCAGCTGTGCCTGCATACCGCTTCCTAGCCACTCACAGCACAAGTCCTTCTTGGTGTTTAATGCTTCATGCTGAAAGATTTTTTTTTTTTTTTACAATGGAACCACCTAATGCTCTTTATTCAAGTCCTTGCTATTTGAATCCTTGCTATCCTTAATAGTTCGACTATACTTTCTTCTTTATTTTTTGAAATTATAATTAATTAAAACATTTTTCCCTTCCCTTTCCTGCCTCTGAACTCTACAATATACCCCTCTTCACTCTTCTCCAAATTCATGACCTCTTTTATCATCAATTATTAATTGCATGCATATACATATTTGTATATACATATATAATCCTAGATAAAACTTGTTCAGTGCATGTAACATTACTTGTATGTATGTTTTCAGAGCTGGCCATCTGGCACCAGACAATCACTGTGCTCTTCTCTGGGAAGGCCGCTTTCCCCAATCCCAGGGAAGGCCTCACAGGCTTTTCCTTGTCCAATTTGGCATGTTCGTTGGTGTCGGCCTTGTTTAGTTCACATTTGGGCAGTCATGTTGGTGGTACTTCATGTCTGTAGGTTTTGATATTGCTAGGAGAAATAATCTCGCAGTAAACTCCCTGATCCTCTGGCTCTTACAACCCCCTACTTTCATGATGTTCCCTGAGCCTTGAGTGCAGAAGTGCTTTGGAGATGCATCCATCATGACTGGGCTTGACAACTCTGCACTTTGGTTGTGGTTTTCTGTAGTGGTCTCTCTTCTCAACACTTTCGCTTCTTTTCCTGTGTGCCATTATCTCAAGGTGAGAGGATCCGGGTTTCACTGCATGACTGTCCCTTGGCTCAGAAGCAGCTCCCTCGGTCCTCTTAGTTAGCCTTTTCTTTGGTCCTTTTCCTTTCCTTTCCTTTCCTTTCCTTTCCTTTCCTTTCCTTTCCTTTCCTTTCCTTTCCTTTCCTTTCCTTTCCTTTCCTTTCCTTTCCTTTCCTTTCCTTTCCTTTCCTTTCCTTTCCTTTCCTTCCTTTCCCATCCCTCTTTCCTCTTTCTCCTTTCATCCTTTCTTCCTCAGTTCTCCTCTCTCCTCTTCCCCTCCCCTCCCCTCTCTTCTCCCCTCTCCTCTCTTTAGCTGTACACAGTCTCTTTACAAGCATCCCCTCTCCACCCAGCTTTGCCCTGATCCTTGCAGAAGAACCCTCAGTGGTTGTAGTTTATCCACAGGCTCTGCTGTCAGTTCAGCTCTTGATGGTGAAATGTATACCTTGCGAGGGATTAACATGTAATACAATAAAACATAAAATTTACCATCATTATAGTAATATATGTTCATATTTTTGTTATTACTTAGATCATTACTGAAGCATGAACCAGAGCCAAGTGTCATTAAATAAAAGACT
This sequence comes from Peromyscus maniculatus bairdii, assembly GCF_049852395.1. Classification (NCBI taxonomy): domain Eukaryota; kingdom Metazoa; phylum Chordata; class Mammalia; order Rodentia; family Cricetidae; genus Peromyscus; species Peromyscus maniculatus. Next base: position 80,234,468 of record NC_134857.1, on the reverse strand, counting down.
CACCATCCACTACATCTTATTATCATTAATCCACAGACTAAAAGATACAAAATCAGGCTATATCCAGCAGTGGCCCTTTGTCACCATCATTGTGCCAAAGATGAGAAAGCCCAACAGAGAGCATAGTTACCAGTGCCTAGTGAACAGTTGTGGAATGAGTGACAGAATGGACCACCACACACTCTAACTGACCCGTGTACTCACCATCATCTCATTGTCTGACCAGTCAGAAGGAAAATGTGCTACATCGACCATATAATGGAGTCGAGCAACATCAAAGAGATTTGTTTCAGGTTTCTCATTATTCAGGATTGGTTCCAAGTACTTCCAGAAAATTTCAAGTTCCTTAATGGTATTTTCTCTCTTCAGGTTTTCAGCTTGTATATCTAATAATAGCAAAATGTTTTCCTATGAAATGAAGGTATTGAATTTCTCCCCACTTTATCTTGATGTCGTGAGTCATATGCATGATGAGATGTCTGTAAAGTATTAGCGGAGTGCAAATACAGACACATAACTTTGAGACGTTTTTGAAGTGGGAAGACACAACTATAAAATCAAAAGAGATTGCTCTATGAGCTCATCACTCTCCTTCATCTCACAGTGGAGGCCCAGAGAGGTCGTGAGAAGGTCACACATCTCAAGAGCTGAGGATGCTCAAGGTACCGATTGACTGGCTATTGCACCTGCATAGAACCAGTCTTCCCTCCAAATCAAGCTTTCATTGAATTGGTACCTGCAGCATAACACAATAAAAAACTGAAGTAGACCCACTTCCCACAGGCCTACAGCCAGACTGGATGAGAGTGATTTATGCTTTAGTTAGCCTTCGGTCATGTTACAGCAGCTACATCTTTTCTGGGTATTTGCCCCCTGACTGTCAAGTGATAGTGGATTTCCATAAAGTTAGATTTGAAAACTTACCTGAAATATTTGTTTTTTTTTTTTATATCTATAACTAAAGAGTTGGGTCTACTACTATGACCTCATCACTCTATGGTAAAGCCTAATATTATGTTATTATATATATTTTTGAGACAGAGTTTCATGCTAGCCTAGGTTGGCCTGCAACTTATTATGGAGCCTGAAAATGGCCTCAAACTCATGGTCAATCCTCCTGTCTCAGCCTCTCAAGTTCTGGGATTATACATATCAGCCAGCATGCTTGTATCATGGAATATATTTGTATATTGATTTATTAGTACATGAACTGTCTTATAGATACTATATTTGATTCTTATGCAACAGTTTCTTGACACTTTCAATAACAAATTATTTTAATATATGTATGTTTTGATATAGTCCAAGTTTCTGACTTAATAGTTGCCTCTAGTCCAAAAGTCCTTTTTGACAAAATGGAAATAAGTAAGACTTACTTCCTGAGTGGCCACATGGGGCTAGGACTCAGTAGGTGATTTTCATTTTCCTTCCTTTCCTCCCTTATGATCTCTCCAGACTCACTCTCAGTACTATAGCAGCCTGCTTTCAGGAGCCCCTCCTCCTACCCTATCTCCATTCCCCTCCCCCTCTCAGTGTGGCCCAGGCTCCTCCTACTCTTTCATCCATGTCTCTCCAAGTTCATTCTTTGTCCTAATGCAGCCTGTTTGCAGGTGCCTCTACTCCCACCCCATCTCCTTTCCATGGGGATGCTGCCTCTTGGTACAGAACCCGCAGCCCCAGCACTTAGCCTTTATCCCTTCTCAGCCCTCCATTTCGCACATCTTCATGCATTTTTACCACTCACTGACCACAGAAACACTCTCCAAAGAGGACTACCACCCCCCAGCCACCACACTTATCTAGGATCCAGAGAGGGCAATAGAAACCAAAAAATGGAATACCCAGCCAAGAAAGATGAGACCAGATATTGACACCAAGAACATCATAACTCCAGATGCCTAGATCCCAGTGCAAAAACACAAACATGAACAGCCAAGACAATATGCTCCCACCAGAAGCCAGCAACCCTACTGAAGGAGGCCCTGAGAACTGAAATAAGAGGACTTCAAAATAGCTATTATGAATATATCCAGGGATCTTAAAGAGGATATGAATAAGTCCCTTAATGAAGTCTGTGAAATCATAAACAAAGAGTTGAATGAAATAATGAAAACAACTAAGGACATGACAGTGGATTTAATAAAGAAATAAAGTCATTGGGGAAAAAAAACCAAACTGAAATAATACTGGAAGTGAAAAATTTAGGATGCTAAACAAAAACCTCAGAGGTATGCCTCACCAACAAATTGTAAGACGTGGAAGAGGGAATCTCAGATGTTGAAGAAAAGGTACAGAAGTAGATACTTCAGTCAAAAAAAAAGTTAAATCTAAAGGAATCCAGCCACAAAACATCAAAGAAATCTGGAACACTATGAAAAAAAAATTACGAATAATAGGGGTATAAGAAGGATAAAAAACCTAGGTAAAAGGCACAGAAAATATTTTTAACAAAATTATAAAAGAAAATTTCCCCAAGCTAAAGAAAGAGATGCTTATTTAGGTACAAGAAGCATAGAGGATACCAAGGGGCAGGTGTTCCCCATGACACATACTAATGAAAACACTACATATACAGATCAAAGAAAGCCACAAGGGAAAAAGACCAGGTACCATAGAAAGGCAGATCCATTAGAATAACATGATTTTTCAGTGGAGACTTGAAAGCCAGAAGGGCCTAGAAAGGTCTTCAACCAACTCTGATAGACCACTGATGCCAGCCCAGACTACTACACCCAATAAAACTAGCAATTACAATTGCCAGAGAAAGAAAAATATTCCACAATAAAAGCATATTTAAGCAACTTCTATGTACCAACCCGGTACTACAGAAGGCACTAGAAAGAACACTTTAGTCTGAAGAGGTTAACCACATCTAAGAAGACTCAAGGAATAATCCCACAATAGTAAATGAAAATGGGAGGGGGTACCATAACAACAAAATAATAATACTGTTCATTGATAACTCTCATTATTAATGGTCTCAATTTCATAATAAAAAGACATAGACTAACAGTTTGGATTGGAAAATGGGAGCCATCTTTCTTCTATATCCAAGAAACACATTTTACCATCAAGGACAGTTATCACCTCAGGGTAAAAGGATGGGAAAATATATTCTAAGCAAATGGGCTCAAATAGCAAGTGGGAGTAGCCATTTTAATATCTGACAAACTAGATTTCAAATCACACCTATTCAAAAGATGTAGAGGACACTATATACTCGTGCAAATGAAAATACACCAAGAGGATATTGTAATTCTAAACATTTGTGCACCAAACACAAGGGCATCCAAGTTCATAAAAAACAAAGACTACTACAGCTAAAATCACATATTGACCCTCACACAGTAATAGTGGGTAACTTCAATAGCTTCAATACCCTACTTTTACCAACTGACAGGTCATCCAGACAAAACTAAATGGAGAAATGCTGGGGGTAAATAGTGTCATAAACAAAACGGACCTAGAAGGTCTCTGCAGAACATTCCACTCAAACAAAAAAGAACATACTTTCTTCTTGTAGCTTATGGAACTTTCTCCAAAATTGACCACATATTTGGACACAAAGCAAATCTCAACAGATACAAGAACATTTAAATAATACCCTGCATTCTGTCTGTCCACCATGGATTAAAGCTGGATATCAACCACATGAAAATTACAGAAGTTTATAAATTTATAGAAACTGAACAATTCACTATTGAATGGAAAATGGGTCAAGATAATCAGGAAGGAAACTGAAATTTTTTTTAGGATGAATGAAAGTGAAATTATAACATACCTGAACCTATGAAACATAGTGAAGGCAGTTCTATGAGGCAAGTTCATAGCACTAAGTGCCTACATCAAATAATTGGAGACATATCATATCAGTAACTTAGCAAAATATCTGGAAGCTCTAGAACAAAAGAAGAAACAACGCCCAAACAGAGTAGATGTCAAGAAATAACCAAACTCAGGACTGCAATCAATGAAATAGAAACAAACAAACAACAATGACAAAAACAATACAAAGAATCAATGCAACAAAGAGTTGGTTCTTTGAGAAAGTCAGTAGGATGGCAAACCATTAGCCAAATTAATAAAGAGAGCAAAATCAAAATTAATGTAATTAGAGATGAAAAGGGGGACATTACAACAGACACTGAGAAAACCCTGAGAATCATAAGAACATACTTTAAAAATCTGTACTTCCTCCCAAACTCACTCATGTATCTTTGGCCAAAACAAGACACATGCCACATTGTCTTCAAAAGAGCTCCACATTCCCCTGGTGTCTATGAATGCAAAGGTCAGGATTGTCTGTGACTCTAATGCAAACCCAATAAAAAGTTTTCCTTGGGCATCTTTCAACAACCATTCTTCTCTATTTGTATCATAAAAGTTCTCACTATCCACATTTTATAACCTGCAGTGCTATAGCACGATTGTCACAGGCCCCCAGACCTTAGCACAACTGACTCCAGGATGGACATACCATTCAGGTCGTAAAACTCAGTATATAGTCAGCACCACCTGCCAAAACTAAAATGAAGACTTAATCTATCAAAGTTCATAGTTCTGGGAAAGTCTTTAAATGTATTAGCCTTACTTTCTGGCTTCTGTAGCTCTGCTTCTCACTAACTGTTCTTGTTAACTGAAGTATGTCAACCCAGAATATGATTTTTTGTGTTTAAAAGCTCACCCCGATAAAGGCTTGTGGCTACACTGGGATCCCAAAATTTCAGTGTAGTCATTGGCCAGCTCATAAAGAATTTTTATTGGCCAAAAAATTTGTACTTTGCCAAATTGGAGAAATTAAAAGGAATCGATGGATTTCTTGATACTTACAACCTACCAAAGATAAATCAAGATTAAATAAGCAATTTAAACAGACCCATATAGACCCTAGCAAAATAGAAACAGTAATTAAAATTATCCCAATCAAAAAAATCCCAGAGCCAATGAATTTAACACAGAATTCTACCCTATCTTCAAAAAAAATTAATGCTAACACCTCCTATATTATTCTACAAAATAGATATCCAAGGAATATTTCTTTTTTTTTTTAACATGGTGACTATTCCTCTGATAGCAAAACAACACAAATACTCAAAAAAGAGAAAAAGTTATAGGCCAATATCCTTTATGAATATAGATGCAAAAAGTTCTCAATAAAGTACTTCCAAACTGAATCCAAGAACAAATACATCAAAAAGATTATCAACCAAGATCAAGTTGGCTTCATCCCAAAGATATAGGTATGGTTCAACATGCATTAACTAATACATATAATCCACCATACAGACTGAAAGCAAAAAAAGCACACAATCATCTAATTAGATGCAAAAAAGGCTCTGAAAAAAATCCAATACCCCTTCATGATAAGAGTTCTAGAGAGATACAGAGGACATACGTCACCATAATAAAAGCAATTCACAGGAAGCTCACAGCCAACATCAATTTAATTGGGGGAGAAACTTGGAGCATTTTCACTAAAATCAGGAATAAGACAAGGATATTCACTCTGTCCATATCTATCCTATACAGTACTCAAAGTCCTAGACAGAGTAATACTCAGAGATCAAGGGTATAAAAATATGTGAGAAAGAAATATCTTTATTTTTAGATGATAAAATTTTATACATAAATAGCCCCATAAATTAAATCAGGGAACTTTTTTTTTTGGTCTTTTGAGACAGGATTTCTCTGTGTAGTTTTGGTGCCTGTCCTGGATCTCGCTCTGTAGACCAGGCTGGCTTTGAACTCACAGAGATCCACCTGCCTCTGCCTCCCCAGTGCTGGGATTAAAAGTGTGTGCTACCACTACCTGTGCTAATCAGGGAACTTTTACAGCTGATAAACACCTTCATCAAAGTAGCAGGATACAAAATTAATAAAGTTAATTAAATTAAAACCAGCAGCCTTACTATATTCAAATAAAAATGGTCTGAAAGAAAATCAGGGAAATAATAACTTTCACAATAGCTCAAAAATCATCTTTGAATATCTCTCACCAAGCAAGTGAAAGACTTGTATAATAAAAACTTTAAGGCATTGAAGAAAGAAATTGAAGAAGACACCAGAAGAAAAAAGTATCTCCCATGTCCACAGATTGGTAGGAATAATGCATCTAAAATGGCCGTCCTACCAAAAGCAATCAGTAGATTCAGTGCACTGTCCATCAAATTCCAACACACTTCTTCTCAGAAATTGAAAAGGCAATTATCAGCTTTATAATGAAACACTTAAAAACCTCCAAGATAGCTAAAACTATCCTGGAAACCAACCTAACAACAACAACACACATCCTGCTGCAAGTATCACTATTCAGATTTTAAGTTGTACTATATAGTTATAATAATAAAACCAGCACAGTATTGCCATAAAAACAGACACGTTGATTGATGGAATCTAATTGAAGATACAGACGTAAGTTCACAACCCTATGGAAACCTGATCTTTCACAAAGAAGCCAGAAATACACACTGGGGAAAACAAAACAAAACAAAACAAAACAAAACAAAACAAAACAAAACAAAACAAAACAAAACAACATCTTCAACAAGTGGTACTGGTCAAACTGGATGGCTGCATGTGGAAGAATGCAAATCAATCCATACTTATTAACCTGCAAAACAAAACAAAACAAAACAAAACAAAACAAAACAAAACAAAACATAACAGAAACCGACTCCAAATGGATAAAGGGCATCGACATAAGGTCAGACACACTTGAGTCTTATAGAAGAGAAAGTAGGAATAATCTTGAAGTCATTGGCACAGGAAAGGACTTTCTGAACAGGACACCAACAAGGCACTAAGAACAACAATGATATCTCTTTCCTTGTTCTCTCACTCTGCTCCTGATCCAGCTAGGACCACCCGCTCCCCTAAGCTCTCTTTCTCCTGAAGCTTGTCCTCTATTACCCCACCCCACCCCCAGTTTGCTTATGTAGATCTCATCCATTTCTCTGTCACTGGGCCATCCCTGTGTCTTTCCTAAGGTCCTCTTTACTAGCTAGCCTCCCTGAAGCTGTGAGTTGCAGTCTGGTTATCTTTTGCTTTATATCTAGTATTCACTTATGAGTGACTACATACCATGTTTGTCCTTCTTAGTCTGGGTTACCTCACTCAGGATGATAATTTCTAGTTCCATCCATTTGTCTGCAAACCTCATGATATCATTGTTTTTCTCTGTTGATTAGTACTCCATTGTGTATATGTACCACATTTTCTTTATGTGAACTGTGAACCAATAGCTGAGGAGCCCCCATGGTACTGGACTAGGCCCTCTGGATAAGTGAGACAGTTGTTTAGCTTGAACAGTTTAGGGGGCCCCCAGGCAGTGAGACCAGGACCTGTCCTTAGTGCATGAGCTGGCTTTTTGGAACCTAGTGCCTATGCTGAGACACTTTGCTCAGCCTTGGTGCAGAGAGGAGGGGCTTGGACCTGCCTCAACTGAATGTACCAGGCTGGGCTGACTCCCCAGGGGAGACCTTGCCTTGGAGGAGGTGGGAATGGGGGGTGGGCTGGGGGTAAGGCTAGGGGAGGTGGGGGGAAGGAGGACAGGGGAATCCGTGGTTGACATGTAAAATAGAAAATCTAATAATAATAGTAAAAAAAGAACAACAATTAATAAATGGGACCTCATGAAACTGAAACGCTTCTGTATGGAAAAGGACAGCATCATTCAGGAAAAGTGACAACCTACAGAACGGCATGAGATCTTTACTAATTATACATCTGATAAGAGGGTTAGTATCCAAAATACATAAAGAACTAAAAAAAAAAACCTGAGCATTAAAACAAATAACCCAATTAAAAAATGGGCTACAGAATTAAGCAGAGTTCTCAAAAGACAAAACACACATAGCTGAGAAACATGGAAAGAAATGTTCAACGCTCTTACTCATTAGGGAAATGCAAACTAAATGACTTTGAGATTTCATCTTACACCAGTTAGAATGGCCAAGATCAATTAAAAAAATAAATAACAGTATGTGATGGCAAGGATGTAGAGAAAGGGGAACACTTCTTTATTGCTGGTGGGAGTGAAAACTTGTACGGCCAATATGGAAATCAGTGTGGTGGTTCCTGAGGAAGCTGGGCACAGACAGACCTCAAGATCCAGCTATACCCCTCTTTGGCAAATACCTAAAGGACTCTACATCCAACTACAAAGGATACTTTGATCATTCATCATTGCTGCTCTATTTAAAATAGCCTGAAATTGGAAACAGCCTAGATGTCTACCAACAGTTGAATGGATAATGAAAATGCAGTATATTTTCACAATGGAATATTATTCAGCTGGTAAGAAAATGAAATTACGAAATTTTCAGGCAAATGAGTGGAGCTAGAAAGAAGTCATCCAGAATGAGGTAATTCAGATCCCAAAAGACAAATAAATTGTATACTGTCTCTTATATGTGGATGTTAGCTTTTTAGCCTTTGATATGTGTGCTACAATCTGAATAACCAACCACAGAGGTTAGGTACCTAGTAAGGGACTGGGGGTGGGGGACAGGATCTCTCAAGAAAAGGGAAAAGAGAATAAAATGTAGAGACAACGGGGAACTAGAATGAGAGTATTAAAGAGGGAGGGGATGGGAGAGAAGGGGAAAAGAGGCAATGTAGGGAGGAACAACCAACACAGAAGGCCATGTGGAAACCTACTTCTGAAGAAACTTCCTAAGATATATATGAATACGAAAGTAATCCAAATAGAGTCACCAAATAATGTGGGAGACAATGCCCCAGTTGGACATCTTATGCTATCAAATAAAGGCCAGTGCCTGGAATGGGCTATGTCCTGCTGAGTTGTTGGCCAAAGGGTAACCTCCAGACATCACAAGTTATTGCCAATGCTCTTGGTTACTCTCTATAACCTACTGCTGAAGAGAACACTTACATATGTCATCAAGCATGGAACAGTTGAGCTGGTGCCTAACCAGAAGTTTCACCCTTACTGACTAATGTTCATGGTACTGGAATGTATTTTCCAGGCTATCAGAGGAGAAAGGTAATCATCAGTACCATCCAGCTACAAATTCTGTGACCTGCCGCCAAGATATGCTTGTACAATAGTGTTGTAAATGTTATGGCAGTAACCAACCACGTTCTGACTGGATTTAAGGCCCACTCCATGAGATAAAACCTATATATTACTCTGCTTAAGCTGTTAAAAACCAAAAACTAGGTATGTCATGGGCCTATGGGGAAAGTTAGCACTATTATTCTGATAAAGGAATACAGCAATAAAATAACTCCTCATGACATTTCTGATATACACATAGATCAGTGCCTTGCAGTAGATGGGAACTATCACAGAGACCCACAACTGGACAATGTAAGAGAATGAGCAGCTTTGGATTACTTGGTACTGAATAGGACATTTTCGTCAAAGCTCTCCCCTCAAGGATCAGTGATCTATGTAGAATAAGAGGCAGAAAGACTAAGACAGAGGTAATGGGTATCTCCAAGGAAAGAGAGTCTTCCAGACATAAGACTGATGCACTTCTGAACTCACAGAGACTGTGGTAGCATGTACAAGGCTTGAAAAGTTTTAAGACAGGCAGGGTCCCAGCACTGAGATGGGGAAGTGGACACAGAGTCCTACCCCTAACCAAGAAGTTATCTGTAACTGATACTAACTGGTAAGAGAAAAATCAGTTTTCTCCAGTTGCATCTTACTGGGTATATTAACCACACTTCACAGCTGGCCCCATTCTCAGGAGTAGTTGGCCAACACAAAACTAACTCAATAGTCTTTCTGTAGATTTTTTTGTCTACACTTTTTGGAGGGTACTTTTTCTTATCTTATCGGTCTCTTGCTTTTATATTTTCATTTCTGTTTTTGTGGAGTTTTTTGTGAATTTTTTTTTGTTTTTTGTTTGCATTTTTGAAAAGAGAGAGAGTAAAAGAACAAGTTTGGTGAGTGGGCAGGCTGGAGGGTCTTTGAGGAATCAGGGGAGGGAAAACCTCATGATATAGTGTATGAACATATTTTTTCCTTTTTTCTTTTTGGTTTTTTGAGACAGGATTTTTCTGTGTAGTTTTGGTGCCTGTTCGGGATCTCGCTCTGTAGACCAGGCTGGTCTCGAACTCACAGAGCTCCACCTGGCTCTGCCTCCCGAGTGCTGGGATTAAAGGCGTGCACCACCACTGTCCAGTGAAAGTATTTTTTTCAATTAAAAAAGATATACTTCCATAAGAGTATTGTGAAAATTACACACATCAATATACTTAGAGCTCAATATACATTGAGCTTAGTCCCCAAGTTATGCACCCAATAAATAGTAATTATTATTATTATCGAAGGTAGTGATTTCTAACTTTGAGAAAAAATGGAAAGAAATCACTATGCGGCTGTGTGAGTTAAAAAGCATAACAAAAATACTGATAATAACATTAAAACCAATACATGCTTTGGAAATAACTTGGCTCCTTGAATCACAGATTTATATTGATTCTCAGTGCTATTACCTCAAGGGCACAGCAGCTTCCTGCTTCTTTCCTACATAGGCAATCTAGCACAATTCCCTAACACAAAAACTCCAAGGCTCAGAATGACTGAACAGTAGTCTGGAGCTTGGTTCCATTAATTTCCCAGTTTAAGTCTGGAAGAAAGAAGGACTCCTCTGACTTTTATCACAAAGAGTTAGTAATACATGTAGAATTAATAACATGTAGGATACAGCTAGAGAGATGCCTCAGCAGTTAAGAGCACTTGCTGTTCTTTTAGAGGACCTGAGTTCAGTTCCCAGCAATCATGTCAGGTGGTTTATAGCCACTTATAACCCCAGCTCCAAAAGATCCAATACCCTCTCCTGTCCCCCATGAACACATACATATGCACATGCACAAATCCAACTGTGTGATCTTCCCTGGGCTGTTTGATGAGTATGTCATTTAGAAGAAAAGAGTCTCAACAGAGATTCATCCAGCCCAGGCTTTGGCTAAACATTACAGGTCAAAAGTTCCTGAGAAACACAGTTGTGTAACCACACTTGCTCCCAGCTAAAAGGCTGAGAAGTCATAATTGTGTAACTAAGTCTTCTGACCTGCAATCCATGTTTTCTGCCACTACACAGGGATACAAGCACAGAGTATGAATTTAATTTGCCAAATTTATGACTCTTGGCTAATACAAGCAGAATAAATAGCAAATCAGTCCTGAAAGGATTTAATAATGTGCGTATTTTATGACCATGTTTCGGCTAGCAGATTGCATTTATGCTTGAAGGACGGGGGGTAATATTGATGGACTCGTGAGTTGTATAGCCAACTGCATACCTTCGGGCTGAAGGACAGCTTCCTGCTGCTGGCTGACTGCTGCCAGGTGGGTCTGCAGAGGTTCATAATTCTCTGAAGATATTTTAATCACACTGGTTATAGGAATGCCAAGCTCAGTCATAATGGCTAATAGCTGAGGATTGTAGAAGCCCACAACAATAATGTAATACTGGGCACCATCATCTGGCTCATCATCTGTTGGAAATACCACAGAGAAGGTCAGCTATCCTTGTTAGATAGAACAGGTTGTCCCCAGACAAATCAATGGTGATACGCATTATGCATGCATTTGTAATCCCTCTGGCTTGCCAAGACCCAGCCAGTTGGCTGGAATGCAGGCCTGTTGACTGCTTTTCATTATTGCCCTTCCAGTAAAGAGGCTGTGGCCATTTTACAATATATTAAATCATGTTTGCAAATGAGACATAGGCATACTAGGAGGGCCAACATACATGGGGCCTGTGGCCATGGAAAATGGTGCTTCGGGTTTTGTCAGAGTTTAGCCTGTAACTAGTTCCTTTTGGTTCTAATCTCTTTTGAGTAGTACCTGGCTTGACTCCTGACTTACAAGTAGCTGCAGCTTTCTGGTACTTTATAAGCAGAGGTGTTTACAGGCTAAGGAAATACTGTGGAGGTACTCTGTAGCACAGCACTGAATGAACTCATGTCAGTGGTGGCGAGAACCCTATGCATCTATTGTGGGGCAGCTATTTATTGCATTACATTTGAAAAAATACATAGTGCACATTTTTTAATGGTTCTCTTCTTTTTTTCCTGGTGATGCTCCTTATGGATATTAAAACATGATATTCTGCGGGTGAGAATCATTGCTCTGCTCCTGTGCAGACTGTGCATGATACATAAAAACCTTACACTGTACAGTGTGGCACAGTACATGCCATACAACAGATGTTCAAGTCTTCGTTTTTAAGTAATTATTTCTCCCAATCACTAAAATGATCAACATTGGTATTGCCTGTGGGTGCATAGCATCTTTGCTTCTGGGAGTATTATCTTTATAGCAGAGCTACATGGGAGGAACCAACTGATAGAGGATGCAAAAACAAGCCCATTTCTCTTCATTAAAATGTAGTAAAGATCAAAACTGCTTAAAAAATCAAGTCTATTGATTACAAATAACAAACAAATAAAGAGAGGAACAGGTAGTTCTGTCTGGGCTCAAAGAGAACCAGCAATGGGTCACTAGTAACTCCTAAGGATGACTCAGTTTTGCATCAGTCATTTCAGAGGGAAGGAAGTTCCTTTTGGTTTGCTGGAGACAGAATGGTGGTGGGGAAAGTCTGAGTTAAGAAGTTGTGCTCTGCATGCATCTCAGCTTATTAGATTTGATTGCTGCTCCTCCTCACATGAATCAATTTCTAGGCCACTTACTTATCTCTGTGTGTGTCGAAGTGATGCATGTGTGTGCCATAATATGTCTGAGGAGGCCAGGGGACAACTTGTGGAAGTTGTTTCTCTCCTCTCACCATGGGAAGCCTGGGGATGGTGCTCAAATGGTCAGGCCTGAGAGGTGTGTAGCTTTACCCATGCAGCCATCTTGCTGGATCATTTTCACGTTCCCTATAATTACACTTGACTTTCCATTATATTCTCAACAAGACAGTAAGCTTCCTGATGGTCCAATAACTTGCCATTTCATTCTCTGCTCTCATAATATAAATGTGCCCAGGGAGATAGATGCTAAGTAAACATTTTCTAAATCCATACATGGATTGCAAATAGAAATATTTTTCAGTTGGAGTGTCATAGAATGTAAGCTATTTGTGGCTTCATGATAAACAAAAGGCCAGGGATGATGGAGTATAAATTATTGGGGTGACTGCTGAAGCTATATCCTGATCCAAAAAGCAAGAGGTAAAAGACATGACCCACTGACCAATGTAGGTTTTGGTATCGTCTTCCTCCCCCCTCCGTTTTAACTGGGTGGTCTTCTTCACTGCTGCAGCGGCCTCGGGCTGGTCCTTCCCCTTTCCTTTTCCAGCCTTGGCACTGGGGGCCTTCTTCTCTTTGGGAGACTTTGCTTTTCCTTTGTCCTTTTCCGACTTTGCCCTTTCTTCTATCATCTGGAATGAGAGATCACATTCTTACCCTCCAAGTCATCTTGTGAACAAGCAAAGACTTCCCCAAAGTCAGCCAAAGGAATCCTCTAATTCACTTCATCAAAGCAATCCTCTATTTCACTGTATACTCACTATTATTTGTCATTTATACATCGTCGAAGTCAGGACAATGGAGACTCCAGCTTGAATTGAAGTTGTAACAGGCACATCGGTGGAGGGCAGTGAGGGGCAGGCATGGAGGCGGGTGGGAAGGTACCAGGAGGTTTTTTTTTTAAAAGACTAGCCTTGTGGGAGAGATTTATCTGAAGGAGCCTCTCAAACACTTCAGCTGTGTGTGTGTGTGTGTGTGTGCTGGAGTTGGGTAGGGCAGAGTGGTGGGGTTGCAGCGGGTGCAAGGAAGCTGAATATTCTTGTGTCAGCAGCTTGGGTTTGTCTCTTAGGCCAACTCTGGAGAGCACCTGTCATTGTGTGAAAACAAACAAACAAACAAAACAAAACAAAGAAACTGGGGAAACAAAGAATAGGCTTCCGAAAACCTCCTTGCTGATGATTTTCATGCTGGCTATTTTTTTTTTTTTTTCGAGACAGGGTTTCTCTGTGTAGCTTTGCGCCTTTCCTGGAGCTCACTTGGTAGCCCAGGCTGGCCTCGAACTCACAGAGATCCGCCTGGCTCTGCCTCCCGAGTGCTGGGATTAAAGGCGTGCGCCACCACCGCCCGGCAAAATTTATTTACTTTTATTTTATGTGCATTGGTGTTTTACCTTCATATTTGACTGTGTGAGGGTGTCAGATCCCCTGGATCTAGAGTTACAGACAGTAGTGAGCCACCATGTGGGTGCTGGGACTTGAACCCAGGTCCTCTGGAAGAACAGTCAGTGCTCTTAACCGCTGAGCCATCTCTCCAGCCCCAATGCTGGCTATTTTTTAAAGGTTAAAATGTCTTTGGAGATCTTAGCACTGAGAAATTCTCTTTATTCCAATTCCACCTAAAAGCGTGCAGCCCTGACCATTGGCTGCTATCTGAAACACAGAAAGGGGATCGGCAGAGGCCACTAGTCAGATGAGTTCTTCATAGATAGCTTTGGGCCATGCTTAGTTCACAGGAAGATCTAATACTTACCGCCCCTCCCTTCAAAAGTCCCCCCCCCAATTTTGCATACTATTTCATAGTGTAATTGTACCTGTGTTTATAAACTGGAAGCATTTATTCACACTAAAATGACACTGGAGTACTGGTCCCAAGAGGATGACTCTACAGGATATTTACAATATATGGAACTTAACTACGTTTTCCCATACACAACAACACTGAAAACAAAAAGTAATTAAAATATTGTACCACTACTTTGGTACTTTGATATCAACTTTTTAAGGTCATGAAAACTAATTTGAAAGCTTCTCAGATATCATAGGTAGGGTCAGTCAAAGATAGGAAACTTTGCTACTCAGCTAATAAGCAGCATCATGGGTGGGGAGGGAGGTTTGTTCTCTACTCCACAAGAGTTTTGGTGGCCAAAGGCTCTGAAGAACTCAGGCCAGTTTTGGCTTTCATGACTGGTATCATTGGTGTCAAAGGATTCCCTGTCTAGAATGGGGGCTCTGGTGTGGGCAGCACTCTGCCCCTCCAGCACTGGTTCCTCAGCAACCTTGAGAAACAAATCTCTGTGAAGGCTACTGCTGCTGCTTATAGCACTGGGTAAAGACTGTGAAAGTACACCACTGCTTCTGGAGAATGAAGAGAAATTGAATGTGGTTGAAGCATATGCAAGTGGTAGAAAAAAAATAGTAGAAGAGATGGAGGCAACAACTATAGCAGCAGCAGCAGCAGCAGCAACAACAACAAAAACAAAAGCAACAGCAGCAGCAACAGCAGCAGCAACAACAGCAATAGCATAAACCTTGGGATGGAAGAGAAAGTTCCAGAAACCAGCCCCATGCCAGACAGACAAGGGCTGCTAAAAGAGAAAGAGCACATTGTCAAAGTCAAGCCTACCAGACTTCTGTCTCTCTTATTCTATCCCCAGTAATGAAGATGAACTAAGCCTATTGAGAAAATATCAGCAGGAACAGAAGTTGTGAAAACCTGTGAGATACCAGCATCATTTACTCACTCGCTCATTCAGTGGACATTTTCATGAGTCGAGGGAAACAGCAGCAGAGGCTGGGAGGGTCATGAACTCCACGGGTGTGATACAGATGAGGTACTAGGATATGAGAGGGTCCAGCATTTCCCTCTGCTCTCTATAGAATTGGTGCCTACAGCAGGGCTAGGCACTACCCCTTCGAGTTCAGTCGAAGGGAGAAGGAAGCTATGTAAACAAACAGGCAAAAATAGAACTACAAAGTTTAGTGAATTCAGAGACAGTGACAGAGGAGACTTTGCTCATAAGTTAGAAGATGGAATGCCTTCTCTCAGGAGGTGACATTTGAGTAAAAACCTGAAAAATGAGTCATAGTGCACACGAGAAGCAGGGAAAAGGTGATGTGTGAAGGCATGTGGGCATGAAGGAACTGTGTGTTCAGAGAACCCAAAGCATGTTCACAGGGCGAAAGGGGCAGAGTGGCCCAAAGACAAGGGTAGGAGACCAGGCATGGGCAGGTCACCCAGGGCTTTGGAGATAGGGCTAATGAATTCATACTTCGTTGACAATTCAGTAGGAAGACTTGAGGCTTTGCAGGTTGGGGGAGTCTTCAGAAAACAGAAAGTCTAATGAGGAAGCTGGACATAGTTCAGAGAAGACCTAACAAGTGGCTCTCATCCAGGTTTTGGCAAAGTGGAGAAAAGGAGATGGATTTGAGATCCATTTTGGATGTTGAAACTGTGAAGTCAAATGATTAGTCATGAGGCGTATCAAAGAGAACATCCTGGACTTGAGTCTGAGCCTCTGGGTGGTTTGGTGGTGGCCCCCTTACTGAGGTGGAGAAGATTGGGTGAGAAATGGTTTTCAGTTAAGTTGTGAAGAACACTTTAAGTGATCATGCTGTATTTGAGGTGCCCTGTGTCACTAAGAGCAACATTCTCCATTCAGAGGAGATAATGACTACAGTTACAAATGCAGGAGCAAGTCATTGGATCAGCTAATTTAATGGGAAGAGATGAATTGACTTAGGTAAGAGTTTCTCTTCCTTCCTTCCTTCCTTCCTTCCTTCCTTCCTTCCTTCCTTCCTTCCTTCCTTCCTCCCTCCCTCCCTCCCTCCCTCCCTCCCTCCCTCTTTCTTTCTTTCTTTCTTTCTTTCTTTCTTTCTTTCTTTCTTTCTTTCTTTCTTTCTTTCTTTCTTTCTTTCTTTCTTTTTGAGACAGGGTTTCTCTGTGTAGCTTTGCACCTTTACTGGAACTCATTCTGTAGCCCAGACTGGCCTCGAACTCACACAGATCCACCTGCCTCTGCCTCCCGAGTACTGGGATTAAAGGCGTGTACTACCACCGCCGCCCGGCTCAAGAGTTTCTTAAAAATGTGAAAACTGGGGTTTGGATCATGGGAACTCCAACACTGACCCATTTGGTACAGTAGAAGAAGTCAGCCAAAAAGAAGGAAAAGTTAATAAAAGGTCAAAAACAAATGTAGACGGTGAAAAGAGAGAGCAAGTGGACCAAACAGGGCAGGAAGATGCATTGGTAATTGCTGGTGGGCTGTAGAGGTGATAGACAGGCAGACAGGGACACCAAGGAGAGTTTACTTGTGAAGGGAACTAGAGCTCCGAGTCATCCCTCATGTGAGCAGAGGACAGTGGGTAGGAAGATGAGGTAAGAATGTAGCTTTGTGTATAAAGCCAGGAGCTGCTGTCTTTGCAGGCTGATGGAATGATACAGTACAGAGGGAGACATCGAAGGTTTGGGGAAAGCTGAAAATCTCAAGACAAGATTCACCAGGAAGAGAAATTTCTAGTTCTTTAGGAGCCACAGAGAGAGGCTCAGTGGTTTGGGTGTGGATGAAAGAAAGGAAGAGGTCTGGGTGGTGGTGAGAGAATGTTTCCATTTTTCAGAAGTGGGAGGTAAAGTCAGCAGCAGAGATGAGCAGGCAGAAATGGGGACATTCCAATAAGGTGAGGGCGTGTCCCAGTCACCTTAGACAGTCAGGGAGCAAGTGTACTAGAAAAAGCAGCAGAACTCAGAACCCAGTGCCGGGATGAAAATAAAACCAGCATGTTGGGTCCTCTGAATGTCTCATGTTGTCTTCTTTGTCTGCTCAGATCCAGACAGGGAAAGGGTGGGAGAGGTCACTGAGTGTGTTATTAGATCATTTTTAAGAGGAAAGGATAAGGAACATCCAAGGTTAGAGAATGTGAGATCCTTTTTTTTTTTTTTGATTGGCAGAAGGTATCCAGCTTTTTATTTTACTTTTATATTTATTTTATTTATTTATTTATCTATTATCAGCTTGATACAGTACAAATTCTAATAGTGAAATGTTTCATTGAGGCTTGCCCAGTAATTGAGTAAAACCAAAATTTATTATAAGCCACAGTCATCCTAGGGTTCCCCCTGTTATATAGCCTCCCTGGTTCTGTGGGTTGCAGTCTGATTGTTCTTTGCTTTATATCTAGAATCCACTTATGAGTGAGTACATACTATGTTTGTCCTTCTGGGTTTGGGTTACCTCACTAAGAATGATATTTTCTAGCCAGTCCATTTGCCTGCAAATTTCATGCTGTCATTGTTTTTCTCTGCTGAGTAGTACTCCATTGTGTATATGTACCACATTTTTTTAGTCCATTCTTTAGTTGATGGGCATCTAGGTTGTTTCCATATTCTGGCTATAACTAATAGTGCTGCTATGAACATAGCTGAGCATGTATCTTTAGGGTATGATTGAGCATTCATTCCTTGGGCATATGCCCAAGAGTGGTATGGCTGGGTCCTGAGGTAGTTCGATTCCTAGTTTTCTGAGAAACCGCTATACTGATTTCCACTCTTGAATGCCTTGGCACAGGAGATCACTTCCTAAATATAACACCAACAGCACAGACACTGAGTACAACAATTAATAAGTGGGACCTCTTGAAACTGAGATGCTTTTGTAGGGCAAAAGACACGGTCAATAAGACAAAAAGACAGCCAACAGAATGGGAAAAGATCTTTACCAACCCTACATCTGACAGAGGACTGATCTCCACAGTATATAGAGAATGTGAAATCTTAAGGCATTGGGTCATAGTAGGACCACAGGAATAAATGGCTAATGTGGGATGAAGGAAATAACTAATAGATAATCAAGGGGCCATTATGAAGAGCCTTGTTCACCATAAGAAAAACAGCAAAGAAACAAATCACAATGGAAAAGAGACCTAGAGGGGTCAAGGGTGCTAGTGCCGATTCAAGTGTCCAAGACAGTGATGAATGACAGACCAATAGGAGGGTCTGGAAAACTGGGCATATACCTATGGTCAGGCTGCTGCATCAGGTGCCAGGGCTGCAAACCATTAAACACACCTCTCTAGTTTACATTTGCAGTTCTCTACAGCTTTCTATTTTTCTACACAGAGAAAAATTGCAGTTTAGGCCAATAAGTCTGCCCTGTAATACTGAAAGTAATATTTACAGCAGTAAATTAGCAAATGGCTATTTTAATCATAGCTGTCATCATCAATATTAGGATATTTCTATTTACTGAGTTCATGTTTTACAAGACATTGCATCTTGTTAAGTCCTTACAGGTACAATACAATGGGTGGAGCATTGGTTTCAACTTTACAAAGGAGGAAGAAAGCTTGGTGGGGGCAAGCAACAATTTAATTTTCAAGTTACTGAATGGGGAATGCCAGACCAGAGGGCTCTATAACCCATGCTCTTTGCAATGGGTCCTTGGAGCATAGCCATGGCCCTGATTCCAATTAGCCTGCAGGCACTAGCAGGACTCATGGGGTCTCTGAGAGCACAGCTTTGGGTGATGGTACATGTAGCAAAGTGAGAAGCCTGTGAATGTCTTTGGTAGTTATCTAGCTTTGCCACAGTAAAGTCACAGCTGTAATTCTTTGATATGAGATAAGGAAATGATTTTAGGTTAAATTATTATTAAATAAATTATTAGGTTAAATGATATAGGTTAAAGAATAAACTTTTTGTTTTGTTTTTGAGACAGGGTTTTTCCATGTAGTTTTGGTGCCTGTCCTGGATCTCGCTCTGTAGACCAGGCTGGCCTGGAATTCACAGGGATCCACCTGGCTCTGCCTCCCGAGTGCTGGGATTAAAGGCATGCACCATCATCACCCAGCTAAGAATAAACTTTTATTATGTACTCATTCAAATAGTTCAGCATTCTACATGTATTTGCAGAGCACAGTGGAAACTTCTTCAATGATCTACCCCTGCCAAAGTTTATCAGTTCATAAACTCCTGAGCATTGTTTCCTATGAGTATTCTTGGGTCCTTAGAGAGAAATGGATTGATCATAAACCCAAGTTCAAAAGAAGTGACAAATTCTGGTACCAGTATCTAGAAATGCTGTATGAAAGGTGCATTCAGATATTATGCTTTTAATCTGATCTCCCAAAATAAGAGGCACAATTTCTATTAAGACATACAGTTTGTCTGAGGACACTGAGCTATGGCAGGGACCATGCAGGTGTGATGTGAGACCATCAGCTCCTCTACTTCTCTCCCATGTCCTCTCTGTCTTTGTCTGCCCTGCCTCTGCTCTGTCCTCCCAGGGACCCAGTAATAGCTGATGGATGCTCTCTGTGTCTTCTAGCTGCTCTTCCCACTCACTACCATTTTTTTCCTTCTATTAATGAAGCCAAACTAGGAGTCTGGGGGGAAAATCTTGGATTAATTTCTTTTAGTATAAATGAATGGTCACTATTGGCCTCCTTCACCTTCACAAATGTGTTCTGAAAGGTCTTGATTCACCCTTGTCAGCCTCCTTAAATACCATCGTACTATAAAAATAATAATCATTACTAAAAAACTGGAAAACAAAGAATTTACACAAATTACTATAATTTCACTACCTAGGAAGATGGGTGAAAATATTTACTTCATTGTTTCCATATCTTTGTATCATTTTTACATGGCTGTCATTGGTCTTCTCTCTAGACAGTTCACCATCTTTCGTTTTCTGTGTAACAATAATGAACCTTCAATTGGTAGAACTTCAAGAAAGATGGCTATGTATGAAAGAACCTCTGGGTGTAGAAAGGCTTCTCCAGTGCAGAGAAACTATAGTAGTGAACAGGAGCAGATGCAAGCATCTAGTCCTAATGGACTCCAGGTCTGGTAGAGGTATTCCTTGGTAGATTTTGAACAGATCCCTTGCTCTCTTCTATTCTTTCATATCGACCTCAGCGCTGGTCTACCCACTCCACTCCTCTGTCTAGACTGTCCTTCACTTCTCCCATCACCCATACCAAGGCAGTATCCTCAGCCCTCTCATCCTGGACAATGACTGACAGCTAGGATACAAAGATGTTCCTCGGTTTGAAATTGATTCTTCCATTTCTACTAAGCTCCAGGCACAGGAAGTTCAACTCTTATCCTCCTTTTATTTTTCTCTCATTCTATGTATTTCTCTCTAACCTACAGGTTTATATCGTAGGATTTGGAGGTAAAAGAGGAGCAAGCCAGACTGGATAAACACTCAGCAGAGATGAACCCTAAATCATAAACTAACTTCCCTCACATACTCTTTTTCTGGCCTTTCTTGCTTTGGGATAGTATGGCTTCATATTCCTACCCATCGTCATCTGCTCATAGCTTAAAAGTTTTGAGGAAGACTCTTGTCAATTCAAGACAAAATGCAGGCAGGGAGTATCCCCAAAGTTGTTCCCCTACCATGTTTGGGGAACACATGTTCCCTAGAACATGAATGGAGGGTCAAGTTCATTTGGGAATGCATTCTCTTTAAAACACAGCATGAATAGAAGGCATCTGGATGCCTCCTACTGTGGGAGGGATTTGGGTAGGCACAGGATTTCTTAACCATTTAAGCTACTTAGCAGATGTGGAGGCCTCATACAAAGCAATAACTGGAGACACAGCATCCCACATACTCAGTTGACTGTTAAGTGACTCTACCTAGAATCTTCAGCTATATTATTATTATTATTATCTTTTTTAAAGATGAGGGGAAATCTTATTCTGTAACCAAGCAACCTAGTTATTCGATACGTCAAATGTTTTAGATAATATTTTATTTCTCAATGACATCTTGATGTTAACATTCAAACATAATTGGCATTCATTCTCCTTTTCTCACTAGGAATGGGAGGTCAGTGGTAAAAGCCAAGGACATGAGGGTGAGCAGCTATATATCATATATTCTTATAGCTGATGATCCACACATCATGTGTAACTAACTGGCTTATGTGTGGCCTCCCATAAGGTTTTCACAATAAGATGAAAGAAAGGGATGAAAAAGCAGGCTGGTGAAAGTTGTAACTAATGTGTTGTAAAAATGTGTGTGAAAGTTGTAACTAATGTAACTAATGTTCACTGTGTGTTTTATAAGGAGCTGGGTTAGAACTCTTCCACCATCTCACTATTCCTGGTAAGCAGTTGGCCGATGCCAGAGATGGTGGGATCCTCAGAGACAGGCAGAGAGACTGTGTATGG
Organism: Peromyscus maniculatus bairdii; assembly: GCF_049852395.1. NCBI lineage: Eukaryota > Metazoa > Chordata > Mammalia > Rodentia > Cricetidae > Peromyscus > Peromyscus maniculatus. The sequence goes on along the minus strand of NC_134857.1, from coordinate 80,212,562 downwards.
GATAAGGCAATATTAATCATAGTTTTCTGTGGGGCGTTTACCCACCACCCCCACAGTTCCCCAGAGTTTTCTTGAGTGCAATCAGCAGGAAATATTAGATAGAAGGATTTATTGCAGAGAATATCGCGGAGATAAACTGATAGAAAATAGAGGATATCCTCGAGAGGGCCTGGAACCTATTCCAACGGGCCCCGACTGTCTCTGGCCCAGGGTTTTTATAGAGACGCCAAGGGGTGGAGCAAAAGACCTCCTCCCCCAGCACAGCCAAGTGCAGACCATCTCAGACACCTGCACTCAGGCCCGTGGTCCTGATCATCCTCTATTCAGACCTGCTGGGTAAAGCCTCGAGGAACCCCAGAACAGGCTCCCACAGTTATTCTCATGAAAACAGATTCAGCAGGACAAATGGAGTGATGAGAACAGCTAATGGGGGAGCAAGAATGCTCCAAATTCAGTATACACATATGTGCAAGATAAATTTCAAATTTTTTTCATGAAATTCCTTCATTTTTGATGAGCCATCATACTAACAAATCTCCAAGATGGTGCATGACACACAGTGACCACCAAGTTAATTTGATCAGAGAATATTTTTTTTAATAGAGAACTATGTGTAATGGTCACAGTTCAATTTGAAAACACAAGATTATGGGAACATTTTGGGATCTAGTTAATCCAGTTCTAAATTCTCCACTAATTAAATTAGTCAAAATATTGAGTACTGTGTATTATGGAATATATTATTTATTCCCCCAAATGTAGAAAGCACATACATGTCTAACAAAAGAAGAATGAATAAGAAAATTATGGTAAGTAGTAGAAACTCACAGAACAAGTAAAAACAATAGATATGGATATTGTGTTAGTAGCAAAATTATGACACATTTTAACTAAAAGAACTGTTGGAATATTTTACCATGATTACAACTCTATAAATAAATAACAGAAAAGGAAGCACACCAAATATTACCATTGTTTGGTAATAACAGGATTGCAGTATTGTATTGCGTCTCTTATGCCTTATATGTATTTTTCTTCTGTAATTTCTGTTTGTTCTTCTTCACTCTCCCCGCCCCCCTCACTGTTCCAGGTCATTTCCAGTACCTCCAATGATCTGAAAACGCATGAAGTTGAATTAAGATCTTGTCTCTCCGGAGAGCTGTTGTTAGAGCAGTGGTTTTCAACCTTCCTAAGGCTGTGACCCTTTAACACAGTTCCTCATGTGGTGACCCCCAACCATGAAGTCATTTTCATTGCTGCTTCAGAACTGTAATTTCACTACTGCTGTGGATTATAATTTAAGTATCCATGTTTTCCGATGGTCTTAGGTGACCCCTGGGAAAGAGTCATTCAACCCCCAAAAGGGTTGTGACCCACATGTTGAGAACCACTGTGTCAGAGTGAAGAAAATATATGTTTAGTGGGCCCAGAGTGATGGCTCAGAAGTGAAGAGTACTTTCTGCTCTTCCAGAGGACTTGAGTTTGGTTCCCAACACCCACACTGGGCAGCTCCCAAGTGCCTGTGCATAACTTCAGCTCCAGGGGATCAATGTCCTGTTTTGGCCTCTGTAGGTACCAGCACATATACACATAAATACACACACACAAAAAATTTCATGCTTAGGGATGTATTGTTTCATCTGATCAAATAGGAATGGGAGGTAATTGGTGCAGTTCCTAGTTCAGTGAATCAAAACATGGGAGTGTCTGTGTCTGTGGTGGGTGAGAGGGGACAGGTGTGATATACGCCTCCTGCAGGATCAGACATGGCTCAGAGAGACTTTGGCATCATGCAAACTAATAATATCCTAGTTAACCATCCAAAGGGACAAGGAGAAGGCATTAGGGTGTGTGGAATAATCTCAGAAAGTTTTTTCCTTAAGTGACTGTGTGATTTCTTGGGAAGGAAGGAAGGATTAGAAATCAAGTCACGATTGCCCTTGTTATCAGTGATTGGTTAACCCAATGGCATGTGTCTTTGGTGAGTTTTCTTCCTTTTTTTGACAACTGTCCCCACATTGGACCTCAGGAAATTGTATGAAAAGTAATTAGTGGGAGCAGATAGCTGTTGACAGATTGCCTGGCAAAGCCTTGAGTCCTGAGGAAACACGACTGGATAGCATTTGGCTGCACGAGAGGCCAGAGTCCATCGCAGAATTACTGAGACATATAGGAGAGGCGTTCACGGTGGTTAATAACACACCATTCAATTGGATGGCTGCAAACTGACTCCTAACTACTGAGAGCAGAGCTGTTGGCCTTCAGAAATGTTTAACTTTCCACCACCCACAGTCTTACCGTCTGCAAATTGGGAACGGTTCATTGTACTAATTACATTAAATCATTTAAGCATTAGATGATATAACATGTCTGAAAATACAGAGTAAAATGGTCAATAATAGTAGCTACCTATTACTAATTGCTATTTTAAAAGGCTAGTCTATTTTTTCCCTCTAAAAATTTTCTAGAAGTCTGTGAAAAGTTTTCATTAAGAAAAATCAAAACAGCCAGCAAAGCACAGCTCTGTTTTGCAGAGGCCAGCTGGGGAGCCATTTATTTCTCCTGGATTGTTGGGGTTTGGGGTTGCTTAGATCTTCCATTTGCGTTGGTTGTATCTTCGTTTTGATAATCCTGCCTCAAAGAATTCCAGCCAGCTAGTGAGGCAAGTTATTTCTTTCCTGGAACCACACGGGTCCCTCCGAACAGAGCCCCTGCTCTTCCTCTGTTTGACTTCTTAAAATAGTTTCTGAAGAATTTAACCACAACTGAATCAAAACTAACCAGCCTGTAATTTCCTGGTCTGTCCCCATGGCCTTTCTTTTAAAACAAAACACACGCGAAAAATGGCATTTTGATGGCGGATTTCCAGCTTTGGGGGCTTTGACTGGAGGAAGCTGGGGAATGTCCGCGGAGCGTCTCTCTTCGGGAGCGTTTCTCTTTGGGAGGAGGCTCGTGTGGGCTTCATTACTCTGGGCTGTTTTAATTTTTTTAATGAAAATTTTGCTGAATACTATCAGTCCATAGTTTTTTATGTCTGTCTTTCCCCCATTCTGGTGCATATGAAAATAAGTCAACATGCTCTCAGTACATAAGCTACAAACAGAAAGGGCTGTTCTTTCATGTAAAAGCATTTGGTATAAAAATCTAAGAAAATGAGAGTGGATTGAATTCATCCATGGCAGACACAATTAAAATATATTTGGGTCTTTTCAGAAAGCCTTTGCAAATATTTTGGTTTCAGTTCTGAAGGATGGAAGACTCCATTTACATTGGTCAATGATATTAAAGGTCAATGATTTTTTTTTGTAATATAGCCAGAGCCATTTTCAACCTTTTTGAACATTAAATATTTTCTTTTAGTTTTTCAATCTGAGGTATAATACATAATAATATACATATAATTAATTATATGTATATAATTACATATAATTAATTATAATTAATATATAACAGAAAATTTAGAGTTAGTTAGAAGCTACAGTGAAAATAGAAATTCGTATAATAGCTAAATCAAAATGTTTCAGAATAAAAACCAAGTGATTTATTTTAAAACCATACTGAATATTATGAGAGTGCTTGCACCCGGTACACTGAGTCCAGAGATGTTTGTTTCAGTGAATGTTTGCTAAGTTGATGAATTAACAACAGATGATAACAACAGGACTAAAATTACAGAATGATCATTGAGATAATGGTATATAGGAGATGCGTTTCTGAGCAAATACTCCTGTTCAAGTTTTATGACATAATAAACAGTCTAATTTGCAATTAAAATGCAGGAGAATCATATTCAGAAGTTCTAAAATCTTAGAAATGTTTATACAATAGAGCATGCTTCTAATCTATATCTATATTATCATCTATATCTATATTGATCTTTCTGGAAGTCATTATCAAAGTGTTTCCAAACAGATCCATGTTTTCAAACAGGTTCAACCTATTTACAACTAGAAGCTGCCACATGTATCCTAGGAATTCACACACTACAGGTTTTACATTTTTTTTCTCCAAAGTACCTCTTTCTTATAGTTTTCATGATGTTAATAACCTAGCAAGTTTTCTTTCAAAGCAGAAGGCAAAATCAATGGCCAGAATCCAACTGCAGCATGCTTTTTGACTTCACCGAGTCTAAAGTATCTTTGTTCTATCTGGCACTTGAAAGTATAATTTACCATTTACTTGTAAAGAAAATTTTGATTGAGGAAATAGGACCAAATATATAGTGACACATGACATCTGTTCCACAGGGGCAAAAAGACAAGAGACACCTAACTCCATTAGTTCTCTGCGTCCTCATCTTTGCCTCAACGTTTTCTGTAATTACTGCTACGGACTTTTTTTTAAAGCATTGATTTTTTTTAGTAAGTTCATTTCCAAAAATCAAACACAGAAGATATAAAACATTCTTGGGGCTGTACAGATGTAAGCAATATACTAGAATTAGCACATGAAAGCAAATATCTCTGTAGACTTAATGGCAAGGTTGAAAAAGCTGAAGACCCACTCACTCCCTCTGCAAAAGCAGAGCCTTCTCCTGGGTTCAGCAGAGGAAGAAAATCCTCTTCCCCACTGTGAACACACTTCCATTAGCTGCAGCGGACTATATGTTATGCACGCTTACTTTGCTCTCTGCCAGACTTTTGGCTGACAAGCATTAACCTCAATTGTTCCAACTAACCTCTCGGGGCCGTGTTGCCGAAATGTACATAGATTACCTCACCCCGCAAACAACTCCTTTCATCTTGCATTTATGAGGAGGACTTTCTAGGGAATAATCTATTCCAATCAGTTTTCATCGATTTAGTTAGCACCTCCTCAGATGGTTTCAACTCAAACACAAGGGACTCGCGCTCTGGGAACCACTGATAATAAGGACATTAAATTAGATTATGTAATTGTTGGTTCTTAATTGCTCAGAGCTCTTTTACTGTGTCTCATGCTTTTTTCTCCAATATCTAAAGTTCAAGCCACAGTTCATTAGACACTCAGATTTTCAACAAGCAAATCAGGGTTCTTTCCATAGGCTCAGAATTTCCTAACCGTGTTAAATAGTTCACAATTCAGAGAAATGCCGAGCAAGAGAATAATGCAAGCATATTTTATGTCATTTCATGCATTAAAAAATTTCCAAGTGTCTAGGATATTCTACTTTTATTTGAAGATTGCTTACTGAAATTTGAAAATATTGTAGTAAACAATTACTGAATTATAATAGGTGGCAAACACATAAAGTGACACTCCAGCATGCTGTTTGTCTGTGCACAGGTGTGGGCGTTTTACTAAACTCACGGTTTATATAAAAGTGTATAATTCAAGTTCTCCCATGACATTGGCATTTAAACACAAAAGACGTGATTTCTATAGTAGTTTCAGATTATCTAAATTCTCTTCTGCTAACTCTTAACTTCTCTGAGTGTTTCTTAAGGTACAAATCTATGATCAATGATGGAAGGAGCATCAGTAGATAGAAAACTATAACACCAACCATTTCTAGGAATAGAATTTTCCTGGGTACATATGTGCCACCATGATATGATGATAAACGGGCTTCTCTTAGGAAAGCATAGAGCCCTATACTGCAAGTACAAAGTGGTGTCGTCGTCGTCGTCGTCGTCGTCGTTGTCGTCATCATCATTTTGATGGCCACCCCAACTATCCAGTCAGGAGTTTAATCAAATAGGATTCCTAGACCTAAGGCTTTTACAAAGGTAAGGGAGGCATAATGGAAATACATATTTACCTTTTCTGTTTCCATCAGTTGGCTTTTGTCCCTTCTGCTTATGGTCACAAAGGATTCACATTTCTAACCCATTTCACATATGCATGTGCACACTCATTACGCACATACATAGAGAAGCATTTGGCATCACAAAAAATATTTCAGCATGATTTGAAAACTAAGGAAAGCATTTCTCACTTCAAGTAATGATCATAACAAATGGCTCTGAATTGGGCATCAGTTTACGGAAGGCTTTTTAAGATACATTTTTTTCAGATGCAAATGTGACTTAACAAAGCATGCTGGTTGATTTCCACAGGCAAAGTAAACGAAAAGTTTCCATATGTGAAAAAATGATCAAATGGGGGGCGGGGGGGAGTCTGCAAATAGGAAGGACGGATGCTACTGAAACTGTCATTTTGCTATGGAAGTACAGTGGTGTTTGCCATTCTAATGAACACTCCGAGAATATCGCAGGAAATGTAAACAGCGAGCTCCAGACTTGAGGACTCTGCCCTCTTGTTTTTATATTTACTTGCTGTGTCTCTGTCTCTTTCCTGGGCCCCGTGATTGCTACAATACTTTCCGGATTCTGCCACAAAACCACCTTGATTGCGTGACCTGGATATTGCCACTTTCACAAATGAGGGTACTTGTGTTAATGTCATCACAATTCTTCAAACACATCTATGAGTAGCTCCTTCCCTAAGGACACAAGGTGACTTCCAGCTTTGCCAGGTCACAGGCTCTGGTGGCTTAGGAAGGGGCAACGTCTTTAACTGTGTTTCACCCACTACTTGCTGAGGTCTGGGGACCCAGGTGCCATACAGTACCTTCTTTTCATTTTCTCGTCTCTGCTGGTCCTTTACTTTAACCTGGAGAAGTTGAAATTTCAAGAGTTTCCCTATCAAGGGTAAGGTAAGTTTCTCTCCACTGTCCATAATTGTTTTTGCTGCCACCAACACCTATAAAGAAACATGATTATTAGGAATGGTGACATTTTACAGTCTTGGACACAGTCTATCAGTGATAAGAGGGTGAGATGGTGTTTTCTTTGTGTTTTTTATCTTAATGCAAAGACAGGCCGTTACTGGCCAAATACATACACGGGAAATGTGCCCAGTGCCACTGAGATTGGGTTGTTTCATTCCCAGCTTCGTCTCCCACAAGGTGGCCAGCACTTTGTACAATGGTGCCAGACTCCCAGAACTGTGCTAAGGAGACCCAGGCGGGGTCCCATCTGGGATGATTGGCAGGTCACTTTCATGCTACAGAAAGTCTGCTGTTGTTTGGCACAGCCAGTAGTCCAAAGTGTCACACTTTGACTTATTAGGACATTATAACAGAATCGAGTTTTATAATAGTGGAAACGACTATGTTGGCAGTCTCTTATTTCGTGGTGACCAAATCCAAGGGAAAGATAAAAGCTGCTTGACACAGGGGCACCATATGAATGCTGCACCCCTCTTGCAGCTTAATGTTGATCCTGCTGGTATGTGGACTAATTGGGGTGAAATGAGGTTATTGAGTTTTCTTTGGGTGACGACAGGCACTGGGAACATACAGCTGTATTGTCCAGATGTGTGGCACTGACAGCCTATTTTATGGCTGTGTTTTTTACAGCTTGTTTCCCCTAAATTTCACACAACTTTCTAACATCTGGGTCCTTTTCCTTGGAGCCCTATAACCACTTTATTTACTGCAAGAAAAAAATAAAATCATGTAAAATATACCATAAAAGTTGTTATGCGTTTCTCCTCATTCCTGTTGTCTCCCTAATAAAGTCCACTTCTGCCTGAAGGATTGTCACAGAAGCAATCTAGTTAAAGATTTTTCAACTTTTGTTTTTAAAGGAGCATCATATTTATTTATAACCTCGAGATGGATTAGGTGTTGCTAAAATGTTCTGACATGTGGCTTTCCTCCCCCACCCCTTGGAGCAATCACTCCTCCGGTGCATATGGTGTCAATTTCAGGCTCTCCATCTCAGACAATGACCGTGTGCACTGCTCCTCTGGAGCTGTGTCTTGTCTGAGGCTCACACTAGTTCTTGGGTCAGGGTTTCCATGGCCAGTCCAGTCTCTCCGACTTTCCCCTTTGCCAAGGGAAATAGCCTAACGGAAGGGAGGTGCATATTTTGCTTCGAACTGGAGAATGCCCTGTGGATCTTCACATGCCAAAATATGATTAGACTTTGTGGAGACTGTACAGGTTCCTGCTCTGCACTGAGGATGAGAAACCTAGGAAGAGGAGGTCTTTAAAGCTTCCCTTTCCAAAAACCAAAGGAACAAACCAGAGACCCAAAAGCTGTATGTGTGTGTACATCTATGTGTGTGTGTGTGTGTGTATCTGTGTGTGTGTGTGTGTGTGTGTGTGTGTGTGTGTGTGTGTGTGTCTTGTGTGTATGTGGATGTGGGGTGTGGAGAGAGGAGTGCTCCCCAGGAAGCACAGTGCTGCTTTTCCTGGCAGGTTCTGTTCTGCTGGCACAAATTACGGAAAGGGCATGATTGATGTGATTTTAGGGATCAAGAAAATGGACAGGACACCTGCAGATCCTCTCTATTTAATAATGACCAGATCCAAGATGTTCTGGGATCCCAAGGGGGTCTACTGCCTAGGAACTTGTTCTAAAATAAAGCTGTGTGACTGGGCCCAACCCCGAGGGTGAGTGTCAATGTTTGGTTTGAAATGTCATTTTTCAATAGCAGCTGAATAGTGTGTTGACAATCAGGCTGCTTTGTGACATCTGGTCCCAAATATTCAAATTTGGGGTTTTAAAGCTCATAGCCGTCTGGCATGGGACATTCTTGTGGAGTACGGAGATCATGACAGTATTGAAGGGAGTCAGTGCTGGAGCGGGCTACCCAGAGCCTCAGTCTTCTGGTGATCTTCGAAGATTGGATTCTCATCTGTGCCCAGAAAGGTTTGGGTGAAGCCCACCTAATGTCGTGGTAATGGATGGGATGTATCTGGATGTACTTCCTAGCCTCTTGACTCCAAAAGTGTATGAACATTACCTCATTGGGTTAAAATGTACTGGAAGCACAAGCAAAAGTTCCCAGAGAGAAGTATTTTGCAGGCCATAAAAGTTAATTTACATATCTGAAAATTGTAGCATGCTGGGTTTCGATAAAAACCTGGCACATCATCAAACAAGCAGTGATGTCTTACTCTTGCGAGGAGATGGGTGCTGGGAAATGTCACTGGATAGCGGGCACCTGGCACTCGATGAGCTGTAGATGCAAAGTGGGTACAGTAGAGGGTGATGTAGCCCTGTGCACCGCCTCCTTCTGGCTGGCCCTGATGGTCCATAAGGAAGCCACTCAGGGCCAGACACACCCCCAGACAGCTCAGCCTGCAAGAGGAACCACCAGCCATGGCGAAGCCTGGACACACCTGTCCTCTGGGCTTTCTCTGAAGTCACATGACTCCAGCTATGGCTCTTTTGAATGCCCTTGGGATAATTAATGAAGTTAAAGAAAACAAGAAAGAAACAAGTCTATGCCAACTTAAGATTTGAGACTGAACCTTTTCCTGGCCATCCCCAGGAGAGGCAGCAAAGGAAAGGTCTGCACACATGAGTTCCCACCAGCAATTCTTTCTTCTCCCACCGTTCCGCGCAGATGTAGAGTCAGAAGCCAGGACTTGGGCTTCAGATGAACAACAAATCCTCAGCAGACCTTTGTTTGAAGGACACCTTTTAGGGAATTTAAAAACTGAAAGGGGAGAGGGACTTACGAGAAGACTCTCCTTTTTACAGACCACGTTGGAAAGGCTTCATTTCCCTACCTAATGCGTGCTAATTAAGGAAAAGGAGTCAACCTTCCACCTTTCAGTACCCTAGAGGTTATTTGTCTGGGAGTTAAGGTCAACATGTGTACGTACATCTGGGTATGTGTGTTTCTTTATGTATGTATTTCAGTCTGTGTGCTCCTTCTTCTTTCTCTGCATGTGAGTGTGTTTATTTGATAGTAAGATAACAAAGGCTGTAAGTTTGGGAAGACTTGAAAGAACACAGTAGCAGGAAGCTGACTGCAATTAGACAAAAAAAAATCTAGGTTTCCCAAACTGGTTAAGAAAGAAGTCAGATATGGGTTTGAACCTGGGTACTCATCAGGTCACTGTGCCTGGCTTGAGCCAGAAACCCAACATGAATCATAGGGGTGAACTGAACTCACTAAATTGGTGAGAACTGTGGTGAGGTGAAGCCTTAGAGTCCCGGGGAGCTCAGTAGCTCAGGGCTGCAGGTGGAAGGACCTGCCCACATGCAGAGGCTTTGGATAGAGTGACTGAATGGGACCTATGCTGGGAAAGGTCACTGTGGAAGAATGTCAAGCGTTACAGTGGGGATGGGACATAGTTGCTGTGTGAAGAGTGCTTTGAAAATGTGGATGGATGCCCTTTCCTCTGAGGATGCTTTGTGATTCTGAGCACACTCAGCAAGAACAACATCTACCTCTGCAACACTCACTGTGCATGAAGAGGTGCTGTGGGATGTTCTTTATGTGCTCTGATTGGTCAATAAATAAAACACTGATTGGCCAGTGGCCAGGCAGGAAGTATAGGCGGGACTAACAGAGAGGAGAATTGAGCGAACAGGAAGGCAGAGAGACACTGCCAGCCACCGCCATGACAAGCAGCATGTGAAGATGCCGGTAAGCCACGAGCCATGTGGCAAGGTATAGATTTATGGAAATGGATTAATTTAAGCTATAAGAACAGTTAGACACAGCCATACAGTTTGTAAATAATATAAGTGTCTGTATACTTATTTTATAAGTGGGCTGTTGGACTGCCGGGGCTTGGCGGGACCTGGAGAGAAAACTCCAGCTACAGAAGACTCCATTGGATTTGCTATCTAATGATTTGAGATAATGAAAATAAAACAAAGACGCTAAATCATTCCCTTGTCTGGGGATCAGTCAGGCCCACCCACAGATACTAGTGCTCCCCCCAACCACTCTTCCTCTTTGTAGCACCTCTTCACATACTAAACACAGGCAGATGCCTTCCCAGTGCTTAGAATTGGTTTCTACATTCCCATGGCAACTGGATGGATGGATGGATGGATGGATGGATGGATGGATGGATGGATGAGGTAGAAAATCATGAGGTTTCTGCCTGATTTCCCCAGTGTGCTTACCACAAGGGACAGCTTATTCACTGCTTAATATACACACTTGATCTCAAGTGAGTACTGCAGATGTGCAGATTTTGGATCTGCATTTCTCCTGCCTAGAGCAGAATTTTAAGGCAAGTTGTGAAGGAGATGGCAAGGAGTGGCTATGTGTGTGAGCGACAGGGGAGGTAGAAGGCCAAGGGAAGCCATTTCTTTCAGAAGCTTTTAACAGTTATGGGGTCCTTTTGTAGGGAAAGATCCTTTGGTTTGAGAGTTTTTTTTGGAGGGGCTATGGAATTTTGCTCTAACTCTGGCAATTTAAAAAGCATTATTTTATATTTAGCCCTTCTTTGGGTAGATTACTTAGAATTGGGTGGATAATTTAGCACACAAGAGTAGAATCTGCAACTAGAGATCAATGCTACCCAAACTTGCATAGAGCTAAACAAGCAGGCTTTTAGATAAAAAGGATCTAAATTATGTCTAATTTTTACTATCACCTTCTTTTGGTTAACTCATCTTCTCATTGTATGATGGATTCATTATCCATTCCCATGGTAAAAACATCTCAACAATAGAAGAGGCTGCACAGCAAAAAGAGAATATCTCCCCAATTCTTGTACCAGACCTCTTTTTAGAGACGAGCACTATGAACCAATCCACATGCTACCTTCCGTATTTCTCTGTACATTTATAAGCAGATCTCCCCCTCTTTCCTATCTATATCTATATATCTATATCTATATATATTTATGTACACAAACACACACCCTCTTCATGTTTTATACAACCATGCTATTTGTATGATTAAGTGATTTGTGGCTTATGTTTTATGTAAAAACATCTGGGACAATTTGCTGTACTGACATGTTTTGCTCGTGTGTGTTTTTTAATAGACAGTAGTCTTCTCTTATGTGTTTGGTCATTTAATTAGGTAGACATGCAGGCTATTTTTTTATATTAGGCCTCCATATATTCTTACTAGTAGCATTTTTGTTCCTACCAACATGTCATGGGTCGGTCTGTTGTCCACCATCACCAACACAGGACATTCTTCAACTTTATATCTTTGTCTATATTGATAGTGATAGTTTTATTTGGAGGTGAGTGTAGTAATTGAAAAGTTCTTTATCTGTACTGTAAGATATGGCTTCTGTGTATGGTGGCTAATGATTAGCTGAATATTGCTAGAAGTTGAAGGAACTGAAATTTTTTATTTTATTTTTAATTGGATAAAACTAACACATAAGTAGCCATGTGTTTTAGCCAGGGTGGTTTATGATGTGAAAAATGGGGAAAAGTTTACTTCATTTAAAATTGTTTGGGGGATTTTTCATTTTATACCCAGTGTGGTAGTTTGAAAGAAAATGGCCTCCAAAGGGAGTGGCATTATTAGTAGGTATAACCTTGTTGGAGGAAGTGTGTCACCATGGGGGGTGGTAGGCTTTGAGGTCTCTTTTGCTCAAGCTTCCCTCAGTGTGACAGTAAACTTCCTGTTGCCTGCAAGATGTAGTATTCTCAGCCCCAGCACCATGTCTGCCTCCATGCTGCCATGCTCCTCCCCTTCATGAACATAATGGACTGAACCTCTGAAATTATAACAAGCCACTCTCAATTAAATGTTTTGTTTATAAGCATTACCATGGTCATGGTGTTTCCTCACAGCAAAAACAAAACAAAACAAAACAAAACTCAAACAGAAGTTGGTACCAGGAGTGGGGTATTGCTGACCATGCTTTTGTATGGAGTAATATGGACTTTGGTACTTTGGGTTGGGAAAGCAGTGGAATAGTTTAAGCACTGCTTAATGGTTCATACTAGTAGGAGCATGGAAGGCAGTGGTGCTGAATGTGATTTGATAAACTGTGAGGACCAAGAGATTTAAAAGAAGAATGTTAGTATGTGGCTTAGAGATTGGTCTTATGACATTTTAATGATTAAAGTGGCTGCTTTTTGCCCTTGTCCAAAGAGTGTGCCTGAGGCTAAAGTGAAGAGTGTTGGATTAATTCCATTGGCAAAGGAAATCTCAAAACAGCCTAGTATAGACTCTGTTGTGTGGATATTAGTGCTAACTCTAATGAAGATGTACAAGGAAAAGGAGCAAGCTGAGCAGAGTAAAGTTTACAAAATGTAAACTCTGAGGGGAAAAAGAGCATCAGGAAGTGAGATGGAGCTAAATCCTGTGTTCTAAAAGATTAAGAAATGGAATAAAGGGAGTGGTGACCTCAGGGCAAGATCCTACCCAGAAAAGGAATTAAAGAAAAGTTTAGAGCTGAGGTGTGTTGGTTCACTCCTTTAATCCCAGCACTGGGAAGGCAGAGGCTGGCAGATCTCTGAGTTTGAGGCCAGCCTGGTCTACAGAGCAAGTTTCAGGATAGCCAAGCTTAGGCAATGAAAGACAGAAAGCTGGTGAAGATGTGATTTAATAGAGGGGACCAAGCTCCAGCCCTAGTAAGCAGCAGAACTTGGCAGCTAAGGCCACATGGTTCTGGCTTTAGAGTTAAGGATAGAAGAAACAGGATATGGAATTTGTCTTTGGACCTAAAGAAAGCCTCTGAGGCCAGGCATGTGTCAAGGTGTCCCTGAATGGAGGCCTAGTAGAGAGGCCATTGCATGAAGCTGTGGTGAGGCATGGATTGCCTTGGAGAACCTAAGATGTTGGAGATGCCAGAGTTGTAGGATACCTGCTGAGGAGAGCTGCTAACAGGGAGTGGAACCAGCCCAAGAAAGAGAAATGTTGTGGTCAACAAAGCTGAAAAGAGTTGGAGATCTGAAGAGCATTTTGACATCATACATGGAAATGCAGAATTTGGAGTTTGCCCAGCTGGTTTTAGGTCTTGCTTTGGTCCAGTATTTCCTTACCATGCTCCCTTCCCTGTGTTTTGGAATGGTAATGTATATCCTGTGCCATTATATGTTGAAAGTGTGTGTTATGCTTTTTTGATTTTGACTTTTACAGGGGGATTACAGTTAAGAGATTGCCATGCATTTCAGAAGAAACTTTGGACTTTTAAACTGTGTAGAGACTATGATAGACTATGGGAACTTTTGAAGTTGGGCTGAATGCATTTTTGCCTTTTGATATGGCCATAAGCCTTTAGGGGCCAGGAGGTAGAATGTGATGGTTTGAAAGAAAATGGTCCTCAAAGGGAGTGGCACTATTAGAAGGTATGGCCTTGTTGGAGCAAGTGTGCCACTGTGGGGGTGGGCTTTGAGGTCTCCTTTGCTCAAGCTTCCCTCAGTGTGACAGTCAGTCAGCTTCCTGTTGTAAGATGTAGCACTCTCTGCTCCAGTACCATGTCTGCCAGCGTGCTGCCACGGTTCCCTTCTTGATCATAATGGACTGAACCTCTAAGCAAGCCACCCTCGATTAAATGTTTTCTCTATAATCATTGCCATAGTTATGGTGTCTCCTCACAGCTATAAAAAACCTAACTTAGACACCCAGAAAAGACAATTGTTCAGCCCCATCCTCAACAGATGCCACCAGTGTAAGCAAAACCTGCACACCTGTGACAGTGACAGTGTGTGCTCAGCTTCACAGTGTGCTGAAGTGGGGGCAGCAGTGAAGATCTGTGGTGGCAAGGCTGAGATCTTTGTTTCTGGGCGTTTAGGAAATCTCTTGCTGTATGAAGATAAACAGGGCTGGTGTGAGGCAAACATCAGAGATGATCAGTTTACTTTTGATGTCTTCCTGTTACCTTTCTCTCCTCTGATATGCTTTCTCAATGCCTGGTGCCTTTTGCATCCTAACACTTAGGAGAATGGGAGAAATTTCCCTTGGCAGCTCACTTTGTATTTAATTTAGTTATATGGGTGATTAGCTGTGTTTTGAGACTGTGTGCTTCAGTACAGAGTGTGGGGGAAGCTTTCCAAGCAGTGAGTATTGGATATGGCTGTGCAGGACTGAGGGCAAGGGATGGCTCTTCTCTCAAACTTAAAGGACCTCCCTACCCAAGGCTGGCAGTGAAAAGGAAACCCAGTCTCAACATTTGTGCTTCTTGGAACACCTTTTTTCCCGGCTTAGTGTTGCTGTAGCTGAGGAACAGACCACACAGGAGAGAAATTCTGGATGAGATATGGAAGTCCTTTTTTGTGTTTAGAATGAGAAACGTCTTCCGTTGGCAATGTGTTTGAACACTTGGTTGACAGTTGGTGGCTCTGTTTGCAAAGTTTACAGGACCTGTAGGAGGTGAGGCCTTGCTAGAGGATGTGCATCACTGCCAGCAGGCTTTGGGGTTCATGGCTTCACTCCACTTTCTGGTCTCTCTCTTACTTCTGTATGTGGAGAACAAGTGATCAGCCAGCTTCCAGCTCCTCCTGCCATGCCTTTGGCCATGGCATGATGTCCCCACAATTACAAACTCTCCCTCTGGAATGATAAACCAAAATAAACTCTTCCTTAAGTAACTAACACATCCTCTAACCCGGGCGGGAGCAGCACAAGTGTGGGAGAATGTGAGTGGGTGTAGACATGGATACAACAGAGACTGTGAGGGAGAAAAAGGCAGAAAGGGTGTGCTGAGTGTGAGATGCAGGATCTGGCTATGCATGCATTCATGTGACTTGTGAAAGCATGTGCTGTGACTGGTATTGGGTACACACATACAAGGGTGATTATAAAATGTGAGTGCCTCAAACAAAATTTGGAGGTAATTTGAGTTTCTAAAATATACACAGTATTTATATTTATTTTCAGTACTGGCATTTGTGCTACTGAAGAAGTAAAAAGAACAACAGCAACACTTTCAATTGGTAGTTTAAAATGAATATGTGTGATGATCTATCATTTTGATGTATAGCCAGAAAACATGTTATATCTATCAGTTAAGCATTCATCAGATTAATTATGTATAATTTATTCATTGTATACTGCAACTCTATTTCTTCAAAGAGTTGTAGGGGCAGTGTGACTATTTACTTATGTAATCTGCCTTTATATTACACTTGTTACAGATCTGCTAATAACATTTAAAAATCAGTGGAATTATTTGCCCCAGTGTGTGTGTCTATGTGCGCAAAAAATGTCAATGCTTAAGAGTCAAATGTTGCTCTCTTTGGGCTTGAGTCGGTATACTTAGTGAAAAGGATGCCGGAGCAGGTAGTCAGCAAACAGTTGAAAAGGGCCACATACACTGAGCTGTGCTTATATAAAAGGGTTCTTGCTGGGAACTGTGGTTTCTTTGGTACCAGGAATGATTAGCCTGTTGCTGGAGCCTTTGAACTACCTTACCTGCAATGTGACTCAAAGGCACAAGTTAGGAGACTGCAGTCTTCCCAGATATCACCAGGTAGCTTTGAACAAGCTACTTAACCCCTTCAAGCTTCAGAGATGTAAAAAAAAAAAACCCATCTCCAAGCTTCTCATCAGTGGCACTATCGATATTTTGAACCAGCAACTCTTGTTGTGGAAGTTTTTCCTGTGAACTATAGGATGCTTCTCACATCCATGGCTTCTACCTAGCTGTGACAGTCAATATTTCCAGACACTGTCAAAATGGTATCTGGGTCGGGGGGGGGGGGTCTGTGGATCACCCCCTCTTGAGAAAGATGTACAGAAAAAGAATGTGAGTAGTGCTGTTCTCATGACAATATTGAGATTTAAAGGAATTCCTATAAAGTCTAAGTGTGGTAAGTGACATTTTCATCACAGTTCCTGGCTGAAGTTAGCTCTTAGTGATATCTAAGTATGGAGTATGGAATGGGGACTCCTGAAAGGCTTTCAAGAGAGAAGAGGACCGGGGAGCAGCTGGATGGGTGAGGCTTATTACCAGCTGGCTGGAGCCCCACTGCTCAGTTCACTCAACCCTTTGTCTAACCCCGCTGGGAAAAATCAAGGTCCATTTTGAGAAAGGCAGAAATAGAAAGAGAATGTGGAAGAATATATATGGTTACAGAGCAGTTTAGAGGTAGAAATCTTGCTTCTTAATGATGTCTGTAAGGCAAGACAGCAGCAGTCTCTGGAAAGCATCCTCTATCTCCCAAACTTCCCTCCGGCTCCTCTTTCATTCCCACTGCATTCACTGAGTGCTGACTGCATTTCAGTCTTTGCATTGCTAGGTCCTTCATGCGTCTAACCTATCCAGGCCACATTCTTTAAGTAATGAATAATTTCCAATGAGGCATAATTGGAAAAGCAGCTGGGAGGGTAACGGCAGCAGTGGGGAGCAAGCAATAGAGACAGAAAAAAAAAAAGAGGGAAGGAAAAAGAACACAAATGACTGAAACACATTTCCTCACGCCAAGAGGAGGAAAAGAAAATAATCAAGCAATATTAAATTGTCTATCCATAAATTTAAAGGTGACAGACAATGTGGGTTCTGTACAGATCATAATGTCTGCCCAACACAAATGGGACGTTATGAAAGTGTTCGGGCCGCGGCCTGGTGAGAAGTTCATAATGATGATAAATATCCAGAGCAGGTGACTCCCAGATCATTTTCAGCTGTCCATAATTAAACTGGTATCCATCTCTCCACAGTGTCAGAACTGTGAAGTAATTCAAGTCATTGGACCCTTTACATCTGTGCTGAAATGAAATAATATTTGGCAGTAACCAGGAGTCACCGAAACTGAACAAACAATCCCCTTCAAGACTGTATAAAAGTTCGTAACTTAATAACATTTGACAGGGATTAAGACCTCTTTGGGGCTGGAAGGAAGTTTCAGAAAGCAGCAATAATAAATATGTGGAAGGTAGAACTGATCCCCGCTTTAACAGACATGTATAATTTGAACTGTAATGAATCTCCCCAGAGAGATGTGTATTTTGAACATCTAACAGATACAGTCCATCTCAGAAAGCACAAGCCTCCTTGAGAAACAGTTGTTGGGCTTACTCGAATAGAAAGAAGGAAAGAGAAAGACCTTCTATCTATTAAAGAGTATTTTGTATCTGTGTAAAATGTATAGTGGTAGAATCTGATACAACAGTGTACAGAGTGGAGCATCCAGCACTTTTCTTTAAGTGTGTGTTATCAACACAGCACCCGATTGGCATGATGCATATCTATTTACTATTTATTATTTATTTGTTATTTATATGTGTTTATGTGCCTGTGTGAGTTTATGAGTACCCCATACATTCAGGTGCCCACGGAGGCCAAAAGAAGGCTGGATCCCCTGGAACTGGAGTTACAGGTAGTGGCAAACTGCTTGATGTGGGTGCTGGAGACTGAAACTGTATCCTCTGCAAGAGCACTTTAGGTATGGTTTCTCTTACTGTGATTAAAACACCATGACCCAAACCAACTTGGGGTAGAAAGGGTTTGTTTCAGCCTCTAAGTCTAAGATCACACTCTGTCCCCTCGGGAAGCCGAGGTAGGAACTCAACGCAGGAGCCTGGGGGCAGGAACTGAAGCAGCAGCACTGGCTTGCTCCTCGTGTGCTGCCCAGCCTGCTTTCTTATACAATTCAGGACCCCCTGCCTAGGGGTGGCACTGCCCTCTGTGCCATCAGTCAAACAAATGCACAGATTTGCTTCCAGGCAACCTGATGAAGGCATTTCTCAATTGAGATTCTTCTTCCAAGATAACTTCAGCTTGTGTTGTTAACAAAGCCATCTAAGACAAGCAGTGATTGATTTTAACTGCTGGTCCATCTCTCCAACTCTCTCTCTCTCTCTCTCTCTCTCTCTCTCTCTCTCTCTCTCTCTCTCTCTCTCTCTCTCTCTCTCTCACACACACACACACACACACACACACACACACACACACACACCACACTCTTGGGTAGAATCACAGCAGAATGTTTTTTTAGTTTTTCGAGACAGGGTTTCTCTGTGTGGTTTTGGTGCCTGTCCTGGATCTTGCTCTGTAGACCAGGCTGGCCTCGAACTCACAGAGATCCATCTGGCTCTGCCTCCCCCAAAGTGCTGGGATTAAGGGCATGGGCCACCACTGCCTGGCTCAGCAGAATGTTTTTTAAAAAACAGAGTCTTACTATATAGCCCAGGCTAGCCCTCAGACCAGCATGCCTGTGTCTGACTGACCTGTTCATGGCTGCAGGTGGGTTCCCATTACTTTCCTTTCCTGGCACTTTTTCCAAGGAGCACTTCCTTCTTGGTGTTTAGGCCTCAGAGTCCCTGTACTTGTCACCCCCCGACCCTTTGAAGATTCCTTTTCCTGGATCACACAGCTCCCTCTTTCCCCCTCGATTCCAAATGCTACCTTCACCACTTTGCCACCACTGCCAACTTCAATGAGTTAAACTTCTTCCACTTCCCATTCTTGCTCCATTTTCTCCATATCCTTTATCTTTTCCAGTATCACTCCTCCACAGTTAAATAGTAAGCCCCAGGAAAGCATTGACTTTTCTCTGTTATTTTTTTTTCTATTGATAAAAAAATCAAAGCTGTAAATGGTAGATGGTTAGTCAACAAGTGAATAAAAAGAGATGGCCACTCTATGCCTCCTCACTTGGCTTTTCTTGTTGGCCTAGGGCTAACAGGAGTTCCCTGGAGGAGATACTGTTGTTCTGTCCACATACAGAGCCTTGTCCTATAGCTGAACTATCCTGATGGTGCAGTCCTGGCCATGATCCCTTTTTACTATCCAGCTGTCAATATAGAGAGGAGATGTTCCTGGTAATGAATTAACATGGTCCAAAATTTAAGGATCAATCTGTCATCAGTTGGACTTTTTCGTGTATCCAGAGGCATTCCCAATACTGTGGATTGAGAGACAAAAAAAAGAAGCTCTGCACACGGTAGAACCCATCAATGGGGTCTGGACTGGAATCAGCCATTCTAATGGTCCTCCAGAGGACATTGAATGTCACATCAGAGCTGCTGGCAGGAGGAGGTAAGAAGATAGACATGTAGGGTCTCATACCAAAGAGTATGCCATCCTTCTCACACTGTCTTCCAAGACTTGGAGATTGCTTCCCTGGCCCCATTGATACAGGCCTCATTACATTTCTCTTCTGTCCACTCCTGCTTCAGAAATTGTAGTAGTTCTGAGGGTCTTCTCCTCTTGAAGTATGCTGTGAGCTTGCAAAGGGCCTGGGTATCCTTTTGTATCTCTCATAGCACCTGAAATCTGTTTCTAAATTACTTAAAGCAAATATTTCCCATCCTGAATTCCAACAGTTGGCGGGGCCATCCCATTATCTCAGAGAATCTGAGAACAAAATCACACTCTAATAAATTCCATACTTATAAAACGTGGCCAAAGGAAATAGGATTCCATATCCAACTGTACAATATTTTGCTTATCAAATTGAGGATTGAAAATTTAGTGTTGAAGAGGGCGTGGTTAAATTGAAACTGTTAGAAAGAATGCAAATTGGCTCAAATTGCTTCTGATGCATTTTGACAGTTTGTGTCAAGAGCTTTGAAAAGCTTTGTAGACTTTGACCCAGTATTTCCAGTTCATGAAAATTCTCATAAGGAAACCATCATAAGTATTGGTAAACAGTATAAATTTAGCAGAGATGAGAGGAGTTAAATGCATTATTGAACAGAAATATATTTCCCATCACACACCCTAAATATGGATTTAGACAAATACTAACATTATGATGTATGGAAAGAATATAAAACATATAATTTACATTTTGTTAAAAGGGATAGGCCTCCAAGTGGTAGACTATTCCACAGATATATTTAAGTATCTCTAAGTATGTAGCCTATGATTTTTCTGTATTTTCTAGATTATCTATAATTTCTATAACTAAAATATATTGTTAATATATTAAAACAGTTTGCAACTTACCCATGCAAGCTAAATACCACACAGCATTTAACTGCTGGTAATGGTGCCATCCTTCTAACCTCCCACAGAATTCCTGTGTCTCAGGCCAGTGTCTGCCTATCCTGGCCCTCCCCTGCTCCCAGCGTCTCTGTGCTTTTCAGGCCTAAATAGTGAGCTGCACCGAGCTAAATAGTGAGTATTTCAAACAGCATAGCGAGCTCCTTTATAACCTGCGCCTGGACCCACCTTCAGAGCTCCCACTGGCTGTGTCTTTCACTTGCCCTACTTGCTAGCAAACCCCACGATTTGGAAACCCCACTTGTTCTGTCTGCTTGATTGCTAAGAATTTCTCTCTGGCATTACTTCATAAGCTGTCCATTCCATTTTCAAGACATTTACTTAAACCCTTTCTGTCAAAACTTAGAAAGACACTGGATTGCTCTGTGTACTCGCTGTCACTTACAACTTCTTAGTTATCATGTGGTAATAAGGTTACTCATTTCTGTCTGTTTTTCATTAGATTAAAAGGAACTTGAAGGCTAGAATTAGCGTTGTGATCAACACATGTTAAGCAACCAATAAAATAAGCAACCAATAAAACACATGCTGAATAAAAGTAGCAGCATTAACATTTCACGGAGATTTCCAGCAACCTCTCGCCCTTATAAAGGGCACACTGTGCTAAGTGCAGGCTGACATACAGCCACTTCTGCTCTCCCAGGTCAGTCTTAAGGAAGGCTGGGATAGCAAGCTGTGCTACTTCACTGGTTCAGCAGGTGAATGAGCTGGAGGTGCTCTCTCTTAGAGCCCAGAGGGTCCAAGCTCCAGCCGCTACAGTCACTGCTTCTCTGCCTTTCCTCTCTCCCTCTGCACCCTCCTACCCCTCAGTTCTGAAGCTCTTCTGTTCATTTAACACTTGTCCTGTTCCATGAGGAAGATGCTGAAGGCTTGGTGGTGGTGATGGTAAACGGACTGAGGTGCTTCACTTCGGTGGTGACGGTTTAAACCACAAGTCCTGGTGTGTCTTGAACTGGAAGCAGGTATTATGCCTGTGAATATCTTTGTCTGATGGGGGAGAAAGCTTTGGTTCACTAATTTTTCAGGCTGGAGACATGGTGCTAGTCTACACAGCCTGTGATGTTTAGGACCCAGTTGCCTTTTGTAGTGACTTTCATTTTGTCAATACATATTCATTGATACCATATTTATCGATTGTAATTACTGCTGTAAGTCCTGGGAATTGAACAATACTTATGGATAAATGCTTTCTAGCAAATTCTGTGCAGCTTTTGGTTATAACTGTCTTAGTATTAAACAATTTTTCTTTTGGAAAAAAGGAAAAAAAAATGGGTTGGGTGTCGCAGCACATGCCTTTAATCCCAGCATTCTGGAGGCAGAGACAGGTGGATCTCTGTGAGTTCAATACTAGCATGGTCTACACAGCGAGCTTCAGACCAGCCAGGACTACATAGCATGGTGAGATTCCCCCCCCCCCTCCTTCCAAACACCAAAAGGTTTCTTGAAACCTCAGCATGATGATCTAGTTGATGCGCAAGGCTAAAGTGAAGAAGGTCTGTTTTGAGAGGGGTCCTGGACCTCACAGTCGCCTCATAACGCCTGATCAGGTCCAACCCCACCATTTCTCTTCTTAGTATCCCCAAGTTTCAAGTGATTCTAGAGCTACTTAGAGTTAGTGTCTGTCAACTTACATTTTTCTTTTCTCCACTTATTTTTGGTTACTGTTATATTTTATAAGTTTATGCAAAGTGATCAGTATTCTATGTGAGAGAGCCCCCCACCCTTTGGGGGAATAATGTGAATGATAGTAAAACTTAACCCATATTTCTAAGGCCAGCTGTACACAAGAAAAGGCCTGTGTTTGGCATTTTATCTTTAATAATTAAAAAAACCTTTATTTTTATGTTATGGCTAAAAAAATCACTTGTATTTATATAATTGTACAATAATTCTCAATATCTAGTTCTAGATTTTTTTAATATTTATTTTTATTTTATTTGTCTGAATGCTTGCCTGCATATATGTCTGTGTACCATGTGTGTGCTGCGCCTGTGGAGGCCAGGAGAAAGCATCAGATCCCCTGGAACTGGAGTTACAGGTGGTCGTTAGCTGCTGTGTATGTGCTGGGAATTGAACCTGAGTCCACGGGAAGAGCAAGTAGTGCTCTTGCTCTTAACTGTGGAGCCATCTCTCCAGCATCATAAGTAATTTTAAGATGAGAGGAAACACTTGCCTAGTACCAGTAGAAGAGAATCCCAGAGCTTGATCCTTACATAGGTGTCCAAGCTTTTGACACAGTGACCTGACACCGTCATCCACAAATGTGTTCGACTGTGTTCCCAGCTATCCTGGGGTTCATGCAGCCTGTTGGCGGCAGATGGACATGCCTGGATGAACAATTTTAAACAGATTGAAGTGAACTGCTAACTTCTTGCCTGCAGGGCCTGTATTTTGGAGAACTTGAGGTGTCAGAGGGAGCAGTGGGTCAAGGACTAGCATGAAGCTCTGCATGTCAGCTGTAGTCAGCAGGCAAGTACTGGGCTCTGTACAGTTCTCATCTGCTTTAGGCACTTTGGTTTGAGTCATAGGCAACTATTGGGGTCAAAATTTGATACTGTGTGAGAAAGTAATTTGTAGTCTAGGGAAAAAAAAACATCTTTCAAATGTTGAGCTATCAATATTTTATTCTTGATGATCCCATCCAAAATCATTGACTGTTTGATTCAGAAAACGCTGCTTAAAAAATACTGAGTGGATGAACATGGGAGACAGGGAGTTGAGTTTTAGCACACTCCCACAGGACTATGGAGACACCGCTCCTATTGGCTCGCAGCATCACCTTAACCCTTGGTCTTGCTAACTCCTCTCATACCACCCAGACACATGCATATCCCCTTGAGACCCGGATTTCCTCCTGATACATAAATACATGCTGAAAGTGTAGCGGATATAATAGGCTAGCATTCCAAAACTGCAGATTCATTTAATTTAAACTAGGGTTTTATGGACAGTGTGCCTGAACTCAACAGGCGGGTGTGGGGGCTATTTTTGGACAGGCAGAATTTCCAGCACCTCTTAAATAACATCACACAGTGATTGCCTCTCCGCCTCTGTGCAGGGCGGGCCTGCATTCATAAAATGGGACACTGGCCCAGGGCGAGACCAAGTCTCTTTTCTATCTGATGACTAATACTCGTTGCAGCTTTTGAAAAAGGAAAACACTACACAAAACCTCATCAATGCATTTCTCTCTGTTTTCTCCCAAGAAAGGGGGAAATCTCTCTCTCTCTCGTGTGTGTGTGTGTGTGTGTGTGTGTGTGTGTGTGTGTGTGTGTGTGTACATGTGTGTCCCTCCAATGGCTGAGGAATTCTGAAATGAACCGCTCTAGGAAGCCCCTGACAGTGTTCTGTGATGGTTTTGTGTGGGAAATTGAAACAAGTTGGCAAGGAGAAGAATTCTTTCTGCATAATTCAAAGCAGACATTTTACTGGAGGAAAAGCAAATCAGAAATTTGCTGTCGGCCTCTGAAATTTTATTAGTTACAAAAGGTAATATATTAGTCCCTTGCATCAAATCCAGATAGAGTCTCTGTTTCTCCCCCCTCCCTGACATTCTAAGATGAACCTGAGAGCACAGAATACACGATCAGCTTCTCATGAAGAACGTAGGACTCGTTGTGACCTGTGACTGTGTCATACGTTATTGCCCCCTGACCCACTTTTCTGTGGCTCTAGAGAGGTGTGAAAGGGTAAAAAACAGGACTTGGAAATGGCTGGAATAATTAGATGTTCCTGATAAAAGTATACTCTAACGAATGGCATCTTGATAGCAGTGTGTAATCCAAACGGATGCTGGCTATCTCCTGCTGTTCATGGTAAAGATGAGCAATGAGAACGGTGGTGTGCTTATATGGGTTGTGCAGCATGGAGCCAAGGTGTGGGCTCTGCAGGCTTCCTGTTCACCTAGCTCACTAGAAGAGTCTGATAACTGCTGGGCGGCGGTGGCGCATGCCTTTAAATCCCAGCAGGCAGAGGCAGGTGGGTCTCTGAGTTTGAGGCCAGCCTGCTCTACATAGTGAGCTATACAGAGAAACCCTGTCTTGAAAAACTGAAGAAAGGAAAGAAAAAAAAAAAAGACCCTGATAACTTCCAAACAGCAAGAGTGAGCACTTGGTCCAAGTAAATGTGAAGTTGAAATGTGAATTTTAACAAAAGGGACCATGAAACAATTTCAGTTTTTATGCATAAGACTTTTATAGGATTGTTTTCCTATGTTTCAACAGGTTAAACTCATAATTTTATTTTTATATGTTTGATATAATATAGAAACAATATTCTAGTTCCCTTATATTATAATGCTATAAATATGGTTTGAGTGCATTTTTAATTTATTTTATTTATATGTAATATCTGTTTTGCCTGAGTGCCTACTTGTGTACCAAGTTCATGTCTGGTGCTCGTGGAGGTCAGAAGAGAAGAGAGCGCTGGTTCCCCCGAGACTGGTGTTATAGATGGATGTGAGCCAGGGTGTGGTTGCTAGGAATTGAATATGGATCCTCTGGAGTAACAGCCAGTGCTCTTAATCACTGAGTCATTTCTCCAGCCCCTTGAGGGTTTTTTTAGGGCTATTTATTTATTTATTTATTTGTGAAATGGATGAATTAATTCAAGCATATATTTGTGTAAGATGCATTCAGTGCCTCTATTATTTACAGTGTATTAAAAACATTTATTTGGTGCCTGGGTGCATGTATGGGTGTGCACCTGCATGTATGTCTACACATGTATGTTGGGACAATGTGTGGTGCTCCGAGGACAGCTTTCAGAGTTCGTTCTGGGTTTCACCATGGGGGTCCTGGTTACTGAGTTCAGGCTGTCGGTATTGGTGACGAGCACATTTTACCTGCTGAGCTGTTTCACCAGCCTGACAGTACTTTCCCAATAGATATAAACACATCTTTACCCATTAGTCAATTCTCCTAGCCCGTATCCATGTTTGGTTTGGTACTTCTTCCCTTTCTTGTAACCAAAGATGGAGCGAAGGGCGAGGGTTAGGGGACTCGAGGCCACACTGCGGGTACATAGAAGCGTGGAAATTGCTGTCACAGCTCAGTCACAGCTGTGCATCCTCTCTCTCCAAGGAAACAAGCCCTTCTGTATCTGTTGTGCTGCATCTTTGAAGGTTTTGGTGTATGTTCTACCCCTCCTTCCCTCCTTGTCCCACTCTCCACTGTCTGGGGGCCATTATTACCCTTTTGGCTGAAAGTTGTGAGCAATCATGAGGTTGGCCACAAGACTCCATGAAGAACAGACTCAATTAGAGCCACGGTTAAAACACAAAACTTTTATGCCAGACTTCCTATGAGGTATTAAAATGTTATGGAATGACAGAAAACAAACACACCGTTTACACCGTTATTAAGTATGCGCTCAGGAGGGCGGAGACCACGATTATCAATTCTGTTTCTGTTACCCTGAACTTGACAGGAACTGTGTCTGTGTGCTGCTTGAGGAGTGGACTGGACGAATGAATACTGTCTATATTCTCCAGTCCGTGCTTAGGCAAGACTGGGAGAGGAGGATGCCAAAGATAACGATGCAAAGGAGGTCACAAGACTCTAGGGCAGTGCCTTTTCACTTTGTTCACCTAGATTACAGCAAAAATTTTCTTTGCATACCAAATGTGTCCATTATGAAACTGTTATATCAAATGTGCAACCAATAGAGCAAGTTGGAAAGGGAAGGATTTCTGAGTCATGCTTGCGGACATGGCCCGTGACTGTTCAGTGGTTGCTAACAATATGCTTCATTAGCCTTAATTAGAATGTTAATTCTCACTGACAAATGATATTCCTACCACTCCTACCTGGCTCACCCTAGGCACACAGGGGGCCAGAAAATGAGAAAGACACTGGAAAACAAACAACTGCCTTTCTTATTGACTTCTCTTGTCGGATAGCTCTAAGACATACCAGACTCAACCTATTCTAAATTATGTTTTCAGCCATTCCCCAAGTTCTCTTTAAAGTTCTCTGTAGCTTGAGGTATGTTTTTCAGCTTCTTGAGGCAGTCTTCGGGAGTCATGCCTGATTTCTCCCTCACCACCTACATAGAGTCAGCAGCCATCTTCCAGTTTGCCTTCCTACATACCTCCCGAACATATATGTTCTCCGTCTTCACTGGCCTCCACAGGCACCCCCAGTTCTCTGTTTGCCTCCTCCCTCCTCCCAAGGTCTCTTCACAAAGCAACTAGAAAGTGCTTTTGAAACATCTCCTTTTCAAAGTCTTCATACCTTTTCCTCTCCTATCAAGTAAAGATGCAAAATCGTCCATAAGATGGCCCTCCCTGCAGTTCCAGCCTCTACCTCCTCCCTCTCTTTATGTTATGGGCATGGTGTCTTCATTTCTCTAATAGCTTTCTGTAACCCCACCACAGTGTTCAGATATGGTATCCCCTGTGCCCAGGGGTTTCTTCCGGTGTCTTCCACCAGTTCCTTTCCTCTCTGTTTGTCCTTATTGTGGTCTGGCTGTGACTGGCTCCTCAAAGGCACATGTGCTGGAAGCTCTGTCCCATTGTGGCAACACTGAGAAGCAATGGAGTCTTGCAAGATATTGGTCCTGGTGGGAAATGCTGTCTGTAAGCCAGAATACAGCTGCTGCTTCGTCGGAGGCGTTTCTTGCTTTCCAGGGAAGTCTCTCAAATGCAGGATACTACAAAAGAATCCATCCCCTCCTCTGAAGGAACCGGTCTCTCCTGCTCCCCTACTAACATCACTCGCACACACACCTTTCTGTTTCTTGGTCACACTGTGATACAGTGTGAGTGCCTTCATCAGGAACAAGTCAGTATCATGCTGATTGGACCTGCTAGTCACTTGAAGAATGGGTCAAATGACTCTCTCCTTATCACAAAGTATCCAGACTCAGGTATTCCATCACAGCAACATTAACTAATCTAGGACTATCTCCAAACTCTCCTCCATTTACAGTATTTTCCACTTTGATCACCTCCAGTTTAAAATAGGTAATTACTTCGATACATAATTGTACACATCTGTTTTGTTTGCTTGTTTGGTTTTTGCTTGATGCCTGCAATTCTTGCTAAAATATAATAAACTCTTGAGGGCAGGGCATTATATCTGTTTTATTCACTAACCATAGAATTGGTTCTTAATAGACCATCACATATTTGTGGAATGCATGGAAAATTAAACATTTTTCTGCATTTTAATGACAGATCTGATTGGATGCTTTGGCCAAAGCTGTGTACCACTTGCACTACCAACCTGTTACCTTTGCTTAAGTCAAGCGTAAGGCATGTCTTAAAAAACAATGTAGCCATAGCTACAAAACTGAAAAAATTGCAAGTTGGTAGTCTTATTTGATTAATTTAACCTTTTATGTGTATGTGTGTGTGTACATGTGTGTGCAGATGCATGCACCCATGCATATAGGCAGAGGCCAGAAGAGAATGTCAGGTGTCCTGTTCTATAACTCTGCACCTTTACTCCCTTAGACAGGGTCTCTAACTGAAGCTGGAGCCAGGCTGCCTCCAATAATCCTGCTGTCTCTTCCCTTCTGCAGTTCTGGAGTTATAGGTGCACATGTGGCCATGCCTGGCTTTTTACATGGAGGCTGGGGATTTGAACTCAAGTCCTCAAACATGGGGGCTGGGGATTTGAATTCAGGACCTCAAACATGGAGGCTGGGGATTGGAACTCATGTCCTCAAACATGGAGGATGGGGATTGAGACTCATGTCCTCAAATATGGAGGCTGGGGATCTGAACTCAGGACCTCATGCTTGTGCATGAGGAACCCATCCTAGTGTTTAATTTTATGTCTGATGCATGTTGAAATAATAAATATTTAATGACTCAAAAACATTTTAACCTCTGAAACCCAAAATGATCTTCCTAGGTATGAATGAATAAATAAACTTTTTGAATGAGTGCGACCCGCCTTCTGCTGGGTATAAGGCAAGCCCTAGGCTATTGGAAAAACTGATGGGTGTTTTTATTGGTGACTGAATGAATAATTTACATTTCCTGGGGTTCAGTTCTCCATTCACACAGTGACAGAGAAAGTGGCTGTTCAGACCCCTGGAGGCCAAAGTTGCCGCTCATATAATATTGTATTCACTCACATTTGTACCTTATGTGGCATGATAAGGAAGTTCATGTGTCAGTCTTCATTTTAGCTGTGAAGATTAGAATAATGGAGTAGTAGGAATGCCCTTTGATCATTAACCTACCTTTAATCTCCTCTTGCTTCGTTAGTGGCTAGCCTACCTTTTAGTACTCACATTCAACTTTGTGGAAAGCCAGTTAAATATTTGCATACCTACCATGTTCATAGCATCACTATCTACAAAGGCCTAGAGGCAAATGAACCTAAGTGTTCATCAATGGCTGGCTGAATAGACAACCAAGTATGGAATAAACATATGATGGAATAATTTCACCCTTAACAAGGAAGGGCATTATTTTATACAATTAATATATACTAATAAAAATAATTACAATAGTAACAATGAATCTCTTAAAAAATAAACAATCAAGGACCTATTATTAACTAGGGCAGAAGACAGATAAATGTGTATGACTCCACTTCTACAAGGTTTCCCAAATTCCTAGACACAGAAGGTAGCCCAATAGTTAGCAGAGGCCCCAGAGGAGGCCTGGGCTGTAGTGGGTGGTGGGTGTGGTGGGTGTGGTGGGTGTGGTGGGTGGTATAATTTACTGATTATAGAGTTTTTGCTCTTTAAGATGGAGATGTAGTTCACAGCACCAAATGTATATTTAACAGGACTCGGCTGTCAACTTAGATATGGTTTGGGTGAGAAATTTTATGTTATGCATTTTTACTGTATCTTTTTTGAAGGCTCATGGCTGCATTTCTTGTACTTTCATGCTCACTCTGCTACAAAATTCCAGCAATTTCTTTGACTTAGAATAGAAATTGTTTTAGAAGCACTAATGATTTGGTGGCTTTCATGGACATTTATTCTGTGACAGGTAACAAGAATTTTCTATTCACTGTCTTATTTAATCATTGCGTCAGCCTTATAAGATCAATATTCTTAGTCACAGGCTTTATAAGGGGAAACTCCAGGTTCTGGCTAAGGTTATAGGTCTGGTAAGTCACAGAGACAAGACTGACCCCAGGTGGTCTGACTTGATCAGTGCCTCTAGCCAGTGGGTCTACGTCTCACCAAGTAAGAAGTGGTGTCTGCAGCTCTCTGCAGTGGTTCAGCATTTCAGACAGAGCCCTGGCCTTCCACACTTTCAACTGAGTTGGATGTAGATTGCCATCATACATAACCTTAAAGATCCCTGTTGCCCCAAACATCAAACTAGCCGCCAGAATGCAGCTAAAACTACTTTATAATTTTATCATAATCATGCTTTCTCTGTGTTTGCCTTGAATCAAAGGAAGATTTTTTTTTAATCAGAGAGCTACTGAGAGATTTAAACCTTAGTCCTTATTTCTTGTATTTATGACACTGTTAATTCATAACTGCTTCCAGAATTTAAACTGTTTTCTGTCACATGTGATACAAGTAAATGATCAGGGTCTTTGGAGTCAACAAATTACTTATTCCAAGTGGCCATTAACTTTCCTTTATTCTTCCTGTTAGCCTCCTGTGGCAGGTAGAAGATGGGATTAGGATCTAACCAATACACACACACAGCTTGGGGTGGATGAAATGCTAGATAAACGGTAACTGATATTGTCACTATTGAAGAACGTGGATTATTCAGTCTTATTAACTACAGGCATGAAATAGTCTTCCTGACTTCTTCAGCAGCATCCATCAGATAGATGCTAGGGCTGTGGAGCATGGTGACCAGAGGACCACACGTGACCAGCAGAATGCTTCTCTTTCTTGTCGCTGATCCACCACTGACATGTCTTAGAAATATTGACTGGATTCCTATCTTGACTGTTCTCCAAACATCATGGCCAGCCACCCAGCCCCTGGGTGGAGTAGGATTCCTGCAGCTGAACCCCAAGTTTCTTGGCACTAACATGTCTCCCTCCTGCCTCTGGACTGATGATTGTCTGCCATGTAGGTATGGTCAGTTGCCCTGGGGTAGAGGAGAGCTGACCAGCAATGGGGGGGGGGGGGGTTGTTGATGCCTTTGCTTAAGTGGTGCTTTTCTTTGAAAACAGAGCTACAGGTCTCTCATCTGAGAGGCAAACATACTTGCGCCCCAGGAGCTCATTCCTAAAGCAATGGAGCTCTGACCTTCTATAGCTCCCTGCCTAGCTCAGACCTGACTTTCTCTGTTGAGCTGCTCCTGCCTCCTTCAGAATACAGGGCCCAAGTTGTTAACACAGTTGACCGTTCTTTTTCTCAACTTGATCAAGTTCACTTGGTTGCAATTTTCATAACCTTCTACTCGGTGAGGCTTCCTAGCACACCTCTTCTCCTCATCCTCCCTTCTTGGAGTGGATGACGGGTCCAACCCCAGATTTTGATGCACTAGCTCTTGAATTGTTTTTATAGTCCCAAAGTGGTACTTACTTGTTACAGCTCAATAGTCCTCAATTTTGTTCCAAGTCTCATTATTTTACATTTATAAATATCAAGTTGGATTAATTGGTTCCAGCTCTCAAAATGTTTCTACCCAGAGGTTACTTTCTGCTGTTTTCATAGTGGTTTTTGAACCCCAGGCCTGGAGTCTGTATGTGGGCCATGTTCTCTAGGTATCCCTGGAAGGCTGATGCAGGACAGAAAAGATGCGCAGGTTCTGGGCCCCACTGTATCCTTTGAAGCCTGTACTGGCCATAATAGCTTCAAAGCATTTCAACAAGTTCCTAGGACATGACCTTCCCCTTTGGAAAAGCAGGCGGGCCAGGCTTGCCGTAATCAAGCGGTACCTTGCTAAGCACCCTTTTGCTCCATCTCCTCCAGCAGTTTTTAATACTTTCCCTACAAGTGAAGTTAAACTAACTGGCCTGTAATTTCCTGGCGTGTCCCTGAGCTCTATGAAATAACGGCATTAGCTTGGCTACTTTCCAGTTCTTCCAGAATGTTTTTGTTTTGCTTTAAAACTCAGGACCGAAAAGGCTGGGGAACGCTTCTCACCCCCCTCCTTCCCTTTGTTTCTTCCATGACATACTGCTCCTGCTGGTCTCAGAACAGCTGCCATTTTAATAACGTCAAATCTCTGAAATGTTTTCACATAGTATTTGTTCCTATCTCTGAAGCATGAGCTTTCTATTTTTCATTTTGACAAGGGCCACCCCACCCTGCTTCCAAAACAAAGGTTTACAACTTTACTGCATGAACTGTTAATTTGAAGCACTGTTTAAGAAATGATTTTCATGCTAGGAATCTAGAACACAGCAGCCTACTGACCTGTAACAAAAGTCTACATTCTTGCAAATGACTGAATCCTTGATGGGGAAGATGTGAGAAATATGTCCACATGCCCAGGAGCCAAGAATCAAAATTATGGAGTGAAGACATCAATGAGGACATACTAACTCAATCCACTAGTGGTGTCTTAAAAATGGACAAAATAAGATCTAAAGACAGAACATTTGTATCTCGTACCTTCTATATTTATATGTGTGTGTGTGTGTGTGTGTGTGTGTCCCACATGTGTGCCAGCTGATTGCAGAGGCCAGAAGAAGGCATCAGATCCCCTGGGGCTAGAGTAGTTATGAGCTGCTCGACACCTGAGGCTACTTGACACCTGGGTGAAACTCAGGTCTTCCAGAAAACACCAGGCAGCCCTAACCACTGACCATCTCTCCAGTCCTCCCACATCTTCCTAGACAGCATTTGTTATATTATTTCCCAAACTAACACCAGCATCTCTTTCAAGTTGTAACATAGAAAAACTCATAAAAATACTTTCATTAAAAATAAAAACAAAACCCTAATTGTATCTTTAATCCCAGTACTTGTGGGAGGCAGAGGCAGGTGGATCTCTGTGAGTTCGAGGCCAGCCTGCTCTACAGAGCTAGTTCCAGGACAGCCAGGGCGATACAGAGAAACCCTGTCTCAAAAGACAAGCAAACAAGCAATAAGAAAAACAAAAAAAACTTAATTGTTAAAAAGGAAAACTTTACTGATAAGATGAGGCAGATTAATATTAATTTGTGGGCATAAAATTGCAGCACATAATACAGTCTTTAGGATTATCTCTGTTTTTTATTGTATAGAAATTGAAAATCGAATCACCAAATAGGGCATAAATCCCCCCCTTTTTTAAAAAAAAAAATAGACAATTTTGTTTTAGTGAATGTTTTACTTTTTGTTTTCGTAAGGACCTAATACGTCTTTTCTAAGGAGACCTTAGATAGTCATTCCAACCTTAGCCTACATGTCACTAGAAACTCATGTCCAGCTGGGCAGGAGAGGTGTGGAACCTGAGATGGTTAAGATGGGAGACTCTGAGTTTAAACACACTGGAGAAATAATCACTGCCTCACCCCAGCTTTGATGTCCTCATTTTTCAGTTATGATGGCAAATCTGGGATTTGTACATCTCTCTTAAGATGTTCACTTACTGTGCATCAGATTTACATGGGCAAGAACCTTTAGATACACACAGGCCACTCTCCTTAAGACATTTTAGCTGGTTTTGAATAACTGGTAATGGTTTACTTTTAATTTATAGTCAGGACTTGGTATATTTGCAAAATATGCCAAGGAAAAAGTCATATTCTCCACATGGGTCATAAATCATAGAGGCACATAAAAAGACCTGGACATGTACACTGAGTAAAGGCAAGTTCTGCTGGAAACTAAAGCATACATTTTCCCAGTATTAAATTATCTTTTTTCTTTTTCTTCTCTCTTTCCCTTTCCCCGCTCCCTCCTCTTTCCTTCCTTTCTTATGTATGTGTGGGTTTTTCCTGCATGTATATATGTGTACCATGAATGTGCTTGGTTCCCACGGAGGTCAGATGAGGTTGTCAGATCCCTTGGAAGTGGAGTTATAGACAGTTGTGAGCAGCTATGTGGGTGGTGAGACTCAGACCCAGCTCCTCTAAGATGACTGCTGAGCTATCTCCCCAACTCTTTAAATGTTTTTTTTTTATAGATTCCTATCTTCATAGTTTTAAAGTGCTATATCCAGAATTTATCCATTCCTATCTAGTGTTTATTGTACTATGGAACTACAGAGGTCGTGCACATTCTTTACGACTGCTCTAGCACTCATTGAAAGTTCTTCCATGTTCATTGAGACTTCTTCCACATTCATTGAAACTTTTCCCACATTCACTGAGACTTCTCCCATGTTCATTGAGACTTCTTCCATATTCATTGAGCTTTTTCCCACATTCACTGAGACTTCTTCCCATTCACTGATACTTCTTCCCCATTCATTTAAACTTCTCCCATAGTCACTGAGATTAGACTTCTCCCACATTCACAGAGACCTCTCTAATTCATGTGGCTCTGTTTCATCTGCTTTCTTTTCCTAAAATACTCTTTTCTATATTTAAATGACAGGATCTACCTTTCTAAATGTCAGGGTCTACCCTCCCAAGTTAGAAAGCATTGAGACTAATTTGATAAAGAGTACAGGGGTCATGGTAAAATGGGAAAACTTGAAGCTATATATTTGCCTTTGGCACAATCTAAATTATTTCAATTTCTTTTTTTCCCTGCCCTGTTATTTCAACTTCTGCCTTCAAACATTCCAGTTAGTGGACTTCCCAGCACCATTTCCGTGTCTGAAAAGGGGAGGGTGTTTATATTTCCTTTTAGATTGGGAAGTGAGTGAATTTTTGTTGTTGTTGTTGCTGCTTTGTTCTAAGAAAGATCAAAATGGCCAAGCCCTTCATTCTTTCTCTCCAGATGCCATTGTCTCCCCCGAACTTCCCTGGCTCCTCCCCACACCCAGCTAATGCTAACCTCATTTTCTTTTAGTTCTCCAGAAACTTCCCTGTCCCTTAAGGACTCCACTGACAATTTTCTGTACTGTGTTATTTACTGGTTTAATGAGTAAATTTTGCTGAATACCTACTGCATGCCAGCCTATGCTTATATGACTTCTTATTTGTCTTGTCTCTAATCCTAGTGCTTTTCAAGCTCCAAATTTTCACAATATGCACATTGCCACCTCCCTGTGCACTGTACAGATAATGCTTGAACAATAACATATGTCCTAATATTCGGCAAAACTTATCAATATATAATATCTATAAATCCACTTTCATGTGAGTTCATATCCTTAAATAGTACTGGGTGTGGAAATGCTGCCATTGTCAATAGATAAGATTATCCCCATCCTCAGTAGTGAGTGGTAATAACAATAAATAATAGCTAGCCCTCCTGAGATTATACATCATGGAGACTGTTCTCTTCCTGTTTCTATATGAGTGCTTGGAGTGGATCCTGGAAGAGTAAAACATGATTTTTCAAAACAAGAAGGTGAATGAACAAATAAATTGTAGCACTGCCTCTGCCTCTGGGGAATTAACATTAGCAGAAATCTAAGCAGGCTTTCAAAGAACTGTGCTTTATAGATAAAGATGCTCATGTATACAGTATCATGGTTAGATGAATTTCTAAAGTTTCAGGGGAAATTACACAATTTCAAATGAGTTCTGTATGTATACAGTGCCAAACCATTCAGATAAAACCCTGAGCAATTCACTCAGGCATGTGGGCCTTGCTTGCCCAGGCATTTCAAGTCTCCATTGAAAAGGTGTAAGGAGGCTCTGACATGGTTTTGCTGCTCATGGATAAACTTCACTGTAGTAGAGTCTTGCTTTAACTGGTGGCTACTAAACAACCACAAGCTAAGAAACTAGGAAGCCAAACAGGTTAACTCTGTTTAAAGCAAGAAAGACTAGGCTCTGGTTTAAGGTCAACAAGCTATCCTACAAGTAGACATGCATATGCCATCATTATGACATTCTTGAACCCTTAATCCAAAATGGAGATCTGAAAGGAAACCAAGACTCATGAACCCCCCCACCCCCCAAGGTCAAGCTACTTTGTTATATATTATTCCTTTTCCCAGTAGCCAAGTGTTCTTGAAAAAGAAAATATAATGCTTCCTGATTACGCTTCTAATGTGTTTGTCCATGGAGGTTTCCTACTCACTACAGACCATGCAAGCAGAAACAGACTCATGAGCAGGCTACCCATGTGGCTCAAAAGTCCAGAGGCCCCAGAAGACTCTGGCTTTTATGGCCACCACTCATAGCGACGTTGCTGCTCCCCACAGGCGTAAATGATACCACTTTGATTCCCATTAGAGGAGGCATCAGGTGAGGGGGTCCCCGAAGAGGCCCTCAGTGAGGAGGGGCTGAGGTCAGAGGTGCAAACGCAATGCTCTCCTCCAGATGTAACCTGTCTTAGGCCAGCACTGACCAGGAGCCCACACTTGCTTTATGTTCTTTGCCATTTTTTTTTTTTTTTTTTTGCTCTGGTGATTGATGGTAATGAATTTCTCTGCCTCCGAGGCCCGATCTCTGGGGTGCTCCACCCTGTCTTCCTTTTTCCTTCTGGAACCATTCAGAAAAGCGAGTGTGGGAGGCTTATTGCCCAAATGCTCCAGTGGAAGAATGTGGGAGAGCCAGATGTGAGAAGGACCTCCCCTGAGTGGAGAATATGCAACCAAGAGTCCCAGCACATGTCGGAGAGGAATGGCTTTCTAACTAAACTCTGGATTTGTAGCATTGTGCTATCCCACATCCAAGTCAAAATGCCTGTCCAGATTAAACGTCAAAACTGCTCTGTTATCATCTCTGTGTTTTACTGAGTATCTTTGAAGAAGAAAGAATCCTTTGGGGGGCCTAATTGATCCCAGGCCTGATACTTGGACATGGATTTCCATGACCACTTCAGAAGAAAAAATTCTGCTATTTTAAATCCAGGTATCACATAATGTTTCAAATGGTGCGCACACATTCAGAACATCGTAAGAAATGATAGGAGGTATGTAATTTGGCTGTGCTAGCAGAGTGAGTGTGCCAAGACCTTGAGAGAGGTGTATCAAGAATTAATGCCAAAACGTTTGCAGTACTGTCAACTATGAAGAACTACAACGAATCTGGCTTGGACAGTAAGTACTCAGGCCATACTAAAGAGGTCACTATGGAATCACACAAGGCCTGGGACATAGAAAAACTCCATTAGTCACAAACAAAATACAGTGCAAACAAGTATTTGTCTTTGAAAAGTCCTTAAATCTTCATGGTTTAGGTCTGCATAGCCATAAAGTAGTGCCTAAAAACTGTAGGTGGTGTTGTAATTATTCACTGGATTTTTATATATCTTGCAAGCCCTAAGTTAGATATTAATGAGGCAGGGTGAGAAGAAATCCTTTCTCACTGAGCCTGAGCTGTAAGCCTTTTGAACAGGTTACACAGGCCGGGCTTTCCTATCAAGCAGCTGCCAGCAATGGAATGCATCGAAAGTTCTACATCGATTAAAGTGAGGTGTAAAATGTGTACAAAATTCACTAGCTGATGGAAAATAATTCCAGCTGTGGCTTTTTTCTTATACAAGAAGCTCTTTCTTATTCCTTTCAAGGACCTAACACTAATAATGGCTCCCTTTAATACCATCACACATTCAATAATTATCATGGAAGGATACAGCCCAGTGTTTTGGTATATAACTGCTCATGATTTGGGCTTTTTAATTGGGAACAATGATAGTATAAATAAACCAGGTAAATTTATTCTAAAAGCTGTGTTGTGTGCATGCGTGTGTGTGTGTGTGTGTGTGTGTGTGTGTGTGTGCACTATAAGGAACAAACATACCCAATTGAGAGTAAAATATACTTTAAAAAGATTGAATTAAAAAAATTAAAAGCTTCATACTGGATGCTTTTATTTCTAAACAATACAAAAAGTCTCTCTGACAGATCCAGCCACTCACCTCGTAATATAACGGCAAACTGCCACTCGTGGGTTTTTTCCCCTTTTTAGCTGAAGCAACTCCAGCAAGAGCTTGTATTTCATTGATCTGTAAGACAGTTGAATTAACTTCTCATGAATGAACGATCTACTCAAGGAACACACAGATCTGTGAAACTTTCAAATACCTCCATGATTTAAATTAGGCCATCAGGCAACTGAGCAAGAAAGCAGCAGTCACCACATAGACGCGGTACTTACGACCCCAAGGTAGCTGCGGGTCCCTGCAGGGGTGGACGTCTCCCGACAGCCCTTCTCTGTAGCCCGCAGCCTTCTGACTTGAGCCAGCTAGCATTCTCTAGAGACTCCCTTTTCCAATTAGTCATGTGTTTTCCTTATTTAGTCTACTCTTTTATTATTATCTAACCTTATACTAAGTAATTCCTCAGAGAACTTAGCACTGTGTCTGGGATGGTTGCAGAAATCTTTGTCAAAGGAATGAAGTTTGAATGGAGTGCATTAACGAAAAGGTTAGTTCTTTCAGATTAAATATTTTAAGTTGACTGTAGATTGTAAATGTCTATTGAGAGTCATCCACCATAAATAACGAAGCAGTCCAAGACATGATCATTGTTGCATACTCTAAAATCTCAATCCCTGACTTTGGAGGTGCTGAGGCAGGAAGAGGCAGGTACCTGCTGGAGAATGTCTTGCCATGACACCATACTGAAGAGTCTACGCTGAGGGACTTGGACAGCCAGGTCCAGGGCATGAATGAGAAGATCATCCTCAATCCGGTTCCCAACCACGAAAGCAATGGAGGCCTTCCAATCATTCTGTTACAAGAGCAGACAGAATTAAATGCTAAGTGTTCTTTACTGGGTCAAAGGCTCCCACTGAAAACCGAGATAGCTTCCCTATAAATCTTACTTTAAGGACAGGGTTGACCTTGAAGTACGTGCAGGTTTTTGACCAAAGTAGCCACAAGGCGGCAGTATTGTGCCAAATTTCATGGAACTTGGCTAAAATCAATTTTCTTGAGAAACCAGGAAAACCATTTCTGAAGGTAGTAAAATGCTGTTGTTTCCTCCTCCCATGCCCCCCCCCCAAAAGTTGGTGTTTGCAATCAATTTGTCATTCTCGTGCTATAAATATACATTAAAATGCAGTCTCAAAGCATAATCATTGCTTCATTTCCCGCTCCTTTCTCCAGACAGTGACTCTGAATAGTGCTACCTTTACAAAAGAAATTCAAGCAGTCATTGCTGAAGGTTGGGTGACACTGAGTGAGTTACTAGTGAGAACCAGAACACACTTTCTCCTCTTACTGTAAACAAGAACTTTGTGACTGCTGATTCACAAAAGGAGCCTTTCCACGTCTTGGAAAAAGGCTAACATCTTATACTTGGACATAGAATTTTGATCCAAACAATTTAAAGAAACAAATTACTAAAGACAAGGCTTTCATTCTGTAATTCCTTTATCTCCATTTATTATCATTTCTATTGGAAAAGGTAGTTCTCTGGGAGAATGGGTGGAATTCTATGCATTTACCACCGGCCCTCACTACCTCCTGGTGTTTGAAAGGAGACCCATTTCTGCTGCTGAACCAAACCGGCTCATGGGGAGGCAGGACAAGCATGCATGACAAAGACAGTAGGGAGAAGGGATGAGTATCAGGGAGGGCACCCCAGCCACATGATCTCCCCAGGCCTCTCCGTCCTCATGTATAAAATAAGAAAGTTGGGCATGACAGTGTCTAAGTTTAGCAGTTCTCAACCTGTATGTTGTGACCCCTTTGGGGGAAGGGGTTCAGCAGCAGAAATGGGCCTCCTTTCAAACACCAGGGGGTCACCATCATAAATAATCAGATATTTATATTATGATTCAAAACAAACAGTAGCAAAACTGCAGCTATGAAGTAGCAGCAAAATAATTTTATGCCTAGGGATCACCACCACATGATGAAATGTATTAGAGGGTCACAGCATTAGGAAAATTGAGAACTACTTGCTCTAGCTACTTCTAGGAGACTGACAGCTGTGGAATAGAACCTGCTCTTGGTGGATGCCAAAATAATGTCTAAGAAGACTGGAAAACTTCATGCAGTTTTTTTGTGAAATGTGCAGTTTGGTGTGACACTCTCTGGACTCTGCTCTGCTCACAGTCAGGCTGACATCAGAAGCAGAATCGAAGTGTGAGGAGAGGCAGGGTCATTCTTTCTTACCATCGAATAGGAGACGTCTGCGGTGTTTTCCATGGAAACTTACCACATGACAAGATCCACCCAGTGTCCAGTGTCATCAGGAAAACAAAGCCACATGTGGGAATATAAAACTGTATGCATTTCTTACCGAGAATGTGTTATGTTTGTGTGCGTGCAGGTAGGCATGACTTTGTTTTAACTCTGTTACTGATTTTAAAACATTCTTTTTGGATGGTAATTTGATGTATAAAGAGAGAGCATGTAATTTTTTTTTTTAATGTTCTGGTTCTAAAAATTAAGTATGGGGGTTGGGGATTTAGCTCAGTGGCGCAAGGCCCTGGGTTCCGTCCTCAGCTCCAAACAAACAAACAAACAAACAAACAAAAAACCAAAAAACAACAACAAAAAATTAAGTATGGTATTTTAACAAATTGTTTAGAAAAGAGTTTCATCGCCACTACTGACCTTCCTTGCACTGGATACCATTGTTACCCTCCTGTACTCTCATCATAGCTGCATCTATAGTGAGAGCGGGGTGGGGGTGGGGGTGGGGGCTCTTCCATTCTCACAAATAAGTACTCGCCTTTCCTGGGTAGGTGGTACATTAAAGTTCCAAGGCTGAAAACTACTACCCCCTTCTCTCTTTTTCTCCTGGAAGTTTCTTTGTCGATATTTGGAAGCTAATGGTGACAAAACCGAGTCACTTAGCTCTTTTAAAGACAATTCCAAGAATTGTTGTGTTGTAGCCTGCTACCTACCCATTAGAATCTGGCGTCAAAGGCAGATGTGGACCATTCCAGACAAGAAGAAAGGGGAAGTGGAGGAAGGAACTAACAATTACGGTAGATCTGCCATGTGCCAGGCACATGTTGCCCCTCCAAACCCTTGAGCAACTCTGTGAAATAGCACACCAGCACACTGTAGATGGAAAGACAGGTCCAGGAGTTCAATGCCTTGTTTAAGATCATTTTGGCAGAAACTCATGGGGATTACACAGAAAGCTTACAGATCTGTGATTATTTCAGGACAGTTCTGAGGGCAGGTCACCAGAGTCTGAATGACACGTTTCCATCTGTCATGTGTTGCTAATTGATGAAGAGTTACCGAACTTGTAAAAGTGGATGGGGCCTTCAGAAATAACTTACATCCAACCCCGAAAACATTGTAAATCACATTTTTTTTTTTTTAAAAAAAAATGGTAGTTTACAGAGAGGATGAGTAGTTAGGGCGATCTCCCAACTTTCCCTCTCTGGAACCCAGGGCTCTGTTTTCTTTGCTCTAGAGTGCTTTAAAAGCAAACTAATGCATCTATATTTTCAGGCAATGGTCCTGTATGTTGGTATTCCCAATGTGAGACAGCTCATCTAGGCTAGATCAGGAACAATCTCCCCATTTGATAGTATCTGAAAAGTCTAGCGATGGCCCAGTTTTCATCCACACACTGGTCCTTAAAGCTGCTTCCAATTGGGTCTGTTTTGTACAGTAGGATCAAAAGGATGTTGTTAGAGCTACAGATTCTTGTCTAATCAGGTGCCCAGGGCCCCAGTAAACATGAGACAGAGTGGCCAGAGGATGCCTGAGGGGAAGGCTGCACCAGCTGCTGGCTGCGGCAGGGGGCAGTGGGATGCTGGGGATACACACCAGTGGACAAGAGGTGAGTGGGGAGTATCGAAATAAGTGAGGCCCTCCTAGCACTCCAGGGAAACTAGAGGTTCCAAATTTCTAACATCAACGACCTATTTAGAAATAGGATGCTGTTTTACGGGGGGAAAAAAGAACATAAATTAGACTTGGTGAAATACTGTCAAAATCCAACCAACCAACAAAGCCCCCAAAAACCAAACAGACAAAATAACAACAAATCCTTCACATATATCCCACTTCGACATACAGTTAAACAGAGTCCTTAAATTGAAGTTCACAGGGAAGCCAGAGAAATGTGGCATAGTGAGAATGAACAATGACGGTGGGAGGAGGAGATGGCAGTGTAATGTCACAACCAAGGGAACACACTTGTGATTACAGTAGTATTCCCACCTGTGGTCGAGTTCCAGACAGTTCAGGAAGTTTGAACATACTTAACAGGAGCTGCGAAATAAAAGACTGGCGACTTTAGAGAATGCAGTGGATATATTCGATGGTGAAAGAGGAGGCTTTTATTCTAGTATACTCCAATGCTTTTGACAATTAAGGTGACTCTCTGCTACCTGGAGACATGAATGACACACAGATATTGCTGAGTCCTGTCCTAGGAGCTAGTGATAAAGTCGGTCAAGGGTGGAATGGAACCGTGTATAGACACAATCCATGACCTTCTATTTGCTTAAGCAGTCTTACCTAATTTGAAGCCTGGCAGGAGGGCGGCTCAACCCAAACACTTACATGTAGTCTCCTAAGGCAAGAAAGCATTCAGTACACGCAGGGAACCTGGCCAGCTCACAAAGCCCTCAGTCTCGCAGACATGGGGTAGATTTGGAACTATTTTTCTTTCATATATTAAAAATTCTCCAAATTTTACTAGGCATTCCGTATTCTAATATGATTATAACAACTTTTTCACTAGCCAGTGAGACATAGCCTCTGGACAATGGGGCTGTGATTGCCTCCTTCTGTTAGCAGGAGCAGGGAGCTGATACCAGGAAGACAGTGGAATGTTGTCTTGGTGGCCTTCCATAGCACTTCTGGGCGGAGGTCTCTGTGGGCCTCTACCCAGAACTGACCA
The DNA here is from genome assembly GCF_049852395.1 of Peromyscus maniculatus bairdii. Lineage (NCBI taxonomy): Eukaryota > Metazoa > Chordata > Mammalia > Rodentia > Cricetidae > Peromyscus > Peromyscus maniculatus. Next base: position 80,170,245 of record NC_134857.1, on the reverse strand, counting down.
GAGAACCTTCACTAGTAAGAGATGTATAAAAGCCTTAAGTAAAATCCATGCAGCATTTAAGAAGTTGGGTTTTTCCTGAGAACCATTTAGCACAACAGATACACCCAAGCCTGTACCTGATGTCAATACTCAGCTGAAGGAAACCTTTTTTTGTCATGTAGATTTATCGCCAAATGAACAGGGATTTGTGAATGTCTTTCTCATGCTAGGTTTTTTCTTTCAGAAGAAGACTTGGCTCTCCATCAGCAGAGGAGTGTTAGTGTGGGCTTTTGGCCAGGAGAAGAAATATTTTCATTACCTCAAACTGGCTGCGGCAATTGTATCTGTTAAAAAGGAATTTTTAACTGTAAACCAAGTTGAAAGGAGAGGTTCAATAATAGACACATGTCATACAATAAACAAGTACAATATTAATGATGGCGACATGCTTTTACCTAACTCCTTTTTAAGTTATAGCCTTCATAATTTCTCATAAAACTTAGTTTGATATATTAGTGCATACTGCAATGAGGAATCCTTATTTAGGAATCAGATCATACGGCTGTCATATTTTCACAAGTAGACTGTCAACTCTTGAGGCCAGAAACTATGATTTATATACGAGTACACCTTGTGGTGCCTGGCACGAACAGGAAATAGAGTCAGGCTCTCTACAGAAAGGCATGGGGATACACTTGGACACTCAGAGGACTTTGACTCTTGGAATCATAAATTGTGAGAAAAAAGTATCATTTCAGGTAGCTGTAGGGTACTCATTCTGCAGCCCATCAGTCCCCTAGCACAGAACGCATTGGATCTGACCTAGTGTGAGTCCTACCAGGGCTCAGCCACAAGGATTTAGGGCCTGCTAATGCGTGTTTCCTGAGAGCCATTCGGGTAAGCACCTGATGCAAGGGGGAGAGGCTGCTAATGACTCCAGAACAGCATCAACTACAAAACCACTCCCCTCCCACTCCCCACCCCTCACCCCATCTCTTTCCTTGTTCCTGCTCTTTCTCCCCTTTCCCATCAAAATGATGTCCTGGCCCCTCTTCCCTTCACCCTTCACCCACTACAAACAGACCACACATTCTGGAATTCTGTAAGCTTGAGTCACAGAAGAAGAGTGTCACGGGGCAGCAGGGGGGAGAAAGGATGTGACTCAAGGAAGCAGCTCATGGCACTAGCTGTCCAGGCCTAGAATCTGGGAGGGAGTTGCATAGCCTAGCCTGCCTTGGCAGCAGTATCACTGCCCACTCATGTTAGTCTTCGACCTCCATCCTGGACAACATGGCAGCCAATGGCCACCACTCTCTTCAGCTCTGTCCAGCGAGACAGCTTCAAGGACTTTGTGCCTACCACAGTGGTAGTAAGTACTTCAGTTGGTGAAAGCTACAAACCTAGGTATTCTACCTAGAAGCTATTTGTCATTTCCCAGCAGCACCCTAGGACTAGCTGCATGTGTAAGGCTGACTTAGAGGCCATTTTTTTTTTTTTTTTTAATTGAAGAGGCCATGGCTAGGGCTGGAAAAGTACAGAGGAATGCAAAGGAGTTTATCTCCATGGCTTGCACACAGCCCATCCCAAAAGCATCCTACAGCAGGGCAGGATGAATTACTGATATGTATTTGCGGATGTCAGTGCAGGTATAACCCAGCTTCAAGTGTTTTACATGAAGGACAAACTATACAGCATGGGCTTCTGGGAGGGAAGCTGGAGCAACCCACTCCAGCCCATTTCTCTTTATTCCCACTCTAACATCTGCTCATCAAGGCCATTGCCATGGAAGGGGCCAGGCAGCCCCACCCACAGGTGACAGGGCTCCCACACACTGCAGTTGGTCCTAGGATGAACTCAGGTGCACAGGTGATTAAGAGCCCCAGTTCAGAGGACAGCTTGGCTTGATTCAAAATTTAGAAGCCTAAGCTGTTAAGTTCCTGGGTCAAGGACTTAACTTTGCCATTTTTCATGTATAAATGAAGGTAACAACAGGACTTATCTCTTTGCATTGTTGTGAAGATTGAATGGAAAAAAATCTACAGATAGTTCTTCAGAGATCAGTCTATAGTAATAATCACAGCTGATTATCATGAATATTAATGGGGGTTGAGCTTCTGCTCTTATGGGTATTGTCCTAACATGGCTGCTTCAAGCACGGTGAGCTTATGTTAAATCAAGAAAAGAAAATCAGACTAGCAATAGTTTCACTGTCAAAAATAAAATGTTAATTTAAACGATAGTTTGCAAGATAATTTTCTCTTAGAAAATAACAAGCCTGTTAGCTGACATGATTCTAAAATAATTTGTTTCTTTGGAAGAGAGGGTCATACAGACACAGAATCTAGATGAGTGAAGATAGACTCATCTGGGTAGTTTTGGAAGAGAACATTAGACTGTGGCAGGAGAAACCTTTCCATCAATTTGTGTCTGGTGTAATTCTCAGAAACACTGGCCTGCCTTCAACCACAAGCACAAGACAAAACATAACAATGCATTGGAGAGAAGTGAGATGGCTTCAGGCTGTAGACGTGTGTGTGTGTGTGTGTGTGTGTGTGTGTGTGTGTGTGTGTGTGTGTGTGTGTGTACTTAGGGGCATCGGGAGGCAGCGGGTGTTCAGGGAGCCACGCTGAAGAAGTGTCCCCAGAGAACTTCTCACTAGAGGTGAGATCTGCTTCCATGCTTCAGAAAGTGCAAATGAGCCTATTGCTTGCAGTGGCAGAGCCCACATTAGGCTGGTTAATTTCTGTGGCTCTAGATATAAAACACAGATGTCCACTCAGGGCTGGATCTTAAGAACAAAAGGAAAGGAGTGAAGTTTCAGGCCCAGGGCTGAATTCTGGCTCCACCGCCCCTTCAAGGTGTAATGAAGTTTACCGCCTATTAGACCCAGGGTCTTAAGGGTTGATTTGCTAATTAGGTAAGTAAATAAACCCCATGAGTTTACTGCCGGGGCCACTTTATTTTTCTTCTTCAGGGTGCCCGCATATTAAATATTAAAAATGACTCCCAAGAACTCCCAGATTAGTTCAAAGAGTGCCTTGCTGATGGTGGTCTTGTAGTGGAAGAGGTTCTAGAACATGCCACCTAGACTGCTTCCTATTCATCCAAGGTGCTGCCACCTAACAGCTTTCCATAAATGCTTCTTGAACTCAGCAGCCAAAACCACACACTAAAGAACTTTTACACATGCTTGGTATGGAAAGGCTGACTGTGCCGTGTTCTATCAGCTGCTCTTGGCACTGCAGGAGGAATTGGGCTTCTGAATTAGAGAAAGAGTGTGCTCCTTTGATGTCTGGACAAAGTTGGGAATGTCTCACACCCAGTGATGAGAACTCTGCAGCCGACAAATAGCCGTATGCGCGTGTGCTCAGTGGCTGGCTGGTTTCTCTCGTCTTCATAAATGTTAAACACGATCGCTACAATTAGGGACGTGCTGCTGGGAAGGGCGCACCCCTCAAGTGGCGTCAGATTCTGCCTTGCCGTCTCTTACCCAGATGACCTGTGCTAAGCTTTACGGCTCTGTTTCCTCATTAAGAAAAAAAAAATAGACATCATAATATGGCCTTTAAAAAAGTAAGCTCTGGTGAGCAAATACATGCAGCATCACTTCGTAAGTAGTCAAGTACTGAACAGAAGGATAAAATTAAGGGTCTGCAAGGGAAGTAGCCTAGGTTCCCATAGAAAGTCCTGTGAAACTGGGCTAGAGAAGGTGACTGCTTCTGGGATACTAAATTTGGACATATCCCCATGATCTTCTTTGGAAATTCAGCCTCTGGCTTAGGCTGTTTGCTTTTCTTCCTTCCTTCCTTCCTTCCTTCCTTCCTTCCTTCCTTCCTTCCTTCCTTCCTTCCTTCCTTCCTTCCTTCCTTCCTTTCTCTCTCTCTCTTCCTTCCTCTCTCTCTCTTTCTCTCTCTCTCTCTCCCTCCCTCCATCCCTCCCCCTCTCTCTCTCCCCATGTTTAGAGAATCCTTGGCCCATCCCCATCCCAGCAGTCTAGCACATGAGCCTAATTCAGTTTTGCTCCATGCATCAGAGAGTTTTAAGGCAGCTATTAAAACACCACATGGAAAAGCTTTGCAGGGAATTCTACTCCGCAGAGAAACCACAGAAACCACGGCACACCTTAACTATCTCCCCACCCCCACCAGTTGGCTACAATTACAGTTCCATTATGCTAGTGCACTCCAACCAGTTTTATTGCTTGGAGCAAAATCTGAGGTCCAAAGTGAGCTTCAGAACATAAAAAGTAAGGCAGACTCAAAAAAGAAACAAGCTTCTTTGGGTTTTCAAACAACAACTATTACATATCAGAGACATTCTTCTACCAGAGGAGACCGAGGAGAGCCAAGCAGAGTCCTACTAATTGCTCCACAAATGTAAAATTGGAATCAGGGACTCACCCCAAAGAAAGGGGATCTCTTTTCATCATCACATAGTAAAAGCTGTGCTCTTTCATCAGCTCCTTCCTCAGGCACCGGCCCTTCGTCTCCCATCCTCCCATCCCTTCAAGGCTAAGTCACTACCTTCCACGTTAAAACTTGAGACAGATTTCCAAGACCCGACCCTACCCTATGTCACCCTTCCCTGTGCGTGTCCAGCCTCCTGCCTCGCTCTAAATGTCATATCTCCACTAGGCTTTGTGCCGCAGCCTGTGCCTTTACATGAGGGCGACCCAGAGGAAGCAAAACAAATAATGCTCTTCCTTGAGGACCCATGCTGGCCACAAGGCTGTTTACTCAGTTAATTTGGGAGAAAACCCATGTTCCTGAAGTTAGTGACATTGCCCCCACATATGATTTGCTACAAGAACACTGATCCTGTTTAATTCCTGCATCTGTGTGAATGAGGACTCAACACTTGGTCTTAGCCAAAAGGCCGAGAAGTGATGAATGAGGACAAATACCCCAGGCTACTTCTGATAAACACAAGGGTTCAAGACTATCTTGGTCACAAAGTCTATCCTATTGTTCCCAACTCAATGAAATGTCCAACAGATGACAACAGTTTGAAGACACAACTGCAATTTCCACTGTTTTGTGACTGGGACAAAATTCTTTCCCTATTTATATGCCCTGTTTGTAGGTCTAAAAAAAAAATGGTCTCAGGATTATCCTGTGAAAGAGAAGGGTCAATGGTGATCTACAGGGTAGTTCCAGATGTTTATAAAGGCTGAGTTTTATCATGGAAATGTGGACTGATGGGGTGTCTCTAACAATTCCCTATGAGTATAAAAGAAAAGGTATGGGGACCTATCTTGGGTCATAAGAGGTCCCTGAATTGGTTTCTTGCTGTAATTCAACAAGAATGGTAAAAAAATAATGACATCATAAATTTGTAGGCAAATGGATGGAACTAGGAAGAATCATCTTGAGTGAGGTAACCCAGACCCAGAAAGACAAACACAGTATGTAGTCACTCTTAAATGGGTATTAGACGCAAAGCAAAAGATAACCAGGCTACAATCCACAACCTCAGAGAAGCTAGGTAAAAAGGAGGACCCTAAGAGGGGCACACATGGAGGACCCCAGGAAGGGAAATTAGTTAAGATCTCCTGGGTAAACTGGGGGGGGGGCGCAAAAGGGAAGAGATGGGGGATGGGAAGAGGAGGGACTGAGATGGTCCAGTGGAAGGAGAGACAGAGAGCAAGAGCAATGAAAGAGATATCTTGGTAGAGGGAACCATCAGGGGCATTAGGGAGAAACCTGGAGTTAGGGAAATCCCCAGGAATCTACAGGGATGACACCAGCTAAGACTCCTAGCAACAACTGAGAGGGTGCCTGAATTTACCTTCCCCTATAATCACATTAGTGACCACCCTAATTATCGCCATAGAACCTACATCCAGTAACTAATGGAAGCAGATGCAGTGATTTACAACCAAGCCCTGGGCTGAGCTCCTACACCTCAGCTGAAGAGAGGGAGGAGGGATCACAGGAGCAAGTGAGGTCAAGATCATGATGGGGAAAACCACGGAGACAGCTGACCCAAGCTGGTGGGAGCTCATGGACTCTGGCCTGTCAGCTGGGGAACATGCATTGGGACCAAATTAGGCCCTCTGAGTGTGGGTGACAGTTATGCAGCTAGATCTGTTTGGGGAGCCTGGCAGTGGGACCAGGACTTATCAAGGATGCATGAAGTGGCTTACTAGAACATTTTCCCCAGGGTGGGACACCTTGCTCAGACTTGACATAGAGGGGAGGGGCTTGGTCCTGCCTCACCTTAGTATGCCAGACTTCGTTGACTCCCCAAGGGAGGCCTTGCCATCTCTGAGGAGTAGATGGGGGGTTGGATGGGGGTTGTGAGGGGGTATGAGAAGGGGAGGCGGGGAACTGGGATTGGTATGTAAAGTGGAAAAAACCTTAAAAAAAAAAGAATGAGTTAACAATTTAGTTTAACAAGCCCTCACTAAATGCAGCTGATATAACAAACCATAGAGAATACATAACACATATCTAAGATGGTGGTTCACAAGCAAGCAAGCAAGGAAGCAAGCAAGGCCCGTGTCTCCATGTAGAGGTGGCTTCCCTGGCCAGCTTATCAAGGGGGATAGGCTGCTCTGTCCCTCTTCAGGGCTATGCTAGGTGGCAAGCCTGACTTCCCCAGCTGCCTGGGATCCAGGGTTTGATGGAAGAAATCGAGAGGCAGAGTTTTCTTTGCATGGGAAAACTGGGGTGAGACTCCAAATGGACAGTCACGGTCAATGAATCTTAGTGGGAGAGCAGCCCAGAGTGGTGGTGGGCAGGATGTAGGCGCCTAAAGAAATCCTTAAACTCTCTTTCAAGAATGCTAGAGAGTTTTTCAGGGTTCAGCTCAACTATCATTTTGTCAGCGGTTTCCTAGGAGACAAATTGAAAGTAGAGGAGAGCATGGGGCCGGGCAGGGCTGAGGCCAGAGCAGTGGTAGACGCGCCAGCAGGGCAATAGAAGGTCATCCGGGGCCTTAGCAGGAGCAGTTCCAGTCCCTGAAACTGCTTCTGGCTCGTTCCTTCATCCTCACACCCTCATAACTCACACATCCTTTACAACGCGAGCCTCATTTATAGCCCACGTAACAAAGCAGACCCAGTCCATGATTATGATAAATCTCGAGCTCTAGATCTGCTTATGGTTGTTAATTTTCTCCAATTACACAGGTACATGGACTCCATTTATTGGACACATCAGGGTAGTAACTCATGATAATTACCCCTTTCCTATTGGTTTCCTAATAGTATTCTTACAATAGTTCTTTCAATGGTGCAATAAAAAGAACACTTCCAGCAGAGAGTCACTCACTCACTCACTCACTCACTCACTCACTCACTCACTCACTCATTCAACCAAGACCCACTGAGGAATGAGCAACATTGAAATGGGCTTCGGAACAGAGTGAGTAATCTGAAGCACAAATCCTCACACAGCCTCCGCCTCTGGAGGGTGAAAAGTTGTTCTGTGTTTAAATATTTCATACCTAGAAACCAGTGTACGAAGTGTCCATTTTGGTTATCACACTACTCATGCTAATTTATTCACTAATAATATCTGCTAGGAGGGCACAGACAATCACACAAAGATGCACATGAGCTGATGAAGTGAATATGTATGCCTCTATTTAGACAGAACTAAAAACACAATGCTGAATAAAGACAAACCACAGAACTGATGCCAGAGTATTTGTGTCCAATTCACGTTTGCATCCTCTGTGTCTAGGATGGCACATCCAACTCAGGGGTCTCGGAGTAACTGTTACTATAGTGAGATCACATCATGAGCACTGCTAGCTTTTACTTGTGGGTCTACACAAGCAGACACAGGGTGAGAGGTTATGCACTGGACTCATGCTACTTTGTTTCTGGGAAGGTGGAGGAAGGAACAGAAGAGAGGGTGGCCATGAGAACGATGGGTTTTTCAGTTTTCATGTGCTTCTTTTAAAACACACTCTTATATGAGAATATAAATGGGCTTGATACATCATTCTACACTTGAAAAAGGACTGGGGAGGATAGCCTCTGCTCCCTTGGGGTCGGGGAGATGGTTCAGTAGATAAAGGCATTTGTTGTGTAAGCAGGAGAACCAATGTTTAGGTCCCCGGTACTCACCTAAAGTCTGGACAGATGTGGTAGCTGCTTATAATCCCAGCACATGGGAGACAGAGACAACATCCTTGGTATTGGATGGATGGCTAGATTAGCTGCAGCAAAATCTAAGTTCAGGAAGAGACTGTGTCTTAACAAATAAACTGGAACATGACTGCGGAAGAGGATCAACCTATGGCCTCCACATGCATATGCACACATGTGAAAATGTGTGCACATGCACACACACCCACACACACTTACACATGCAAAAGGAAAAAAAAGGAATCCTTGCTCTCACAAGACTCACACTCTCCTAGAAGAGAGACCTGTCTAAAGCGCTGTAATGTGGGCGTCAGGCACTCTCCTGGACCCCCTCCAGCTCTGCTTGTTAGGAAAGGCCTCACGGGCACACGCCAAAGCAGTGGAAGCAGTTCTTCGGTGCTGTGTGCTGCTTGTCTGTCTTCTGTCTTCACAGTCGTGAGGAGTCCACCTCTGAGGAGAGCAAGGCTTCTCTGCTTGCCTTTTCACCCCAGCATACTCTTCACCAGTTTCAAGAACTTCTTTGAGAGATTCTGACCCCCCCCCCCCTTTTTCCCTGGAGTTGATAGCATTCTCTAACCTCAATTCTTCTATCCTTTCTCCAGATTTCAATCCCTTATTCCTATTTATCCCACTCTGCACATCCATAGCTGCCTTCACCTAATTCCAGCCTTCCTATGGTCCTCCATTGCACTGAGATCTTTTCTTTATAGCCACAGTCATCCTTTCCACATAGTCTAATACTTAAGTTCCCACTTCCCGACAACTCAAAATATCCCTTAAGTCCACAGTGTTCCTTCCCCCGGTTTCCTTTCTTCACCACCAACATCATTGTAAGCACCAGACTCAAACTGCATCCTTGAAGACCCAAGAGCATGTTCTCATTAGCAGTACATTTACATTGCCCCATGATCCCTACACATCCCTAGGTGAGAGACTTAACTTCCCACCTATATATACCCTTCTCCCTGTGTGACTTCATGGCATCAAACTAGTTCATTCTGCCTCTATTCCCATGGTTGCTCCTCCTTTGATCATTAGGCCCTTTTTCCCCCCCCCTGTCCTACAGACATAGATCTAGTAGGTATCCCACAGAATCCTATTCTCAGCCTTCTGTTCTCTTGGATGAACTCATCTTCCCAATCTACTTTATGATGTGTGTGTGTGTGTGTGTGTGTGTGTGTGTGTGTGTGTGTGTTAGATATGCTGTCATTAATTACAGGTGCCTGCATGAGCATAGGTGGGAACTTACTTACTGGAGCAGGGGCAGCACACAGTGGTTACAGCATTCCTCCAGCACCATTAACTGTCAACAGTCTCTCAGGAAGGGATGGGGCCTCAAAGACCCTTCCCCCTTCCATGAGAAACAATGTTGACAGTTCCAGTCTCGTGCCTGTCAAATAGCTGTAGCTGCAGTAAGCTCATGAGTGACAGTCTTGCCATGTCCACATGCACTGGTGGCAGCTTCCTTCCCAACCTGAGGCTCTTGCCACCTTTCTGCCCCCCTGAGCCTTGGCTGCTAAGTGGGGGAAGAGATGCCCTGTGTACTGCCAAGCTCGACACAGTCCCTCATTCTCTGCACTTGGAGCAGTTGCTAGTCCGTAATTGTGACTTTTTATAGAGATTTCCACTTTCTATCGCCTCCAAACTGACATGCCTAAAGCTGGCCCCTTTATCTCTCTCACTGCCCCCAAACACCACAGCAGGAAGAAACCTCCCCATCGCAAAGAGGAAAGCCATGCAAGTTGATGCTACTGACTTAGTTTCTCCAATTTCCATTTCTCCTAGTCATCACGGCTCCTGACCCTCTCTCACCTTTTCCTTGAGTGTGTAACCAATGACTTCCCTCCCCACTGAAACTGCTCCTTCCTTTTGGTTTTGTTAATTTTATACATTTTTAATTAAAATAGGATTATATCACTTTCACCTTTCCTTTTCCTCCCTCCAGCCCCTCCCACGTCTCTGCAGCTCTCTGCCTTGCCCAGCCTAGTCTCTTTCTTTAGTACACCCCCTTTCTAAGGTGAAATACCTGCCTGACTGGTGACCCTTTCCCTGAGCGCCCAGCCCATGGTGACCACACCTGTCTCTGAAGCAGTTGTTAGTTCCTCCCCAGCAGGGTAGCACTTAATACTGTGCTCAGCACCTTAGTGTGTGTCTGAAAGTTTAGGCTGCCTAAGGATCATGCTTGCCAAAGGACAGGTCATTGGAGTCGCACCCCCAATTTTAACTCAATGAATCTAGGATTCAGACTGAGAACCTGCATTTGACCAACTTGTTCCCGAGCGAGCATGGTACTCCTGGGCCAGGGATCAGACTTCAGTTGTGCCTGTGTTTTCAGATGTAATGTTTGGGTCCCAGGGGTCCTCCACTGTTCTTTTTCCTACTGACCTCTCCTTTCTACACATCGAAGGAGTTAATAGAACATTAATTTAAAAGGAAAGAAATAGTATTTTCAATTGAATTTAATCACTTGATGAAGCCATGTCAAACTTCCACGTCTTACAATCCAAGCCAAGGAGCTTTTCCTAGTGGATTAATTTAAAACAGGATGCCAAATACAGTTGCCCATTATGTCAAACAAAATTGACTTCTAGTTGCTTGTGCATTTTGATGAAATCTTTCACTGACCATGTAACCTTAGATGACTTTAAAGACCTTTTCCTGGTAGCTGAATTCTAAAACATGGGAGGAACTTTTAACATCCTTGCTTTTGTTGGAAGAATCATGAGCATAATTTTAAGATTATAAGAATGGTCAGAATTGGAAATGATACCGATAGAATAGATAAAGCCAAGGAAGGTAAGTGATGCTGCTGAAGGAACTGGGGGCAGACTTTGAGTGACACCATACTTGAATAGTCATGAAAGATGAGATGGTTGGCTAGCTGACTCACCTTTGGATCTCACATCACCAAAATTCAAACACATGAGCTAATATTTAGTCTCTTGGTGTGACTGTTCTTAATTATTGAGCATAAGGACAAAATGGATAATCTTCCCCTTTAAGTTTGATTTTAAAACAAGTTAAATGGTAGCCTTCATAAAGAATGGTAGAACACATCCAGGGTTGTCTTCATGGTGAAGGTTAAAATGCGGCCATTATAAATTTGTTTTCTACTCACTTTTTCTTAGGTTGATGCCAAATTCATAAGATGTGCATGATAAAGAAGATAGCAAGTAGTTCTGATCCTTTGTCTTTACAGTGATAATGACAAGTGTAAATAAAGAAATTTGTTCTTGTTCAGTGTGACTGTCCACCTGACAGGATCTAGAATCATCTAAAAGACAAACCCTGGGCATGCCTGTGAGAGTGTTTCCAGGGAGGTGTTACTGAGGTGGGAAGACTTACTCTGAAAGTTGGTAGCATCATTCTACAGGCTGGGGGTCCCAGACTGAATAAAAAGGGGACATGCTAGTTGTGGTGGTTTGAATATAATTGGCCCCCATAAGCTCATAGAGAACAGCACTATTAGGAGGTATGGCCTTGTTGGAGTAGGTTTGGTCTTGTAGGAGGAAGTAATGTCACTGTTGGGGTGGGCTTTGAGGTCTCATATATGCTCAATTCATTTCCTGTTGCTTTCAGATCAAGATGTAGCACTCTCAGCTCCAGCACCATGTCTGTCTGCATGTGGCCATATTGCCAGCTGCCTTGCTTCCTGCCATGATAGTAATGGACCAAAGCTCTGAACTGTAAGGGAGCCACCACAATTCAATGTTGTCTTTAGAAGAGTTGCCGTGGTCATGGTGTCTCTTCACAGCAATAGAAACCCTCACTAAGGCACCAGCTGAGCACTGGCCTTCTTCTCTGTTCATGTCTCTGATGTGATGGGACTGGTGGCCTCATGTTGCCAGCACAGTCAGAGGTGTCCTTACCACCACACCTACACCTCCATGGTGGACTGAGCCCTCAAATTCTTGAGGCAAAATAAACTCTCTCATCCTTAAATGGCCTTTATTGGGTACTGTGTCATAGCCCTGAGAAATGTGACACATTCACCAGCACACTAAATAGTTGACAGGAATAGAGGGGCGGGTAAATTCAATATTACTAAACTGAATGAGTTTAGTCAAGAGTTTGGGAGGTGCCTTTTGTATTCAATATATACTGAGTGAGAAATGGCTTTATTGCCTGTGCCATCCCAGGTCATACATTATAATTATATTTAACAGAAAATGAATAACAAAAACACACAGAAATGATGGTGAGGGTTGAAGACATGGAAAACCAGGAAACAAAATTTATCTAAACATTTAGAAATCATTTTGTAAGTTTCCCTACCAAAATATTGAGTTACAATGGAAGTAGAAGACAGATTTGTCATGGGTAAGATCTGGCTTAGAGACAAAAGTGAGGTTAAATGGGGCATTCTCTGCATGGAGACATGTTAACAGTAGGGAATTCTGGGGACTGACCTTGGATGATGGAACTCATTAACTGCCACAAAGGATATGAAAATGGGCTACACAGTGAGATCTAAAATGATACGTTTTCCTGCGGTGAGATTATTTTCCTTGCCATTTTGTCTCACTTCTTCGTTATACAGATGGAAAGTACGATATGGAGACATGATCCAAACCACAGGCTGGGGGGCTTTCCTCTCATCTCCCTCGCTCTGCTTTTGTTATTAGCTGTGATGATGAGATGGTACTAAGGAAATGGGTGAGCAAGGCAAGGAGGTACCCTAAAGCTTCGAGGAAGCAAATATGCTCATGAGACTCATGGGACTAGAAAGTGAATCCACGGAGGAAAACACAGCCTAAATTGTAGTTTCAAGTCCAGGGGTTCTAATACCAATCTCAGCAAATACATCTATGGTTGGTGACTCCCCACGGTCATCAGAGCCCTGTGCTACAGACTGTGGAAAGTCTTTGTTTACTGTGTGCAGAAAGGAGAGGGTGACGTAGATGACAAACATCCCCATCTCTAAAACCACAGGGTCTACACGTAGAAAGCTGGGGTCAGAACATCTGGAAAGAGTCACAGAATGAAAAGAGGGGACTCAACTGAGGAGTAACTAAAAGCAGTTTTAGGACAGATATGGGGGGAAATGTTCTGATAAGAATGATGGAGGGTTGGGAGATGGCTCAGCAGTTAAGGACACTTACTGACAAGCCTGATGATCTGAGTTCAATCCTAAGGACCCGCATGGTACAAGGAGAGAACCCAGGTTGTCTTTTAATCTCTGTGCAAGCCAAAACATACAGAGTAAATAAATAAAATAAATCAAATTTTGAAGACTGATGGAATTAAACTTGACAGATGTCTTAGAATCTCATAAATTACTAATAAGAATAGATTGATTCAATTCCTTCGGAAACTTGTAAGGTAGTAGCTACTAAAGTTAAACATAGGCTTGTCCTGCAATATAGTAGTTCTAGTCTTGAACATCTGCCCATGGAGAGTGAGTACATATAGTTAAAGAGAAGCTTGTACCAGGATGATGTATGGCTCCCTCCCACAGAGATAACCTAAGGGCCACATGAAGAGATTGCATTTTAAATATCAAGGCATTTATACACGGAGTACAAAAGAAAACACTAGTTATCTATGCAGAAACATGCATGAGTCTCAAAGACCTTGCACTGAACAAAAGAACATATTATGTATCAGCCCATTTATGGAACATTCAAGAACAAGTAAATCATTTGTATGGTGCCAGAAGTCAGAGCAGTGTTAACTCTCAGAGCAGTAGGTATTTGCTGGGAAAGCATGGAGTAACCTATGGTAGAGTCTGTCTTGCACAGTTTCTGAATGAATGTTGTTTCTTCATCTTAATAGTATACTATAGGGTTTGTAATATACCAACATTATAAAAATAAGCCTGTAGTATTATTTATTTTAACTTAATACAAATAATGGATAGAAGAAATAATATAGTTTAGAGGGGATTAATTTTGGTAAAAATGACTTGAAGAACCCCTGTATTTGCTTTTCCTTCCTCTAGTTAAGACAATATATTTAAAACATTGTATTCTGGACAGGGTACCCAAAGATTACATTATTTAGTCCTTATCTATGAGAAGTCCACAGTCGAGGAAGAGGACACCGTGTATAATACCTCTAAGAAGTATGGTAGCCATAACTGTGATATTTATAAATGTGGTAGGAACATGACAAAATGGTCATCAATGTGAGATGTCAGCAATAGTTTCATGTATTAAGTGGATTTGGTTCATGGCTTCAAGAATGACAAGAAGATTAGCAAGTAATCTCTGAGAAGGAAGGGTATGCAGAGGCAGGAGGAGCATAAGTTTGAGGCCAGCCTGGGCAACACAGTGAGATTTTTGTCTTAGAATATAAAAAGCACTGCAACATCAATGATTTATGTTTCTAAATTAACATCAATGATGTCGGCATAAAATTTGATGTCAGCATAAAATTTGACTTGTTGCTAGTGACAGGAATTGAGCTCAGTGATGGTGATGCTAAAGTTGGGCAGGCAAAACTCTTCCAAAAATATCAAAGTGGGTGTTGTGTTTTTCTGAAGCGTGAGTTTCCAGTAAGTCAAATGTGCAACTGACCAAGGAAACTGAAAGGGCATTGCAAATCAGTTCCTCATTAAAGCAGTTGAAATATTTTTTTTTTATCAATGTAGATCAATAAAGTGTTTAGAAAACAAGCATATTAATAAGTGATCAGAAAACAGGCATACAAACAAAGTGATTGGAAAACAAATGTATCAATAAAGTGGTTGGAAAATTAAAACAAGTCACCAGAACTTTTAACATAATTTATTATGTAGGCAAGCATTATCAGGAAAGGGGCTCTCGAATGAGCTTCTGCATTACCATCTGTGGTGTTTTGAATAAAAATGGTTCCCATAGGCCCATAGAGAGTGGTACTATTAGGAGGTGTGGTCTTGTTAGAGTAGGTGTGGCCATGTTGGAGGAAGTATGTCACTGAGGGGTGGGCTTTGAGGTTTCAGAAGCTCAAGCCAGGCCTAGTAGCTCACTGTCTACCCCTGTTGCCTGCTGATCCAGATGTAGAACTTCCAGCTACTTCTCCAGCACCATGTCTGCCTGCAACCCACCATGATGACAATGGACTAGACCTCTGACTTGTAAACCAGCCCCAGTGAAATTTTTTCCTTTATAAGAGCTGCCATGGTCCTGGTGTCTCTTCCAGCAATAAAAACCCTAAGACACCATTTGTATGTGTATCGACACATTACATTTTTATACAGTTTTAGCTTTGGCAAAGCAACATCTTGGAAACATGTCAAAGCAGTGATATATTAAACCCCAACTGCTTCTAATCATACCTAAAATCAGATCTAATAGGTAAAATTCAAGATTCCAAAGCTAGCAAAATGGTGTCTGTTGAGCCGGTAGAGTCAGGAAGGCACCTGTTATATTCCACCCTGTATTGGTGATTACAGAGAAATGTGGGGTTCCATAAAAGATTAGTGTGGGGACAGGAAGGCTGGAGATTCATTGTATAGCTAGAAGAATGCTGAAGATGCAAACACAGAGTGAGGACCTGCAAGCCTTGAGTATTTCTTGAGATACGCAGAGCCCTGAGCTGAGAGATACAGAGCACACACAAGCAGAAATAAACAGACTTAATTTATGAAAACAATCTAACAAAATGGCAATACCTTTAGTTTTACCAGAAAGAAATATAAATTGGCTGTCCATATGAAACTAATCAAATCAACCATGACAGAAGTTGAGGCTTCTGCATCAGGCAGTGAGTGGCTAGAGGCTACCTCTGAGTGAGCTTGAGATGGAGAAAGTCAGACAAGGATTTAGCCAAGGAGTGAAACTGAAGAAGAGCTTCAGAAATCCATGAAGGAAGTAGAAGGATGCTCTGAAATAGCAGGGGATGAAGAGGACACAGGAGCAGAAGGTTAAGCTGAACAGCTTCAGTTTTACAGGTTCCTGGCACAGAGAGGCGAAGCTAGAGCGACTTCTAACACGTGGACCAGACAGAAGCTGGCGGTTCTGCCCTCAGGACAAGCCCACAGTCCCCATGAGCCTCAAATCCAGCGGCAGGTGTTGATGATAACAGTGGTTCCTCTAGCAGTTGGGTGAGTGCTGGCTAGAAATCCCTTTTTCAGACTTAGGAAACTGGTGAAACCACTTGCTGCCAAGCCTGACAACCTGAGTTCAGTCTCTGAAAGCCACATGGTAGGAGAGAATCGGCTCCTGAAAGTCGTTCTCTAGCCTTATGTGTAGCTGCATTAATACCTTTGTACTGTTGTGGATATCGCTCTGTATAAAGAAACACTGATTGGCCAGTGGCCAGGCAGGAAGTATAGGCGGGACTAAGGAGAGAGGAGAATTCTGGTAAGTGGAAGGCTGGGTCAGGGAGACACTGCCAGCCACCACCATGACAAGCAGCATGTAAAGATGCCGGTAAGCCATGAGCCACATGGCAAGGTATAGATTTATAGAAACGGGTTAATTTAAGATATAAGAACAGTTAGCAAGAAGCCTGACAGCGTCATACAGTTTGTAAATAATATAAGCGCCAGGTGTTTATTTTATAAGTGGGTTCCGGGACTGGCGGGACTTGGTGGGAGCTGGAGAGAAATTCTCCAGCTACAATGTACCATACACCTATGTATAATATCAATACATTTTAGAAATTAAAATGAATCTTTTTTTCTTAAACTATATGGCCTGGAGGGTGGTGGCCAGGCACCAGCTAGAGAGACTCTTGTTGAAAACTGAGCTACCTTGGGGACCTGAGACTGGGGAGCATCTATGGGTCAGTGAGACATTTTGACTGGCCTCAGTTCCTGAATGGGTCGGGGGGGGGGGGGGGGAGGCCCAAGAGGCAGTTGTAGGGAGAAAGAGGGATGGATGCTGACACACTAAAGGATGCAGGTGACAGAAGACTGGCTTAGGCTGGAGTGGTGGCTAGAAATGGATTACATCAACTTGTAATTTCCCTGGAGGGCTGGTGTGCACATGCGTGTGTGTGTGTGTGTGTGTGTGTGTGTGTGTGTGTGTGTGTGTATGTGTGTGTGTGTGTGTATGTGTGTACATACATGTGTGGTAAGCATTTAACAGATTGAGCTCTCTCTTCAGTGCCTGCCCTGGAGTTTGACAGACTTGAGCCTGAGTCTGGTAGGTGGATTGAATTCTGGAGCCACCTAATGTCCCTCACTGCTATAAAGCCAGTAATTCTGAATTACCAGGGTGTGCCTGGTATCCATAGTTGAATCCCTTTAGCATGAAGTCAGATCTACTACCTGCACACATCTCAGTGCTATGGCTACTGTTTACACTTTCTAATGTACTTGGGAAACACCTCCAGCTAAGACAGCCACCCCAGAGGTATGATCTGAGGTCTCAACAAAGTGAGAGAATCTGCTCAATCCCAGACTGCAAAGCTAAATGTGGCCAGCAGAGGCTCCAGGAACACAATGAAGAACTGTCATGGTGAAGACAGCATTCGTGGGTATCAGGCACTCGCCTAATACAGAATCAGCAACAGCAGAAACCACAGGAAAGACAAGTCCACAATCTAACTGACCCTGCCCACCCCATCCATGTAACTGGCAATGCTAGTTTTCAAGGACCCAGAAAAATGCTTCTCTATCTACTTTTTTTTTTTCTAATATATTGTTGTAGCTTCTTTTCTATTGCTGTGATAAAATACCCCATCAATGGCAACTTAGGGGGAAACAGTTTATTTCATCTAGTAATTCCAGGTCCCAGTTCATCACAGTGGGGAAGTCAAGGTAGGCACTTTAAACAACTAGCCACATCACATCCATAGTCAGGAGCAGAGAGCAATGAGTACATATGCACTTGCTTGTCTCTTTGCTTGTAGTCAGCCGTATTTCTCCACTTACACCGTTCAGGACCCTTTGCCTAGGGAATGGTGCCACCCACAGTGAGATGGGTCTTTTCTGTGTCAATTAACTTATTTACGATAGTCCCAAACAGACATGTCTCAGGCCAACCCAACATAGACAACCTCATTGAGAATCTCTTCCTAGGAGATTCTGGGTTATGTCCAGTTGACAATAAAAGCTGATTATTCTAGATATTTACCTGACTTTCTTACTTTATTGTATTTAAAAAATTTTCAAATGTTGTTATACTTCTTTATACATTTACCTAATTTATACATTTACTAAGATATTTTAATCTTAGTTTCTTTTTAACTTTTTTTACCCTCTTTGTTTCTTCCTTCCTGCTCCTATAAGTTGTAGTATTTTGATTAAACGTATTTTGTTATGTTTTTAATTTTTAAAATTTTAGTGTTTTTTTACACTTATATTTATCTAATTTTGTTTTTGAACTGTTTTTTCCCCTTTTTAAGTCTTCGTAATTTCTTGTTCTTTTCCCTTCCTCATCATCACACTCTTCTCTTTGTTTCCCATTTTTCCTTGTTTAACCCATTTCTCCTCTTTTTCTCTCCCTTCAACATTGTGCTGTCTAGTTTTAAGTCATCTTGACACAAGGTATAATCATCAGAGAGGAGAAAATGCCTTCATAAGATCAGGTGGGAGACAACCCCTTAGGGCATTTTATTGATTAGCGATCAATGGGGGAGGACCTAGCCTATTGGGTGGAGCTACCCTTGGACTGCTGGTCCAGAGTTCTATAAGAAAGCAGGTTGAGCAAGTCATGGGAGAGCAAGCCAGTAAGAAGCATTGGCTCCTACCTCCAGGTTCCTGTCCTGTCACAGCTTTTGATGATGAACTGATGTGAAACTATGACAGAAATAAATCCTTTCCTCCACAAGTTGCTTTTGGGCATGGTGATTCATCACAGCAAGAGTAACCAAACTAAGTCATACATCTTCTTACCTTTTCTCATTTATTTACTATTTCTACAGTTACCTTAAATAATGTTCATGGTCATACCATAGCCCACAGTAGTTTTCTGTTCCAGCTTTGGGGTCCCCAGTGATGAGATTATAAATTGTAACTGATTTTAAGTGTGCTTCTATAGTTTGTACGGTTTAGTGTTGCCATTGACACAGTCCATTTCCTTCTCACAGAATGGTACTGGTAATTGCACCTTCATGAGTAAGCTGGCCATTAGTAAAATCTTCCCTCAAATCCAGAAGAAATATCCAAACAAACAGATGTGCAAATCACAACACAAAGACATAAATCAACATAAAGAAGCCATGCAACAAGACTCCTCTAAAAGATCACAACCCCTTAGCTATTGAACTCACAGACACTGAAACAAGTCTCATTATCAATGACTGTTTCAAAGTTTTTCTGGTAAAAGTGCTCAATGACCTGAAAAAGGGATGAATGAACAGGCAGATGAATTTAGTCCAGGACCCAGAGGGAAAAGTCAACAACATAGTAGAAAAAAAATATTGAGAAAAATCATCAATTTTGATAAAAAACTCAGCAGCAAAGAAAACTTCAACAAGGAAATTTAAAAAATAGAACTATTGGAAATATAAAATCCAATGGATAAATGAAAAACTCAGTGGAAAGCATTGCTGACAGCTTCAGAAAAATAAAATACCTAGGAATAACTCCAATCAAGCAAGTAAGGGACCTCTACAGTGAGAACTTTACAATACTTAATACTCTGAAGAAGAAACTGGAAGGTGGAAAGACCTCCCTTGCTCGTGGATAGACAGGGCAAACACTGTGAGAATGGCTGTGTTGCCAAAAGCAACCTATGCATTCAATGTCATCCCCATCATATTCCCATTGACATTACTCACAGTACAAGAAAACAAATCCCAAAACTCACATGAGAACACAAACGATCTCAATTAGCCGAAGGAAATCTTAGCAAAGAGGACAATGCTGGAGGTATCCAATCTCAAATCACACTCCCAAGCCAAACACAGCATGGTAGCAGCCCAAAGACAGACAGGAAGACAAAGGGATAGAATAGAGGACCCAGAAACAAACCCAACAGCTACAGCCATGTCATTTTCAACAAAGCTGTCAGAAACATACACTGTAAGAAAGCTTCTTTAACAAATCATGCTGAGAAAAGTGGTACTACAGAGGCACCTGCATGCCCATGTTTATTGCTGCACCATTCACAACAGCTATAGAAGGGAACTAGCCTAGACATCTATTCACAGGTGAGTGGATAAAGAAAATGTGGTAGATATAGGCAATGGAATTTTATACAGCCCTAAAGGAAAATGCAATCATGACATTTGCAGGAAGACGGAAGCAACTGGAAACCATTATGTGAAGTGGAAATAAACGAGACTAAGAAAAATAAACATTGCATGTTTTCACTCATGTGAAGAAACTAGGCTTAAAATGTGTGTGTGTGTGTGTGTGTGTGTGTGTGTGTGTGTGTGTGTGTGTGTGTGTGTATGGGGGGGGGATCATGAAACCAGAAAGGGGATCATGAGAAGTGAGGAAGAGATTGAAGAGATGTGAGAAATAGAGGAAGTGATGGCACACATGTACTAGGAAAATGGAAGTTGGGGATAACTGGGAAAAGGAAGGGGACCAGCTGCGAGGGGGAAGAGGAGGGGCATGAATGGCATCAAACTATAATGATGTAGATGTATGAACACGCTGCAATGAACCCTTTATGCTAACCTAAACAATGAAACAATATGAAAAAATACATAAAAACAAAGACGTAAGAAGCACAATTTGAAACAAGACAAAACAGATTATCAATTCTAAGAGAAATACTAGTTGTTTATTCAATAACTGTACAGGAATGGGTTTGCTGTCAGACCTCTACAGTGGACTACTCTGTCTCATGTGTTCAGTCCCAGATGCTAGTATCATTGTGTTACCAACACGGGGAATTCAGAGTGATCAAAATATGTAAAAATTATTTATAATTTATACAGTACAAATTTTGTACACCACAACATTCATATTTTAAAATACAAATATAAAATTAATTTATAAAAATTAAATTAGTAAAAGTCATGCCAATCAAAAGACTATACCAACTTAAAAACAAGACTATACCAGTTAAAAGTCAGCACATGATTCTGAAATTAGAATAATTTGATGAACAATAATCAAGAAGCCGTATCATCTGACAAGCCATTTACCAAGATACAGCTTAGAGAATAAAACTGACTTATATTTTTATATGTGTCTTGATTGACATAGGATGACTGTGAAAATATTTTGTATATTCATTCACTGCTGGATGAAGACAGGTAAGGGGAGAGGTGAGGTTATTGGAATTGTGCTGGTTAAAAATAGTGAGGTGGAACTGAAGGGTTAGAAGCAAAGAACAGGCAAGAATTGCTGGTCATTTTCATGTTGGGGTCACATGGGTAATTTCGATGATACTGAGCAAAATAGTCAAAGCAGCAAAGACAGAGCATAAGGATTTGGGGAGACTTGTTCAGTTGTGAGTATGTTGAGCTTGAAGTTTACGTATAAAGTGACATTAGAAATAACTATGCATATTTATACAGGTTAAGTGTACCATCCATTGTCATGCATTTATTGAGTTGCTACTCTATATAGTAATGATACTGTCACCAAGATCTCCTTCTCATTGAACATTACCAGCTATTCATTAAGCAAACACATCTGAGTTCCTCCATACTAGATAGGGAGCTGGCAGACCCCAGTGAATGAGCCAGTCCCTGCCCTCGCAGAGCTTGGTCTCATGTAGCAGGAAAACAGTATTTGAGATAATGATCCAATTCATGGTATAAGTCCTGTCCTTCCAGCAGGGCATCCACAGAGCACAACCTGAAGGAGGGTTGGCAAAGCATTGCTCATACAACTTCCAGGCACAGCAAAACAAGGTTCAAAGCACTCATGTGTTTTCTGATGGCTTCAGGATCAACCAAAAGGCCAGTGTGGTTACAGTGGGCCAGGTAACAGGGTGAAACAGTCAGGAGAGACCAGAAACACCCAACTGGCATTTGGGAGAATCTATGTGGCTGCTTTATGGAGACTAGAGGTTGAGACAGCAGGCTAGGAGGAACGGACAACGCTGTGATAGTCTTGGCTACTTTGTACCTTGGCCAAAAAAATGGCTGTGGCTTGGGTTAGGCACAGTAGAGAGAGAGACAGTGCTGGGAGCAGAGATTTTAGACGATTTCAGAGGTGAAGCCAACAAGACACTGAAGAGTTGATTATGGACTAGAGAAGAAGACTTGGAAATGCAGCAGGGTTGTTAGCTCTTGTTATGGTCTGGGTGACGAACCACTTCAGTCAAGATCATAGTCGGCGGGGACACAACACAGGGCTGGGATTTGGATGTGTGAAGCCTTACACATTAAGCAAGGTAGCATTTCTCTTGTGTTGGATGCCCTAAGCCAGCTCAGGCATGGTTTTAATGTTGGTGGGGGAGATATGAGGATGGCCCTGCAGTAGTAACTGAGGTTTGCAGATCATCTTCCAGTCATTACCATGACTTGTAGGCTGCAACTGACTTTCAAATTCAAAGCCAAAGATGGGTAAAAGGCTAAGACAGCAACATGTCAGTGTATTTTTGGTTACCTGGGAGGAAGGACTGCTCTGTGCCATCACTACTAGATGCTGTAGTCAGCAGAGAACAAACCTGAAGCGTTAGGAGCCTGGGTGTCTGGGGATCCCTAGCATAAGAGGATAGGCATTCAGAGGGTTACACTGAAATTACAGGGCCACAATTCCAAACAGGTAACTGTTAAAGGTGCCAACTACTGAAGTTTACTGAAAGGAGGCAAGTCAGCGAGTGCCAGCAAGGTGTGGCGGGAGCTGCTTTCTGAGTCCTTTAGGAGAGGGTATGTATGAGAAGCAGTTGGCTGGAGGCAGGAAGCCCAGTCTGTACGTATCTGGGGCCATTGCAGAAGCCGTTCTCCTCGAGTAGAGGGAGAGAAGATGGATGAGCAGAGAAATGCCACAAGAAGCTGGACTAGGAACACTGGGCGGGATACCATGGGAACTGGGAGCTCGTGACGGGTTCCATGGCCGGAGGGGAACCCTGATCAACTGCCACCGTTTCTTCACTCGCATTTTCCTAAGATGCTGCCAAACTCCCTGGCAATGTTTTCTTTTTACTTGTATTTAATGCTTTTTCACTTGCAATAAAAATGATCACACATAACATCCTGGCGGGATAATTTGACATACTAATTCCCTTCAGCTCCAAACTCATTCAAATAATACAGTTTTGTCCAAAAGGAGAAATTATAATGTGAGGTTATGAAAAGTCCATTTCCCTTTTTAACATTCTTCCTAGCGGCTCGGTTGTTTTCGTTGGCTTTTATAAAAACAACCTTTGTGTGAACTGGCAATTTGTTTTGTAAATACCAATGAAGGCATATTTCAAAAATATAGTAGTAAAAACCAACCCAATTTCAGAAATATGCCTGCTGCCAGACATCAGTCTTCAGCTCATATTATGAGTATTTCCAGTAAGTCTTAAATACACATTAACATGAGAAATAGCTTACTGTTTAGGATCAAAAAAGTAAAAAAAAAAGAAAAAAGAAAACCCTTTACTACCTCTTAGAAATTGCTCAAGGGTTCTAACCAATAAAACACATTTCCCTCTTTGATAGACTGCGCTTATAATGGCTTTAAGCACTTCAATTCAATTGCACATTTACCCCTCAAAATTTACTTAGCCTGGGTTTATTATCATCCCAGTGTTATATATTCTATGATGTTATTTACTTAAGAGATCTGGGGTATTAATATTTCAGCAATGCCTATCTTGAGCTCAATGCCACTTTGCAAACCTTTATAAGAATTACAGGCTTTGTTCAAGACTCCAGGAGAGCTTTTTACTGTTTCCTGAATGTTCACAACTCAGCTATTGTCACTGAGCTACATTTAATAAGAGAAAAATATTATTTCTCCACCAAGGTGTAATAAGGAGAGGCAATGAAATAAATGTTCTAGAGAACTTTCCCTGCATGCCTCCTAGCTGGCAGACGAAATGTCTCTGCAAAGTGAAATGGAAAGTTGAGGGGTTCTTTTGAGGACAGTAACACAATTCGGTGGCTTTGCTGCGATGTATGTGTTTTATTTTGAGAGAGGATCTCTGTCTCTCTGTTTCTCTTTCTGTGTATGTGTGTTGTATTGTATATGTATTTGTATGCATTTGTGTATATATGCACGCACATTGGTTTGTGTGTATGCATGTGTGTGCATGTGTAGGTCAGAAGGCAACATTGGCTGTTTTCCTCAGTCATTTTTCACCTTAATTTTTTCAGAAAGGGTTTTTCACTGAACCCGAAGCTCACTTATTAGGCTAGGCTGAGGATCAGCAAGCTCCAGCAAATCTGCCTTTCTCCACCCCCAGGACTGAGATCACAGACCTCAGTCACTGAATCTGCCTGTCTCTACCCCCAGGACTGAGATCACAGACCTCGGCCACTATGCCCACATTTTTAGGTGGGTTCTGGAAGTCTGACCTTAGGTCCTCATGTTTGTGGGACAAGCACTCTACTGATTGAGCTACACCTCCCTCCCAAGGTAGGCTCCCTGGCTGGCTGAGTGTTCTTTATGTAGCTCTAGAGGGCTTCAGACTTGTGGCTGTGGCCCTGCCTTTAACATGGGAAAACCTTATTCCTCAAGAGAGTGCAATAAGGAGCACTCATGAGCTGACTGTTCTAGAGAATGCTGCCTTGCATGCCCGCTACTTCCCATCACTGCTCTTTTATGCAAATGCTCTCTGTTGTCTGCTCTTGGAACACACCCCCTCTGTCTGCTAATTGTCCTGGTTTCCATAATACAGGTCTCACTGTACTCCAAGATTTAATGAGCAAAGTGGTGGAATTTATCATTTATGTGTGTGTTGTGTACCTGAAATTATGCTAGTTATGGTAGAAGTGTATGTAAGGATGTAAGATGTGGTTTCTAACAGCTCATACTCTCTCTATAAAACATGAAATGATACCCAATTATATAAGGCATTCTGTAACTAAGCATGGACTTTAATGCAGAGCCTAAAGCTGAGGCAAGGGAAGGTAAATGTCAGCCAAGGTTTTTAGAAAGGCTTACTGTGCCCTTTAAAAAACAAAAGTGGAAGGGAGCTGGAGAGATGGCTTGGTGGTTAAGAGTGAACATTGCTTTTCTAGGGGACTAGAGTTCAGTCAAAGTACCCACACTGGACAGCTCAAAACTTGTAACTCCAGGGCATCTGATACCTTCTTTTAGACTCCATGGGTACCTGCATTCACATGCGTATATCCACACGTAGACTCACATATACACATAATTTAAAAATAGTAAGAAGAAAGCTTACTGTGAGGCATGTCCTATAAAGGCTCCAAATAATAGATAAGACTAGTTGTGGGATGTGGAGATTCACTGTGACCAAGAAGACCAAAATGAATGAAAGTCTGAGAGGTGGAGAGTGAATACATTTACTGAAGGCTAAGTGCTACATGCTATAGATAATGTTTATAAAATAAGCATTATTTTATATTCATAAAAATATTTGAAGCATTATTATGTTCACATAAAAAAAAGAACAAGGCTCAGAGGTAAGAGAAATTCATTCTAGGTCATCCATTCTACGGCATGAGAAACAGAATCCAACACCTGTGTATCTGGTGCTGGAGCTGGGCTTCCTCCAGCATCTTGTCACCTTCTTTATGGAGCTGTGCCATGAAGACACTATTTTACCCACAGCAACTCCATTTCAAGGTTAGTTGTGACAGACTAGAGGGGGCTGAAGAAAGCAGATGAATTAGATTTGGCTGAAAGTCATTATTGATGGCCACCAGTACTGTTGGGGTGGGAATTACTGTGGTGTGAGCGGTATTTAGGAAATATGAGGTTAAAAAATGAAGTGGTTTAATTAATAGAACTAGGTGATTCTATGTCGAGTGAGTATTGGGGCTCTTTTAAAAATGGAAGGGTCTACAGGTGTGGGGTTGGGCTGTAATGAAGGTATGAGCATGGAGAAGAAGCAATGGAAGGGGAATGGTGGAAAAGATGGAGAGCACTCAGAGCCTAAACAAGGGTAAATCACAAGACTAGTGACTCTAGATGATGCTTGGTTACTGTAGTAATGACAGTGTCAGGGACAGAAAAGGGGGAGCTGAGAAAAGGACAGAGACCCCAGACTTTCAGGGCCCAGTTGGGGCTGTGCAACCAGCGAGAGTCACATATTTCCAGGTAGGCAAAGAACTACTTTCCTACACTCTTTTGAAAAGAAGAAACAGTTATCCTAATAAAAAAATATGTATTTCACAGATGGAAATCCCAACATATAAACTCAAGGGTTTCTATTACCAGTCCCAGGAAGACACCAAGAGCTGCGTCTCAATAGAAAGTGCTGCAAATGGGAAGTCCGAGGACAAGAGTCTCCAGGGAGGAAGGATGATGCTTCAGATAAAGCAAGTGCGCTTTTAGAATTGTTTCTTTGCCTTAAGGAACACTTGGATCTCAGGTTTGAGTACTAATGAAATGGACCCCAATAGCCTTTCTTTAAACAACTATTCTACTCTAATGATGCCCACCTCATAGTAATGCTATAGAGGTTGACATTAGAGGCCAAAGGAAAATTTTTCCTTTTACAACTAACCTGAGCTCATAGGAGCTCACAAGTCAGAACTGACAACCAGGGAGCCTGCATGGGACTGACCTAGGCCCTCTACATATATGTGACCCTTGTGTAGTTTGGTCTACTTGTGGGACTCCTAACAATGGGAACAAGGGCTGTCCCTAATGCTTTGGCTGGGTTTTGGGAACCTATTCCTCATACTGGGTTGACTTGCTCAGTCTTAATACAAGGGGAGTTGCTTAGTCCGACTGCAACCTGGTATGCCATGCTTTGTTGGTACCCATGGAAGGCCTGCCCCTTTCTGAACAGAAACAGAGGTGAGTGGATTGGGAGAGGGGATGAAGGGGAGATGGAAGGAGGGGCTAGGAGGAAAGGAGGGAGGGAAAACTGTAATCAGAATAAATCAAAATAAATAAATAAATTTAATCTAAAAATAATTCATATCCAATTTTTTCTTTGCTTTTAAATTGCAAGGTCTACTTAAAATATTCCTCTTAGAGTTAGTTCTTACAAATTACTTACAACTTAGAGTTACTTCTAAGGAGGCATGCAGACTTGAGAACATCTCATCTCATACATCCTGTTATTTTGTGGGGGAGGGCATTGGTTCTAGAACTTAATATTATGAAAATATACAAACTATAAGCAAGGCTTTTGTGTCTCAGGAAGGATGTCAATAGGTTAGGTATTTATAAATATTCTTAAATACTTATATTAAAGAAAAACTAGAGGTTTAATAAAAAGAAAAACTGTGATAATCATTAGCTAAATGGCAGTAAGGTGGCCTAGTCTTCTAATTTGGACATCTGTGGTCTGAAATCATTCCACAGTGAAATTAATGACTATGGGAGCAGGAACTCTGGGTAGGTAAAGGGATGTATGGGTTTCCACAACCTTTTCCTGTGTTTTAGTGTTCTTTCAATAGGCAGTTCTATAGGTTATATGCCTGCTTTTAGCTATAGAGAGAAATGAGGCAATTTAAATTAGGGATAAAAGAAAAGATATTCTCTCCTCAGATAACATCAAAATATAAAATAATTTAAATTACTGTAATTCACCAAAATACTGAACCAAATTTCACCTGGGAGAGAACCCAAGCAGCTCAAATTTCCAGAGATTACTGGTATTCTGATGAACACCTTTGGGAGAAAGGCATGTTATTTTTTATTATGTATATAATTTATTATGTATTTATTATATATATATATATATATATATATATTGGTTTTTCGAGACAGGGTTTCTTTGTGTAGCTTTTCTCCTTCCCTGGAACTGACTTGGTAGCCTAGGCTGGCCTCGAACTCATAGAGATCCACCTGCCTCTGCCTCCTGAGTGCTGGGATTAAAGGCGTGTGCCACCACTGTCCAAGCATGTTATATCTAAACAAAAACAAAAAGCTCCCTTCCCATTTTGCTAATAGCCTTTCCACTGAGACCAAAGACCTTTTTCTTTGTGTTGATACAGAAGTTTTGACTCTAGTACAAAATCTCAATTGAAATATATGTCCCAGACATCCTGAAGCTGCGTGTAGCCTGCAAGCTCCTATGAGGAATACCTGAAAAGTTTGAAAAAAAAGTGCTGTTTGAAAAGTTCTGGAAACATCCCATAAATTGTCACAAATAAAACTGCCATTCATTTCTTCCAGCGTCACCTGCTGTAGGCTCAGCAAGGAGTAAATGGAAAAAAAAAACAAAAAGAGTCGTGTTAAAGAATATCTTGAATCAAACTGAAATTATCAAGACAGCAAATGAGGAAGTCACCGCGCCTCTTTTCCATAGGCAAACAGCAAACAACAACAATGGAAAGGGGGGAAAAAGTGAAAACTCAAAATTAAAATAACCCTCAAGAAACTAGTCAGTGAAATCAAAGATCCATGGCAACAAACAAAGCCGTGGTGAGCGAGGCGTTTCATGGAGCATTTATTCTAGTTTGCTGCATTGGATGGTGTGGGCGTGGTACTGTCTGGATGGTCCCTCCCATTTCCTTTCCTTGGGCCCCCAGAGCACAGCAGAAATTACCTCTATTTGGATCTCTCTATAGGTTGCACAAGGCGCTGATTATATCTGCTATGATCCAGAACTTATCCAGGGAGAACAGAGCAGTGTGCACCCAGGCTGGCAGAGCTGAAGGAGGCTGTGATATGCTCAAACACATGAAAGCTTTGAGGGAATTAAGAGCCATAGATCCCTGGGGAAAGGGATTATGGGTAGAAGAAAACAACAGAACATTAATGGCTCTGAGAGAAAGATGCTGTGACACTTTTTGGGAAGCTAAAACATTTAAAAGCAGTTGGATATTTGGGGGGAAACTTTAAAAGCTTGCAAACAAGCCAGCATGGAGGCCAGAATTAGCCTGAGAAAACCTTGAGACTTAATCATGGATTGCCACCAAAGGGTAGGATATGTCCTAATGTGCTGAACTCTTCCATGCCAATCAACAAACCCTAAAATGCTTGCAAATTTCCAAATGCTCAGTTTATGATTAAACATGAGACATACAAAGAAACAGGAAAAACATGGCCTATTAAAATAAATAACAAATGCCGGGCGTTGGTGGCGCACGCCTTTAATCCCAGCACTCGGGAGGCAGAGCCAGGCGGATCTCTGTGAGGTCGAGGCCAGCCTGGGCTACCAAGTGAGCTCCAGGAAAGGCGCAAAGCTACACAGAGAAACCCTGTCTTGAAAAAACCAAAAAAAAAATAAATAAATAAATAAATAAATAACAAATCTCCATTAACAAATATATGCATTAGTTTACTAGATGTTTCTAAACAACTGTCTTAATATGATGAGAGAACTAAAGAGGGTCAGAAAAGGAACATTTGAACCCAAGGAGAGTACAGACAAAGACATTGTACTTGTAAATAGAAAGCAATAAAGCCCCTATGCTGAAAAACACAGCAACTAAACTAGACTGAACTAAAAACTCTGCTAGAGGGGTTTGCCCACACCCGGGAGCAGGCAGTGTAAAAAATCGGCAAGCCTGGACACTATTCGAAAATATGCAGTCTGAAAGCAGAGCATAGACCAGGATGGAAGGTCCCAACCATGCTGCGGCCACAACACCCAATACAGCAAATGAGAATTAAATGGCCATGGAAAGTCTCGCTCACCACTGCTTTTTTTGTTGCCTTGAATCTTTGGCTGATTTGACACTTTGGCTGAAAGTGTCTAGACTTTCTCAGGGGTTATTTTAATTTTGGACCACCCCCATTATTATTGTTTGATGTTTCTGTGTGGAAAACAGGCATTGGGCTTCCTAGTCTGCTGTCTTGATAATTTTACTTTGATTAAAAAAAAGGAAAGACTGAAGGAAAGTGAACGTAGGTAGCCTAAGGAACTAGACGAACAGTATGAGGCAGACCGGGGAGTGCATATGGGAGCACCAGGAAAATCAGATAGGCTGGATTATTTAAGCAAATAATGGCTGAAAATCCCCCAAACTTGAGGAAAGACAAAACTACCCATCCTTGAAGCTCAGCAGACTCCAAGTGGGACAGACTAGAAGTCACTGCTGAGCATATGGTCTGTAGCTAGAGTTTTCCTGCCTTGCCCACACTCAGGACAAATCTTTGTCACCCGCCAATCCCATAGCCGCTCAGACCCAACCAAGTAAACACAGAGACTTATATTGCTTACAAACTGTATGGCCATGGCAGGCTTCTTGCTAACTGTTCTTATAGCTTAAATTAATCCATTTCTATAAATCTATACCTTGCCACATGGCTGGTGGCTTACCGGCGTCTTCACATGCCGCTGGTCATGGCGGCAGCTGGCAGTGTCTCTCTGTCTCAGCCTTCTGCTTCCCAGAATTCTCCTCTCTCCTTGTCCCACCTACTTCCTGCCTGGCCACTGGCCAATCAGTGTTTTATTTATTGACCAATCAGAGCAACAGATTTGACATACAGACCATCCCACAGCAATGGTCAGATGGTCAAAGCACCCACAGAGAATTCTGAAAGCTGTGGGAGAAAAGCTAACTCTTCACTTCTAAGGGTCCTTAACAATTATGTGAAGTTTGGCCAGGAAATTCAAAGTGATAGGAAAAAACAAAAACAAAACCCAAACCCTGTCAACTAAGGATCCTATAACTACTCAAACTGTGTTTTAAAAGTGAATTAGAAATGAAGAAAATTCAGAGACAAAAGTTAAGGAGGTTCATGGCCATAAGTTACTAAAAGGAACCCTTTAATTAAATTAATTAATTAATTAAATTAATTAATTATTTTATTTATTTATTTATTTATTTATTTATTTATTTATTTATTTATTTATTTTTGAGACAGGATTTCACTGTGTAGCCCTGGATGTCCTGGAACTAACTCTGTAGACCAGGCTGGCCTTGAACTCATAGAGATCTGCCTTCCTTCTGCCTCCTGAGTGCTGGGATTAAAGGCATGTGCTACTACCTTCCCTTTAGTTTTAAGTGAAAAAATACTAGCTAGCAACTCAATGCTGTGCAAAAAATCTAAAGTTATCTGGCAAAAGTAAATCATGAGCACATATATCTTTAAGTCACTGCTACTGTGACTTTTGATTTGCATCTTTAATTTTAATAATTATCCTTAGGGCTGAAGAGACGGTTCAGTGGTTAAGAGTGCTACTCTTCCAGAGGACCTGGGTTCAATTTCTAGAACCCACATAGCAGCTACAACCATTTGTTACTCCGGTCCTAGGGGAGTCAATACCTTGGCCTCTTCAGACACAGATATGGTACACAAATATATGTTTAGGTAAAACACTCATACATAAAAATAAATAAAACAAAATTCTCCTCAGAATCTTCCAAAATATTGAAGAGGCAGAATATTTCCAAAGACCAACTACTACAAGAAAAAATAACTCTATAAGACTATTCTTTATGAGCACTGACAAGAATGCCTGAGGACACTAGCAATCTCAACAGTACATGAAGAGGCTCCCATATCCTGTGGCCAAGTGAGATCTATTCCTGAGATAGGAAGATGGTTCAACATATGGAAATTAATATATACATGCATGGTTTTGACTTATCAATTATACCTTAGTAAATCTAGGAGAGAGAAGAAAATGACCTAAAGTTAAAATAGGATATTCAATGCCATCTAGGACATTAACAAAGCAAAGGAGAAAAACCCATGTAGTGGGTAGCTGTTCCATCTTTGACTTGGAAGTACTGCCCCCATTGAGGCTTCCATAACTGTCATGCCTACCTATAGCCTGCCCTGGAGGAGGGGCAGAGATAGGAACCCTTAAGACCCAAGATCCAGATGTGCTGGCTCTCTTGGTTCCTGGTAATCCTGGATGTTGGATGGTAGACTGAGCAGAGTTCTCTGGAGAACACCGCTGGACTGCACTTCACCTCTCCTGGACCCTGTAACCTACCCCTTTACTTGTTGTAAGTAAAACCCCCAAATAAACCTCCCTTTTAACTACATGGAGTTGCCTTAACATTTCCACCATTAAGCACATACAAACCTTTCACACAATCTAGAAAAAGCACTAGGAAAATTTAAAAACTACTGATTTGGATTCTTTAATGAAGTAATGTGAAAACTATCTTTTGGAATACCAGAGAATCATCACATTGTCTCCTATGTCCCATCTCAATACACACATTAGCAAATGCAAACTCAAGCATATATAGCTGTACATAAATAACTCCTTACCAAACCCTATCAACAAAGAATTTACACACACATTGTCATCTTTAGGCAAATTCAGTCTTTACTTCATAGCTAAAGCTACATATTACTTTGACTTGGAATTATATCTATTAGTATAGAAGATTTATTGAACCTATATTGTTTGAACAGGATCAAGAAGTCTGATTATTATTTCATGATTCCAAATCATAAGAAAAAAGCAATGCCTATAGGTTTTTGGTTCAACTAGGAAAATCATAGCTTCATGCTTCTAGTACTAGACTAATGCCGATGCCTCCACCAACCCCATGGTTCAGCAGCAAATAATTCAGGTAGCCACACTCACTCCAAGCTCAACTTGACCAATACCATCTCAAAAAACAAAATGGAGAAAATTATTTTGGCTAGTTTTGACTTGCAAAAGAAAAAAAAAAGGATACAGTCACAGAGTGATTTGACAAACATCTCTGAGAAATTGAGAATGTAACTGGGGGTTATGGAGTTGACACTTTCATTCCTAGCATTATTGAAACCATGCAGAAGAGTTATAGTAATGATGCATGAAGTCACAGCAGAAACTTCACAGGAGTCACAGACTCTTTTCATGGGGCTCACCAGGACTAATTTTTATGAGATAGAATTACTTTCCATAGAGAAAGAAACAACAGCATTGGAAAAGAAGGATAAATAGGCAACCTTCCCTGGCAGGACAGCACAAGGTCCATTTTACTTTTCTTAACTACAAACTCTCTAGTGAATCATACACCCCTATATAAAACATGAAAAATGAAACGAAACCCATTCTCCACTTTTGCAAGAGGTTCCAAATGACAGTCTGGAATTTCCAGAAATGCCTTTTCTTTTCCCAAATGCCGACTTGGACGCAGAAACGTTAGAGCCTAGATGTGGCTGTCTACCTGTTGGTGTCGGAAGCCCCTGGGTTCTCAATGAAGGTGGGCAGAGGTGGTTGGAACTGGACTTGTATGCAGCTGGACCCTCTAATTTGAGTCATAGATTGCTGTGTGCATTTGTGGCAATGTGCAATGAGCAGCTAGCTCCTCTGGTCTCCTCCACCTTCAAGATAGATGAAGATATATGTATATATGGATACATGTATTTCATGTGTATGAATGTTTTGCCTGTACTTACATATATGTACCATATACATGCTTGGTGCCCACAGAGGCTAGAACAGAGGTAGGGCCCACTGGAACTGGAGTTACAGACAGTTGTGAGCTATCATGTGGGTTCTGAGAATTGAACCCAGGTCACCTGCAAAAACAAGTGCTCTTAACCACTGAGCTTTCTGTCCAGCCACAGATGAAAATGTTTGATACAGTGGCATGGGGAGTGTCCTAATGTGTTTCAGCTGTCAACTTGACACAGCCAAGAGTCATCCTGGAGAGTCTCAGTTGAGGGACTGCCCACAACAGAGGGGCCTGCCACCACGCTTCTGTGAGATAGTCTGACTGTTGATTGATGTAGGAGGGTCCAGCCCATTGTATGAGGCACTATCCCCTAAGCAGGTGGCCAGTGTTGTATAAGAAAGCTAGCTGAAACTCACTTGGTAGCCCTGGCTGGCCTCGAACTCACAGAGATCCGCCTGGCTCTGCCTCCCGAGTGCTGGGATTAAAGGCGTGCGCCGCCGCCACCACCGCCCGGAAAAAAAAAGAAAGCTAGCTGAGCATGAGCCAGAGTCGGAGAGCACAAGTCCTGCAGGGTTTCTGCTTCCGGTTCCTGCCCTGACTTCCTTCAGTGAGGGACTGCAACAGTAAGATGAAACAGACCCTTTCCTCTCTGTGTCATGGTTGTTTATCAAAGCAACAGAAAACAAAACAGGGCAAGCCCTTCCGTAAGGACACTTTCTTCTGGGTCCCTTTCGAGTTTTACAGGGTGTCACCCTGGGTCCTGTTTACACTCAGTACTTACTAAGATACAGTTGTGTGCAGGGCCGCAGATGCTTTGACAAGATAGTCAAACAGGAAGGGAAGAGTTTGCAAGGTAACAGCCCCAGTACAAGTGGGGTACATCGTCTCGGAGCCTTCCTTGAAAAAGGAGCCTGAGGAGTCACACTGCCACTCCCAGTCTCTCTCTCTCTCTCTCTCTCCTCTCTCTCTCTCTCTCTCTCTCTCTCTCTCTCTCTCTCTCTCTCTCTCTCTCTCTCTCACACACACACACACACACACACACACACACACACACACACACACACAGCCATCCCCTATTGAAATTGCAGGGCAGAGATTCCCTTCCTGTCTTGTTTTTTCCTCTGGTGCAGCAAATTGAACCCAGGGCCTCACCCAGCCCTCCCACTGAGCTATATCCCCAGGCCCCTGGTTCTCTTCTTTTGTCGAGCATCCCCCACTGCTGCTCAGAACACCCTGCGTGATTGAGGGAGTGTAAAAACATGGGAGAGCAAAAGGTGTTCCAGGCTCCTGGTGCCTGGGCTGAGGGGACTTGAGAGGCAAGACTCACCTGGTTCAAGTGTGCAGCTATGAGCGAGGGTTCCCATAGTTTAGAGTTTGTGCTCGGGGTGCTTTTCTCCTTCTTGGGTGCCATGCGAAGGGTGGGAGGTGCATTGGCCTCCAAACTGGGCTGAAGCCCGGCCTGAGCGTTCCCGATGCCGTGGTAACCGAGACCACGCCCACTTCCTGAACGGATCCTGCTCCCTTCCCCCAAACCGGTTCCAGACCCTCTGGTCAACCGCTTCCGTTTCCATAGCAGCGGGGTTTCCCAGGTGCGGCCGCTAAGTGCCACACTCCAGGAACCCCGGGGTAAATCTGATGATTTTCCAAAGTGACGCGCTGGCCTCCTAATTTCTTCGATCCATTTCCTTTCCCACCTTGTCTTGGGAACTGAGTCCGGTCGGAATAAACAATGTGTAGAAACTCAAAATTAACTCATCCAGGCTTCCTCCACCAAGATTTCTCTGATCCTGCCAACCTAGTATGGAGAATGACAGCCCAGTCAGCTCAGGTGGTTTTCAACCTCTAGTCTGATGGATACCCTCCCTGGGAGCTGAATCACTCCCCTTGGCCTCACCCCTTGTTGTCTATTTCTCTATCTTCTGTGCCTAAATAGCCCCCAGTTCCTTCAAAGGGCGTCCCCATCAGCAAGTGGAGCTCCATTCCCACCCCACACTCACTCGTCTAAGGTATCCCGGTTAGACTGAGACCTCAAAATGATGACCGCAACAAACAATGTTGATTTGTGCTAGGAACCGAACCCACGTCCTTCCTCTGGAAAAGGAACAAACTCACTTGACCACCCAGCCATCTCTCTGGTCCCTAATGTTACTTTATTTCTACGTGTGTACCTGTTCATCAGGTGTGTGCAGGTAGGTGAACATGAATGTGGGTGCACAGGCACGCGGGGGCCAGAGACCCACCTCAGGCGTGTTTCTTTAGGCACCATCCACCGTGTCTGTTGAGACAGGTTCTTTTACCAGCCTGGGGCTTGCTGAATAGGTTAGGCTGGCTGTCGGTGAGCCCCAGGGATTCAATCCACCCATCTTCATCTCCTCATGGCTGGGATTACAAGTACGTATCTTCACATCTGGCTTTTTAACTTGGCTTCTGGGGATCGAACTCAGGTCCTCATGCTTGTGTGGCAAGTACTTAACCAACTGTGTTATCTCAGCCTTACTTAGTTATTTTTTTTTTTTTTCCTTAAGCTTCCTTGGATGAGGACATCCAAAGCAGAGCTGAACCAAAGGTACTTTGCTATCTCTTCCATCTATATAAAGCACAGAGCAGAGCAGTGCTTAGGTATCACCAAGCCCCTCCTGGTACCTAGGGTGGTTTTATTATCTCAACCAGACAAGCCCTGCTGGTGGCCTGCAGCTATACTCTGTCCAGCACATCCTGCATGATTGCTGCTTTCCACACTGGAGACATCTTCTGACCCTGTAGTCACTATCTTGGAGGAAGATATCCTGAGCGAATGGGCCATGCAGGATTACTCCGTATCCTTTCAGACTTTGAATGGCCCCCAAAGCCTGTGTATTAAAGCCTTGATCTCCAGACAGTGGTGCTTTAGAGAAATGGTAAGAAGTTAGGAGGCAGAGCCTAGTGGGTGGAAGTGGGGTCTTTGGGTGTGGGTTGTCAGGACCTGTTCCTCTTTCTGTCTTTGCTTCCTGGCCACCAAGCTAGAAGCAAGAGTATTCCGTCTCCAGCATCCATCCACTATATTCTTCTGCCTTGTCACAGGCCCAAAACTAAGGACCCAAGTAACCATAGGGTAAAGTCCCTGACACCATGTGGCAAAGCACATCCTTCCTTCCTATAGGTTGCTTATCTCAAGTATTTCTAGCATCTCAGAAATGGGAAGCTCCTGGGTCAGTGATGATATCCAATCACTGTTGTCCATTTCATCAGGTTTTCTGATGGTGTTTTTCTTTAACTCATTCATAATTTGCATGAGTTGAGGAGAATATCTTCTCCCACGCCACTCCCTTTTTATTTATTTATTTATTTATTTTGGATGCAGATAATGAATAAAAAGCACTTCTCAAAATAATTTTTCACAATGAAAAAAATCATTAGTACTTACAACGCATGTATTTTATTTCTGGGGTGGGTGGGGGGGAGCATGTATCAATTCCTGCAACATTCACACACCCTGTATCTGGAAGCCTTTTCTCTTTGCTATAAGACTAAATTGATTGATGCATCATCATGTTAGAGGAATTTGCTAGAGAAGGGGTTTCCTGAGGGTCTCCATGACAGCTAATGAGGCTATCACTCATTCTTATGGCATTTCCCCCAATATTTTTGTTCTTTGCAAACAGTTTCTTAATGGTACAGGATAAAAACTGTTTTTGTACACTTGCTTAAAAGTAAAGGTGGATCTCTTACAGACTGATGACATCGTTCTAAATCTTAGTTATATTTCTCATAGTTTAAGCTGAGAGAACTGTGATTTTATGAGTGAAGTAATAAAATATTTACTGGCATTTAAGTTCATGCTGCATTTAAAAACTAACTACTGTTTATATGTCATGTTTCACTACTAATTGCATCTCTTCTTGAATGTGAGTGCACACTACAAAGTAAAGCTCCCCACTTGCCACAGTCCAGCCAGGTCGTTAGCAGATGATTAGCAACATAGGTTCCACATAAAAAAGAGAACAATGGAAAAGGATACTTTAAAAAAAAACTGTAATTTTTAATTTGTAAAGAAACAATCAGTAGTTTTTTTCTAACAAGCAATAACTATACAACCCAGTTTTTGAAAAAAAAACTGTGCATGTGAATGCTTTGCCTGAATAATGTTAAATGTACCACCTTTGTCCCTGGTACCCAAGAAAGTCACAGGAGGACATCGGATCCCCTGGAACTGCAACTGCAGATGATTGTGACCCACCACGTGGAGAACTTAGCTCCTGTCCTTTTACAAGTGCAACGAATGCTCTTACCGTTGAGCCATCTCTCTAGCCCCAATCCTAATTTTAGCAGCAATGAAGTGTTTGAGTGTTTGTACTGTTTATCAGCATAAATCTGTTTTTTTTTTTTAAAATAAAACAACTCCTTTTTTTAAATTTCCACTGTAAGAATTTGGTTTCCCAACCTTATTTATCCTTAGATATGGAAAGGTGACAGTTCTCATTAACAGCAAACAGTGGAATTATGTGTTTTTGGATGTGGGCTGGACCCTCAACACCATTTCCCATGTGTTGTTTGTTCAGACTCTTCCCCCATCTGCCTAGATACTGTGACACTGATATCCTTGACTGTCTGAGTGATTGCTGTGGTACAGAAGTCTCTCCCAACCTTTTCCCCCATCGAACAAATTTTCTTGGACTATTAAGTAGATGGACAATGACTTCTCTCCAAGCTTGGAAAACATTGGGTGTGCTGCCATTTTGGGTTAAAGGAATTCCCTTTTAGTGGAATCTTTTACAGTTTCCTTGATAATGTGCTATCAGAATAAACTGGAATATGGAAGGTTTTCCAAAATTGACTTAAACAATCTCAAAGGTTTTTATTACAGAGTGCCTTTTGGTCAGTCTTAGCCCTGCTCATTATTTTAGGGAGAGTGGTATTCTAGATAATTTATGGTGCAGAATGGGAAGACATTCTATGGTAACCGAATTTATAGGAGATTTCATCGTGGAATTGGCCTGTTTAATCTCAGAAAATAGGTGTGAATGACGATGGTCATAGTTTTAAGAACCAAAGACTATTCAGCCAATAGGAGGCTTTGCCAAGAGCTGAAAAAAATAGCATTTCCATCTGTCATACATTTATGAATTGGTATAATAAATTGTTTCCCCCACTAAATATAAGTTGAGAATTTCAAGCATATACTTTACTACATAAGGTTTCCCATATGGCAGTGGGTAACACAAAACTATACTATTTGGAGAATTTTTTCTCACATTGGCAGGGGTGCTCTTGACTTGTTTGATTTAATATTTCCAGTAAGATTTTGTACTTAATATGTTTAATTTAAGGACAGCCTACTTCTGGGCTGGGCTGTTTCCTTGGGGTCCTGGGCTTGCAGAGAAAACCATTTTTATTCAGTCTTACGCTTTGATCTTAGAGTGTTCAGTTAGCTTACTCATGTGTAGACTCAAATATACTCCATTTTACACTTGACACGGTCAAGCCAGCTGTTAATAGAGCCAATGTTTCCACTGTGAAGAGGTGACTTTAGGAGCTATGCAGTGAGTCCCATCTGAGCCAGGGTTCCAGGTATTCGGCATCCATTACAATCTTAAGATACCTATCAATTTCTCTAGTTGGCATCCTGTTCCCAAGGGCACTTTTCATTGCAGATGTGTTTATACCATGCCACCTATGCTTCTAATCTCCTAAATAGAAAACTAGAATATTTTGGATTTTAATATCTGTAATGCTGAGGGCTAGACTTCTTTCACAGCTATCGTCCAAAACATACGGAGGGTCTTACACCTGGACCCAAGGGTCAGCATTAGCTTCCTAGTCAGTCTTGAGTGTAATCAAAAGTGTTGACTTTAATCTTTAAAGCTCCTTGTTGTTTAGCTGCCAGTTACTTTAGATACTGCATCTCTTGCTATGTATCATTGTGGAAATTAAAATCAGCTGCAGCTCTTGCTATTCACAGTCCCTGGTGAGTTGTGGGCAGCCTGGGAGCAGGATCACTTTCTAAAGGACTTCCCTAAGAACCCTCTGCTTGTGTCAATGATAAAAGCAATATTTTGGAATTTGCAGTTTGGACCTTGAATGCTTTGTTACATATCTGGAGTCCATAGGACTATGATTAAGTGCTGCTGATTTTTATGTTATCTGTCGTGAGAGAGTTCAGGACACCAAACCTATTTCAATCAGAAAATAATAGCTGTGCATATTAAAAATAGAGCTAACATGCATCTGTTTCATATTCTCTAGTGTGGGATTTTTATTTCTAGTGTTCTCTCACTCTAGTTTTCCTTTGAAAAACTCATTTTCAGTATCTTCAGTGAAGGAATTTGTCCTTAATCCTGTGGGGACGGTTTCAGACTCCACGATGCATGTTAAATCACTGCTCCAAGTGCTTGGTGCTGTGTTTGATTAATGTTTTATCAATGTCTGTTACTTATAAACTTTACAATGGGAAATAATTTTATGTTTTGTGCTGTACGATGTTCAAGAGCTCTGGTTAACATGAATGTATTTCAGTGATGCTACTGCATCCTAATGGACCTGCACCAGTTCCCGTGATGCTCCAGGAAGGGAATGTGATTGGTGACAGGACTTCAGGGAACTGATAGTGAGATATGATGGCTTGCTAGAAGTGGGTTCTACTCCTCTCCCTTCTCCCTTCCCCCACATCTTTGTCTTCCTCTGAATTTTTTCTCTTCCTCAGTTTGACTCCCATCCAATCTCAAAAATATAGGGCACTACTTGGAAGGTGTCTGAATAATCCAGAGAAACACAGCTCTGTGATCTTGCAAATGTTAAATGCATCTGTGCATCGTTAACCTGATTTCTTATTTTTCATAGCTCACTAACTCTATGTCTTAGTATGCATGAGAGTCCTTGTTTCTATGAGTTATTTACTTATTCTGCCTTCCAGCTTTTGTGCAGTGCTGTGGTACTGAAAGGACCCAGTCAAAGGCTACCTGTAGCTGTAGAAGTGCCCACACTTGTTCAGTGGGACCACAATGCTTCAGTTCCTTTTCTATCACAAACTCCAAGAATACTTGCCTGTCCAATAACATTTGTGTATTTCCTCTTAGATTCCTTCTGCTCTCTTCATATATTATTTTGAATCATATTCATCTTTCTGTGAGAAAATGCATTATCTGATTAAGTAAAAAATTGTGTCATGATTCATCTGTATTGTTTTTCACTAGAAGGGCTTTTGCGGGGGTCAGATGAGATGAAGACACAATAGCTGTGGTTTAAAAAATGTTCAGGTTGTGTGCCCTAGAGACATCTAACCATGGGAAGAAGGCAATTGGCCATGCAGGCCAGGTGTTCAGAGCAGGGCATATGTGGGAGAACTATCTCCCCTGTAAGAAGCAGTTGAAACTGAGTGTGATGTCTATGCCAGGAGATCACCAGGTGAAGAGGTGAGCAGGAGCCAAGGCTGCACATTCAGCAGCAGGCTGAGGTGGCAAGAAAGAGGATAAGCCTCTGAGCAATCCTGTGCCTAAAAAAGTCATGCCTCTCAAGTCAAAGACAGGATAGGAGTCTTTTGGGAGCCACGGAGTGGATGGCAGTCCAGAGTGCGGCAGAGATGTCGAATAAGACCAATACAAAGAATGCTCACTGCATCCCAGGAGGAGACAGCCAGCTATGCTTAGCCTTTGAGAAGTGAGACCTGTTCTTTTGAATGAATTGGTTCCCATGTTAACTTTCCTTACTGTTTCTGGGCAATCCTTAAGAGCATATTTAAAAAATATATAGTTTTAATCTTTGATATACAGTGAATTTTTTTTTGTTTGTTTTGTTTTGTTTTTCAAGACAGGGTTTATCTGTGTAGCTTTGCGCCTTTCCTGGAAGTCGCTTTTGGAGACCAGGCTGGCCTGGAACTCACAGAGATCCACCTGGCTCTGCCTCCCAACTGCTGGGATTAAAGGCGTGCGCCACCACTGCCCTGCGATATACAGTGAATTCTTTAAGAAACTGTATTTCACGGCATAATTTCAGCACATACATTTTTGTATGTGAAGAGTGTAAAGTGGTAGATAGCAGTCAGCATTGGCTTCTGTGTGAAGTATGAGAGGGTGCTCACAGCACTGGTCTCTCAAGATTTTAAGATGCTTAAGATGGGTTTACTCAAATCTTGAAAATTTATTTCTGCTGAGGCTGAACTGGGAAGGAAATCATCCTATTGAAATCAACTTAAGTATGTCTTATGATGACACTAGCATAAAGAGTAGGGAATTGTACAGCATTTTTAAAATAATTAATTTTTTTTTATTCTTTGAAAATTCCATCCCATCTCCCTCCCTCTAACTCTCCTAGATCCCCAGTATCTCTCTCTTCCAGCTTCGAACCCCTTTAGTTTTCATAACCCACGGAGTCCAGTCAATGCTGCTCATGTGTTCATGGCTGCAGGGTTCTCCACTGGGGCCTGTGTAACCTGCCAGTGGCCACACCCCAAAGAAAAGTGACTCTTCCCTCTGACAGCAGCCACCAACTACCAGTTGTCCCTCAGCTAGGGGTCATACTAATCTTCGCTGTCAACTTGACTACATCTGGAATGAACTACAATTCAAGCTGCTGGGGCACTCCTGTGACGGATTTTCTTAACTGGATTGTTTGAACTGGGAAGACCCACCCTAAATCTGGGCCATGCCTTCTGGTGGCAGCTCGGGTCAAAGGACACAGTAGAGGAAGATTCCCGCGACCCCCCCCCCCCCCCCCCGCTTGCCCTCCCTCTCACAGATAAGCTCATTCATCCCATTCATCCAGTGCTGAGGATTTCCTTTACTTGTATTATTAGAACCTACTTCTTCAGGATCTCAAGGTAGACTGAAGACTGGCAGCTTTCCAGGCATTATCCAGGACTTCAGCACCCATTGGGACTGCTGAGCTATCCTGCCTAGTGGAATGAACAACTATTGGATCCTTGGCCTTCCTGTCTATCTGTCTGTCTGTCTGTCTGTCTGTCTGTATATCTGACTATCCCTGGAATTTTTAACTGGCTTGACCTTGTGCAGGTCTTGGAGATTATACAGTAGTGAGGAAAAGGACTCCGCCTTCTGGCCCACTCCAAATGTACGTTTTCCGATGACTTCCAGGGAAGCTCCATATTTCAATCATCAAACAATTGATATAAACAAGGAAGATGAAGAAAGGAGAATAGTTGGTATCAAGCATCAGGCAGCAAGGAAGACTGAAAGACTAGAGCCTGTCAATACACAAGCTCTCTGCAGGCAAATACATCTTCCATGGGTAACGTGGCAAGTGAGGCTGCATTCTGCATGGAGTTCTATTTCTGAACGATCTATTCAGGTCCTCTTCCATTTTCTTAAAGGAGCCAACTGCTTCTAACTTTGCCTAACCAAATAGCAGCAGCATCGACTCCTGTGTTTCCCCTCTCTACTGTGTCAAACAAAACGGAACTTCTCTGTCTGCTGGCCTTCCTGCTCTGCTTCTGCTTTGTTTTGAGTTGTCGTGACTTCCTTAGCTTCTTTCTTGGCATGCTTGCAATATTTCTATTTTTGTAAACAGTGCTTCACTCGCTCACATTTTAAGATTTTTATGATCATTTTTGTATCAACATATGCACTTCACCTGAACCTGTTGTCTTAGCCCTCGAGGATGGCCATTCTCCCCTCACCATATTTTGGTGTAATAATCATCATCAATTTGTTTCGCTAAATAAACTTGTCATTTTATTGAAGTTGTTATAATAAAGCTCATGTTACATTTATAGCCACAGCCTCTTCTCTCTCCTCTTCATTCTGGTGGAGGTTTGAAGCCCCATTATATGATTATCATGGTTTCTAAGAGACCTCCGAATAGCAACTGTTTAGCTTTCGCAATTCTCCTGACTAAAACTCAAGGAATCAAATCATACATTCAGAGAGGCACTTGATGGGGCCAACGTTCTAGCAGCCTTTCTCCTATGTCAGTCACACCCTACACCCTTGGTGGTTTGATGACCTTGAACAACCTTGGCCTCTATTAATTTCTTCATGAAATGTAGACAATCATGTTTGCACTCTACTTTTGTTGTGACTATAGTGGTAGACACAACTACTCAGAGTAGCCAGTTGCCCATACCATGCCCTTTGTAAACATTGCCTAATCATTCTAAATAAACTTTAATTTGGATTTCTCTAAATGACTAGAGCTATCACACACTTTAGAGATATTTATTGGTCATTCATTTGGATTTTTTTCATTTGGGAATTCTCTGTTTGGATCATTGGCTCAGCTACTGATTGGAAGGATAGTGTGTGTGTGTGTGTGTGTGTGTGTGTGTGTGTGTGCACAAATGTGCACACACACACGCACACACTTATTTTTTTGCATTTCTTTGTATATTCTAGGCATTACTTCTTGTTTTAAAGTATGTTTGCAATGGTTTTATCCTATTCTTTAAGCCACCTGCTCATTCTGCTAACAGTTTCTTTTGCTCAAGCCTTTACACTTTATGTAGTTCCATCTGTCAGTTCTTGGGGCTGTCTGCTGAGCTATTGGGGTTCTAGTCAGAAAGTTCTTGCCAATCTTTTCTTCTAAAATATTTTCTGTTAGCAGTTTTAGCATTTCTCGTTTTAAAATGAAGCC
The DNA here is from genome assembly GCF_049852395.1 of Peromyscus maniculatus bairdii. Lineage (NCBI taxonomy): Eukaryota > Metazoa > Chordata > Mammalia > Rodentia > Cricetidae > Peromyscus > Peromyscus maniculatus. The sequence continues at coordinate 80,126,450 of NC_134857.1, read as the reverse complement.
CTTTAATCCAGCTGGCATTGATTTCCATGCACAATGAGAGAGGTGATTTTCATTTCTTTCTTCTGCAGGTAGATATCCAGCTTTATTAGCATCATTCATTGGAAAGGCTATCCCTGTTTCCAGTGCACATTTTCGGAACCTATATTATTTAGTTTTTGTCAACTTGACACAACCCTAGATATACCTGGTAGGAGGGAACCTCAGGTGAGGAATTGCTTCTATTGGATTGGCAGTGGGCATGTCTGTGGGGTGCGTTTTCTTGATTTTCAATTGATGTAGGTGGGCTCAGACCATCATAGACAGTGCCATCCCAGAGCAGATAGTCTTGGACTACATAGGAAGGTAACTGAAGAAACGAGAGGAAGCAAGCCAGTAAACCAGGTTTCTCCATGGTCTCCACTTCCACCCTTCCTCCAGCTTCCTGCCTTGAGTCCCCGCTGTGGCTTCCTTCAGTGAGGGACTGTGACCTGGGAATTGTAAGTTGAAACAAATCCTTTCTCCTCCAAGGTCAAAGTGTTTTATCACAGCAACAGATCAGCAAACTAATACAACACCTTTGTCAAAAATTAATAGCCTGCAACTGTGTGAATTGAGCACTTTGTTTCTGCTATGCTCCATTGGTATACATGTCTGTTTTTGTGTCCACCATGCTGTCTTTACCAGCATAGTTCTGTAATACAGTTTTAGGTCAGGTAATGTGATGCCTCTGGCTGTATTCTTTCTATTTAGATAGCTTTGTCTATCTGTGGTCTATTTTGTTTCCATATGAATTTTAGATTTTTTTTCTAGATCTGAAGAATGTTGTTGGAATCATTATGGGGATTGCACTGAATCTAGGTTATCCTAGTAGGGTAGTCATTTTCACTATTAATTTTGCCAGTCCAGAAGTATAGGCAGTCTTTCCATTGTCTCTTGTCTTCTTCAGTTTCTTGTCAGTGTCTTAAAATTTTCATTGTAGAAGTCTTTTATCCTGTTGGTTAGGTTCATTTCTAGTTATTTTATCTATACTTTTAGACTATTATAAGTGAGATTTTTTTCATAATTTCTTTGTCAGCAAGTTCATTGTTGGTGTTTTTGTTCACCATGCTCTGAAAGACACATGAAATTATTATTATTATTATTATTATTATTATTATTATTATTAATGCCATAAAGCCCATTTGTGGTTTCTAATAGGGTCAGTTTTAGAGAAGTTCCATTTGCTCCTAAGGAGAGTATATATTGCCTCTTTGTTGGGCTGTATGATCTTTGGTGTCTGGTAAGTCCAATCGATCTACTATGTTATTTAGTTCTCAGATTTCTTTACTGATTTTTGATATGAAGGATCTATTTAGATGTGTGAGTGCAGTCTTGGAGTCATCTACCATCATTGTGTCTAGGCCTAGGTGATCTCTCATTCTTTAATGTTTGTTTTATGAAATTGTGAGCCCCCAGATATGGTACATAAATGTTTACAATAGTTGTGTACTCTTAATGAATCCTTTTTGCCAGCTCAATAGTATAGAAAAGAATGCTAGTCATACCCTTGAAAGCTTTCATAAGTAAAAGGTCATTTATGATAGTTAGTATTTAGAACTGCTTGAAATGTAATCTTAGAGTGAATTGCTACAGTTTGTATATGGTTTGTTCTCTGGGAATTTTTGTGTTGGAAACTTGGTCCCAGTGTGGTGGCTTCAAAGTGACGGTGCCTATTAGAGCCAGGCCTAGCAGAAGGCAGTTAGGTCTACTCTCATGAGCTCATGGGCATGGGCATAGGCATGGGCATGGGCATGGGCTCTGTTACTGCTAATGGATTTCTTCTAGTCTTGTGGATGGAGTAGGGTATCAGAGCTTGGGCTATTTCCTGCAGGAGCTGGTTTCATAAAAGGGGACCTGGCTCTTTCTCACTCTTTTGCTTTCTTGTTTGTATTTCTTGCTTTTCTGCTGTGTTGTGATGGAGCCAGCCTGCGGGGGGTGGGGGGGAGTGTGGGGGAGGGGCCTTACAAGGACAGCAGCTGTGTCGTTTGTACCTTCATGACACCAGAACTGCGAGAAAAAAAATTCTCTTTTCTTTATTTGTTACTTAACACCATCTGATGTTTTGTTATCAACGCCAAAGGACTACAGTGACTGTTCTCACAATTATCCTTGGGAAATGTGCTTTAGAGAGGAACAGTAAAACCATGGTATAGCATATAACTACTTATTACATTAACCCCAGATTTAAGATTTATATGGAAGCTGACCTTAAACTCCATCCATCTACTTTAGCCTCCTGAGGGTTGGGATTGAGTGTGTGCTACCATGCCTGGTCACGCCTGGCCAGTATGTACATTTTCATATAAATCTGTCTCTGTGAGTTAGTTTTCATTTAAATTGATATTCATTCTGGCTTGTCTACAGTAAAAAGAAAAACTAATTTTTCCAATGATTAAGGTGATAGGGGAGAGATAAGGTGATAAAAATCTTTAAAAAATATCACCTTATTGCCTTGTCCAGCCTTGATATGGGGCTTCCACCTTGTCCTATTGTATCTTGCTTTGTCTTGGAGACTTGCTCTTTTCTTCAAAGGAAACAGAGTGCGAGTGGATCTGGGGGAGAGGGGAGGGGGAGAGGGGAGGTGGAGAGGCTGGGTGGAGTAGAGGGAGAGGAAATTGTAGTTGGGATATATTGTATGAGAGAAGCATCTATTTTCAATTAAAAAAAAAAAAACACTACCCTAGTAATAGTCCCCCAGAGAGCCAAGCGATCTCAAGACCTTACAAAGCTACATAAGCCAGAATGCAAAAGAAAGAATTTCAAAGACTGAGACTGAATAACTCTTTCCAGCATGGATTAAATGTCACTTATAGCTGGTAGTTTTTGCTCTTTTTGAGGGGGCCTGCCACCTAGCTCCCAAATAAATTCACACATGGAAGCTTATTCTTACTTATGAATGCCTGGTCTTAGCTTGACTTAGTTTCTTGCCAGTTTTCCTTAACTTATTCCAACTATCTTTTGCCTCTGGGCTTTTTCTGTTATCTAACTTCTGTAAATCTTACTCTTATTCCATGGCTCTCTGTGTAGCTGGGTGGCTGGCCTCTGGAGTCCTTCTCCTTCTCTGGCTCCTAGCTCCCCAATACCTCTTCCCAGTTTTCTCCTATTTATACTCTCTGCCTGCCAACCCTGCCTATCCTTTCTCCTGCCTTGCTATTGGTCAGTTCTTGATTAGACCATCAGGTGTTCTACACAGGCACAGTAACACAGCTTCACAGAGTTAAACAAATGCAGTGTGAACAAAAGTAACACACCTTAAAATAGTCTAATACAGTCACTCAAAGAAATTACCACCTGAGAGAGCTACTGAGCACACAGGTGGAGCACAGGAAATCCTCCAGCCAGTGTTCCCTCCCTCACAAGCAATACACTGCAGTCACTAGCTGTGGGGACAACAGATAGGGCAAGCATACTGGAATGGAAGCACACCTAGATTCACTCTTTCTGCTGGTGTACAGGGCCCCACATTGGCCTTGGGACATGAACGATGTGCTAAGAAATATTATTGAGTGGTCCAGTGAACAGGCAGGGATGGAGAGGGCTGCTAGCAGAGGAATGGTCTCGGGTTGCAGCTCTTGAGCACCTTGAAATGGGAAGGCAGAAAAGTGTGGAGAACAAGAGCAGAGAGGTACTGAGCCTTAGATGGTTCGAGATGGAAAGAATAACTGTACCTAGCTGGTGCTGAGATGCCTGGGAAACATACCTGGCTTTTCTTTAGTTTGGTAAGAGAAACTAACTCCACCTTGATGCAAAGATCTCTTCATGATTCTTTTCTCCTTTTACATCAATGTCCAGGTAAAACAGGCTACTTTGTAGCTTAGCACTGAGGGAAATGAACACGCAACTAAACTACCTCAGTAGTGGGTGTTTAGACATGCTCACTAGAGCAACTTGCACTCAAGAACTTGCTTGCAGATTCTCTCCTATTGTTGGAGCTGCCCATAACAAATAAAGAACAAATATCCTAAGCCATGCATGTGCTTCTTGACTGGGAGCCACGTCTGCTGTGAAGCAGGTCCCCTTCCCACCTGCCACCAGGGAGCACAGCTCCTTCAGCCTCTCTTTCCTGTCAACACTGTACCAGAGTGAGATGTCATTGGCAGCTCAGCAGTTGGTGTCACCATTTGGAATTCCTACCAGAGCAGTGACAGCTGAGAAGGAGACAGGTGTGTGAGGCACCCCTGCGAGCAATCTGCCCTGTTAACCTGCAGAGCAGATTCGTGGGGAGCGTAGAAGCAGGACAAGAGAAGCAGAATCTTGAAAAGACATTCCTTATATTCTAGTGAGCCTGGCTTAGGGAAACGAGAGCTATAAATGACCCATGTGAGAAGAAAAGAAAGAGCAAAGTTTGTTTTTAATGTCTAGTTATAAAGTAAAGCTAGGTAGTGAGCCCTTTGTGGGCTAATTAAAGTGAAGAAAAGAACATAGAAAAGGCAATGCAAAGAGAATACAGAAACTACAAGGATGCTGGCCGTTATCCTGGAAGCTTTCTCTCAAACTATATGGCATCAGTTCCTGAGCCTACTCCTCTAGAATCAGTCATTCTCTAACCCATTTATGTTTTATTGCTGAGATGCTAGTACTGATATTTACCCAGCACTCTGCTCATACACATACCCACATCATAACCTCCCAAACACATACGGAAATTATTATTATTATTTATAAATTAACCGAGGCAAAGGTTATCCAAAGTAAGACCTGAACACAAGCCTCTGGAATCCAAATTGTGAGAGTCCCCAAGTGAGAAGGGCAGCAAAACTGGAGCCCTTAGAAAGTCCACAAGGAGGGTGATATGGTAGGAGTCTTCCTTCCATGCCTTACTAGCTGAACCACATGCCCAACACTTATAAAGTGCCTCAGAGAGAGGAGACAAAATTTGAGATATGGAAGATTCTTTCAAAAAAAAAAAAAATACAAGGAAGGAACACTGTTCCTGTTGGCTAGGACAGTCACCAAAGCTTCCCTAGAGGGGACAAAGCTTGACCCAAGGAATACCAAAGGGGAAGATGGGATGATCAGTTAGTGGAAGATCCTCGGTGTGAACAAAAATGTGGAAAGAATGGCAAGCCTTGGTGTTACAGAGGGGATGCTGAGGGAAGGAAGGTCTCTATTTCGTGAGATCAGCCTCATTGGAATATAATCTAAGTGTTAGAAGAGAAAGGGGTGAGAATAGAAGGAGATAATAAAAGGAAGCAAACAAAACCTTCCCCATGCTTTCTGTATGTTGCCCCCTAAGGATAGGCAGACATCAGCAAAGCACAGAAGTTGGGAAGATGGACTCCAGACAGCAGCAACAGAACTATTAGAGAGTCTTAGGTAGACAGTTAAAAAAAAAAAATGAAAGCGTGTTTGTAGGTAGATGTAGCTGCTGGCAGGCAGACGGAGTGGAAATGCTGCAGGGCCCCTAACCCTCAGTGGTAGGGAGGTTATTTGAACAGCATCTATGTCTGGTAGCGGGTAGTATTCTGAAAGGAAATCTGTAATGGCTCCATGCTTCTGTTCAAATTGCAATTCCGCCAATTGATGGAAGCCTCGTCCTGGGTGAGTCAACCTCTCCAGGCCTCAGTTTCCTTCTGTGTTAAGTGATGACAGCTGCTGGGTCACTCTCTGCAGTGGCTCTGATGATCACCGGAACAGAACTGGCTCTGAACTCACTGCACAGGCTCTTACAGCCAGCAAGCGGAGAGCAAGTGCTTAGGAATCGCAGGGGCATGGATTATTTAGCTTTTCTTGACTTTGTAGATTTTTATCTATGAACTGACTAGAGCCAGTACACAATGCTTTTGTAAGATGAGAACAAGAAATTTGAAAGGTCAGATTGTTATTCAAATTACTAACATGTAGATCATGGGTGTTCTTGGAAGATTTCTTAGACTATAGATATGTCCCACAACTACGTTCATCTGAGACACAGAAAGTTCCACTAAGTTATTGTGCTGGATTCAAAAATCCTGTTGGACCATAAATATTTTTTTTTTATAGAGAGGACATCTTTAAGCTATTTTCTTTTAGTGATACCAACTTATTTATTTATTTAATTGATTTTTTTTTGTTGTTATTAGACGAACTCTGCTCACTGTAAGGAGTCAATGGACAACTACAGATAGAAGTCTGATGGGAAACCCCAGGAGAATCCCAACATTCGAGCTGTGTGGTGGCTTCCTTTAACCTGGGTAGGGGATGGGTAAATACTTTCCTGACTATAGCAAAAAAGGAGGATCCAAGTGCTCCAGCAAGAGTCAGGAAGATGAATGTTCCAACTCTGTTAGAGCAGAAACAGCCTCAGTTGGGTACAGGATAACAGAAGTCTTGTCTGCTCCATAAACAGGCAGATGTTCAATCCTTAACATCTTCTACCGCTTTTAACTTTCTCCCTTCCCTTCCCTTTTCTTCCCTTCCCTTCCCCTCCCTCCCTCCCTCCCTCCCTCCCTTCCTTCCTTCCTTCCTTCCTTCCTTCCTCCCTCCCTCCCTTCCTTCCTTCCTTCCTTCCTTCCTTCCTTCCTTCTTTTTTTCTTTCTTTTATTCATCCAACAGACCTTTTGATCTTTGCTTTGTTTTCAATATTGTGGTAACCTCTAGGGATACAAAGTTATATAAAATATATCTCCAGTAATGGTTGGGCCTGGTGATAATGGAAGCTAACTTGATAGATAATCGTGTGGTTAGTTCCTGATTCCTTCAAGAGGACCAATAATTCAGCTTGGACTTTTTTGATGGAGCAATTGGCAGTGACACACACAGGGAGCGGCTTCACAGAAAATGAGTCTCAAGATAAGTAGTGTATTCCTTAGAGAGCTGGAGATGTGAAGGGGGAGTAGCACATGGAGCTGAGACCTGAGTTTGAGGAAATGTAAGACACTTTCTCTGGTAGGAGAGCTGGACATGAATGGAGGAGCAGAAAGGTGGACCAAAGCCAGATGCCATGGTGCTGGTATGCTAAAAAGAGCACGTCTCAGCTTTCTGACTGTGACAAAAGTGGCTGAGGTGTCTTGTATAGAGAGAAAGTTCACACTAATTCAGCAGCTTCTGAGGTTTCCATCCACGGCTAGTTGGCTTATTCCCTTTGGGCCTGGGGCAAGGTGGAGAGTACACTGGAGGGCAAAGCTACCCATCTCCTTGTTAGGAAGCAAAGGAAAGAGAGCAGAAGAAGCCAGGGCTGCACAGTTTCCCTTGAGCGTATACCCTCAGCAATGAGAAACCTCTGCCTGGTCCTTGCTCATAATGCTACCACCATCTCCGTGTAACACTAAGAGTGAAAAAAAATCCTTTAATGTGGGGGCAGGGGCAGTCCAGATATAAGCTACAGCAGTGAAGAGTCACATTCCAAAAAGCTATGGAACTACATAGAGTCTTTTACCCTTGAGAGGCATGGAGAGGAACTGATTTCAGCCAACATCCTCATAATCAATTTTGTTTCACTGTGTGATTCCAAGCAAGGGATTTTCACAAGCCCCATTTCTAAAGTCTGTACTAGAACATGCCTTGCTGGGTACGGTAACATCTAGAGAATTTTACAGGACATCTTCAGTAGACCTGGGGTTTATAATTCCAGGATAGGTGGCTCCCCAAACAAAGAACCACTCCTTTATGGTTGACTGAACTCATGTTCACAGAGGAAGTAAGGGTGTCATGAAATTGTAGGTCTGTGATACTTAGCATGTTGTCTCATCTCCGAGTCTTGGATTGTTCACTCATATGATTGAAGGAGTCACTCTCACAAAACTAAACCAGGAGAGTACTTACTTTTCATTTATCATTCATTTGCTTTTTAAGACAGCATCTTGCTAGTTGTGGCCTAGGCTGGCTTCAAACCAACAATCCTCCTGCCTCAACCTCCTGAGTGCTGAGATTACAAGCAGGCACTATCATGGCTAGTTGGTGCTTATCATAGATAAACTCTTCTCTTCTTCTCTTTCACCTTTCACCCTTCTCTTCTTCCTGTCTTGGTTTTCCCTTTCAGCTTCAGGCTTTTGTATGCCAACCCTCTACCTCAGGAAGCAGGAACTGTGCTGTCACCACTGAAGAAGACGGGAACAGTGAATGGCAAACCATCGCATCAGGTCAAACATCTGGAAATTATGGTGATATTTTATTTGTACTGAAATGTGATTTTATTTGTATGTTAATAAATGAAGTTGCCTGGGGGTCAGAGCTAATAGCAAGCCATAGCAGAAGTCTGGCAGTGGTAGCGCACACCCTTAATCCCGATTACATGACAGGCAGATCTCTGTGTGTTCAAGGATACCACCAGCATGGAGACACACGCCTTTAATCTCAATACCAACCATAGAAGACCTGGAGGTCTGTATAGATGGGCAGTGAAGAGGAGGTATGTGGTTGAGTTTACAACCAATGAGAAGGCAGAAAAGAAAGTCAATAAAAAGGACAAACACACAGGAAGTAGGTCTCCTGCTGAGGAGGATAGCAGCGGCGGTGAAGGGTAAGGTTTTTAGCTCTTAGCTATTGCTCTGACTTCTTGGGCTTTTAACCCTGCAATTGGCTCTGTGTTTCTTATTTAACAAGACAGCTACATCTACAGGAAATCCTAAACATGGCTGGCAATCAGAGGCGAGGTGCTGGCATGCCTACCATGGATGCTGGCAAGTATGTGCACATAGCACTTCTGGGGCAGGACCTCAACACAATGCTTGCTGTGCTGTTGCTTGAGTGCCTACACAGGTGTAGATCAAACTCAAGGTCTAAATCAAGGGAAAGTATTACCACATGTTCCCACACAAAGACTAGCACAGCAAAGGCCACCTTTGCAGGAGAAGCAAGGCTAGAAGTGGGGATCCAGAGGAAGAGAGAAAAGAAAAATGTCTTTCACATCATGCATCTAGATCCCATTAATTTCCCTGTCCCTTTGTATCTGCTCTCTGCTCTTGTACCATCTCCCCCCACCCCAAATAAAATAAAATTTAAGAGAAAAAAAGGAAAAATCTCATCACTGAAGCTGTAACATGACACAGTGAGTCATGCAGCAAACCTGTTTATCCATATGTCTTTACTTGCAAGTGTTCATTGCAGAGTCATTGGTCTGGTTTGAGGCCTCTGGTTTCTGCTACACTATCAATGCTGGGCCCTCACTGGGACTCCTCTTGGATAACCTGTTGTTGTCCTGTGCTGTCTGCCCAGCACCACAAGGCGCTGAGCAAGCTTGTGTTTTCTCCTTGGAGACTGGGGCAGATCCCCTCAACCCCCGGCCTGCGTGTGGGTCTGCTTGTCCCATTCAGTCCATCATGGCACTGGACAGGACCATGCTTCCATGGAAATATTCCTAACCACACATTCTCCATGCAGGCTGCCATCCTTCACCTTACTTGAACGAAGCCCCAATTCCCATCCTGCCTGTTGCCAACTCAAAGTGAACCTCCTTGCAACAGGACAGCAGGGAAGACTGGAGAGACTTGGCTTAGTGATGGCATCTACACCTGGCTGGGTGGAAGGGCTGAGGGCCTGGCTGGCCATTTTGGTGAAGAAGGGGCAGTTTGGACAAACCAGAGCTATGGGTAGCTTTACCTCTTGGAATGTCTACATGTCTACATTGTTTTCTGTAATTCTTGGAGACTGGTGGTTTTCAAATGTTTAGAAAAATAGTAGAAATGTCTTTCAATGTGTAGGAACGATGCCAATTAGAGACAAACAAAACATGCTCTAAAACTTAACAGGAATAAAATATACCTGCTGCAGTTGGAGGTCCCAGGGCCTGTTCACTAGCTGCCCTGAAGCTCCAGAAGGTTAAAGAGAGCATACTTGAGGAAAGAGGAAGCTGCTCACCTGTCCGTCATTACGTACAGGCAATGCCAAGACTTTACATCACTGAGCTTGGACTCTCTTTCGCAAACCTGTCTTCACACATTCACATTTTGTAATCCTTGAGTTCCACCTCAGGAAGAAGAAGAAACTATTTTTTTAGGCAGAGGAAACAGACTTTTCAAAGGGGGATTTCTGTCTGTCCGAATTGTGATGCAGAGTAAGCGAGAGCCAGAGAGGTAAGCAGGGCCCTGCTTAGCTCAACAAGTGGCTCATAAACTCTTCCTGTGTGTTTGAATTTTTCTCTTAATGGGTCTTCATTAGGGAAGTACACTGAAACACTCTTTTTCTTGTGTGTGTGTGTGTGTGTGTGTGTGTGTGTGTGTACATGTGTACATGTATGTACATGCTCATGCAGACACCCGAGGACAACTTTGAGATTTGTTCCCTAGGAGCTGTCTAGTTTTTGAGACAGAGTCTCTCCCTGGTCTGGAGCTCACCCAATAGGCTAGGCTGGCACACTAGTGAGCTTCTGAGATCCTCCCAGGTCTGCCTCCTAGTGCTGGAACTGCAAGCATTGCTCCCATGCCTAGTTGTTTTGCATGGACTCTGGTGATCTAATTCAGGTCCTCATGCTTGCAAGACAAACATTTTGCCAGAGATGTGCTGTTTAGAATATTCCCTTTGGTGGCAGTGGAGAGAAAGGAACATGAAGTGTGGTAGAATATTGCTTTAAGGTGTGTTACTTTTGTTTATGTTGCAATTGTTTAACTGTGTGAAGCTGTGATACTGTGCCTGTCTAAAACACCTGATTGTCTAATAAAGAACTGAATGGCCAATAGCAAGGCAGGAGAGAGGATAGGTGGGCCTGGTAGGCAGAGAGAATATATAGAAGGAAAAATCTGGGTGGGAAAAAGTAGCCAGAGAAGGAGGAGGACTCCAGGGGCCAGCCACCCAGCTACCCAGCCATCTGTGGAGTAAGAGTAAGATTTACAGAAGTAAGAGAATGGGAAAAGCCCAGAGGCAAAAGGTAGACAGGATAATTTAAAGTTAAGTAAAGCTGTCTAGCAACAAGCCAAGCTAAAGCAGGACATTTATAAGTAAGAATAAGCCTCCACGAATGACTTATTTAAGAGCTGGGTGGTGGGCCCCAAAAGAGCAAAAACAACAAACAATAAAAGATTTAAGGTAGAAGACCAGCCACATCATGGCTATAGACTAGAGATATTAAGATAGTGGCCAAACAAATAGTGTGAAAAGAGAAATTCATGGTCAGGCCTGGAGAAAGTGAGTATACTGGTGACTAGAGCATGTGACACACCACGAACAAGGTTGAAAGGAAATATAATTCATTCAAGGCTTTGCCCAGTGGGGTACGAGCCCCCAAGGGAAGATAGATGCCGAGAGAAATGGTTGCTGTTTGAGTTGGCAATCATCAGAGAAATGGGTATGTAGGAAAAGATATGCCAATCCTCTATCTATAAGTGATAAAGAAAGCAAGGATGATGGGTAAAATTGCCCAGAAGAGAAGGCAGTGAGAAGGCCTAGGGGACACTGAGAGTCCGTTATCAGTCTTCCGTAAAACCACTGCAAAATAAACCACAGCTTTGCAGCCAGTGTTTGATGTGGTAGGTGGTAGGGTAAGGAGAGCACAGTGCAAGCCACAATGAGGTGTCTTTCCCATAAGCAGTTGTGTTACTGTGCCTTTAGTGCAATGTGTGCAAGAGGACTTTGCACACTCGTGAAAGAATTCACCTTTTAGACCAAAGTACAGTAAAACAAGTTTATTTAGTGTGCCACATAGAATGCAGAGGGTGTGGCACTAAACCGGGCAGCCTCTATATGGTGATGGGCTGTGGAGTTCTTCAGTTTGGATGCATTTCTGTCCTTCCTTGTTCAGTTAGGACGAGCCACTTTGAGTGTAGTTCTCTGTCATGTGATTTCTGTCATGCACATGAGTGCAGCTCTGTGGTATTGGGTTGTGATCAGTTTTGATTGGCTCACTTTTTAACCATTTAGATGGAAGGGCCTGCTTTTTCTATTCTGTGGACACTTGCTGGATCAGGTTTGTATTTGGGACCCATTCTCTCTCTGGTCCCTCAATCATGACTTCCCCTCCACATGGTGAAATTCCAAAAGTCACAAAAGAATTTGAGTCCATCCGTGGCTACAAAGCCTGCAGCTGGTATGCGTCTGCCAGGAAGAAGCACTGTGTCCCCTCTGCCTTGGGGCTTCGGAAAGCTCTTGGCTGCTCATCCCCAAGGATAGTGGAAAGTTGGGTAGATTCAAATTTCTCTAAGTTACAAGATGAGAAAGGAATCCATGACTTTTTGGATGCCCCTGTCTAAATGTTCACACTTGAGGGAAAATTGCTCTCTCCAATAAGTAATAAATCTCTCTCACCAATGGAAGTCCCTCACATCCTGAAACATCAGCATCAGCTGAAAGGAAAAGAAGGAAGCATTCCATCTCTCCACGAATCCCCCTTTCTCCAAACACATGCCCCATCAGACTACAGAGGGGGCCATCAGGCAGGCATCTGAAATGGCTTTAGGACTTCTCCAGAAAAACAACTGGCTGTGGTCAAATGGCTTTGGAAAACTGCCCAGGGTGAGAAAAGGTTTAGTCAGGCTCACTCCTGAAGAGGCTCAGCTTATGAGGCAGATTGAGCAATTCAGGCAAAGTGGGAAAAGTAAGGCTTATTGTGGGGATTAACAAGGCAACTCCACGTAATTAAAATGGAGGTTTATTTTGGAGTAATTTACAGCCAGTAAAGGGGTTGGTTACAGGATCTGGGAGAGGTGAGGTGTAGTCCAGAGGTGTGCTCTGGAGAACTCTGCTTAGTCTACCATCCAGGATCCAGGATTACCAGGAACCGAGAGACCCGGCACACACAGATCTTAGGTTTTAAGGGCTCCTGTCTCTGCGCCTGCCCAGGGGTACATCATAGGTAGGCGTGGCAGTTACCAGAAGCCTCACTGGGGTCAAGGCTGGAACAGCTACCCATTACAAAGGCTAGTGCTTGCTGTAAAGAGGGGAGGAGCTGGTAGGGTAGTTGGGGGAACAAGGTGATAATTGGACATATATCTTTAAATGTTTTGTCTTGATTTCATGGGTGTGTGTGTGTGTGTGTGTGTGTGTGTGTGTGTGTGTGTGTACATTTGTGTGTGAAATGGTTGAGTATGTTGATTCTTTTCCTTTTCCTATTTTGTGCTTATCATCAGACTTAATTATTCCCCTGCCTTTAGTGAAAATGTCACCAAAATAGAATGCTACTAGGACCTGCTAAGCTTTTCAAGGGTTCAGTGAATATACAAACCCTCAGTGCACAGGGAGAGGATGCTTGAACCTCAGGAGAACTAATGGGCAGTTTTCTAAGGAAAGGGAGCAGTGCTTCTGTAAAAAAAAAAAAAATCTCACTTTTAACTTCAAAATTCAAGGGATGCTTCTGATTCATTCTATAATATATCTGTTTTAATAAGATTTATTGTTTTAAGTTACTTACCATTGAAGGAAAATAAATGCTTAGGAGGTCACATACCTGTCCCTTCATTGTGTTCCCTGATTGAGAATCAGCCTGTGGGAAACTAAGCAGCTACCAGTCAGACTCTGTCACCTGGCCTCTGAGCCTTCAAATCCCACAGATGAACCATAGCAACTTCATGCCTGGAGGTGACAAGAAGTGTTTATGTTTCCTGACTAGTTACTTCTAATGATATTAATACATGTGTGATTTCTATATGAAATTGTTCCATTTGATGGTGAAGTGGTGTCCAATAGAAGCACAGAACTGAAGAGAAAGCTAGAGAATTCCAGACCTTATTCCTTATATGCCATCACCAGGTATGTACCTTCAGGGACATTAAGTGTCCTCATCTGTAAACTGATACTATAAAGGTCTTTGTCTCATGCACAGAGTCATGAGGATTCAGTGAGACACTTTATTCAGTGTGTTCCCAAAACACATTAACAGTTGCAATTATTTGTTATGGAAATAACCTTCAAGTGATTCAAACATAAATGATCACTGATAGATATAATTGGGCTGATTATATTAGATAATTTGTAGCCACTGAAACAAATTTTGAAAGGCTTGTAAAAATTAGGAAAGGATACAAGAGTTCATTATATGTAGATAGATAAGAAAATTCAAGTACCATACCACTTTTTGTTGATTGTGGCAGTTCCATTGAATTCTGGCAAACACACTAGCTTTCTTGACATTCTGTGTAATATAGTTTATTGTATTAATGTGAATTCACCCAGAGTAGGAGTATCTCAAACTTAAGGAAAGAATATAAATAAATAAAAACATCTGGAGGAGTTGAAGCAGATGTGCCGATTAGGGTACATCAAAGAAAAACCTCTTATTGTCTCAGAGACTGGCTAGTGGTGCATAATATAAACAGCTTATAGAGACAGAATTAATTGTCCAGACATATCAGCTCATACAAGAAGATATTCTTGAAGCTGTTGCCATTTACAGTTACAATGGTATTTATTGCTTTTAGTATATATATGTATGTTAAATATATGCTTATAGCTAATGCTTAGACTGAGAAAAGCTATCAATAATAGACACAGATGTAGAAATGCCAAGTGTTTGGTCTGTTTATTGGAGAATGGTTTGCTGAAATGTGGTGACAAAAGGACTCTTTAAATTTCTCACATAGGATTGCATAGACTGGGTGGTTCATTCTTCCCCAAACACAGATCTCCTCTCATGATTGAGTGGCACTGATTATGCCATCATGTGCATATAGCTGTCTGTCCTGGGATTGCAACATTGAAATGATCATATGACAGGCCAGTTGTTAATGCAGAACAGCGACATGGTCTTAGTCCAGAACAGTTCTGTGTCGAGTCATGAGAGAGAATTTTTCAAGCCTGAGGTCTATGAATTGGACAGAATCATGACAACTTATTATTCAAAAGTCTCAATGTCATCATTGTTTTGATATATTGCCAAGCAAGACAGGATAGTGTACCTGCTGTGAATGTCATTCTTCTGACAATATTATTGGGAACTTTTAAAGATTCTTCCTTTCTCAAATATTTATAGTTATAGTAAACAACAAATATACAGTTATGACAACTATTTAATCCTCTTTCTGGTGATTTTAATGACAATAAAAGGTCAAGATTCTGAATTCTGGGTAAACTTAGAAGTAGCTGCAAATATAGTAAGCCTCCATTGTCAAGGAGAGAGAGAGAGAGACTCATCAGCCCCAGATGTGAGTCCTGCAAGCCTGGTATCATGGCTAAGCAGGAGTCTAAGCCTCATCTCTCAAATGTCACAGTCTGACTGGGAAGGCAAGCATGGACCTTAGGAAATGTGACACCACAGTCATATCCCAAGTTTGTTTTCTGTGTCTAAAGGCACAATGAAGTATCCCCAGCAACTACAACATGACCCCACACAGCACAGAAACACAATAAAATGCTTTAATGCAAGGGCTTCCTGGACATGTAGCAAAGGAGAAATGCTTTACTTTTTAGAAAAGAGCCCAGGCCGGGCGGTGGTGGTGCATGCCTTTAATCCCAGCACTCGGGAGGCAGAGCCAGGCGGATCTCTGTGAGTTCGAGGCCAGCCTGGGCTACCAAGTGAGCTCCAGGAAAGGCGCAAAGCTACACAGAGAAACCCTGTCTCGAAAAACCAAAAAAAAAAAAAAAAGAAAAAAAAAAAAGAAAAAGAAAAGAAAAGAAAAGAGCCCAGTACCTTTCTAGCAAACTCTGGACTGGCTGTCCTGCTCCATAATCCATTACTACTCCCCCTTCGTCACCCTCTCTCCTTGCTTTCTGGACTTGTTTTCTTCTTCTCGGGTTGTAGCCATGCTTTCCTTTCTTCATGTTGTATGCCCATTTTCCTTCTCTCTGCTTTTTAGGTTTTGCATCTTGGTGTGCGTCTTACCTTCCTGTTGCTGGGATGGAGCAGAAACAACTTAAGGAAGAAAGGCCTTGTTTTAGCTCCCAGTCCATCATCACAGGGCAGTCGAGGGAGCAGGGGTTTGAAGCACTGGCCACAGCATCTGTAAGAAGTTGAGAGCAGGGGCCTGGGAAGTTGGATCAGCCAGTAAGAGCACTTGCTGACCTTCTAGAAGATGCAAATTCAGTTATCAGTACCAACATAATGGCTTACAACCGGCTGTAATTCTGGTTCCAGGGGATTCAACACCCTCTTCTGGACTCTTTGGACAACAAGCAGATATGGGATATATATATATATATATATATATATATATATATATATATATATATATATATATATATATCCCCTTGGGAAAAGCACTCATACATGTAAAATAAAAATAATAAAAATAAATTTTAGAGAGCAGAGAACAATGAATAAATGCATGTATGCTAGTGCTCAGCCCACTTTTTCCATTTTATATGGTCTAGGATCCTCTGTCCATGGAATAGTCCCATGCAAAGTTAGAATAGGTCTTTCCATATCAATATAATCAAGATATCTCCTTCAGGTATGCCCCGTGGCCCATCTCTCCAGTGATTCTGCATTCTGTCAGGTTGATAACTGATACAATGAAAACATGTTCCTCTGCTTAGCACACCCAGTAAGGGCTCAGCAGTTCAGCTATGAAACAAAAGGATTCTCCTTAGAAAGCAAGGTAAGGAGACTGCTGTAAATACACAAGACACTCCCATGCTTGTCCATACATGTAAATGGTATTCCCTCAAACATTTGAAGAAATCACAGCTACACAGTATTTCTTGATATGACAACCACAGAAGAGGGGCCTGGGCAGACAGTGGGAAAATCAATCCTTCCACTTTCGGCCACAGCAACTCAGAAAGATGGTGGAGGAGGTGAGAGGAAATGGACAGAACATGGACCGGAGAGGAGAAAATGACCTTGAGGGTTCTGTAGTGATGAGCACTCTAAGAGTGTATCCAAAGCCTGTAAATATCAGCTACTTGGAAGAAGGATTTGGAAAACATGTTCATGTGCAGGAATAGAAAATAAATGTCTGTGATGGGGATATGATTTGTATTTGTGAAATGATATAAATGTGGAATATATGATGTATCTGTGAATATCGTGTTAAGGAAGACTTCTTCCCCTCTGTGAATGAGGGGACTTATAAACCATCGCCCACAGTGAGAAATTCAGTTTTCATTCACAATCTGTACATGTGCCTTCGGTGAATACACATGCACAGGAAACACAATTTTTGTAAAATGTCACTTATTTTTACAGTAATGTTTACTATCTTCTAGCATGCAGAAAATAACACTAACCACAGGCCTAGCAAATAGCTTTGTAGTGTCTAATGCACGATGGCTGGATGTGTAAGAAACTGCTTTGGACCAGGCTTCAAACAAACAAAAACCATCAAAACTACACATAGTGACTGTTACTCTAGCCATGTACATTTTCCTGGCTAGGACAACAATTTGCCTATGGACAGAATGATGGAAGGAGGCCAGTCTGTGAAAATCTTGGAAAGGAGCAAGAGAAATAACAACCAAACAAACCAGGCTCACTGGAGGCACAGGACACAAAGAGCCGACCTGAGTACAGTTGGACCCACACTCGGTTGGTTTATCACCTTTGCTGTAGGGGACAAAATCCATTTCAAAATGTTTTAAGCAAATGGCATATCTTAAATGTCCCCATTTAAACTAATTTCTCACTCTAATTTTCCCATCTACTTTCAATTTCTTCTCTCCCTAAGAACATACATAAACAGAATATTTTTCTCAGCAATTGAAGAAATTTGACTTTTTTAATGAAATAAAAATGACTACATTAAGTTGGAGATGACATGCATAGATCAGATCATTCAATGAACCCCCTCGCCCCCACTCCAGGACAATTTTCCTGTTCAGTGCTATATTTGTATGACTGTGTGTGTATATATATATATATATATATATTTGTTATAATTGTTATTGTTGAATTCTTATCGGTATATTTTTGTACAGATCGTGCTTGAAATTGAAATTTCAGTGTTTGATATTTCCCTGTGAGATATCAAAGTGCCTTTTTCTTCTTTTAATATTCAGTGAGTTCCGCATGTGACTTTCCTCTTTCCTGCTTTTTCACATACACACTCAGCCATTGGCTTTAGCTTTGTACAGAAATATATTTTAACTTGGAATAATTTCCACACCTACTTTGTTTAAAGAAGGGCTATGAAACATTAAATTTAATTTATGAAGCCCTCTATTTGTGTTCCAGTCCTCTGCACACACGCGCGCGCGCACGCGCGCGCGCGTTCACACACACACATCACACATGCATCCGCACATACTGTGTTTCTGTGTCTCTGTATGCCAATGACATTAGAGTTTCTGGCAAAAGGCGATGTATAATCAATTATCACCTGTCACAAGTGGCTTTTAAGATCTAGCCAGATATTTCAGAAATAGTGCTTAGTTCCACCAAGGAGAGAAAAAAAAAAAAATCTATCCCCTGAAAGCAGTGTAGCTCTCAGACTTAAATCGTGTGTTCAAAAAAGTTTTTGACAACTTTCAGCTTAGTCAGTACTAAATAGCATCTTGCTGCTTACATCTGAGAAAATACATTTTAGCTGGTGTATCGATATACTTGTTGCTTAGAATTGACAACAAATTCTTGATCATTTTTTTTTTTCGTCTGTAGGGAATAAGAGTCTCCCCAGAACCAGTTATTAGCCTCTTTTTGTTTTTGCTTAAATGCTTATTTTGATTTCAAATTCACCCACTGAGAAGAAAGAACTAGAATTTGCCTTCTCTGACCTGACTTGTGGTTGTCCTTGCTTTCCCTTTTCTTTCTTCCTGAAGTCTTTCAGAAAACATAAAACTCAATCATTATCCTTCCAGCCAGAGAAAAACACTGATGCCCAATATGAGGGCTTTCCAGACGTAGCTGTACATTTTCAAACCTCACGGTCTATTCCATACCAGGGATTCAGTACATGCTATTAAAACATAAATGCTTTTCCTGACTGACGTGGATACTAGCAGATGACTTAAAGCCACCCCCTCCACATCCGTTTAAAAAGGTTCAGTAACTTTCCTGATCATGGTCTTGCTAGGTGGACCCTCTGAAGGTGACTGTGTTTCTGCAGGTTCATTCCTTATGTTTGAAACTTGGTACCCTAATTCGTGAAGGCTGAATTAGATAGTCCAATGGTGATGCCCAACTTTAGTATCTTGAATGCTTTCAGTGAAATCAATGGCCTGCCTTTAAAAAAAAAGAAAAACAAACAAACAAAAAACAACTTTCTTAAGCCTCCAGAGGGCAGCCCCATACCAGATGTTTTGAAGGATATAGTCAGTTGGGACTTAAAAGATGGAGTCAGCCCTTTGCTCAGGTCAACATATAGCTGACCACATAGAGCTGCTGCCCTGGAGGGATGTAGGTTGGGGAGCAGGAATGAGCTATCTATATGGATGTCTTCTAAATGATCAAGGGTTATAGGTGGTGGTTTCATTTATGATATTCTTAGTTTCAGTAAGCAGGCATTTATCTGATAAACTGACCACAGATGACAGATTACCTTACTATAATTTGTGTCTTGGGGTCCAAGGTAATAAAATTATGTATTTATTATATATCTGTATGTGAGTTTCCTATTAAAAATATACACTAAAACGATGAACAACGTAGTTCAAGCATCTGCATTTTTAAATCCATACACGTACTTCTCTTAGCTGTCTGTGGTTCATCTATCTCCCTAAGGCCATAGTTACTTAACAGCCAGCCCATCTCAGAATCTATAGGAACCAGGACTTCATAAAGTTCCCTGATTTAGTCCATTTGGGACTTTGTAGATTTGTATTCCTTTCTTCTAAGAGATAAGCAAGGAGGATTCTCTTTCAGTAGACCAACAGACTGACATTTTCAAGTGGACTATAATGACAGAAGTAAGAGTACTCAGACTTGTTAGGGTTTCCAAGGTGAATCAGCCTCTTCTGCTTCCAGGGAAGTTATGTTCTAGGAGGATAAATAAGCACAAACAACTAGATTCTCTCTCTCTCTCTCTCTCTCTCTCTCTCTCTCTCTCTCTCTCTCTCTCTCTCCCTCCCTCCCCTCCCCCTCTCTCTGTCTCTCTCTGTCTCTTCTCTCTCTCTCTCTCTCTCTCTCTCTCTCTCTCTCTCTCTCTCTCTCTCTCTCCCTCCCCTCCCCCTCTCTCTGTCTCTCTCTGTCTCTTTCTCTCTCTCTCTCTCTCTCTCTCTCTCTCTCTCGTGTGTGTGTGTGTGTGTGTGTGTGTGTGTGTGTGTGTGTGTGTGTGTGTGTTATGCCTTTGTCTCTCCTTCTCTTTGGCTTCAATTGGCCAAATTGATCTTCTTTCTCTTGTCTTTTGCCACTGGTAAAATTACTGGTATTTGAGATAGCCTGTCACATCTATTATGTTGTTACCCCCATTTCTATTGAAAACAAATTGAAAAGTCTTGTAGTGATTGTTTCTTTTGCAAAGTGAAAATACTAGGGTGCATCTGCTTTGTCACCAAGACCTTACTTTTTTTTAAAAAAAAGATTTACTAATTTATTATGTGCACAGTGTTGTACCTGAATGTATGCCTGCAAGCCAGAAGAAGGCACCAGATCTCATTATAAATGGTTGTGAGGCACCATGTGGTTGCTGGGAATTGAACTCAGGACCTCCTGAAGAGCAGCCAGTGCTCTTAACCTCTGAGCCATCTCTCCAGCCCTAATACCTTACTTTTTACCACCACAAGGCTTCTTTATTCTCAGGAAGATGTTTATGGGCATTTTGTCCTCTGTGTTCTATAAGACATCTTCTGTTTGTGGACTTGAATAATTTGAAACATACTGTTTTAGAAGCATTTATACTCAGCTCAGGCCACTCAAGAAGTGCAGCCTGGTGTCCAGAAAGGCAATGTCATTTTTTGGCTAAGGAAATGCAACCTGAAATATCAGGAGATATGAAATTTAAAAAAAAATATATATGTATGGGTTCTGCATTTAGCAAATGTTCTCTTCTGTTACCCTTTCTCTTTTCCCTTTCCCCACAAATGCAGCAATAACTTAAGAGTCATGCAACTTTATTATGTAAGCTATTTATTGTTGGTATTAGTGTTACTATTAATATTTAGAGGACTTCTGGGATATATATATATATACATATATATGTATATATATCACATATATATGTATACACACACACATATATAATTATATTTATTCTTTGACAATCTCACACACACACACACACACACACACACACACACACACACACACACATAACATTTTGGTTATTCTCACCCCTATTACCCTTTCTTATTTCCTTTACCACCATGGAACACTTTTTCTTCTCAGCAAGAGGAGAATATATATTTTATGAGAGCTAAGATGTTGGGGGATATTTGATGACACTGTGAACCTCAAGTTTGCATTTGCATTGACTAAATAAAATTAACCTTGGGTCAGGAGACTGAGTTAGTAACAGAAAGTCATCATAGAGCCGACGGTATCCAGGAGAGACAGAGAATGACAGGAAGTAGCAGGGAGTGATTTGGAGTGGTATGACTTTTTCTGATAGAGATAGAGATTTAGGTAAAGCTGGATTTCGTAGCAGCTACAGAGCTGATGCCTGTGGGAACAGAATTCCTATCAGGCTGTGGCACGAGAGGCCAGGCCGTGTGTTGCTAGAGAAGCAGGCTGGTAACTGCAGAGTGGCAATTGCCGGCTGAGCTAGCAGTAGATTAAGGTGCAGCCACTGTGCTGAAGATAAAACAATACTAAGATATAGATGTGATAGTTTGGTCTTAAACAGCTTTCATCAGGCAAAGTGAAGCAACTTCCATGGGCAGTTCCTCTGCCAGGTGTCCTGAAATAGCCATCTGTTACCTGCATGTGACCCCAATCTTTCACAGTGAGGAGGAAGGTGCCAGTTCTACACAATTGTCCAGACCAGTACAGTTGAAACTGATTGAAGTTAATTATGCTTCTCCTCTCCTCTCCTCTCCTTTCCTTTGAAGACAGGAGTCAATCTGGTTTCCCACATCCAGGTGGTCCTCAGCTGTCCTAAATTAAAGCACAGTGAGAATGGGGTTGGCACAGCAACTCGACCCTGCCCAGCCTGCCTGGATCCAAGTCCCCACACAGTGTTTCTGTGGAGTAGCCCCAGTGGGAACCATAGGGAAGCAGGCACAGAGGAGGTGCGTTCCTTCTCCCTGTTGGAAAGAGGCCAAGGCTATGAATGTTAATCGCCCAATCCTTGTAAAATGTAGTAAGGAGACTTTAATCACAGTGGCTGGAGTCTTGGGTTTTCACTTCATCTGTGAGGCTCTGTGAGAGGGAGGAGGCTGTTTTAAGCAAACATTTTACAAGATACTAAACCTAGAGGCGGAAAGTCAGAGCCCTGAGGAATATACAGATCTCAGATTAGATTTGAGGCGTGATGAAAACTAGGCGTTAAATAATGACTTTCAATTGCCATGAGGCCAAACCTAAAAATCAAGCATTTGCCCTGAAATACCTCCCCCCATGCTACTGTGTCCTTGTTGAGCTCCTGTATGTTGCTGCTGGGACCTGGAGTCTTGGTCCAGGCTGCTGTCCCAGGAACACATGGCTCCCTTTGAAGACGCCGGTGGCAATGCATGTTTAGGTCTTTGACCTTCTCTGTCTTTAAGTTACTCTGTCACATGCAGGGAAACTATACTTAAACTCTATGTGATACAGTTATTATGAAGTTCAAATCAAAGAAAAGTTAATGCTATGCTTTGGTAGTTACAAGCGGCTTTGTTAATGTGAGCTGTTGTTGCTGTTTAGGGGACTCCCCTTTTCTGAAAGTTGTCACTGCATTTAATCTAGGAAAGCCCTGGAGTTATGACAGCACTCAGAGAAACCAGTCATTTCCTTTGCTCTGGGTAGAGTATTCAGAAAGAGGGGTAAATAAATGCTCTTGCGTTGTTAGTAAAAATCAAAGTAATTGCATGTATGCATTATAACAACAATGTTTCACAATGAAAGGACATTTCCATCTCCAAATAACGTAACTTGGTGCAAATTTCTTTACCCACAAAGAATAGTCAATGTTATACAATATTTCATCATGAACCAGAGCTTTTATAATCTCTTTATTGGGTCTTAAAGGAGCTGAGCAGATTGGATAGCTAACACGTAGGGAAGAAAGGCTCGGGTGTGCTTGAGTTTAAGGCTACAGATAGAAGTCAGGGACACATGTTTGCAAGTCTAAGTGACATAAAGTAAGGAGAACAGGTTTGAGGATTAAGGGACTGCTACCCATGCTTCTTTGGCCTGTTTATTTTCGGACAACGCCTGGCTGTTCTTGATTCCATGAGGGGATTCTATTTCATTTCATTTTCTAATCACAGGCACTGCTTAACACCACTTAAGCCAATAACTCTCCAGATTTTACCCCATGCACCCAACTTCTGGCAAAGTCCATATATGCCATGGTTCTGTTGGGCATTAGGTCATGTTCACTGTTTCAAAGGCAGAGGGCTTTGGAAATGTGGGCCACCTCATTAATTATTCTGGGGTTGGTTGTCATCACAGGAGAGGAAAGAAGCCTTACAAAGAGTTGTCTTAATCATGGACTATGCAAGACCAGCTTCTTGTAGACAGGCAGAAGCTAGACAAAATCAAACTGTCCATGCTAATTCTATTCCTTCACGTGTCTATAGTCTACATGAAGAGCTAAGGAGAATCATGGTTGGAAAAGTTAGCAGGGAGCTCTCTTTCCTTCCCAAAGCTCCACTTTTGATGGCTTATTTAATTCATCAGACACTTACTGAACAGGAACTACATTCCAGGCATTACACTGAGTGCTGGTCATATAATGAAAAACAGAGACAAGACACAGGACATTGGGAAAACAATAATTTGCCCCAGGCATGGTCATCAGGTGGCTCAAAAGCCAGCCTCTAGCAAGCACAGCAAAGAGCTGAAAGTAAGAAGGCAGAATTTTTCCCTGAGCTTCCTTGAAGCAACAGCTGTGGCCTCTTGCAAAGCAATTAAGCCTGTGGCTAGGATTCCAATCCCATCTCCTCTCATCACAGCCTTGGAACATTCTGGACAGGAGACTTAATCGATGGCATTCCTTTGCTTTGCCTTGGTATCTCAGATGGTGGCTTTCCTAAGGCTGATTAGCCCCAAGTTCCTTCCCTGTGAAGCCAAAGCCACCGTGTAATTTCCATTAGCTCCTGATTTAAAGCTTAGATGGAGCCCATAAGCCATCATCTAATCAGACTTAAGAATGAACTGGCCTGGGCTCCATGTTCTTCACTTCTTTGGCAGTCAAATGATTCTTAAAATTACCTGTCACTCTTTGCGGACGGTTCATCACAAAAGCATGGTGGCAGCCTAGTTTAGATCTGTGCACTGCAATAAATGTCACACTGAAATCTAATTTCTGGGTGACTTTGGTAAGCCATTTAGCATTCTTCCTGTCTCCATCCCCATTCTTTGAGTATTTTAGATATGCCCTGGTTTTAAGCCTGGATGTGTAAGAGAGGGGTGTAAAATGCATGAATGAGGGGGCATGTCAAAGGTAAAGAACACCTGCCCCTGCTCTCAAGAGAAGCACAGTTTGAGGAGATGGATTTGTGAGACAGCTGCTTAGAGCCCACTAGGCTGGCTGATACTTAGGAGCCCATGGATGCTGAAGGAGCACACAGGATGGAGTCTCATTCCTTTCCGGATTCAACAGTGCCCCCATCAGGTACCTACCAGTGAGATGAGTCCTTAAAAATACACTTTTATTTCTACGTGCACGTGAGTGTGTGTATGTGTGTGAGAGAGAGCATGTGTGCATACCATGTTCATAACACAGCTGTGGTCAGAGGATAACTTTCAGAAGTCAGATCTCTCCTTCTGTAGTGAGATTCAGGGATCTAACTGAGGTCATTAGGCTTGCAAAGTGTATTAGTTACTTTTCTATTACTGTGCTAAAATGCCAGGTTGTAGAAGAAAAGGTTTATTTGGGCTTACAGTTCCAGAGGGATGAGAGTCTGCAGTGGTGAGGATGCAGCAGCTTGACAGCAGGTATAGCAGCTCGGGCTACAGGCTGAGAACTCACATCTTAGCTGAAGCTAAAGCAGAGAAAGCAGACTGGAAGTGGTGTAGATCTTGAAACTCAAAGCCTGCCTCCCTGACATACTCTCCACAAAAGGCCATACCTCCCAACCTCCCAAACAGTGCCACCAATTGGGGACCAAATGCTCAAATACCCAAGAATATGGAGGACATTTACCGTTTATACCACTGCACACAGAAAAAGCTTTTACCCACTTGAGCTACTTTGCTGGCCCCAATGAGCTGAATTTTGAGGGATGAATTGGAATCCTCAGAGAGAAGGAAAATGGGGCTGTTGTTGACTCTGTCCTTGTAAGGGAACAATATTTTTGTATTCTGCTTAACTACAAAAGATTTTGGGAACAGATACAGAAAACGGAAGAAATGGTGCCCAGCCTACCCATGAACACCAAAACACGTTAGTCAGCAGAAAAGTGGGCCATGCTAGTTTAGAACTTTCACAGATCCTCCTTTGATTCCAGGGACTGCTTGCTGGTCTCTTTCTGTTGGCCAATGAGGAATGAGGAGCCACTGTACCTGCGTTTCCTGCTTTGTGCTGATGATGAGGCTGACACAGCTTATAGCAGGACTTCACTCAGGGCTGCTGTGGAAGAGGACTGTGCATGCCTGAGAAGTGGGAACTTCACTCTAGCAGGAACAGGGCTTAGGACTTCTGCCACCCATAAGAGAGACGAGGATTTTCTTACACCCTTCTCAAAAAACACAACCTCAAATGTTTAGGTCAGTGAGCCCTGTATATGCATCCCAGGGAGGTTTTCTGCTATGTCCCATGAGTTTATAGTGATTGGCTCCGTGTGTATATTGCTGTTCTGAGGATGAAGAGAGTAAAATATAGTGAGGGAAAATGCACAGCCTTTTTGAAGCCACTCAGAGTCTTAAGGAGGTGGGAGTTTAGAGTTGAATCAATCAATAATGAAAAAGACAAAACATCAGAGATTGCTATCTGTGCTCTGCCTTGGTGCTCAAAGCTATTAGTGTGAGGTCCCTATGAAAAGTCCTGCAAGCAAAATCAGGACTAGTAGTATACCAGTCCTCAAGCCACACAAAGCCTCTGGGTGTCTGGTGCCTCATTCACAACATAGTGAGGATGGGAGGATGTGGGTCCAGCAGTTCTTCAGAATGCTGTCAGGTCTGGTAGCAATGGCTCTCAGACCTCACATGTCATAGAGCACTCTCAAATCAGGAGACCATTTAGTACACGGGAACAGAGCTTTTAACGTCTCATTTAGTAGAACAGACTTCTAAAACAGTACTAATATAAGAAAGGTACTGAATTTTAATTATTTTAATATACTATGTCTGTGAGTATGTTAGTCACCCTATTTGACACTATTACTAATAAGCTTATTGCATTATAGTTGAAAACAGAGTCATGGGAAGACTATTTTTTTTTTTTTGGTTGTCATAAAATTAAGCCACAAAGAATATACAGTCAAGGACAGATATAAAAGACAAGTAGGAAGTAGTTTGATTGAGAGAGAGAGTTGGCTAGCAAAGCAGGATGGCCAGCTGTTGGGTCTTATACCTTTTTTTTTTATTTTAATAATCTACGGCCAGTTGCCATTGATTTTATGGTATTAATACTCATGGCTCTGATATTAGGAGTAGCAATGCCAGGCTCATATAGATGTCTTAGAGACAACTTTAAAATAATGTCAGGTATACATTAGAGATGGTATCATGGGTGCAGCCTGGTGGCAGAGGGAAGGGTGTCTTTGCACATGACTTTAGTGAACTGTTCCTCTTGGAGAGTCTATTGTGTGTGTTTGTTGCATGGGGGCTTAGTACTTACATCAAACCCTCATTCTTTGTATTTGGAACATCTAATGGTGAGCAATCTCCTTTGCTCTTGGTTCCCGCCACAACGCCTACTGCCTATGCATCCCTAGGGCACAGGAACTGGGCTCAGCTTAGCCCAGTTCTTCACTTCCTCGCTCCCCGTATACCTTCACTTCCCTAGATGACTCATTTAAGACATATTCACAAAGGCTTGCACATTGCTAGAGACAGTTCTGGGCAGGTGGCTTCTGTTTCCTTGGGGTTTACACTACTAATGTGGGGATGCCCAAAATAAATTACGTATTATAACATTTCAGATTGATCTGTGAGAAATAGTAACTGAGGAGATACAGTGGTCCACTGTTAGAGGCTCAGACTGCAGAGGCCAGGGGTGAGGGCCAGGACTAGGCATGGTTAACTGGAAAGTCAAGGGCTCCACTGTGTCTGGTTCTAGATGATTCCTTTTGCCTCACCATCCTAGGGAATGTTCTGGCTGTTATGACCTTGACAAAGTGCCATGGTCTCTTTGTGAGCGTTGCTTAGGGTGGAGGGGAACGGCCTGTGCGTTGCCACCTGAAGCTCCATTTTCTTCTTCAGTCCCAGCAGCTGCCTCTGTGCAGGACTAGGGCCTCACCACCTGTTGGCTCTAGCTTCAGACTCAGAGGATTAATGTGTTCTTATCTGAGACGACAGAAAAAGGAGAGAGGGGAGCGGAATTGTTAGCGTGGTTCTTCTTATCTCTCTTCTTCCAGACCTCTTCTGATCCCCCCCTTCCTGGACCCTCCTCCCACTCTCAAATCCACTGTGAGCAGCTGCTGGCCCCCTGGCCTGCTGGGCCTCCACGCCAGCTGTCTGACGTCACACATCAATCTCCCATCTTTCCTGCAAATCTCTACTGATCAAATTTCATATTTCCAGGGCTCCGGCTATAAAGCTCCTTTCTCTGGTATAATTAGTAATTAGAGGGGAAATGTTAGCCAACAGACACTCAATTCCCATCTGTCAAGAGAGGAAATTCCCATCCAAGTGGAGGCTGCCTCTCTCTCCAGGTGACGGCTGCTCAAAACCTGTTCTGAACTGAGTGCTTCCAGTGTGCTGTAGAGTCATGTTTCCAAGTGTCCAGTCCCTTCTACACTTCTGTAATTTATTTCTTCATTTACAAATCCCATTTTGTCCTTTCTCCTGTCTCTGCTTCCACAGTGCTTGCACTATTAAGGCTGTGGGGAAGACAGAGAAGAAGGGACTGACCGTGGCTGCAGAACTGTCCTGAGGCCATGCTGACACATATCCATAACTGTCTCCTGAAAGGACTGGCTTCATCTGCCAGGGCCAGGACTTTGAGGAAGTGACATTAGAAATGTCCCCTGTGAGACCTACATGGTTCAGATCATCCTTGGTAGTGACACTTAGCCAAGGATAGTTTCTACTCATTAAATATTTCTGTCACTTATAAAAGATGTCATGAACTATTTTTTAACCTTGTGCTTTTCTAAGTCTGGATTTTACTTTCTGTCTAGGTAAACATGGGCTGACAGTTCAATATGGATGCCCTAAACAAGCATATGGACCAAACCCCAAAGGGCAGTGAGTTCCTAGAATGAGGGGATAGTTTGCTGTCTTGGTGAGAGCTGAATCACTTCAGGTTGTCTGGGTCACTTCTGAGACCTACACACCCCACCTCACCCCACTGCTGGAGCTGAGTTCTGAATTCAGGGCGTTGCACTTGCTAGACAAGTGTTCTCTCACTGAGCTCTAGACCTAGAATGCATTCTGTGGCCGAGAGGCCAATTATCTACAAAGTAAAAGAAGTTCAGCCTATCATTTAAAGAATTCCTGAGTGTTTAGAGAGTAGAGGTCTCTGAAATAGTGTCAGTTGCTTTAAAATACTTAAAGTGTTTAACTGCCATAGACTTGGACTTAGAACTAGAAGTCAGCTTATATGACAATTACAGGTAGTGAGATTTCAGCTTGAATTTCTGGGCACTGGGGTCAGAGGTTCTTGAGTAAATTCTGGCCTGCCAGTGTCAGCTGTGTGGGGCTCTGCAAGTGTCTTCACCTCTCTCTACTTTAGCTTTGTCATGTGGCACAGAAATAATAATTGTGCTGAAGGCTGGGAGAGAGAAAGGCGTTAATCATATGAAGTGCTGCAATGTGTGTGGGAGGGGGGCTGGCACACAGTAAGCATTGACCATTTATATTATTACAAGATGTGGAATGTCACCTGGTGGGAAAACTCAACATATCCTGAAATGCTTCCCATCCATCCGGATTCCCGAAGATGACAGAGTGACAGATGAGCAAAATTTCTGGGATAAGATTGGGTGAGATTGGTGATACACAGGACAGAAAAAATAAAGCAAGCGGCTTCCGTATAACCAAATGTTTCCCATTTATTTCACCGCGCAATTCTTGTTTGGGAGAGAAATGCATTGTGTAAGATAGTGTTATATAAAACACATTGGAGGAGAAGCTGAGTGACACAATTGGCCAGTATGTTAGTGGTGCTGGTGAGTGGGTGGGCGGGTGACTACATTTTGATGGGTTCATTAGATTTGATTTATGAAAAAGAATCCCTGTTCTTGTAAAGTGTTAAGTGTCCGAGGACAGTGAGCAATGTTGTACTTCCACACTGAAGTTGACAATGTGATGACCTCACACAGATCACCTCCCTAAATCTCTTGGTTTGGACACAGTCAAGGATTTTGGATTGGGAGAAACCAGAATGTTTTCATTCCTTTCACGCTCATGAAAAGACGTTTGTTCCTGTCAGACCTTATTATGAGCAACAGAGGCAGGGGAATGACTGAGACTTCATCCTTCCCCTCAGGTGCAGATGTATGAAGGGACCAACAGACCTGCAGTGCAGCATGACCACAGCCTTGAAGGATAGATGAAGAGAGTGGAGCAAGGACAGACGGGACAAATACGCTCTGGCGAAAGGGGATACACCACAGGTGCCTTCCTGCTTTCTCTATGAGCGGAATGCACACATATGTGTGTGTAGACCGGGATGCGAGGAAATGATCCTCAGAGTGGAAGGACAGATAGAGGGACCTGGGGTCAGGGGGCACACAGAGGCAGAAAGAATTTATGTTCAAAGACATAAACTTCTAGAAGGTACAGTGCTAGGTAGTCATGGTGTGGTGAGGTTTGCATCCATGGCTGGGGAAATAAACATTTGATCATGCTAAACATGCTTGGCTCTGCCTACAATTCCTGCGCTCTGAAGGCAGAGGCAGGAGAATCACAAAATCAAGGCTACCTAGTGAATCAACTGTTTCATATATAAGACTTTTTTAAAAAAATAAATTGCACCCTTTTCAAAAATGTACAAACGCAGAGTGGGAGAGAGAAGGCATTTAAGGCCCTTCTCTTTTTTATATTTTCTGATTTCACAATATATATAAACATATTAGAGAATACACACACACACACACACACACACACACACACATAAATACATACATAATCCTAATTTCTATACTGGGATACACATCGCTCTGTATTGCTGTCACAGCACACCAAAAAGCCCTCTCTGTGAGTCTAACCACTTTCAAAATTATTATTATTAGTATTATTAGTATTATTTTTTAAAGATTTATTTATTTATTATGTATACAGAGGAGGGCGCCAGATCTCATTACAGATGGTTGTGAGCCACCATGTGGTTGCTGGGAATTGAACTCAGGACCTCTGGAAGAGCAGTCGGTGCTCTTAACCTCTGAGCCATCTCTCCAGCCCCCAAATTATTATTTATTATTAGTAGTATTAGTAATAGTATTTGTATGTGTGCTGTGCATATGTGGGTGTGCACACATGCATGTATCAGGGCCAGAAGCTGATGCCAAGTGTCTTCCTCATTCACCACCCACCTTATCTTTTGAGGCATGCTCTCCCACTGAGTATGGAGTTTGCTGGTTTGGCTAGATTGCCTGGCTAGTGACCCCCAGACACCCACTTGCTTTTACTTCGCCTCCCTCAGTGTGTGGTTGCAGGTTTCTGCCTTTTTTTTTTCTCATTCTCTACTTTCAAAGGGGAGATTTGAACTCAGAATTCTAAGAGTGGCCTTCTGAGCAGTGATCAGACCATACGTCTTCTGCCCACTGGCACAATGATGCTGAATTCAGCTCAAAGCCCATGTGTTTCTGGTTACTTGATCCCAAATGCATTACTTTGCATTTTTCCAAGCTGAATCCCATTTCATTCTTTTCCACCCAGTTTTCTATAATCTCTTAATATTATTCATGTGTTCATTGCCTACCCACACTGGGATCTGCTTTGTCCAGCCTGGCACCTCCTACATGGTCCATGACTGTTTTTTTTTTTTTTTTTTTTCCTGAAAGAAGCCGTGTCTAGTACTTTTACCATGTTATGTAACGTGTAACCTTACAGGCTGTTCTTCTTTGTCTCAGACCTTGGGCTTTCTTTACCTTTCACCTAGAAATACCACTTTGCAAAAGCACCTCACAATTCTCATGTCTTCTCTCAAAATCTCTCAAGCTTTAAGAATACCAGCTTCTCATTAAAAATGATGCTGGATACCATCGCTGGAAGCTGATAGAAGCCAATACCCCCGTTTTAAGGATGAAGGAAAGAGCCAGTTGTGGTGCCTATGGGTAATTCCAGTAGTCTGGAGGCTGAGGCTGAGGCAGGAAGGTACCAATTTGTGTCTAACCTAGTCTGTATAGCAAGATCCAGGTTAGCATGGGCACATAGCAATACACTGTTTCAGAAAAGAGGATTATAAGGAAACAGGATCAGATGGGTGGACTAAGCATGCAGTTGGCCTGTCAGGGTATGGACAAAATGAGTGCGTGCTCAGGGTGCCTGCTCTCTAAGAGTGGAGAAGTCACATCATAACCTGTGCTAAGCTTGGGATGGTATAGGAAACGAAGACAGATGAAAAGCAATGATATTATAAACTGCCTTGCTTTGGCATGGTGTTGGTGCCAATGAAACTCCCTGATCTCCAGAATCCCATTACCCTATAGATACATTCACAGGGTATGTGCTGATGCCTCTAGAGCAATGGTTCTCAACCTGTGGGTCATGACCCCTTTGGAGGTCAAATGACCCTTTCCCAGGGGTCACCTAAGACCATCAGAAAACACAGATATTTACAGTTTAAAAGTTCATAGCAGTAGCAAAATTACAAGTATGAAGTAGCAATGAAAATAGTTTTATGGTTGGGGGTCACCACACCATGAAGAACTGTGTTAAAGAGTCGCAGATTTAGGAAGGTTGATAACCACTGCTCTAGAGGCTGTGGGAGTATGGAACTCATTCATCCTCCATAGAACACATTTTAATGAAGAATATTGTTCAATTCCCTCCTTTCTTTCTTCCTTGGTCTAACAGCATTTATCTTTAGGACAACTACTGGTTTTTGTTTTTGTTTTTCTCCACTCACCAGTCTTCAAAAGGTTTATAAGTGCTTATTTTTTTAACCATTCACATTTCCATATTGAAGACTATGGGTTATTTTCCTGTTAATATTCATGCACCCACATTTCTAAATACCATCTGAGATGATTTGCAGTTTATCTTCCCCTGTAACATGTTTATGGGTGTTTAATTTACTGGTGAATTTCCTGGGTTCTGATAGCAGTCCAAGAGTATCGTTTATTGTTTCTGTTGCCTGGCCACCACTCACTGACTTCTTTGGGCTGTGATTTCCCTACAGTGTCTCCCACATCAGAGCAATGACAAATGAACTCTTCCTTTTTAGAGTATTAGGCTAGAATTAAATACTACTCTGATTTCTTTCTGCCAGTTTTCTCCTCCAAATTTTGAGTGGGAGCTTGGGTCCACATCACACCAAAACATCTAAATGAAAAAAAGAAAAAAATCAGCCAAGCCACTCAGATGGTTTTCCACCAAATCCAGATGTTTGGCAAAGTGTGGACAATATCTCTGGATGAGTGAGCCCCTATGGCCAACATTTCCCTCATACTGTTTTGCTTAAAAACACAGTTTTAATGGCCTGACTGTGTGCACTCAGTAACAATGGTGGATTCTGGTAGATTCAATCTTGTTGAGAACAGAACCTTAGGCTGACTCCATTAGCCAACCCTGATATAAAGATGCTTTCCTGGGTGGGTGCCTCGTTGTTACCATGAAGAATTGTGGGTCAGGAAGTAAGCATTTGTCCCAGTGTGAATAAATGCAGATGCAAAAATTTCAAGGGGAAAGAAGTAGGAACTTGGAACATTTTTGACTGCTGGTTTGTGGTAAATATTTCAGAATATCTTCACTATCCAATTGTTTTACTCCTCATAATTTGCCTAGTGTGTCCTCTAATAGAATTAAATGGAAAACATGTATTTTACTTTTAGATGCTGATTTTCATTCTGAGAGATCTGAAGCAACAACCACATTGTACCTCTCACATTTTTTCAATATTCAAATAAAGAGAGTTACATTATCTTTACTTATCAGATGACTAGAGTAACACAACAATTTCACATAAACAGCTGGGCAGTGGTGGCGCACACCTTTAATCCCAGCACTCAGGAGGCAGAGGCAATCGGATCTCTGTGAGTTCAAGGCCAGTCTGCTCTACAAAGCAAGCTCCAGGACAGCCAGGGATGTTACATTGAGAAACCCTGTCTCAAAAGCAAAACAAACCAACCAAACCAAACAAAACAAAACAACAAAAAAAGCTGAAAACATTTTAAGAGTAAACAAAGTCTAAGATCATGGGTTTGAAAGGCATTAAATATGTCTTAAGGAAAATCCCCATCCACAGGCTTAAGCCTGTATGACATCGGGTACAGCTACTGAACAGCCACAGACAGAAAGTTCTAGATGATTTAGAGACAGAGGATGCTGTGTGTGTGAGTGTGTGTGTGTGTGTGTGTGTGTGTGTGTGTGTGTGTGTTTGTGTGTGTGTGTGCTCGTTCGTGCACATTTTCATGTGATATGCCTTGGTCTCTCTTTCTCTTCGGTTTCAATTGGCTGACTTTGATATTCCCTCTCCTCTTCTGGCACTGGTAGCATTCCTGGTATTTGAAATAACCTGTCATATCTCTTAAATTGTCACTCCCATTTCTGATGTTGCATGAGATATTTTTTTCTCCAGCCACCCTTTTCCCTCTTATCATGAGTTTTTCCTTCAATTCCAGTATTCCTAAAATGCTAAGTACAAAGAGGCCACACCTTCTTATCCTTTCTGCAGCTGGAACTCTCTCTCTGATTCTGCTTGGTTCGCGATTCTGCAAACTTCCTATCATGGCGCACATGTGTCCCCAGACCACAGAGAGACAGTCTACCCTTGTCTCTCTTCTGTCTCCAGGCTCATGCTTGGGTGCTTGATTATCTGATGAGACAGCTACCTAAGTAATGTCTCCTTCCCACACCATCGACTCTCTCCCAGTAGCAGCTGCTACCACCCACCTGCTCCTGGCAGGGCTCCAGGACAAGGTGAGGACTCCAAAACTCTTATAACAGAACTAAATAGGTGAAGGGCTCTGACAGGTATGCCAGACCACCTAATGATGGAAAATTTGGCCTGGCAGGCAGTTAATCAGCTGCAGTGGCTCCAGAGCTCTGGGTGGAGTCAGGGAACAAATTTATATGCTCCCTCTACATGTCGGGGGACTGCCTCATCTCATCTGAGCTGCACTGAGGCTCACACACATCTGTAGCCTCTTTATAGGCTCTGGCAGCCATTCTTGAGGCCCCAGTGGAGACTTGCCTAGTATGAACAACTGAATGTGCCTCCCCACTTCTTAGCCTTCTTCCAAGTACAGCATAAATTGCCTGTCCAGAATTTAAATTTCCTTGAATTGTGGTTTCTACCACTAGCACCTTGGGCTTATATAAAAGGGTAAAATTTCTGCCTTGGACTGTGACTATAAAAGCCCTTAACCTTATTTTCCAGCTGAGCCAATTTTAAATTAAATGGCTTCATGTTGGAACATCAGCATCTGGAGGAGGCTCTAACAAATCCTGTGATAAATCAGCAGCTGCTGTGGGCTAAAGGTCACTTTAATTCTACACTCTCAGCCTGAAGAATAGTAAGGCAATAAATAAAATCACCACAAAGTCTCCGTGAACACTACAAAGGCTTCGTGGAGGTACCAGGACAGTCCTGGGTGGGCAGAGAAGGCCAGCTCCGTGGAGTTGCCACCAACTGGAATGAGAGGATGGGGCTCCTGACTGGAAGCATTTGTGTAGCCTGTGTTCCTGCCTGTACCGTCTTACAGTAGAACATGTAGCAGGTCATCTACAGACACCCGATAGGGGATATACTAATTCCTTTTATCCACAGGGAAAAATTTGAAGATAGCTAGTCTAAACCTGAAACCTAGGATAATTCTGAATCCTTTTATATGAGCACCATGGTACCCAATGCACACTCTGGCAACCAAGACCACTACGAAGCAGCCGGTAGGCAGTATATACAGTGTGGATACACTGGAAAAAGACATGATTGATGTCCCACTTCTGACTGAATGAAACAAAGTGGTATGATATTTAACTATAGTACTCAGAACAGCATGAAGCTTAAAACTTCATGATTTATATCTGGAATTTTCCATCTAATATTTTCGGACCTTGCTGGACCATGGGTAACTGAAACAACAGAAAGCAGAGTAAGGGATAGGGACAGATCCCCATGGCATTGATGAGGGCTGGAGGGGAGCTCGTTGGGAAGGGTATTTTACATCAGGGGCTAACAGCGAAGCCTCCTACAATCACCTGCCAGTTCTTATGCCGTTCTTGTCTCGGCACTTGGCACTTGGTGTTCCCTCTTGCTTTAGTTTTTCCTCCAAGGGGACAGCCTTGTTCCTTTCTTCTCTCTGGCTTTAGCCCTCTGCAGAGGCTCCAATCCTACCCCAGCCCATCTCAGGGCTCCTCTCCAACTCTTTTCTTATGCAGAACTTTGCTATATCCTCTCAGTCTCCGATTGGCAGCACCAATGGAAGGCTATACTACTCAGCAAGCTAAGGGCCCTCCTCTCCTCGGGTGCCGCTTGTCTTAGGTAGGGGAGGTATGATTGAGGGTGAGGGCTGTCACATTTCATTTTCTTCTCACACAGGTAAGTTGTTTAGGACTGGATCTAGTATAGTACATACACCCAAAGACAACAGCTGTTAGAGTTATCGTTGAACAGTGTTTGTAATGGCTGCATCCCTCCAGGTTACTATGGTGAAAGCCAACACCTCGGCTGAACTTCTTAAAAGGCAAGTTCCTTCTAAACTAATTAGGACATAAGGGGAAAGCCCTCATGAATGAGATTACAATTCTTCTGCATGGAAACCAGAGAGCACCATATGCTCTTCTGCCATGTACCATCACAGTGAAGTGGAAGTCACCCAGGAGATTCGGGCCATTGCCAGACACCACATCTGTTGATCTTAGAGGTCTTAGCCTCCACAATTTTGAGGAATAAGTTTCTTTCATTTATAAGTTACTCAAACTACTTTATTATAGCTTCCTAAACAGACCAAGACAAATGTTATTTTAGAGAGGGGAAAATTTTTCTGGTACCTGTGTATCTGTTCCAAAACTTTTTCTCTGAACTTGAAATTCCCATCCATTGGAACTTCACTGACTTTCAGATATAAAGTCTTCAGTGGCTCCTAAGCTTTGCCAAATAAATGAATAGCCTCTGAGCTCCTCCCAAAGGTTCCTGTGTAGTTCTAATTTTAGCAGTCCACAAGAACTGAAGTGGAGGAAATCAGCTCTCTCTCACGGACTATATGGTTTTCTTGAGGTGCAACCTGTACAGGAAAGAGTATGAAACAGCGGCATGACTATTTACTTGGAAAAGAAGACAGGTGGCTGCTGTGGAATATTATTTTAAGATGTGCTGCATTTGTTTATGCTCTGGAATATTTGTTTAATAATGCAAAGATGTGGGGCTGTGGATTTAACTGAGTGGTAGAGTGCTTGCCTAGCAAGTGCAAGGCCCTGGGTTTGGTCCTCAGCTCCAGAAAAAAAATAATGCAAAGTTGTGTTACATTCTTGTGTGTTGCATTTGTTTAACTCTGTGAGGCTGTGTTACTTTGCCTGTATAAAACACCTGATTGGTCTAATAAAGAACTCAGTGGCCAATAGTAAGGCAGGAGAAAGAATAGGCTGGGCTGGCAGGCTGAGAGAGTAAATAGGAAAAATCTAAGAGAGATCAAGGAGCGAGAAAGAAGGGGCCAGTCACCCAGCCACACAGTCAGCCACAGAGTAAGAGTGAAAGTAAGATTACACAAGTAAGGAAAGGGAAAAGCCCAGAGGTGAAAGGTAGATGGGATAATTTAAGTTCAGAAAAGCTGGCTAGAAATAAGCCAAGCTAAGGCCAGGCATTTATAAATAAGAATTAAGTCTCTCTGTGTGATTATTTGGGAACTGGGCAGCAGACACTGAAAAGAGACAAAGAGTAAAAAAAAAAAAAAAAAAAAACACACACACACAATTACAGGTGGCCTTTGCACATCGCCATCTCAAAACTTTTAATTTCTTTCCAGTGTTCACATGCTCCTTATTCTGACCCCTTCACCAGATCAGTGCCTTGAGCCCAGTTCTGACCTGCTCCATTTCCGCAGTCTCCTGTGCTGTCTCTTCTCATCCCACCACACCAGGGCCATGGGACCTTTCTCATGTGTCTCCAAAATGATCCCCAATGCTTCCTAAATACTCTTGCCAACTTTGTCCTTACCTCCCGGCTGCCAAAGCTCAAAAATAGTAACTGGGGTGCTGTTCTAACAATCCCAAGCCCCAGGGGCTCCTCAGCCGCTCAGGGTGAAAGCTTTAACAGCCCCACCCACAGACCCTCTCAGTCTGGCCTGCACTATCTCGCCAGCCTCATTTCTAGCCATTCACCATCACCCCGTTCTGCCATGGTCACAAAAGGCCTGTGTGTTTTCTGTTTCCCTTTTTTCTTTAAACATACAAATTAGAATTTACTAACAAGAATGAGATCCTTGGATGGGTCATCACACGGGTGTCTAAAAGAGCTAAGGAAATGCTGTATCAAGGAAAGTTTCCACTGAGACACAGGGGATAACCCTGGTGGCTTTGACTGGGAGTTATCCACTTCCCTCATAGGCCATGAACTTCCTAAATCTGACACATGCACCCACTTTTCTGTGTGCCAGCTCCCTCCTCTCCTCAGTTTATATTCGATGTAAGAGCTCACTGATGTCTGCTAGAGAGGCAATAATTTCATGGCTAGATGAAAAACTGCTCTGGTTTGCCCAACATTGGTTCATGAAGATCCTGCTCACATGGAGGCCTGTAATCTTCATTCTGTCCTCTGGACCACACCTCCTGGCTCCAGGCCATGGGACCCATTTGGGTCCAGGAGGAAGAGAGAGCATACCACTGGATTAACATATGCCCATTCCAACTGAAGAAGAAGGAGGAGGAGGAGGAGGAGGAGGAGGAGGAGGAGGAGGAGGAGAAGGAGGAAATGGAGACAGGTTCATCATCTCCTGCTGCTCTCTGCCTCCCAGGAACTTACTCCAGAATGACATGGAGTGACAGCTCCAGAAATTCTCCTGGGGCTGAAGTTGCAAGAGAGCAGGAAGACAGCATGGATCATTACAACAGTTCCTCCTTGAGGGAGAGTCTGCCTTGATCAGATTCTTCATGGAGTCCAGGGATCAGCTGTTGGGTTTCTTATGGTCTTCTGTTATATTTCAGTGTTATTAGAGACCAGGCTGTCAGCACCATGCAGAAGACTTCCCCAAAGGATGTTCAGAGCAACGTTTTCCTAGGGCTCAGGTTTAAGATGTTTCTCTTAAGCAAATGGTTTGTTTTTATCGTCTGGGTACCACAGTTCCTGGAACTGATTATCTGTCTGTCTGT
Organism: Peromyscus maniculatus bairdii; assembly: GCF_049852395.1. Lineage (NCBI taxonomy): Eukaryota > Metazoa > Chordata > Mammalia > Rodentia > Cricetidae > Peromyscus > Peromyscus maniculatus. Next base: position 80,088,061 of record NC_134857.1, on the reverse strand, counting down.
CTCTCTCTTTTTTTTCTCCTGTTTTCTGGACAGCTTAGAATCAGAGCAGCAGCAAATATAAAGGATTTGTGGTATTCATATTTTATATAAAATATTTTACAAATTCATCATCTTAATGTTGCATACCTGTTTCTATTTTCCATTAGTTTTCTCATTCAAAAATCACTTTTGTACTGCATTTCTTTTGGAACTCTTTCTAAAATTCTTCTAAAGTAGGTCACAAGAGAAACAAATGGTAATTCTTTGCTATAACAGATATTTCACCATGCTTGTCATGTTACTGGTCACTATGTGCAGAGAACCCCAGGGCCCAGAGACTCGGAACTCCCTTACAGGGAGAACAAAGAAAGAGCCAGTGCATTTCTTCAGACTGCAGCTAACAACAAGTGGTGCAGGTCCTCCAAAGCCCACCCAGAAGCCTGAGAAATGTGAACACACTTCCCAGGGATACCACCACTTGCAGCCAAATTAGTAACCAGTCAGAGAAGCCTCCTCATCCCTGCCTGGGTGTTTTCCCTCTGCAGATGTGGCTAGATCTCAGCCTATTCCCAACTGGCACAGCTGTCTCCAGCTGCAGATTGCCGTTCTACACACACAGGCAGCTGTGGAGAAAAAGGCACTGCAGCTTAGCCATCTCTTTCAGTAAAAATAATCGCCATCAGCTTTAAACGCCACTATGGTACAGGGAGGTCTCCAGACAACTTGGGGTCATCCACTTAGTTAATGGATCCCCACCGTGAGCTAGGCATTGTATGACAGGGAAAGTTAGGGAGTGTCAACAGGAAGATGAGGACTTCAAGGTTAGCAAAAGAAACAGCTTCAAGGAAGGTGAAAATGGGTAAGAGTGAAAAGAAGTGTAAGAGTTGAGAAGAGTAGGGGGTGATCCTTGGCTTAAAAAAGTCAGAAATTTTCAGTTTGAGCTGCATTCTTAAATGACCAAAATGTGGTCATTGCATACAGAGTGGTAATAATAAATATGCGGAAGTGTTTCACTTCAGGGTGTATTTGGAGAATGGGAATTTAAGTCAGTTTGCCTCTTTTCAATGATACATTATTTTCTATCATGAAAGTAGTTGGGGGTAAGTCAGGGAAGTTTCCACTTTTTACTCCCAGAATCCGCCATGGTTGGTCTCATTCATCAGCATGGTAGAAGCCTAACGTCCCTGTTAATTTCCCAGTGCTGTGATACAATACCCCGACAAAAGCAACTTAAGGGAGAAAGGGTCTAGTTCACCTTCAGTTCTGGAAAGATGAAGTCCATTGCAGCTGGAGGAAGGAGCAGGAGGCAGGACTAGCATATTGCATCCACGCTCAAGGAGTGAACACGAAACGGGCAGAGCTGTAAAGCCTCAAGACCCACCCCTGTGACTCACTTCTTCCTAAGAGACTCCACTCCTGAAAGGTTCCACAATGTTTCCAAAGAGTACCACCTACTGGGCAGCAAGTGTTTGAACATGTGAGCATATGGGAGACCTTTCTCATTCACATGGCAGCATCTGGATAATAGAGACATGGTAAGATCTGAAGGACACTGGTGATGATATGACTTTGTTTTCCTGACCCTTCTCAGAGTGATAGAACTAATACCCCTTTCCCAAGGGAGCTTCAGGTGACTGTTTGTAAATTATACTGATCTTCATTGTTTTGGTCATTGGTAGCTACTTGGTGAAGCAATCAGTGATGACATGGACTATGCTATGATTTGGAGATGCTCAAACTATTAATGACAGAGTCATCTTGTATCAGTGGGAATATGGACAATCACTAGGTTGGTGTACCAGAATGACATGCCTGAAATAAAGCTTTGCCATAGGACACCAAAAGGACTGTGTGATGGTTTTTGTTGTAATGGGTTTACCACTTACTGTATGGCTTAAGTCTATAGTTATTTATTTAGTTGTTTGGCAACACTTTTCTATTTTTTAAAATAAACTGGGTAACATTTAGTTAAAAATTGGAAATCCAGGGTTGTAGAATATTATTTTAACATGTGTTACATTTGTTTATGCTGTGGAATATTTGTTTAATTATGCAAAGATGTGTTGCACTCTTTTATGTTGCATTTGTTTAACTCTGTGAAGCTGTGTTACTGTGCCTGTTTAAAACACCTGATGGTCTAAAAAAGAACTGAACACCCAATAATGAGGCAGGCAGGCAGGCAAAGAGAATATATAGAAAAAGAAATCTTGGAGGAAAAGGAGAAAGAGCAAGAGAACAAGGAGAGGAGGGTGCTAGGGGCCAGCCACCCAGCCATATAGTCAGCCATGGAGTAAGAGTGAAAGTAAGATGTAAAGAAGTAAGAAAAGGGAACAGCCCAGAGACAAAAGGTAGACAGGACAATTTAAAGTTAATAAAAGCTGGCTAGAGATAAGCCAAGCTAAGGCCAGGCATTTATAAGCAAGAATAAGTCTCTGTGTGATTTATTTGGGAGCTGGGTGGCGGGCCTCCCAAAAGAGCAAAACAACCAACAACAGTGCAGGCTTAATGAAATATTAAGAACAAAGTTTGTGTCTCAAGAAAGGATATGATGAACCAGGAATGCACAAAAAGTTTTCAGACATTTACTATCTACTGTGGGGGATAAAATCTGTGCGAAATCAGAGAATACAGACCCACTGAAGAAGCATCAGGTTGGAGCTTAAAACTTTTGTTGTTAAGAAGTATGTCCTCCCATGAGTGAATACATTTGTTTTACAAGGTTATGTTATCTAGAACTTCTATCTATCTATCTATCTATCTATCTATCTATCTATCTATCTATCTATCTATCTATCTAGTGTATCTGTGTGTAACTAAGTGTATATATGTATATCTCATGCATGCAGATCCCTGCAGAGGCCAGAAGAGGGCATCAGATTCCCTGGAGCTGGAGTTACTGCTGGTTGTGAGCCATCCAACACGAATGTTGGGAAATTAACTCCTATCCTTTAGAAGAACACCAAGTGAGAGAGCTCTTTCTAGCCCCTATCAAGCACTTTTATAACTCATTTTGAAATATAAATTTTACTTTGGCAGACCAATTCTTCTAAATCAGTATCATCTGTGCTTGATCCTAAATGAAGTGATTTCTGATTAGATGTGATTTAAGGTGCCTTGCTCTGAAGGGAAGAGTGTTTCACTCATGCTTTTATTGTGGATCCTTTCTGAAAACCCAAGTCTCTTTGTAGGAGTCATTGTTTAAACTGCTTGCCAATCTTACAAGAGCTGCATGAGATATTAATAAATGTATCTATTTTAATCTGCACATGAAAGACAACTTGGCTCAGTTAAACTGCAGCCAGCTGACAGTGTACTAAGGTATTGAAATTACCCTCACCCAAGGTGTACAGGGATATCATTCTTACCTTAGTGCTTTTGCATATTAAAAGTGATTACCAGACATTGAGGTTGAGCAGAAGGGCCATATCAACCAAGCCCTTAGCAAATAGTAGAGATTTTAAAAATTAATATCAATTTTTTCCATGAATAAATATGATTACAAATTTTAATACTGTTCAGCAACATCTCCCTTTGCATACCTCTATTGTAAACACCTGCTACTGTGTCCTTAGATGAAGAGACTAGCTTCTTTGTCAACATGTTCTCCCCTGCCCTGACACACATATGAAGTGGACATAGTAATAGATGTCTGCCTCATGGTATTATTATAGGACTTCAATAGGTTAATGTATATGAAGTGATTAGAAAAGTCCCTTAAACCTAGCTATCACTAAGGCTTGCATTTGTTCTGTTATTATTATTATTTAGCATCTGTTTCCGATGCCAAGTCTTGCAGATAACTGGATGACAGCTAGCACTTAATGGATTGAAGAAAGGCCCACCATGAAGTCACAATAGTGTGACTCTAGCTGTTTGAGAAGACCAGTACTGTCTTCACTTTTTGTGACCTGTACAGGCCTGGGCTGAGCCCAGGTGGAAAATTGGAAGTAGGTATTATTCCCACCTTACTCATCATCCAAACTGATGCCTTTCATCCAGTAAGGTGGGATAACAGTGCTCACTTAACAAGATGGTCAAGAGAGAGGAATTATGTCAGACCATGGATGCAAAGCAACCTACACAGTGCCTAGAAATCTTGGTACACAGACATTTCAAACAGCTGAACTTGTGGCATCCATTGTCTTCCACCCTAGACAAAACTAGTGTGGTCATTTCTAACATGTTCAGGCTTGCTGGCAAGAATAGCTGAGAGAGAAGTAAAGCTGGAGTTGTAGATATTGACTCATGGTGGAGCCTCTTCCAGGCAGATTTCTTAAGTCACCATATCACCATGGGTTAAAGGAAGAAAAATATTGATGTTTTATTGAGTTTCTCCTATAGGTCAGATCATGTGTCATGGCTGTGATCTAAACAATGAGCCGGTGCAGAAGGAATGCACAGCTGAGACGGATGAGATAAACCTTCCACAGCCTTGACTCCTCCAAGACCCAGTAAATTGCTTCCTTTATTTAATTACAAATTAATTGAAAACATTCCCATGCTGAGCAAACAGTACTAGTTCCCGATTTGTTGATAATAGCTTAATCCTCCTGTAATATCCCATAGACACCAATGTGTGATTATGTCATCAATTTTACACTTGCAGTTCTGAGTAAACATGGCTGCCCGAGGCCAGGAACAGGATGAATGCAGAGAGAGGTATGCCAAAGGGAGGAAAACTCAAAGATAAATCGGTCAGATGGTCTTGGCTAGAGCCAGTTCTGCAAGTTCCGCCTGGCTGGGGGGCAGTTTGGAGCAGGAGAACACTTGACAGCTCCCAAGTGATCAGCACTGCGCTTGCCACCATGTGGACTCATTAACGTTGGGTTGACTTTTTCTCTCCTTTTATTCAGTTAGAATGCCCACTGTCAGTCCAGAAGACTATCTCAGTTGTGGGGGGTGAGCACGTAGCATGACATCAGCCTGCTTACGGGCACCTACCAGGTCTATCTGCTGTCCGCCCTGCCTCTATAAACATGGCTGTCCTTCATCCCATATTTACTCGCCTGCTCAGAGCGGAGCGTGGATCCCATCATGTGAGGTGAATAGTAATGTGACTGTCTCCCCGACATGGCTCACTCAGGGCAGAATATCCACAGACAGACTTTTACAGATAAGGACAGGTACATGTGAGCACAAGGGAAACAGTGCTCCCGATGCTCAAGACCCACTTCAAAGGAGAAAGTAAGACTCAGAGAATGTTAAACTTGAAGGATTTTGGAGGCCATGCCGTGAACTGGAACATCAGAATACGAACTGAAAATATACTCAGGCCGGGAGAATGACTCGCTCTTCCCTTCCCTTAGCAGCATGTGTTTTTCCCCTGTGCTTTCCCACAGTGAGGCTGACTGTCCTCCAGGCTAGGAGGACTGGGGGGGGGGGGCTTTCAGGTGGGGAGTGTCAATCTGTAATTTCCTTCACCTCAGGCATGCTTGACACATGGCTGAAAATCAGTATGCATTTTCTATGTGAAGCTCTAGGGAGAGGAAAAGAAAAGAGAGGGGGAGAAAGGAAGGGGTCAAAAAGGCTTTCAATCATAAAAAATATTCCTTCCAGTTGAGTCAGAAAGCGGAAGTTGAGTTTGCATGGTTTGGGTTTAAATGTTGATAAGCCTGTATCACTTCGTGCAAGCCCTCAAGCTGCCTGTAGTCACCACTAGAGCCCAAATCACAACAACTGATAAAGTCAACTCAAATTCAGAGCTTGGGGAGGCAGCCTTGACCCCTCACAGTAGTGACTGATTTCTGTACTGTAGCAGATCACTGAATTGGTGGAGCCAAAGTAAAATTCTGAGAGTGGAATTCAGAATGGAGATGTTTTGCTGGATCTTATCTTGAAAAAAAAAAAAAAAAACAGAGACAGCATCAGTTAAGTTTTGACTCATCTAACTGATAATTTGAAACAAAGTGTCAGGAATGAATGAGGGGACTCAGTGTAAAGAAAGATTCTGATCAACTAAAAAGGAATGGTTTCTGTCGATCAGAATGTGCTCCGGCACAGGTATGAATCCTGTTATCTGGGCATTGTTCAAGGAGACAACTTAGCGCCCATAAGATCAAACATAAGACAGACCTCAGAGATGGTTTATCAGAGACCTGGTGCAGTGCTTCTGAGCCTCCCCTCTGCTGTGCAGGTGGCCACATCAGCTTCCTGCTATCAGTTTCTATCAATGCAAAGGGCTGGATGTTGGTAGCGATTCAGTCTATTTTTCTGTTCCCACCCATCTACAGAGAAAAAAAAAAAGCCATCCTTTGGCTTTCTTTAAAGACAGAAGAAAAATATTTTTCAAAGCTATATAGCAAAAATATGTTAATTTCTGAATCTGTTTTTGGTAACAGAGATGGGAGTTCTCTAAGAGCTAACAGGGCCATTCCTGGAGCCAAAGGTGGGGTTTGCTGACCATGAGTTTTATGGGCAACATGGAGAAGAGGAAAGACAGAACTTAGCGATGGTCTATTTGCAGCAAACAGAAGAGCCTGGGGACTGGATGTTGGGATGGCAAGCAGGCAGGGCTGCATTAAGTGCATATTTTGACAGACTACTGAGTGATCAAGAGTTATACCTAAGATTAGAATTAAAGACAAGAGTGGCTGTCAAACAGTTGACTTTTGCATATGCATATCTTGGGAAACTTAGCTATTTTTTTTATTTAAATATCATTAGTTCACAACTACAGATGAGGGAGGTCTTGTTCATACGTATGAAATGATTGCCTCTCGCTTTTGCAAGCAGTCAAGCTGAAACAAAGAAAGTCTGAATCCTTAGAATAGATGATTCCAAATTCCAAGCAGTAAATTGATGGACCATGCAAGTATTTCCTGGAGAAAGACGGTCACTAATCCTCTAACATTAATTTGCCCAAAGCCCTGCTGTTTGAATAGCAGAGTGCTGTAAAACATGCTTTCAAAATACTGCACCATAAATACCTGATATGACAGAAGGAGAAGATGTGTAGGAAAACGTGAATGGATTATTTAGGGGATGCTGAGATGCTCAGTGGATGACCAAGGCACTTGTTGCATGGCTTGGAGACCCGAATTCAGTCCCCACAACCTGTGTGAAGGTGGAAGGAGACAGCCTATTAAACAAAGCTGTCCTCTGACTTTTACACATGTACTGTGGCATTCACACCCAAACACACACACACATACACAATGAATTTGGCAAAAATGTAAAGGAAGCATCGTTCCTCAAACTTCCACTATGTTCCAATTATACACATATAGTTGAACTTGCTCCACAGTTCAGTTGCATCCTGGTTTTATTTATTGACTTATTTTTGATCTGTTTACTCCCTACATTTCATTTTAGAAAATTAGTCCTGCTGTCTTCAGGTCACTGATTCTTTATTGGTGTGTAATATGTTGCCCATATCATCCCATGTATTTTGCCTCTCACATTGTATGTTTTATGTTTAGAAGTTTTATTTGTTATTTGAATATGTTTTCCCCTGCTCTTCCAAACAATAGAAAACAATTACAGCACTTGACTTAGAGTCTTTTCTGCTAATGTTAACATCTGTGTGATTTCTGGGTTCATTTTTTTTTCAGCTTCCTTAACTGTGTGGTAATTTTTAATATTTGCAAGACCTTATATATTTTACCTTATTAGGTATCCAATGTTTTTATATTCCCATAAATATCCCTGAACATTTCCCTTGGACACAGTAATTGGTAACAGTTTGAGCTTTTGACTCTTGGTTTTCTGGTTGTGCAAGGACAACACCAGTGTCTGAGACAGCCCCCTTTTGAGTACTTGACATGGCGCTTATGAAACATCATTTCTCTGCTCGGTCTAGGAAGGTGACTGTGGAGCATTCCTACTACACTTCTTGTCTTCTTTTGGGGTAAATTTCTTCACACATGGACACACACACACACATCAATACTCAGCTGGGGATTTGGGGGGTCTCTCTGCAAGCCTGGGAGCTCCCATTCTATGCAGGTACCTCCTCTCTGTTACACTGGACATTCTAGCTTTGATGCCCTTGAACTCACTCATTCCTGTCTTCTATTGGTTTTTACCTAGGATGCGGATCCTGCATCAAGGCCTAGAGACTCTCCCAGGCAACAAGCTTGTTTGTTTCTGGTTTATTAGTGTTGCCATTTGTGCTATGTCACCTGATGTATACAGTTTGCTCTCATCTAGCTGTAAGTGGCCCTGAACATGAGCAATTTGTCTCAATGATGGCAAAGATGGTGTTAAAGAATGCTATAGGGTGAGGAGCCTAAGATGCTTCCAAACTTCTTGTGGCGATAGTTTGTGTTCTAACAAATAAAATTTGCCTGAAGAGCAGAGGACAGAGCCAGCCACTAGATTAAACATAGAGGCCAGACAGTGGTGGAACACACCTTTAATCCTAGCACTCAGGAGGCAGAGATCCATCTGGATTTCTGTGATTCATAGTACCAGTAGAAGCCATTCTAGACTATAGGAGATTAATCCAGTCTAAAAGAGAAACAGAGGCAGGCAGGCAGTGGTGGCACACACCTTTAATCCCAGTATGTGAGAGTCACACACCTTTAATCCCAGCACTAAGAAGGTTGAGACAGGAAGTGATATGGCTGGGCAAAGAAAGGAATATAAGGCAGGAGGAGACAGGAGTTTGGCGCCCTTTCTGCTGAGGACTCAGGGGCATTCAGTCTGAGGATTCATGGAAACAGGATCTTGTCTTCCATTCAACTGAGGAGCTGGTGAGGTGACAAGTTTCTTTAGTGGCATGTTCCTTTCTCTCTCTGATCTTTCAGCACTATCTGGCTCTGGGTTTTTATTATAAGACCAGTTAGGATTCATGCTACAACTTCTGAGTCTGTAAGAGTGTAGTGGTGGTGATAGTGTTAAGAGGAATTAGAAAAGAGAAACTTGCCTAGTTTACAAACAAAAGAAGCTGCTTTTCAGAAACAAACAAATAAAAAAAACCAAAACAAAAACAAATCTAAGGAGCATGCTAACAATTCCAGGCTGGTCTCAAGAGGTCAGAGCTTGAGTTAAGGACAACTCTCTCTGATCAGCAGTTTTAGGAAGGGTGAACCCATGAATCTGACATTAAATCTTAGGGAAAAGAATGTGTTTAGTAGTACTGAATCTATGGAAGTTGTGTGATAGCTCCTGACCCGTATAAAATGAGTATTATCAGAAGATGCATAGTACCAGTAGAAGGGAGGCAGCAGGGAGCTGATGGCGCTTGTCACAGCCAAGGCATCACCATGTATCATTCCCTATCTGGCCTTACTGGTCTATCAGATCACCTTAGGCAAGTTTCTTTACCTCTGAAGTTCAGTTTTTTAGATTTAAAATTGGGACCATAACAACTGACCATAAAGTTCTTGTTACATTATTGAGATGATAAAGTGTAATTATTTTATTGGACAAACATGATTTATGAAATATAAGATCAAAGAGAAGCTCTTTCCTTTGTTTTCTCTATTAAAATGTTTTCTCTTCTAAAAATGAAGCACTATTTTTCCTTACCCCTCCGTGAGAACATAAACAAATCTCATGCATTAGTCTAACAACTTAATATAAAGTTGGTGGCTTAAATACACAAACACACACACATTTATTATATTATATTGCAGTTCTGGAGGTTAGAAGTTCTGAAATGAATCAGCAGGCCTGTGTTCCTTCTGGAGGCCATAGGAGGAAATATCTCCCTTTCTTTTCCACCTAGAGAATGCCTGTTTGCCTTGTGTTGTGTCTCAGTTTCCTTTGAGATAAGATCCTCCCTCTTGGAAGGATGTTCATTATTAGAGACACAGGAAGGCAAAACATTCCATCCTTCAGGAAAGCTCATTAACAACTCAATAGCTTCAGGAACTCATTGAAACCAATAATATTTGCTAGGATACTTCATTCCCAAGCATACATAAGCACAAAATTCTGCTGAGAAACACTCTCTGGTAAGCTGAACTGTCTAGAAGAGGCTCAGACCAGGTGAGATGCCTGGAATAAATAAACTAGTCAAGCCTCCTGGAAGGAACAAAGAATAGCCAATTTTCCTGGCACACACACACACACACACACACACACACACACACACACACACACACACACACAAAACCTGTTGAGCTTCCTGAAGTAAGCTCCAGGCTTCCAGCTTTGGTGAGGTGTCACTCATGCTGGGGTGGGTATTGGTCACGCAGCTGTCTTTGAATCATTCTTGTAAGTAACCCCTCACCCATATTCCTATAAGTAAACCCAATAAACTCTTCGGTTCACCGAGTTGGACTTTGGTGGTCTCTTTATTTTGGTCTGTCATCAGTTTCCTATCTGAGGTGAATAGACATTTATTCAAGTCTCCCCGGAAATAGTAACCTCTTAATAGTATCTCAGCATCTTGGCTCATGGTCCCATTCTCCAATTTCAAAGCCACTACCATCTTCTAGTCTCTGCTTCCCTCAGCACAGTTATGTTACTTTCTGTGTCACTCTGACTTGTCTACCTTCCTTGTATAAGAATTCTTGTGATTATACTGTGTCAACCTGGATAATCCAGGCTGACCTCCCCATATCAAGTTTCCATTGGATCACACCTACAAAATCCTATTGACCACATACATTCACAAACACCATAGATTATGGTATGGGTATCTTTGTGGAATATATTATGAATCCATATCACCACATTATGTCCTTAATCACTCTTACGTAAAATGGACTACATTATTCAAAGTTGCAAATGTGGCTGGGCATCCAGGAGTACATAAAGAGACCCTCTCTCAAAAATTACCAAGTAAATAAATAAATAAATAAGTCACAAATATGGTTTTGTTCCAGGAATTAAAGATGCAGAGTTTTCTTTATTTGAAGTCAGTGCTTTTACCTCTAGGGGTTCTTTACATGAGAAGTGTATAATAGTATCTCCAGGGAGCAACGCATGGCTACTTTTCTCTTCTGCATCTTGCCCACCTCTCTCTCTCTAATCAGTGCTTCTGAGGCTTCGGTGTTAGAGCATGGAGAAGAAGACAGAGATGCAAAGAGTGTTAGGCCAGGACTGATGGAGGCCATGTGGAAGTAAAAGAGAGAGGGGACTGGTATCTGCAGAAGCAGAATTCTCCTTTAATCAGGACAGTGGAAAAAGGGCCATGAGAGTGGAGAGTGTGCGCTGTGGTGCAGGGGGCTTGGGGTTGTGGAGGGCAGAAGGAGGAACTTTTGGGATGGAAGATTCCATCCACAGGTATGTTCCCCTGCAGCTTCAAAACGGAAGCTGATGGTAGAAGTTGGTGTGTTGGTCTTCTTACCAGAAGCATCTCAATCCTAGTGGCCCACCCTGTTGATATCTATATACTGTATGCAGATATATTGCTGTGATTGGTGTAATAAAGAGCTGAACAGTCAATAGCTAGGCAAGGAAAGAGGTTAGGCAGGGCTTCCAGGGACAGAGAGGACTCTGGGAAGAAGAAGGGTGGAAATGCCAGGAGACATGGAGAGAAAACGGGAGGTGCAAGATGGAAGAGAGTTAACGCCACAAGATAGAATGTAGATTAATATAAATGAGTGAATTTAAATTATAAGAGCTAGTTAGGAACAAGCCTAAGCTATAGGCTGAGATTTCATAATTAATAAGAAGTCTCCATGTCAGTGTGTGTGAGCTGACGGCCCAGAGGAAAGTCTGATGACATCACCCCACCGGTGTCGTCAGTCAAGCCAACTTCCCTGTCCAGGGTCCTCAGCACACATGAAGCTTTGAGGATGTCAACCTTTCAGAGAGTATAAAACCTGGAATATTTCAGAGTCAATAGTCAGTGGCCTTGGCAGGAGTTTAAATCAGGCTACAGTGTTCATTCTTGGGTGTTTCTGAGTTCCTTGATGATCTCTCCCTCAGCTGTCACCGGGTCCCCCTCATCTGCACTTCTTTAGCCTTAAGCATTCAGAAAATCCACCTGGAGATTTCTTTCCTGGGGTTGACTTCCCTCCACACTGCTTTCTCCTTTGGTCCGTTTCACAAGAAGTGCACAATACCTTGCCCTGACTCTAGAAATGTGTGTTATTCTCCACCCAAGCCCTCTGTTCTGTCTCAGCCAGCCTCTGCACATCAGTAGTGGAGAGAAGGCAGACTCTGGTTTTCGATAATACAGACTCCTTCAAACCACTTCATGATACTGAATAAGCCACCTTGCCTCCCATCACTTGAATCCTTTCTGTAAACCCAATGGTAGGATTACTGGGTTCCTGGGCTCTACTCACATCCCCTACTTAAAACGTTAATCAAGTGCTGGGTATTTACTAGGTAGTCAAGTCACCATTCAGGAGTGGAGCTATCACATTTATTGGGTGTTTATGAACACTGAAGTTTTGTCATTCACTGGGAGCTTTAGTAGTAAAGCTGGCGCTCAAATGTAATTGTCCCTGAAATTGCTAGAGTAGAGTGAAGCTACCTCTGCCCTGCTGTGTGGTGTTGTTTACTCCGCTGCTTGTTATTTCCTGCTAAGCATTAAGTTTGTTTCTGTCTGCATCTGTGAACAACCTTTTATCCCAGTCTCCCAATTTTGTCCCCCCAACATTCACAGAATTCATATGAAGATGTCATATTTATCTCTTCAAAAACCTCCTCTCTAGATTTAGACTGAAGAGGAAGTAGTCTTCATAGGTAAAAATTATTTCTAAGTATATACCTCTTGACCTTTTATATTCTTAATGCAGGTGAGTGATGAAGTCCCACAACAGAGTCTGGGGATTTCCTTTGTAAATTGTGCAAAGTGTCTATGATGCTTTCTTTTCCAAATCACCTTGAATGGACATTGGGCACTCAGCTTAGACACTATTTCTAGATGGGTCCGTGAATGTATTTCTGGGGGAGATTAACATTTGAATTGTTGGACTAGGTAAATAGGTGATTCCCATCTACATGGCTGGGATTTATTCAGTCTATTGAGAGCCCAAATAAAATAAGAAATAAAGGCAAGGAAAATGTACTCTTTGCCTAACAGCCAGAGCTAGAGCATTGGTATTCCTCTGCCCTTGATGGGAACTTAGACTATTGACTCTCTGGATCTCAGAGGTATGCCACTGGCATTCCAGGGGCTCCAGTATTATGTGACTTCTTCTAAATCAGGGGAGGCAATTCATTATGCTAAACCACATGAATGTGTGCCCATGAGTTCAATGGGTTCTATTTTTCTGCAGAATCCTTTCTAATACAGAATTTCAGTGTCAACTTCCATTTCAGAATCCTATTACAATCATCGTATAAGGGAAACAAACTTTAGTGTCCTTCTTTCAGTGGAACTGAGTGCAGAAACACAATTACAGATACATAATTAAATAGTCAAATGTTTTGAGATTTTCCAGATGGAAACCCCTAAGAAGATGTAAAGGTCTATTTTTAGAGGAATTTCTACCCTTTCTTTTCATTTTGGGCAGCTGACAGATCTCTCACACAGGGTGCTGACACATTGTGATGGGCCTTTCTCTGGGACCGATTTTGCTGACAGCCAAACACAATTTGACATTGTTCAGAGCTGGAAAAACCCCTTCTTGTCCAGGCACTATGTGTACACACTGACCGCCTTGGCTCCTCTGTGTTTTTTAATAGTGTAAAAAATGGGCAAACTGAGTTTGGAGGGCTATCAGTGATGCCACTCACATGGAAATAGAACCTGTCACTGCACAGTGTGCTGAGGTTTAATGGACTGCAGATGAATAAATTCCATCATTTTACCACTACAGTGTGATGGGAACTTCAAGAGCAGCAAGTGGTTGGCTGATTCATCTAAGTGAGAAGGTTGACTTGTGGTTTTGAAGTCTGGTCACTTCACTTACCTGGGGCCAGAATTAGATAGATTAGCCAAACTCTGCTCCCTGTTTTAGGAAAATAAATTCCCCAGTTTTCTCATCATTCAAGAGCAACTGCACTCCATCATAAGCTGCCAACATTCATCTCAAAGCTTTTCATTCTTCCATACCAAAGAGGAAGCATGAGAGGAAAGACTGGCCAGCCAACTAGACTTTCCCTGGATGAGGGTTATGTCCCTAGACAAGATAGTGGAGTTTCTTCCACACAATTACGGCAGGTCTTCACCAAGGCATTTACAAATGTTTACTGGTTATTTATTTACTTATTGTGAACACGCCATGTGTGTGGCAGAGTACAGCTTATAGAAGTCAGTTCCCTTCTTCCTCCATATAGGTGCCAGGGATTGCATGCAGGTGGCAGGTGCATTTCCATGCTGACACTATTTATTTATTAACTTATTGGCCAGCATTTAAACAGAATTATAGCAATTATAGCTTCAAAGTCTCTGTGTCTCTACTTTAGAAAACTTAACCAATGTGGTGATAGCCTCTTAGAGATGTCTATACCTGTAAGGAAGAGGAATGAGCAACAACACCTGAAAAGAGCTAGGAAGAGGAAAAATAGATGAAAGCTTTAGGGATTTAGGGAGAAATGCTGCAAGACACACTAGAATGGTGGTTCTCAATCTGTCGGTCATGACCCCTGGGGGGTCACATATCAGATATTTACATTATAATTCATTACAGTAGCAAAATTACATTTATGAAGTAGCAATGAAAAATTTTATAATTGGGGGTTACCAGAGCACGAGGAACTGTATTAAAGGGTCGCGGCATTAGAAAGGTTGAGAACCACTTTTCTAGAAAGATCAGTTCATGAGAGTAGCAGCCATTCTTTTTTTCTTCATTTTTCTTTATTAAGAAATTTTCTACTCACTCTACATACCACCCACAGATCCCACCTCCTCCTTCCTCCCGTCTCCCAGCCCTCCCTCACAAGCCACCCCACATCCCCACATCCCCCAAATCAAGGTCTCCCATGGGGAGTCAGCAGAGCCCGGCACACTGAGCTTAGGCAGGTCCAAGCCCCTTCCCACTGTACCAAGGCTGCGTAAGGTGCCACACCACAGGCACCGAATTCCCAAAAGCCTGCCCATGCACCAGGATGGATCCTGATCCCCGTGCCTGGGTGCTCCACAAACAGTTTGAGGCAAATAACTGTCTTCCATATCCAGAGGGCCTAGTCCAGTCCTATGGGGGCTTCACAGCCACTAGTCTATAGTTCATGGGCCTCCAATAGTGTGGCCGGTCATCTTTGCACTTCTTCCCCTCATGATCTCATTTTTCCCCGCCTGCAGAATCTCTCCTCTTCCTCATTGATTGGATTCCCGGAGCTCAGCCTGGTGCCTGGACGTGGATCTCTGCATCTGCCTCTATCAGTCACTGGACAAAGGCTCTATGATGATAGTTAGGGTATTTGCTTGACCGGTCACCAGAGTAGACCAGTCCAGGCACCCTCTGGACCAGCAGTCCAAGGTGGGGTCATCCTTGTGGGTTCCTGAGAGCCTCCACAGCACCCTGCCTCTTCCTTTTCCCATGATGGCCTCATCTATCATGGTATCTCCCTCCCTGCCCTCTCACTCTGTCCCTGTTCCAGCTCGACCCTCCCATTTCCCCATGTTCTCATTCCCACTCCTTGTCCTCTGTCCCCCATCCCCCAAACCTAGTCCACTCATGTAGATTTCATCCACTTTTTCTTTGCTGGGTCATCCATGTGTCCCTCCTAGGGTCTTTCCCTGTTAGCTAGCCTCTCTGGAGCTGTGGGTTGCAGTCTGGCCATCTCTTCCCTCACATCTGGTATCCACTTATGAGTGAGTACATACTATGTTTATCCTTCTGTGTCTGGGTTACCTCACTCAAAATGATATTTTCTAGTTTCATCCATTTGACTGCAAATTTCTTAATATTGGGTTTTTTTTTTTACTGCTGTGTAGTATTCCATTGTGTATATGTGCCACATTTTCTTTATCCATTCTTCAGTTGAGGGGCATCTAGGTTGTTTCCAGGTTCTTGCTAATTATGAATAATGCTGATATGAACATAGTTGAGCATGTGGCCCTGTGATAAGATTGAGCATTCCTTGGGTATATGCCCAAGAGTGGTATAGCTGAGTCTTGAGGAAGACTTATTCCCAATTTTCTAAGAAACCGCCATACTGATTTCCAGAGTGGCTGTACAAGTTTGCATTCCCACCAACAGTGGAGGAGTGTTCCCCTTGCTCCACATCCTCTCCAACATAAGCTGTTTTCAGTGTTATTTATCTTAGCCATTCTGACAGGTGTAAGATGGTATCTCAGAGTCATTTTGATTTGCATTTCCCTGATGACTAAGGATGTTGAGCAATTCCTTAAATGTCTTTCAGCCATTTGAGATTCTTCTATTGAGAATTCTCTGTTAAGCTCTATAGCCCATTTTTTAATTGGATTGTTCAGTATTTTGAAGTCTAGCTTTTTGAGTTCTTTATATACTTTGGAGATCAGCCCTCTGTCAGATGTGGTGTTGGTGAAGATCTTTTTCCATTCTGTAGGCTGTCGTTTTGTCTTATTCACCATGTCCTTTGATCTAAAAAAGCTTCTCAGTTTCAGGAGGTCCCATTGATTGTTGCTCTCAGTGTCTGTGCTACTGGTGTTATATTTAGGAAGTGGTCTCCTGTGCCAATGCATTCAAGATTACTTCCTACTTTCTCTTCTATCAAGTTCAGTGTAACTGGATTTATGTTGAGGTCCTTGATCCACTTGGACTTGAGTTTTGTGCATGGTGACAGATTCGGATCTATTTGTAATCTTTTACATTTTGACATCCAGTTATGCCAGCAACATTTCTTGAAGATGCTTTCTTTTTTCCATTATACACTTTTGGCTTCTTTGTCAAAAATCATATATTCATAGGTGTGTGGATTAATGTCATGGTCTTCAATTAGATTCCATTGGTCCATAAGTCAGTTTTTATGCCAGTACCAAGCTGTTTTTATTACTATAGCTCTATAGTAGAGTTTGAGGTCAGGGATCATGATGCCTCCAGAGGTTGCTTTATTATACAGGATTCTTTTAGCTATCCTAGGTTTTTTGTTTTTCCATATAAAGTTAAGTATTGTTCTTTTCAAGTCTGTGAAGAATTGTGTTGGTATTTTGATGGGGATTGCATTGAATCTGTAGATTGCTTTTGGTAAGATTGCCATTTTTACTATGTTAATTCTACCTATCCATGAGCATGGGTGATCTTTCCATTTTCTGATCTCTTCTTTGATTTCTTTCTTCAGACACTTAAAGTTTTTATCATACAGGTCTTTCACTTGCTTAGTTACCCCAAGGTATTTTATATTATTTGTGGCTATTGTAAAGGGTGATGTTTCTCTGATTTCTTTCTCAGTTCATTTATCATTTGTATATAGGAGGGCCACTGGTTTCTTTGAGTTGATCTTGTATCCTGCCACCCTACTGAAGGAATTTAGCAGCTATAGGAGTTCCCTGGTAGAATTTTTGGGGTCACTAATGTATACTATTATATCATCTTCAAATAGTGAAAGTTTGACTTCCTCCTTTCCAATTTGTATCCCCTTGATCTCCTTTTGTTGTCTTATTGCTCCAGAGCAGTCATTCTTTTGCCAACCCTTATAAATATGGACACTGTGTGTTTCATTTAGAGAATGGACATGGAAAAACCTGTTATCAAGCCATGAGTGGGCCATCTCTCTCACCCCATCTCCCCATGCCATGAGTGAGCCATCTTTCTAGCCCCATCCCCCCATGCCACGAATGGGCCATCTTTCTTGCCCCAACACTTCTCTCTTTTGAGTTTGCTTGTAGTCACAGACGGCATCAAGGGAGCAGAATATTCCAAAACTTTACCCACAGGAACCTTAAACCTAGAATTAATGATGTGCTGTTAGTTTTCTAGGCTTTGTGGATAGACTGATAAAACTAGATAAGAATTCTCAGCCTTGTGGAAATTACCATTGAGATAAAAAGGTAAATTATTTTTTTATAGCATGTTAGGAGATACTGGGAGGAAAAATGAACAGGAACAAAGGGATGGGAAGGTATTATAGTTAGTTTTTTTTTTCAGCTTGACACAAATCTGGACAGCTGGCAAGAAGGAATCTCAATTGAAGAATTGCCTCTATCAGCTTGCCTGTGGGCATGTCTGTGGGGCATTTTCTTCATTGATGACTGATGTAAGAGGGCCCAGCTCACTGTGGGCAGTACCATCCCTGGGTAGGCAGTCATGGGTGATATAAGAAAGCAAGCTGAGCAAACCATGAGGATCAAGCCAGAAGGCAGTGTTTCTCCACAGTTTCTGCTTTCCTTCCTGCCTTCAAGTTGCTGCCCTGAGCTCCTGCCTGACTTACCTTAATAATGACTATCTCAAGCTTTTTTTGTTCATGATGCTTATTTCAGAAACAGAAAACAAGCTAGAGGAGAGGGGATGGCTATCTTTGTAAATGTGTTCAGTGCAGACTAGGATTTGAATGGTAGCATGTGAGCAGGCTTGAAGTAGGGGATGTGAAGTTATGAGAGTTGTGAGAGAAGAAACTCTTGATATACTTAACACCATCCCATGCACCATCTCTCATTTTAGTGATAGGCTGCATTTTCTGTTCATCCTCTCTCGTGTTATCTCTTTTATGGTATTACTCTCCATACTAAATAAAAGTCCTTCATCATTTTGGGTCAAATAATTAAAGAGAACTAAAAGTTCCATCCATTTGCCTGCAAATTTCATGATGTTGTTTTTCACTGATGAGTAGCACTCCATTGTGTATATGTACCACATTTTCTTCAGTTGAGGGGCATCTAGGTTGTTTCCAGGTTCTTGCTATTACAAATTATGCTGGTATAAACATAGTTGAGCATGTGGCCCTGTGATAAGATTGAGCATTCCTTGGGTATATGCCCAAGAGTGGTATAGCTGAGTCGTGAGGAAGATTGATTTCCAATTTTCTGAGAAACCGCCATACTGATTTCCAGAGTGGCTGTACAAGTTTGCATTCCCACCAACAGTGGAGGAGTGTTCCCCTTGCTCCACATCCTCTCCAACATAAGCTGTTTTCAGTGTTATTTATCTTAGCCATTCTGACAGGTGTAAGATGGTATCTCAGAGTCATTTTGATTTGCATTTCCCTGATGACTAAGGATGTTAAGCAATTTCTTAAATGCCTTTCAGCCATTGGAGATTCTTCTGTTGAGAAGCCTCTGTGGGAGGCTGGAGGGGTGGGAGGAAGGAAGAGGGGGAGCTTTGATTGGTATGTAAAAATGAATAAAAATATTCTCTTAATAAAAAAATGAGATAAACTAAAAGGACCAAGGAATATGGATATCTTTAAGACATTGGAAATACTATTTACTTTCTAGGATTGTTGAAGGTGTACAACCTTTACAAGATACAAGAGTGCCTGGTTTCTCAGATTTTTTTTATCAATACTAGAAAATTGTGTTGGCTCTGGGTGTGGGAGCTCTCAGGCACTCTTGCATTTGTGCTTTGCTCCCTTTCTTATGGTGGTTTGATGGTTCTAGAACCAATATCAGCCACAGCTTTCTACACCCGTTACTTTTGTTTTTGAGTTATGTACTAAGGGCTGGTTCTGCTCAGAGTCCATTTCTGTTTTGAGGTCTCCAGCCCACCCTAGATCTTGTTCAATCACTCTATGCAAACCCTGCAGAGCTAACATACTGCTGATAACTCATGGCTGAGCAAGCACTGAGCTGACATCCTAGGAAGATTATCATATGAGAGAACAAGGCAGAGAGAACCACTTCCCTGTCCTAACTCACATCCTGGCTAAACTGTCAGGATACATATATTTCCTTTATAGCATTTGAAGAATTCATACATGTCTATAATATATCAAATCTCCCCTCCACCCCTTCCCCTGTCACTACACCTCAACCCCCTTCCTTTTCCCTCCCAATTTCATATGCTACTTTTAAAACCCCACTGAGTCCACTTAGTGTTGCCAGTTAGTGCCTGTGCATAAGACAATCTGTGGGAGCATGTGTGGCCTATTGGGGGCTGCATTCATAACGAAAACTGACCCTTCCTCTCCTAGCAACTGGCAGCTGTCAATAGCTCCTGGGTTAGGGGTGGGACTTCATGAATCCTGCCCTACTCCATGCTGGGAATTTGGCTGGCATGATCCTGAATATATACATTTTAAAAGACTTATTTCTATTTGTGTGTGTGTGTGTGTGTGTGTGTGTGTGTGTGCACGTGCACGTGTATGTGCTTGTGCCTCTGTTTTTGTGTGTATCTGATGTGTATATATTCCCACAGAGGCCAGAAAAAGGTGTCAGGCCCCACAGAACTCGAGTTCTAAGCTGCTAGGTATGGGTACTAGGTACCAAACTTGGGTTCTCTGCCAGAGTAGAAAGTGCTCTGAACTCTAACCCATCAGTCCCTTGAATACATTCTTTCAAAGGACCCAGATTTTCTTAAATGGCCCTATGATTAGGATTGATCTCATAATCTAGAGGAAGCTGGAACCTATTGGAAATGGGAGCATGGAAGGATCAGCTTATATGTGGTGCTAAGTGACAGGATGCAGAGAATTGTAGACTTTTCTTGCCCCTAACATCTCATCTTTTCTATTCTCTCATCATTTCATATATCACTACTATATGGACAAATGGCCTCTAAGCCTTTATCTCCAGTCTTGACAGTTCCTCAAAACCCCAGCTTAATCTAACAATTGCTTGATAGGTGTTCTCACTAGAAAACATGTGTGCACAAAAGTATATCTCCCCTCTCTCTCTCTTTCACACACACACACACACACACACACACACACACACACACACACTCAAATTCACTCACAATATTTGCACTCTTTCTTAAAATTCACCCTGAATATTTGATTGGTTATAAAAATATGTGCTTTTCATTTGATTGAATTTGAATTTTTAAAGGTAAGCTATCACAGCACTCTGTAAGACCTGTGGCCTGAGTCTAGGGGCATGGTCTATGAAAGAACTTTCCATTAAATACTTTGTTCAAGAATCCAGAATCATATATTCTGAGACATTAAATGAGGGTCTTAGTCTCTGTCAATAATGTTCAGAACTCTGAAAGGGATAAGGAAAATATTCATGTCACTCTGGATTGTGGCTACCCATTGCCATTCTAATGGTATGTATTATGGAGCCCCATTCAAAAATGCCTGGCACTATACCTCTGAATCATCCTCTTCTAAAGGTACTTTGGGCAAGATCATTCTAACAGGGTTAAAGAGATGGCTCAGCACTTAAGGGTATACTTTTTGCGTTTCAGTGGACCAGGGGTCAGTCCTAAACACCCTCATGGTGGCTCACACCCTTCTATAACTCCAGTTCCAGTGGATCTGATGTCATCTTCTGATTTAGTAGGCATCAAGCACACAAGTGGTGCACAGACATACATGCAAGCAAAAAAACTCATATACATAAGATAATAAAAAAGAGATCACTCTAACAATTATTGAAGGCAGCCTTTAGAAGTTTCTTTTGCACAGTATCTAACACAGAGTAGGCATGTCACAATTATGTGGGGTGAGAGCCAGGATTTGAAGGGTCCACAATGTTAAAAGTTAATCTTCGGTGGTAGGCATACTCTTAGGATACAGAAAACATTATCAGAAATATCCAACACTATTAACTACATTGGCTGATATGGACAAACTGCTCTATGTTCATGAGAATTCCTTCTACCTCTTTCTCTTATACCCTTCCATCGGAAGCGTATAATCCCTAGGGCTGAGAATGAGCTTGAATGTTCACTCTTACGGTCTCAAATTCTTTTCCAGTTTGTGTAGGTACTAGTGGCAAAAGTGCAGACTGAAGTTAGTAGACTGGAGCAGGCTTGTTTTTATTTGATTTGCACAGCCCTCTTTAATGTCACCCAACTGTAACATTTTCCCAGGGAAAAACCATGACCTGTAACATTGGACCTCCAGGTCTTACCTCTTGCCACATCGCCCAGAAGGAGCCCAACAGCACTAGAAGATTACCACCGCTGGAACTCACTCTGGGAGGTGAGCTGTCACTCATATTTCCCCAGCACATGAGCCTGACCTCTCGCCCTTGAGCCTGTGGCCTTGGGCCAGGACGGTTCTACTGTGCTGTTGTCAAGTTTTCCACTGTGTCCTCAGGTCAGCCCCAAATGGCTAGTATTGCTGTCCTCACACTATTTTTAGTCATAGATCAGTTATCCCTGACACGCAGTGGTGGGGATTAACAAAATGCACCCATATGCATCTCTGAGGGCTGACATGTGTGTCCCTAGCCCAAAGTAGTCTTGGGCGGTTCTGGGTAGGATTAGCAGGCTTAATTTTTTATTATCTCTTTCTACTTCTCTTGGCAGAGAGAAAGAGGGACCTAGGCCAGAACCACCATGATTTGTTTGAGGAACTTAGCACAAGAGGTTCTCTAACTATGCACCAGACCTTGTTTTTTGCCCACACTCAATTCCTTGCAGCCCTCCGGGGTCCAATTTTCCTTCTGTTGATGGAAAGGCGTCTATTGCACACCATGCTGCTTTTATGAGAACATAGAGTAATAGGTCATGCTGTGGGGATGTCCCCATCAGGAGCTCATGTGATGAAGGCTCCACATGCCAGAGGAAGGGAATTTCAGAATGCCTCTTGCCAGCTGGGAAGGCTGTACAGGACAGGGCAAGCACCATCGTAATCACATCATGTTCTGTAACCTCAGCCCTGATGCTCTGCTCCCTATCCTCTTTTGACCCGAATTGAATGCGAACTTGATCTTTAAATGCCTGTTGTTCTCAGTCTCGAGTACAGTGCTTGACGTGGGCTTTCTCTGTGGCGGCACGTCACATGGAATAACCCGCACTTGGTTGACTTACTTCTTGCTTTTAATTTTGGGGGGGTCTCTTCACTTGACAAAGTAACTCCTGACTCTTACAAGAAAGTAAAAATGGAGGCAATCAATTCTTAGGACTTTTGTCAAGCATGTTGTCAAACAAAAGCAGAAACAAAAGCATCCTTTTTGTTATGTTGCCGTGACACTTATTCTGTAGAGCACATAAGCTCTGTAGAAACTGTGTGCTTAGCTCAGAACCTGTGACCTGGGTTTAGGAACCTAATAGCTATTGCTGATATTAGTTCAGGGTCCTTCCTCAGAAAGCTGCTATCTCTTGCGGGAGGGGGTGGGGTGGGGGTCTCACAAATGGACCTGCCATGCTCCTGTCCATGCAAAGCATGATTTGTTCTGGGCTTTCCAATTGGAAGACAGCCACAGCCAACAGTTCAAGTCTACTTGTTGATTTCTTCTTTATCACCGAGCAAACCCCCCCTCCACTCACTCTTTCATGATTGCAAAGCTTCAGCATATAAACGATAACCACTTACCGCACACTTACCAAAGCAAACCAACAGGTTCCATCCTTTTCCTTAATCAGGCAATACCTACTTATTGGGCACTCAAGTAGCAAGCTTGCCCGCCTCCCGTCTAGATGTATTTTCTAAATGCAACAACTTTTCCCCTTAAGGAGTTTATGTAAGATGAAAACTTGCCCCTTGTCAAATGCTGCCTGGGGATGAGGGTTTAGTTCAGCATGCTTTGGAGGTTCTCTCCTCTAGCACTAGGTAGAAGGAAAGGGACTTTTCACTGCAGTTTAAAAGCTCCTGCTGATTGACTGTCCCTAAAGAAGCCAGGGCACTTCTTAGGCATTCTCTGGAGTCCGTTTCCCTTGGCTCATGCTGCCCAGACCTCTCCCCACCGGGTCTTTTGCACCTGCCCTTCTAATCTCTTTCCTTGGCAGTGGTCACTCAGACACTCAGTGCCTTCCTTGTTACCTGTAACCCACAGGCCAGTCCCTTGATGGAGCTGCTGCTCAGCTTCTGCCCCCTCCCCCACAACACACACTTGGTATTCACTTCTACCTTGGCTTTCCTGATCCTCTTTTTCTGATTTTTATTTTCCTGTCCGGAAACTTGTTTCCCATGTGTGTGTCTGGATTGACTCACCTCTGGTCTCCCATACCTTTGTTCTCATCAGTCACTTTGGTCCTTGTATCCTTGTGAATCCCCACATCCAATCTCCTACTGTGGCAAAATAACCTTAAATGAAGACTACGTAGCACCGTTATTTGTGATTTTCACTCTTTGCCTTTAATCATATCTCAAAAAAATGATAAGAAGACTACAAATGATTCAAGGAATAGTGTGCAAAGAGAAGAGATGGGGAGAGGTGTTCCAGACAGACCTTAACACTAGAGGCTAAAACATGATGCAGCTGGATGTTGGGCCTGTGCTATGTAAAGGCCCCATCTAATTAGAGCTGGGGGGAGAGACAGAGTCACTGGTGAAAGGTAAGTTCTGGAAGCCCTCCGCTGGAGGTAAGTGACTTGGCTTGGGTTGTGAGACCCCCAAAGTATGTGTTGTACAGTGCAGTCTCATTTTACAACCTCATGCTTGTTTCCTGTCACCAAGCATCCAGGAAACACCCTGCAGGGAATGGGCTGTGAAAGCCAGGAGAGAGTGAGATCTGAAGCCTTGGCCAGAAATTGGGTCCTTGGAGACTGATGGGAGGTCCCAAGTGGCACCTCCTACGCCTTTCCCAGTTCAAGCTACGTTTCCTCCATGTTGACTACAGCCGAGAAAAGGGGGCATGGAGAAAGGGTGGTGGTGCCCTTCCATTTTTAGTCGTAGAGGAAGGTTAAGTCAGTTTTTATCCTTTATGTGGCAACTTTACTGCCATGAAACAAAAATGCATCAAACAAATCACACAGGTGTTTACTATGTTCAATTAAAAAAAAAAGCAGGATTGAAAGTTGTACATCTACTCTAACTTCAACCTTGTAAACATCTACACAAACAATGTATGCTGTGGGGTAGATTAAAATCAACTGTGCCTGGTAGATTCCCCTGGAGGCCATAAGACATTCAGGGAGATCTCCAAACAAGATGCACCTCTCTGAGGTCCCTGGGGGCCTCAGCTGAGCAGATGGATTATATGAGACTTGGGCCTCCCAGAGTAAGACAACCCTTAGAGTCCAGGTTTTGAAGATGTGATAGTAAAAGCGACCAGTTAACATAGATGGACAAACTTGGGTTCATCAGAGTTCCTGGTATGGGCTGTGATTCCTGGGAATGTGTCTGTCTTTTCACTCATGAAGGGGCAGCTAGAGCTGGGTTACTTCCTGAGTGTCACTATGCAGAGAAGCACCACCATCAGCCAGATATACCCTGGACTGAGAAAGCCTTTGGGTTCTGGGCAGTCGGCAAGTTGCATAAATCAGTGCTAAGTCCTGTAGTCATCTGTCTCCATGGTGTCTGCACGTTGCCATCCCAGGAATCCACAGCTTTAGGTTACCTCAAGTCCTAGCCTGGGGTTTCCCTGTAGGCTGCTTTGGGTTTGTATGGCCAAGGAGCTGAGGAGCTCCCCATCTTTCTTTTGCTCCATGAACTCAGATCCATCATCACCGCCTTTACTGAGTACCTACTATGTGCAATGTGATTTACAGATGTCATTTTTAATCTGCTCAGCAATCCTACCAATATAACGTTATTATCACAATTTATGGGTAGTAAGGTTGAAACACAGTGTGATTAAATAACTTGTGATGCCTTTCAACTTCTAGTTTGTCATGCTGTGTGTGCATGTGTGTTGGGGATGGGTGGGGGGAGAGGTAAAGAGAAAGGAAGCAACCTCATTACACTGCTTTGAACTTGGGTCCTTAACTGTCCTTGTTTTCTTGTGCCAATTTGTTTCTCTCCAGCAACCTACAAAAACTGTCTTTTAGTTCTTATAACTGTGTCCATAGGAAGGTCTCATCAGAATTGGAAAAATGGGAAATAATTATAGTTTTCAAGGCTTAAATTTTGACAGCCATCTGAACCATTTTCTATGTTGAGGATAACAAAAAGTCTCCTCTGTGAGCTAGGAGCAAGCTGAGGTTAGGGCTGAAGAGACAACAAACACAGACTTCCAAAGCCCTCACTTCCTGCCACGTGGGGCGCACGATCAGCCCCTTGGATTCTGGTGTTTCTCTGACATTCAGTGACATGCAGGACATCTGCACTTGGAGTTCGTGTCGTGAGCCCCGACTGGAAAGACTGGCTGCCTTCGTCCTCATACAGCCCAATCACTGTGATGTCAGTCCCATCCTGACATGCCCCAGTCCACGTTCTCCCTCTTCTTTTCGACCTCCCGACAATCGTGTGTCTCAGGACAGGCACTGTGCTAGGGAGCTAGAGTAAGTGATGAATGGGGCACACATGGTTCCCGCTATCCCTGACTTGTGTGTGCTGGGGAATCAGACAGGGTGAAGACGAAGCATGACCCATGCTTCGATGGGGAAGAGCTGGGGGCACTGACGGCGCACATTAGGAAGGTCAACAGAGACTTCCTCCGCCAGGATATTCTACACAGAGACCCAAGTGAGGAGTAATTGGATTAGGTAGAAGCGACCTGCAAAAGGCCAGCAAGGGAGGCAGGTCCTCCTAACTGTAGCTGTCAGGTTCCTGTCTGCTTGGCGCAGAAGGGCAGCTGAAGAATGATGGGGTTGCTTCTGTGTTTTAAATGAAGGACTGTCATAATTCAAGGATTATCTGAATCCTGGCAGACTGTAAGGGTTTCACAGAAATGCTGAGATACAGGGGGACTCCATGGAGGAATTCATATGCCATCATTTGGAACTGTGACCAGGGCAATGGAACTACATTTTTCTAGAAAGGGATTGTTGGGCACTTGAGGGAAGACTGGAAGGCATTGTTTCATAACTCCTTGGGAGGGATTTGCTTTTTCTGCATGTTGGACTGTGTCTAATTCAGGCCCTTGATGACAATGTATGCTGCCAATGTTGGATAGGAGAATAGTCCAGGTTGACCTTAACTGTGGAAGAAACAGAAATGGTATGTGCACTCAGAGAGAGCTCAGGACATAGTCTTCTAGGTATAGTATGGTAAAGAAATCCCACTTGAGGATTCATCATTCTCAAAGGCCCACCCAAGGCTTTTGACACATCCAGGATTCCAGCCTTGGTCTGATTCCAAAGCTGGCCTCAGAATAATGCTGCCAAACTTCAGTCATGATCAAGATGTTGAACATAGCTCTTCTTAAGAGCTGAATTATATAAGAAGCCCTGTATGAATGTAAGGTGAAAGTTAATTGGCAGGGCTTGAAAACAAGACAACTGAGAACTGTCTGAATGATTCCACTTTGCCACGTCATGAATTTATTCTCCTTCTCCCTCTCCTTTCTCTCCTTTTTAATAGTAAATAAAATGCATTCCATAAGCAGAGTGCTCAGTATTTGCCACATATTACATAAAAGGAGCTAAGACACACTCTAGCATGTGATTCACACAACTCCTCTATGTAATAGAAGCTATTCTTTTTTTTAGGATAATTAACCCATTAGTTACAAATGAATACACAGGTAGTCACACCAATGACCAGTGTCCAGGATTGAGACCCACTTTCTTCTGAATTTTGGATCTGTGCTGTTAGTATCTGTGGTTTGGCAATTCAGATGTACATTGTGACCACCTTGTTTACCGGCCATTCATCCATGTACCTTTTCCTCTCAAAGATGAGGCTGGATTTCCTAGTTCTGCTTGCTGATAGGACCCAACACAGCAGGTAGCTCACGTAGGACATTGTTCCTACTTGTCTTGGTAGTACAGAATCAACTGGAGAAGGTCTGCTCTAAATTTAGCCCTGCCGGGCCAACTGCGGGGAATTGGGTACCTCACAGCAGTTCATCTTGAAAAGACAGGTCTTGTGTTTGGCTGCAGCCTGGGGACTCCCTGTCATTGTGACAATAGGAAGCAAGGGAAAAGGCAAGCCATAAATTAGGCCAGGGGACAGAGGCAGAGGGAAACAGATACACACTGCTGACAAGATTAATATGCAGTTGACGGAGAGCGCTTTCACACCAGAGCGTCAACAAATAAACACAATTCAGAAAGCTCATCTCTGTCGCATCAGGGAAGCCCCATTCCCGAGCCAAAGAAAGGGAGCAAATGGATGAGCAAGAGAAAGAAAAGGAGGATGGCCGGCACATATATGCGAGGGGGATGGGGCTTGTCAGCCAGGAAGTCCTCCTGCAGGGTCAGATAGCTGAAGGATGACAAGCAGTAGGCTTTGCTGAGCTGCATGTTTTCTGAACAAAATCAAGGGCAGGAGGAGCAGGGGCCCGCACTGCAGGGGAGGTAGACTCTGGGATGCCGGGGTGAAAGCTGAGCTGAGAGCCCCGCCTGCCCCAGGCACAAGCAAGGCTGTCTGGGCCACCAGCTGAGGAAGGTATCATTTTCGACCAGGAGTCAGCAGAGTTGCCTGGCTCTTCAGCTGGACCCTTCAGATGGCCTCTCCCCGCTCCCATCCCAGAAGGCAAGCTTCGAGGAGACTTTTTGCTTATTTGTTTGAATCGTGTAGAATTGCCACCCTTGTAGGTACAATGCAGCCAAATGTTGAAAATTTTGCATACGTTCAGGGCAGGTAATTATAAGGATAGACACAGTCTTTAAAGCTAGCAATTTAGTCTAAGATTAAGACTCATAACCATTATGTGACACTGTTTTGCCAGTGCTTTTCCATGACCCTGAGCACAAATCCAGACTTTGAACTTGACCTAGAAGAATTCGCATGATCTGATCTTTGCCTAAGCTGGCTAAGCCTCTCTCTCCATGGCAACAATGACCAACTTCTGTTTATACAACACAAGATTAATTCCAGCATCAGGTGGCTTTATTGACTTGACCTCTGGTGAGGGCCCCCCTGGCTACTTCACATCATGGATATGAAGGCATCGTGGTGGGAACACACATGAAAGGGGGTGATCACACAGAGAGGCAAGAAGCCAGAGAGACTGAGGTACCAGTCCCTATTGTACAACTTTCTCATGAGAACTAACTGGAGTCCCATGAAAATTCCTTTAATCCCCTCCAACGGCAGCACCCTCAATGACCTCCAACGATGCTCTACATATTATGGGCTCCATCACCTCCAACCGTACAGTACCGGGGACCAATATTCTAACACTTAAGACCCTGGGAGACAAACCTCACCCAAATCACAGCAGTGCATAGGACTCTAGCCTTTAAACACATGTTCTTTCACCTTCCTGGAGCAGCCAGGGCCACCTCCTGTCTCCTGCTGTAACACTGCATCCTCCAGACCTCTGTCATTACAACACTCATGCTGGATGGAAACTGCCTAAAGTGAAAATGTTGGTCTCAGACTCTATTGCTTGGCAACTGGTTAAATGCTGAGCATATGAATGGGCAGGCAAATGTATGAATGAGAGAACAGTTATTAATCAGCACCCACTGGATAGTTTGATGCCTCACACTATAAATAATAATTCTTAGTCTTACATAGTGATGTTGAGTTTGAAATGGTCTTCTGACCTTTGGCTCAGTTTCTCCTTCAGGGCTTGGTGGAGCCCGGAATGTAGAGTGAGAATACAGCTTAGAGGCATTTGGGGAAACCAGTTTGGCTCTTAGTTTTCCACTAATAAATTCATTGGATTTGCTTTCTTTTTGCCTTGCAGTCAGTACCAATATCATAAACAAACATAGGCTTTTGAAGATGGTAGACAAAACTGGTTTCAGCTTCCAGTGCTCATTACAGATGTCAGCTTGCTCATTGCTTGTGACTGGAGAAGCTCAGAACAGTTCTTAGTTTTCTCTGGCCTCATTTATATAATATTCTCCATTCTAAGAGAAACTTGTAGGAGAAAAGTTAGGGGAGAAGTAGTTTTTGAGCAGTCAAATACTTCTAAGGATTGAATTTGTTCCTCTTCCTACTAATACAGATTGACATAGGTCTGCTCTGTAGACAGGAGGTTTGCTTTGCAAACATTTATTGGAACCCGGCAAATGAGATGTTAATGAACTCTCTGATGGAACCACACTCACAGGTTGGTGTTATCTGCCAGGCTTAGTGGAATGGGCATTTTGGGACTACAATACTTAATTAGAATTCTAAGATTTTTATGACTCTATAATCATAAACCTACACATGTTGACTTGGCACATAGTGTAGAATAGTAATGCATGTATAAGCATTTAAATGCAATAAATTACACATTGTTGGAAAAGTACTGCAATAGGTCATGACGGTATATATATATATCCATTTTTTTCCGAAGGCTTTTGTGGATTAATAGTATTCCAATGTACTCTGTAATTCAAATACCTTGATTTTTAGTAGGATTTTAGTAGGATTCTCCCTGACCCTAGGTTTTGATAATGTATACAGTGCCAATGAATAATTTGACCTAAATTTTGTGAATATTATTCCTATTTTTTAGTAAATGATTGTGTCAAAGACTGTCCTATTTTGAAGGTTTTGATAGCTCGAGAGATTGCCTTTCAGAAAGCTTATCTCCTGCCAGTAGTCAGCTGTGAGTTCTCTCTGGATCACACGTTTCTGGTGACAGAAGTCTACCCCATGAGCCCTTCTGGGAGGCTGGAATTACCTACGTTAAACCTTCCCAGAACACCCCTCCTCTTACAGTGGAAAAGAATTAAAGACAGGTGGAAACATAGTTATTAGATGCAAGGACTTAGCAGTTAGAGTTTGGTTCAGAATTTGGCTCCAGAGCTCATAACCCCTGAGCAAGTTACTTCACTCCTGCTGACTGGCTTCTCATCTGTCAAACTCTTGAGTCCACTCAAAGGAATTTTGTTGTTGATTGTTTGTGATAATGGGGTGTGAGAGAGAGAGAGGGAGGAAGAGGAGAGAGAGGGAGGAGGGAGATAGGTGCAGAGAGAGCTGAAGACAGCATAGAATATATAATTGTTATTATTTTTACCAACACCACCTATGCGGTCATTATACTATGCTAATCATTGCTCTTAACTCTGACTTCTATGTGGAAAGAAGCATGATATGGAGCAACAAGGAAGGAAACAGGACTTGCACTGTTTGTAAGGGCTTTGGGGTGGGCAAATATGTCTATGCAGCCCCTGTCTTTGGATCCCACCTTTCTCTTTAGACTTGGTGGTGGCGCTGGGAAGGCTGTCCACCTGCCGCAGCTGCTTGGGTTTCATTGGTCCTGTGAGCTTTCGCCTCTCCTTGTTCGGAAGGCAGTTCCACTGACCTTGAGGGTCCAGGACACAGTGTTGATCCCAGGAAAGACAGTAATAGTTCTGTTGACAGATACTTTTCAACAGCTGTCCAGTATCTGAGAGAAAGGGGTGGGAGGAGAGGGAGGCAGGGTTAACCCATTCTTAGCCCTCACAGTATTCCCTTGATAGGAAATCCTTGTGTAGCTGTGATTCTCCTGGGATTTGAAGACATTTTTTTTTTAAAAAAGCATAAACCATCTTCATCATTTTGTTTTACAAAACCAAAGTAACATCAAAGATTCAGGAGTAGAATAAATACGTGAACTTTAAGACCATAGAAAGCTCTGTGTTTCCAAGAACGTTAAGTGGGCACATTGGTGATGACATAATGTGCTGAGATTCTGAAATGCTCTGGAATTCTTCCATCTCTCATTTCACTCACATCTATAGAAGATGAGATTTGAGTCTTTCAATGGGGAGGGGAATCACACAATTTTTAAACATTTCATTCAGTTTTCATATCAGATACTATCCACATCTAGTTTAATAGTTATTTCCCTATTTACTAGTCACAATATGTGTGGTAGCCTAGCCAAGGACTCCTTAATAAAAGTATTAAAGTGTTTTAAATGCATGACATTTTAAGTGCTAAGCCCAAGGGGCCTTTTATAATTCTGGGGCTGAAGGACAAAAAGAACGAGTGCTTGCAAACTGACGCTCGTCTCAAACTTGGCCTTTTGACTTTGTTCTATTTTTAAGGTCAAATGTATTAAGAGTTTCTGAATCAGTACAAAGACCAAGACATATGATAATGAGACTTAATAGAAAATAGTCAGTATACTTCCAAGCAAAGGTTCATTGCAGGACTATGAGCATATTTGCTTTGTTTTTACATGTGTTCACTAAGAACTTACTGGAATGTAAAACTTAAGTGTTCTAGGGGAATATTTGGCAGGGTTTGTGTCTCTGCCCCTGACAAACTGCCACACACAGAAGCAGCTTAACTCATTTAGAACTAGCTGTAGCAAAAGGTGCAATGGTATGGACTTGAATAAAGATCAACAGGTGAGGGCGTGTCTTAGGAGTGGCACGGGAGGGCATCATCATAGCACAGGCTTTGTTGTTTGACTTGAGTTTGGTTGCATGCTCTGTCCATTATTGGGTAGAATTCAATCTCTGTGAGTTTTATTTTTCCTTCTCTGAGAAGCACATAGCTAAATTATGTGTGTGTAAAACAGTGTGCATAACAATTTTATAGTATGTGTGTGGCATACTGGATACTCAAAAAAAATGTCATGACAGTGAGGCACAGAGGGACAATATAAGACTTTGTTTCAATATAAGACTTGCTTTGGAGATTCACTAGCTATGGAAGAAAGCCATTCCAAGTGGCAAGGTTGGAGCAGAGGAGGCTACAGAGATGGTCTTCCAATCAAAATTCATCTCTTAATACTTTAGCTCATTTGATTATTATAAGATAAAAGGTACACCAGGGGAGAGCGGGTGAAAAACGCAGATCAAAATGAAGGATTTAATTTGGTTGGCACTGGGGAACCCATTTGTGTCTTCTTGACGATTCTCTGGGTGCGCAGGGACTGGACTGTGGGTGAATGGAAAACTGTGATGTCAACCATCCAGGAAGAAGGATTTTAGGTCTCTGGATCAAGCGCTTTGGCTTGAAACTTTTTTTCTTTTTGGTTAAAACTTAGTAAGCTCTGCATAATTTGTTCTTCAATAGGTACAACCATTGCCTTCCCAAATGAATCTGATTTCCCTTTTGCCCTTTCATGCATCCCACAGATGATTGGCTGCGAGTGCTGCTTTATAATTTCCCTGTCCTGAGTACAGTATCAAGAGGCAAGCCATAGTTCACTAGTTCCAGGCCTGGCTGTCCCTCAGTGAGGCTTATTAGAAACACAGAAGGGGGAAAATTCTCATTTGGTCAGTCTGAGATGAATTCAGGAAACTGTCTGAGTTTGAAAGTTCCCCAGATGATTGCAGGTCAGCCTAGTTTGACAGCTATTGTACTAGATTTTAAAGTTGTTGAGCAAGCCTGCTCTTCTTACCCTATGAAGCCTGACACATGGTCGGCCTCCAATAGCTGTCCATGTATATTTAATATGAAGAACTGAAGAGAAGAGGGAAACAGCAAACTGTAGGAAAATAGCAGTGCTGAACCTTGGGTGATTTTTTGGAAGAAGAATGATTTCTTCCTTCCAGTCTAGCTAGAGGCAGGGCTGTGAGCTCTGCTTAAAGCCTTCCTTGATTGATTGCCCTGTAACTTGAGGCCTGGATTTGACCTGGGGGTCAGACCATTGGGTTTACCAAGGTTAGAAATTATTAAAATACTCTTGTGGAGAACACAGCCATTACCAGATTTCAGGTTTACGGTGAGAGGGTTAGGATCCCAATTCCAAAGTTAGTATACACTTATTAGTAATTAACAACTCGAAAGCAAAGAAAATCAAGGAAGATGAAAATATTTCTAAACTGATAAATCCCTTATTTATGTATTTTACTATTTTTTCCCCTTGAGGTAACTTCTCATGTATCTCTTGCTGGCCTCCATGCACTAGGTAGCTGATGGGTGACTTTTAACTCCTGCGCCTCTGCTTACACTTCCTGGGTGCTAGGATTATGGGGGTGCTCCACCATGCAAAAATCACAATGACCCATCCACCATTTTTTCTGTTATAATGAGATACGTAATCTTATATAAATAGTGTATGAATAATAGTGCTTTATAAGAGGCTTCCAAAATGTTGGCTGCCGGGGATGGGCCCATGGTCATCCAAGGAACTTACTTGCAATAAAATCAATACAGAGTGTAACTCTACTCCCCAGGTCTATCAGAGACCACAACATAATTTATATAAGAATGGCTTTGGGGCTAGCGGTTACAGACTCCTTCAACACATCATCACAAAACAAAGTAAAAAGTAAGAAGATGTTTTTGAGGCAGCCTCCTTCATTTTCTGACATCATTTTAAGAAAATATTTTAACAGGCATGTATGATGATGAACATTTTCTTTCTTCCTTCCTTTCTTTCTTCCTTTCTTTCTTCCTTCCTTCCTTCCTTCCTTCCTTCCTTCCTTCCTTCCTTCCTTCCTTCCTTTCTTTCTTTCTTTCTTTCTTTCTTTCTTTCTTTCTTTCTTTCTTTCTTTCTTTCTTTCTTTTTCTCTCTTTTTCTTTCTTCCTTCCTTCCTTCCTTCCTTCCTTCCTTCCTTCCTTCCTTTCTTTCTTTCTTTCTTTCTTTCTTTCTTTCTTGAATTGCCGTTACCTGCCTTCCTTCAAAATGACTGCTATCTATCTGGACTATGGAGATTAAGTCCAGATCTGGGCTGGCTTTCCAGTGACATCTGGAGGGAGCAGTGGATGGAGCAGGTGTGCAGTGTTAAGTGAGGTCATGCTTGCTGCCACTGGGTGCCTCCCCTATGACAGGATACTATTTTTAAAGGGGACAATTGGTGAATGACTCAGGAAGACCTTCCAAAGCCACATGGCAGCTCAGGGGAACAGAACTTGCTGTATTAACTGAGGAGAAAGTCATGTGTGCCGGGCTGCCCATTTTTCTGCCTCTTTGGCCGAAAATCTGGCAAATGGACAGTGCTTCAGTCAGCCCAGCTTAAAAGCTTTCTCGTCCACAGACACAGAGAGGCTGCCAGTTAATTGTCCCTTCTCTTCCCTGTTCAGAAAAGAATTGTATTGGGAAATGATGAACACTAAATACCCCACCTTAAATAAAATACTCCTCTTTAATAGCTACAAAAAGCGATGGTACCAGAAAGACCGTTTGCAAATGAATTACATAACGGATTGTTTTTGTGTAGATGGGAGGTAAGGAGGCAAAATTCACAGAATGGATACCCTAAAGGCCATCCTTTAAGATATGTTAACATCAGATATCCTCATTTTATATGAGAGAGATGAAGACCCGTGGAGGCGGAATGACCTGTGTTGGCTGCAGAGCATCAGCTGGGATGGACGTCTAAGCTGTCCCATTCTCCACAGCTCCAGATAGCACTCACCCCGGTGGAGGCTTGCATTTAACCTTCTACTGAAATCTGTCAACTCCCAGTTTCTAGAATTGGGAACAGGCCAAAAACACCTTGTCTTAAGGACTGACATTTTTGACTACAGACTCCATTTTAACTGTAGGGTGAAACAAAGTTCAGGTTCCCAGGCTTTAGGGGAGCCTTCCAATAGCTGACCTTCCTCACCATAGAAATAGTCCTTATGCATCTTTAGTTCTCTAGAAACGTTATGGCTGTTCCTAACAACAGAAGGAACAAATAAATCTGATTGGCTGGACTGAAAGGCTTGCATTGTATGTCGGTTGACAAGGATGGAACATTCAAGGAAGCCCCTAGTCTCTACATCCTGATTGGTGAAAACTGTCACTGTAACTTGGCAACAAATGTTTGTGATTGTTGTGTTTAAATACTTGCCTCAAGTGGCATTCGGGTCTCAGTTCATGATAGATCAGCCCCTTCCCCTTCCCCACTTCTTTTGTGTTGCCCTGAATTAAATCTTGCCTTGTAGTAACCTCTTGTGTCTGTTTGTGTTGATTCAGAGCCTTGGAGGACCACAACAGAAGAACTACATTCCACAAATGTTACATGGTGTTCTTTGGAGGAAAGAATGTGTATGGACCATGATGTTGTTATTATTATTATTATTATTATTATTGCTCTTTTTCTGCGCTATCTCAGAACTAGGCCTTGAGATAGTATGTATAGGAAAACTAACTCTCTAGATTCATTTTGAAAGGAGTCAGTAGCTGTGGTAATCTAGGGTTACCAGGCTGGACTGGCCAGAGGAAGATGCTGGTCTTTCCTCATCTAGGTGGAATGGAAGGGTCCTGTGGAGGCAGAGGGGGGAAGCCATCCCTTCTGCTGTGGTGACAGGATCCATAGCATTGCAGACTTCTAGAAGCTCTCTGTCTCCTGTATCACAAATGACTGCTTTCAAGACCGAAGACTCTCCAGAGTCAGATGCAAGAGGTATGTAGCTCCATTAAGTGCACACTGTTTCTCATTTTCCCCAAAGCCTCTGTCAGAATGGGGAGGTGAACACCTAGACCTAAGGGTGTGGTTGAGAATAAGTGGCATGTTGGTCATGTTGGTGTCATGATCCCACACTGCCTCTGCTTTGGTAGTAGGCAGTACCTCGGGCAAGCTCAATGGCATGATGTCTGAGCAAGGAACTGGGGCAGGGGCATAGAAAAGGTCACTGTGTCTTGCTTCCAAAGAAGAAAAAAAAAAGAAAAGATGAAAAACAGGAAGCAAGTTCATAACTCTAGCTGTAAGAAGTGCCTATTTCTGAACAGCACGACTTAAGGGCTAGGCCTGTGGGGGAGGGAAGGCTCTTAATTTAGGTCTGGAGTCACCATTATGTATTAAGTGCCTGTAGACTTTTGTCTCAATTTTAATAAGCTACCTAAATGTTAGGCTGGGTTGATTGAATCCACCTGAATAATTTCCTGCTGATTTCAGTAGCATTAATCATGTATATTGTTTCCGGACACTTTCACTAATATGGTATAGGACATGGACCAACCCTGGGATTTCTTTCATTTTCTTTCTTTTCATTCTCCTCCTCACCTCCATCATAGAATACTCATGGGTATTCATATTGGTAATGGACCCTCGAGAGGAGAATATGTATTTATATTTTAAATGGCCTGGATCTGGAGGTGAACCCTCTATGCCTCACGATGCTGAAAGGATTAATTAAATAATCTAATTAGAGGAGAGCAATCAAAAGCGACCCCACATGGCCTTCATCAAAACACACCAAGGTCACAGTGTTCCACATGGTCCAGATGGAGAAACTGATCGAGCTCAGAGGGACGCAAGGACTTTCTGCCAAGGCACAAAATAATAATGGTGGCTTGGATATTCAAATCCAGGTCTCTATTCCTTTGCCGACATCACTCTGTCTAAGAATAACTTTTCCCAACAATGATAGACACTGTGCAATTGTTTGGGGGCCCCAGATGTGTTCATTTGTACCAACGTACATAAACTTTAAATTATTTTGCATTTGGTGAATAAAACAGTTCATTCATGGTTTTGCTCATAGAAATTCATGCTACAAAGAATTTTCAGTATGTAGCAAATTCTGGATGATTCACCCTGATGTGAAGGTGTGGTGATAACCCAGAATTCAAGCATCTTTCAAAGTCACTGTGAGACCCTTGCCTTGATTTGTCAGGTTAAGATAACAATATTTGGTCCTCCTTGTGACATCTGTATCCAGGGATGCTGTGAAAGTGCTTGGGGCTCATGTGAAAACCAAACAAACCTGTTGTGGTGAAAACCATCCCAAGATTTCGTCAGGGGACTAGTTTTTGCCAATTTCCCAAACTGGTAAACTTCTTAGGAGTCATGAAAAACTGCGTATAAAAAAAAGAGGGATTAGCATTTGAATGTGCCTGTAGAAATGCTTCATATGGGAAAAGGTCTTAGTGGTTTTATTGTAGTGAAAAAAAGCCAAAGAAGGATTATTTCTACATAAAATCTTTCACCTAACTAGGACCACCTAGTATACAGTCATGTCCCATAAAACAGTGATGTCCCAAATCCCCCTGCAAAACAAAAGTCACATTGCTGAGGTTTGCTCCCTTCTATTTAGAAGGCACAGTCAGTTCTTCGCTGATTCTCTTGTCCAGGTGGGGGAGGAGGCTGCATGCTGCCATCTTTGAAACATGCAGACCCAGCT
This sequence comes from Peromyscus maniculatus bairdii, assembly GCF_049852395.1. Lineage (NCBI taxonomy): Eukaryota > Metazoa > Chordata > Mammalia > Rodentia > Cricetidae > Peromyscus > Peromyscus maniculatus. Next base: position 80,050,555 of record NC_134857.1, on the reverse strand, counting down.
GCTGCTTGGCCAACCAGCTCTTCTACATTCTTTGCCCTGTTTGCTGGCTCATACAGTGAACTTTTCAATCTCTGAGCTGTGCACTGAGCTTCTCAAGGAGCTGTCTCTACACATGTTGACACCTGATGTGTGTAACTGGTGAAGCAGAAGGACGTCTACTAGCGACTGAGAGTCTCGTCATAGTGTGCCTGAGGTGCTACCAGTGATGGTGAAGTCAGATTACTCTTAGTAGAATACTCAATTTCACACTTCTTACTGCAGTTTTGAAATCTCTTAGTTTCTGTTGTACTTTGCAGTAACTACCAGGAACAATGGGTGTGTGCACACCATTGCCTTCTACCTTCAGACTTTCAAAGGCACGCCACTCCCTCATATATTAGGGCCGTCTCTTTTACAATATTGGCTGCCACACTGAGCAAGCATTTGCTTGCAGCATTGTTAATAACCAAAATGTATGCACACTATATTTCAAGTGTCAAAAGTTAACTTTAAATTCAGAAACGTTTATACGTATATATTTTAAATGGCAAATAATGGTTTGAGATAGATTTTAAAATTTTGCTGGGGAAAGTCTCCTACTGACACCTCCATCCTCCCTACACTGAGTGTGTGTGTGTGTGTGTGTGTGTGTGTGTGTGTGTGTGTGTATGTGTGTGTTTTGGGGTGTTATGTGTGTCTATGTGTACATGAGTGGGAATATGTAGAATTACTCAATCACTAACATTTTGCCATATCTACTTTTTCTCTGTTTGTATACAAAGGTATATCCATATGTATATACACACAGTTGTATGTTTTTCTTAACTGTTGGTAACTGGCATAACTTAACATACACATAACATAACATACACATAAGACTTATGTGTAGTACACTTGGCATCATCTGGGGAATGGTTAACTTCAAAGTTTGAGTCATCTTGACATTTTTTCCTCAGTACTTTTCTAACTTCTAAACAAATGAGACACTTCTACATAACTATAATATCATCATTATGTGTGTGGAATGAAATGTGTTTAAATTTCTCCAGTTGTCTCCAGTACCAGGGGTACTGTCATCTTTGAAGAGTCTACAATCCAGGTAAGTTGCCCTGTAGAACATTCATTCTGTAATCTTTTATGCCTTGATTTATGTTAAACCTTTTTTGGCAAGAATATCTCAGAAGTGATGTGAGATCTTGCTAATGAGCACAGTATAACCCTTGCTGGTTTGGGAGCATACATTGAGCTCCCAATACATTCAAGAGAACATAACATTTAATTTTGAAAACTGTTCTTTTTCAAAGGCTGGTCACAGATCCCCAATGGAAGGAGGGTCCAGCTTGAAGCAGTGAGAGGAAGAGACTCAGGGGGTCCTCAGGCCTACAGGCCTCAGTGGTGGAAAGTCCAAACCACAGGGAGAACAAGGCGGTCAAAGGGGACACAAGGCAGAGAAGCCCTGGAGCAGCTGAGGGAGGTGGTGTGGCCAGGGTGGATTCGTATGACTTAAAACTCAGCGGTTCCTGGCTGTGTAGACACAGCCTCTGAATTCTTTACTAGGGCTTGTCTGTGTGGTTCTTCAGAAGTAAATAAAAAATAAATTAAAAGAAAAGAGGACTCAAAAATCTCTTGGACAGAAAATAGCACCGAGAGAAACAATATTTTGATGAGTTAGTGCTAAATGAATTAAAAACATGTGGACTGAATTTCCCTGGAAATACAAATGGATTGAATAATTAATGGAAAAAAGCACTTGGCAAATGTACTTGAGGTTTTTATTGAACCCAAACCAAAACATTTGAAAATATTTTGAAATATGTGAAAAGTACAATATACATCTGGGTTTGCCCAGCCCTAGGAAGGATACAGGAAATATTATTTTTATTTAACATTTATGTGATAGCTGCAGTGTGCCTCAATCCCGAAGTATTTCTTACAACAGCCCCGTGGTCTGGACCATAATCATCATTTTCATTTGGGGAAAGGAATTTAGCAGCACTCCCCGTGGCTCAAAGTGAAGCCTCTACTGGCCTGTGTTCTTTGGAGGTTTGATTGATAGGATATTGGGCCAGGAGGCACAAGGTCTGACCTAACCTTTGTATTTAATTCTTGAGGGGCAAACCCACGTATATCTTCTTGGTAGATTTTTATCATTTTATATTTTCTACTTTCCCTCTGAATTTACTTCAACTTAAAAACTGTTTTGCTAATTATTATTATTATTCTGCCTACTTTCCTTGGGGACTGTTTGCCAGATGGACCTGCAGTATGCAGAATAAGGACTTCCCAAGGATGTGCGCTTTTTAACCCCTATTGCCTGGGGAGCCATGTGTTGTAGCACATGGTACAGGGGGATTGAGGCAGCATTCAGAATTAACCTTGCTATTTAGTTGACCTTGAACTGAGGTGATGTGATCCTTAAAGGTAGAAGAGGGAGGCAGGTGAATAGAAGAAAGAAGTCTCATGACAGAAGCAAACTTATTTATGTGATCTGAGATAGGCTTGGCTGGTGTTATCTTTGAAGACAGGGGAGTGGGGCATACTGGGGCATGGGGACGGACCTGTGGGGAGATTGCAGCTCAGTAATGTGGGAAATGCAGGTGCTTGGGAGAAGTACAGCCTTGCTGACACCTTGAGTTCAGGTCTGTGAGTACCCAGTTAGGCTTCTAAAATATAGGACTACAACATGGTGAATTTGTTCTGTTTTAATGTACCAAGTTTGTGGAAATATCTATCACCTGTCCATCCATCTATCATCTCTCTCTCTCTCTCTCTCTCTCTCTCTCTCTCTCTCTCTCTCTCTCTCTCTCTCTCTCTCTCTCACATCTATCCATCTATCATCTATATATCTATCTTCCACCTTTCTACCTACCTACATACCTACACACACACACACACACACACGTGTGTGTGTGTGTGTGTGTGTGTGTATTCCTATTCATTTAAGTTATTCTTTGTACTAACTGTCCCTTGGAAATATCGGTTGGCAAGTTCTTTGAAACTAATTCATCAATTTCTGTCTTTTAAAAAGTGGCACATCTATGTGTCTGTTATTCCATTTTTACATGGGTGTGCGTATGACCTGTGCATGTGTATGTGAATGAGAGCATTCACGTGTGTATCTCTACTTTCCAAGTGTTGTAATTTACGGGTGTTGGGATTTCAGTATGGCACCACTATACCTGCTTTAGACACATGCGAAGTCAGAGGATAAAGTCAGGTGTCAGTCATTACCTCCTTCAGGACAGCTGTTGTTTGTAGCTGACTTGTGGAATTAGAGGGGTTCTTCTGTATTCACTTCCCATTTCTCAGTAGTAGCACTGCTGCATTACAGACACAGTGTTATCATTCCTGGATTAATGTTGTTGTTGTTGTTTTTCCATTCAAACATAGGTTTTCACACTTGCATGGCAAGTACTTTATTCACTTGTCTTAGTTAGGGTTTTTATTGCTGTGAAGAGACATCCCGACCACAACAACTTGTATAAAGAAAACACTTCATCGGGGTAGCTCACTTACAGTTTCAGACATCAGTCTATTATCATCATGACGAGGAGCATGGCAGCATGCAGGCAGACATCGTGCTGGAGCTGTGAGTGTCTGGCCAAAGGAACTTGACTAACAGTCACACTGAGGGAAAGCTTGAGCAAAAGAGACCTCAAAGCCCGCCCCCACAAAGATGCACTTCCTCCAACAAGGCCACACCTCCTAATAGAACCACTCCCTTTAGGGGTCATTTTCTTTCAAACCACCATATCACTGAACTATCAATCCAGCCTTGTTTCCATGATACTTGATCTGCTTGGAATACTTCTGCCATATTATTTTGCCTTTTACCCCACCTTTTTTTTTTTGTTTATTTACTTACTTACTTATTTTCTTTTTTACTTTCTATTGTTTAACCACACATGATCTTCTCTTTCTTTTTTTTCTCTGATACCATGTCTCATGTAGCCCAAGCTGGTTTCGAACTCATAGTATAGCTAAAAATGATGATCTTCTTATCCTCGTGTCTCTATTTCCCAATTTCTGTAATTTACAGATGTTGAGATTTTAGTCTTGCACCACTATCCCTGGTTGATGTAGAGCAGGGGATCCGAACTCAGTGCCCTGTGCATGTTAGGTAAGCCCTCTACCAAGCAAACTACATCCTCAGCTCTGTTTAATCACGTTTTCCATTCCTTTTCCCCTTTAATAAATTTAAGAGCTGTGCAACTTATATTATTTTGGTGATAATTTTACATTAAAATAAACTAATTTTTATTGACAGGCACATACATACAGAAAAATCCACAACATTGTGCAGTTATGTGAATTATCATAAAACTAGTCCAAGCATATAACAGTAACCACAACTCCAGTCAAAAATTATATTATTATGTGCACCCCAGCTTTCCCCTTATATCTTTCCCTGCCATTAACTTCTCCCTTCTCCCCAAAGGTAACCATTCTCATGACTTTTAATAAACCAATAAATTGGTTTTGCTAGCTTTTAACACATTTTAAAAATCAGTTCACAGAGTGCATACTCCTTCTGAGATTCATCTCCATTGCTATGACTTGCTGTTCTGACTGGATAGCATGATATGTTCATTCATATACATGCACACAAGAGCTCACAGAAGCATGGGCATCTGTATGAAACTAGGAACAAAAGAATAGTCCACCAACTGTGTATGTGTACACATTGCCACATTTATATTTTATATCTTTGCCATATAGAAATAACAAGATGTGCTCCATATCTTTATAAACAAAAGAAGGACGTGAGGCATTTTAACATATTCATATTCTTACTACCCAAAATTTTAGTTCCAAAATTTATTTAATGTGATTCTGCCTTGCTCATTATCATCTTTAGTAGGCATAAAATATTTAGATTGAACAATGTATTTATTAGTTTTTTGCTTATTTGCATTTAACATCTGATTTGTGTGTTTGTAGTGGTAAGCATTCTACCACTGAGCTATATTCCCAACCTCCCTAAGTCTTCCCCCTCCCCACTGCCCTTTTTTTTTTTTAGTTCTTTCTTTCTGATGTGAGAATTTGCTGTGTGTTCCAGGTTGGCCTTTGACTTGCAACACTTAGCCTTTTGAGATATATATATATATATATCTCATTGTTTCTTTCTAGATCAACTCTCCCCAGTTCTGTAGATCAAATCCTGGAGCCTCACTGAGGCTGAACAAAAGCTCTACCACTGACTAATGTTCTCAACCCTGTATTTTCTTTTTGTCAAAGGACACTAAAGTACAAACTTTATAAAGCGATGTTTCTCAAGAAACAAGGAACAGAGAATAGTAACTTTTCATGTCTGAAAATGCTGTCACTGATATTCTTGAAGGGTGAAATTATAGAATAAATGACCTATTTATAGAACTGTGAATAATTTTTTTCATCACTTTCTAGATACATGGGATTTTTTTTTTTCTTCATCTTTGCCAGAGTTTGTCCTTTTGGTGACAGCCATTCTAGCTGCATGAACTAGTGTCTCACTGCGACTTCATTACATTCCTTTTTATTATTGTTTTTTTTAAGTTAATTTATGTTGTGGAAGCTGATTCTTTAGCAGATGAATAGCTTGAACCTTTTTCGAATTTTGTAAGTTACCTTTTTGTCTATGTTTGCTTTTACTTCCTGTGTATTTGGGGTCTTAGCCAAACACTGTTTGCTTACTGTGGTGAAATGGTATATTTATCCTATGGTTTCTTCTTATACTTTCAGCTTCATGTCTTATATTTAGGTTTTTGATCCCTTTTGAGTAACTTTTATAAGGTGTGTTATAGGAGCCAACTTTCACTCTTCTGCACGTGAAGAGTGCAGCTTTCTCAGCACCCTTTGTGGAAGAGGCTGTCCTTTTCCCATATGTGTTGTTGGTAAAGTAGTCAAGAATATACTGCTAATCAATGGAGCTATTCTGAATGTTCTATTGGTCTGTGCATGTATTTTACATCACATCTGCATTGGTTTTGTTGTTGTTGTTGATGATGTTATCTATGGTGGCAATTTTTTGAGAACCTTATGCATGCTAACTTTGCACTGTATCCCTGAACTACATGTCTAGCCCACCATACTGTTTTGATTACTATAGTTTTATATTGCATTTTAAAGTCAGATAGTCATGATTTCTTTCTTATCAAATTTATCATTGCTATATAAAACTTTTTAGTAAGTTTTTCTTATAGCCTCCCACTGTACTCATCAGCTTTCATAGTCTTTTATTGGCATCTCTAGGTTCTTCTCTTTACACAAAATCAATATCCTCTGCAAGCATGGATAATTTGACTTCAGTCCTTTCTATCTGGGTGCCTTTTGTTTCTTTCTCTTGCTCAATGGTTCTAGCTAAGCCTTCTACTAATGTGTTGAATAGGTATCTTTGCCTTGCTTTAGAAACTAGAAGACGCTTTTCCCCATTCTGTGCAGCGCTGGCTGTGTGTTTGTCAAATGTCTTATTGAAGCATCTTCCTCCTGCATTGTTGTTCAGCAATTTCCTGTGGCTGGATCCTTTCATCTTGGAGAGAAAGTTGAGACATAGGTGTAATAAGGGCGTGAAACAGTAGGATATTTTAGGACAGGAGGTTCACAAGGAAGTGAGGCAAAGGTGTGTTGTCAGGAGAGATGAAATGTAACATCCTTCAGGGAAGCTCATCAACACAGCAAGTAAAAGACTCAAAATAGCTCCAGGAAGTCCCTAAAACTGACCACTCCCCAAGAGTATATAAGCAGGAAAGACTGCAGAGAGTCACTCTCAGACAAGCTGAGCTGTACAGAAGAGGCTCGGACTGAGCTGCCCGGAGGAAGCAGAGACCAGCCTTCCTTGAAAAGTTGTTATAGGTTAGTAGTAACAAACTCTCAAACTATTAAAATTATGTAGATTCTTCCTGGTTCATTCTATAAGGTCAGCATTGCCTTGATATTAATATTGAACTAGAACACAACAAAAAAAGCAAAAGTATAGACCAGTACCTCTAATGAACATTGATGCAAAAATTTTCAATAAATAGTATTGAATCAGATCCAATAGCATATTTAAAAAAAAGTCAGTGGGTCTTATTATAGAGCAACAAGGATGGTTCAACATACATAAATCAATAAATGCAGTCTATCTCATCAACAAAGCAAAGAACAAAAAATTTTTACTAATTTCAATAGATTCAGAAAAGGCATTCAGTAAAATCCAACATTACTTTACCATAAAACCTGAAGAAATTAGATACATGTTGTGTGAAATTGTTCCTGGAGAGATGAGAATGAACATCCACTCATCCCGAAGCATAAATAGTGTTACAGAAGTGTTGAACTTTTCTTTGTTGTAAGACTTCTGCAATATTGATTCAACTTTGTAATAATGAATACATTATTGGTCTGCTAGGGTTTTCCTGTGTGTCCATAGTTCAGTTTTGGTTGGTTGTAAATGTTCACAAATGTTTTAATTTCTTCTATGTTTCCCAATATTTCACAGTTTAATTGAGTATATTAGTCTGGCCTTTTGTATTTCTGCGGTATCTATTATAATGTCTCCTTAATCTCTGACTTCATATGTGCCTTTTCTTTTTTATTCTTAGTCTAGGCATAGTATTTATTTTATCTTTTATGCAACCAATTTTCAATTTCATTGACCTTTTATATTTTTTTTACAGTTTCTATTTTACTTATTTCTGCTCCTTGTTATTTAAAAAATCTACTTATTTTGATTTTGATTTGATCTTGCTTTTCTAGGTCTTTAGAATATATTGATAAACTGTTTATGCAGTACATGCCTGTAATCCCAGCAATTTCGAGGGCAAGGCAGGAGAATTGGGAGTGCCATTCTTAAAGTTCAAGCCTAACAGTAGCTACATGAGACTGTCTAAAAGACGCATTAGTAAGTTGCATATTTGAAATCTTCCTATATTTTTATGTAAGCATCTATTGCTATAAATTTCCCTTCAGTACTGATTTTGCTGTATCCCATAGGTTTTGTTGTGTTGTTCCCATTTTTCATTTGTTTCAACAATCATTTAATTTAATTTTCCTTTTGATTTTTTCCATGACCTATACCTATTAAACCTTGAGCAGGTTGTTGTTAAGTCTTCATATGTTTTCTGAAATATACTTTTTAAAATTTCTGGTTTTATTAGTGTGGTCAGAAAAGATACCTGATGATTTTGGTTGCTTTAAATTTTATGAGATTCATTTGCTGCATAATCTGTGGTTTCATGTACTGATGAGAAGAATTCATTCTTCAGCTGTTGGAGAAACTATTTTGTAAGAGTCTGGTTTCTTTTGTCTACAGTACAATTGAATTCGATTGTGTCTTTATTAATTGGGGGACAGTGTGGATGACCTATCTATATGAAAGTGGTGTGTGCATTTCCACACTTTATTACATTTGATTCCATCTCTCCTATCTTTCACTGACATTGACACAGTGTCAGGATGTAGTCCAGGCTAGCCATGAACTCTTGCTCCTTGTTCTTCAGCTTCCTAAGCATTGCTCTCTCTTTTTTAAGATTTACTAACATTTGTTTTATAAAATTGACTGCTCAGTTTCTAATGGAATTGGCCTCTTGACGATTACTTAGTGGCTTTGTCTCTTCTCACAGTTTTTTACTTTTTAATCTTATTTTGTCAGATATAAGTATTAACTAGTGCTGCTGTCTTTTGATTTCTATATGCAGTCTATGTGTATAGAATTTCTAGATGTATATAGATTTCTATGTACTGTCTATGTATGTTCTTTCACTTTCAATGGGTGTGTGTCATTACAGATAAGGAGCTCTTTATGGGACACAGTGGAACTTTATTTTCAAAACATTTGGTCATCTTGTATGTTTTAATTAGAGAATTTAGTTCATTTACATTCAAGACTGTTATTGATAAGTAAGGACTTATTCTTGTGATTTGCTTACATTGATGTATTTTACCATGTTTGGCCTCAGTGATTTTTTTTTAAATATAATAAGTGTCTACTGTCTCTTCTGAATGTTGATTCATTTGACCATAAAATTTTCTACTTGCTGTTTTTTTGTAACATCATCTTTGACACAAAAAGCTTTCTGTTGGAGTTCTCTGTGTCTGGGGTTGTAGGAGTATTCCTGTATTAAGTATTATGCAGGAATCCTTTGATTTATCTGGACTTACTCCAGTTTTCAAATTAATTTCTCAGTTCTGAGTAACTCTAGCCATGTGGGTATGTTACAGCCATAGCCACATGCTACATAAGCCTGGATTTCCAGCTCTCGTATATTTTCCACTGACAGCTCCAAGTGACTTTTTCACTTCCTCATTACCCACCTCCTCTTCATCTCATGTGGCACGGACTCCTGGGCTTGCCTATGTGTGTATTCGGACTGTGGGGCTTCAGTTTCCCTGGGACCCCTTTAGCTCTTGTATCATTGACTTCTCTGATTTCAGGAAAATCAAGGAATTTTCCCATCCTTTGGGGCACCTGGGGATATTAATTTCATAAACTCAGCTTTGTACTTATTTGTCATTGCTCTGTTTCATGAGAAAGAAATGTCTATATGTCTAACAACAAAAGAGAATTTATTATCACATCAGCCTAACTAATGAGAAGTCTGAACAAAGTTCACCGTCTTTCTGACATTGCACTCATCCAAGATCAGATGTCATGGATAATACCTCTTTTTATAGAATTCTTATCCTATTAAAATGAAGTCACACATTCCACAATTATGTTTCCATTATAAAACATTACACAAATAAATTATAAAATTAAACGATGCACCAGAAAATTCAGACCCTTTGTTTAATAGTCTAAAAATCTTATACTTATATATCCGTAATTTACTGTTTTGCACCCAAGTGGCTTTATAAATGTGGAGGAAAACAAAGAATAGCTTGGTGAGGGTAGATGTAGAGAGCTGATTGGAAATTATCTTTTCATAAAGCATTTTCATGGTTAGAATTGATACAGTGGTGATATGTAAAAAAATAGGAAATATTAGTTATTTACCTTATTTGAGATAAATATGAACTCAGGAAGAAAGATATAAAATGGCTGGAGTGAAGGAGAGGGTTGGCAGAGCAGGTGAGTCTGACTTGTGTGCAGCTGTGGAAACTATGAGGAAAATTCCAGCTGTGTCAAATTCTCACAAGGCCACTGCCCTGCTGTGAAGCCACTGGGGACAGTCAGGTTCCTCAATCAGAAGACTTGCCTTCCTGTCTCTAGTCAGCTCAGTGACACATATTGCCTTAAAAACTGGGAGGTTGGTGCAGGTAGGGTGTAAGTGTAGCAGGGAGGCCCAGGCTTCACATTCCCTTAAGAAACAAACAAAAAAATTAAAGTTAAGAGAATGCAGGGCATCTTTCTGAATTGGCTGAAGGAAGAGATATTTTGCTATGATCCAGTATCTTTAGGTATTATAGTTACTTTATTCTTGAAGAAAACGGTCCATTTTATGGTTGTGATTTTATTTGCATATTTTATTGATCAAGTCAATATCACTGTGCTAAACACTTTATAAATTATGCCTTTTCTCATTTTCAGATGGACTAAAGCTTTGATGTACCCTGTGGTAGCAATATGAGTTCCATTGGCTTAGAGTATGACACTGGGAAGACTCAGGTGCAGAGGGCTCAGGTGACTTGATTAAGGAGCCGATGCCATGAGAAGTGAAGTCACACTGTGGACTTGTGTCCTCACTCACTACTCTTTTTGGTGCAAACTTATACCACCTTTGTTGTTAATTTCTGGGCTATTTCTTATACAGATCAACTGTGAATTAAAAAAAAAAATATCTAATGCTAAAACGGTTATTTTCCTGCCTTTCAGACTCTACCAGATCTTAACAACTCTTTTTTTTTTGGTTTTTCAAGACAGGGTTTCTCTGTGTAGCTTTGCACCTTTCCTAGGACTCACTTGGTAGTCCAGGCTGGCCTTGAACTCACAGAGATCCGCCTGCCTCTGCCTCCCGAGTGCTGAGATTAAAGGCGTGTGCCACCACCGCCCAGAAGACTCTACCAGATCTTTAACAATCTTTCTTTCTAAGGTGATGGCAACTACTTTTCTTATCTGCTTCGTCTTTTGGTTCACAACGGTCAGTCATATGCTCAGCTAGCTGCTGTTTTCATTACCCACTTTCATAGAACAAGGATATTGGAAGCTTCCTGAAGACTCTATTTTCCTTTTATTAAAAGCCCGATCCATAATTATAAACTAAACTCTAGTACAGAGTTCAAGTTCCTGCTACGTGACTCATTAGCCATCCAGCCTTGGGCAGGAAGCTTGGACTTTCTATTCATTTCTCTTCGGAGGTTCATAAGGAATCCACTTCTTTTGGTTCACTTCTTATCTCAGTTGGAATTTCCTTTTTCCATTTAAGAAGAATCTTACAGGGTAGAAATCCATCTCAGCAGTTAAGAGAGCTTACTGCTCTTTCAGAGGACCAGAATTCGGCAGCCAGCATCCATGTCGGATGTCTCACAACTGCCTGTAATGCCTGCTCTAGGGGATCTGATGCCCTCTTCTGGCTTCTACATGTGGCATACATACAGAGAGACACATAATAAAAAATAAAATAAAATCTTAAAAAAGGGAAGACTCTTTCTTTGCTGTCCTAATTATTTCTTGCTTTCTGTAGCACTTTTTGAATGAGGCAAACCAAAGTACCTCTTTGAAGTTAAATTTGCATTTATTTAGATATTAAACATTTGAAAGCAACAGAATTCTGATATGTCCTGAGAAGAATGAAAACCAATTCGAAAATCACCCACCTCAGTCTCCTCTCTTCCTTACACTTGTCCCTTTATCCTTTTAAGAAGCAAAGCATGCTCAGGCTGAGCTAAATGTTTTCTTGCAGAAATTTCTGCAAGCTGTCTCTGAGAATATTATTTCCCTTTTCCCCTTTCTGGAAGAGAAGCAAATTGTCCCTAGGCAAATTGTTCGTCCAGGTTTCTAGATTTTGGAGTTAGTGGGAATCCACATGACCAGGGTGTATGTGTGTGTGTTGCTTCATTCAAGTCTTAATTCTAGAAATAGAACCGTTTACTGCTCAGTACACATCATCAAGAATCATCACTGCCACACTGGCCCTGTATCTCCAAAGCCTATCTGCCGATGAATCACTGTCTTTCCTTCCCGTCTGAAAGAGTAAGCAGTGTCATCTTCTCCTCACTCCCAGAAGGTCTGGAAGTCCTCTGATTCATCAGAGGGCCACGATTTACTGCTGGGAAGCATCTCCTGGGACATTCATGGGAGGCTTGTCAACAAGGATCACACTTCTCAGATGCTGCTTTTGAAGAGCCTGGGTCAAGGCTGGTGGTGTTTGTACTCTGCAGCCATGCTAGAAGGTCATGCCAGGCTTGCACTTTCGAAGCATGCCCCTGGGCCCTGACACTCCAGCCAGAAGTGCTTACTCTCCCCTGCAGTTGTTGGCAAGGAGCAGACAAAAGTAAACACAGCAACTGAACTCACTTGCTCTAAGCCCTTGAGTGAGAAGACAGAGTGAGCTGCGGTGCTTTCCTCTGAATCACCAGTCTGTCTGTCACCAGGAGGGCAACACTGATGTAGGGAGAGCTCCTTGCATTTCCCAGTCTAGAACACCCCCTTCCGCCCTTCTCTTGGCCTGTTCCTTGACCATACACTTCCTCATCTGTCCAGACCTTTTCAGCCTTAAAACTCACCCGGCTTGGGCCATTTTGCCTGTGCTGCCTTGCCGTTTATGGATGGTGTGATCCAAGAAGGTAGAATGATGTAATGAGCTCCTGTTGGAGACTGTCCACATATTGTTTCTGTAGTCTTCAGGTCACAGCATCCCTCCCATGCTTCCAAACCCAACAGATCCCCGAGATCTAAACCTCAAAACAAGTTCCACGTTGTCCACCTTGAAGGTCCAAATGCATAGTATGATGTGTTAAATATGCATACATATCAAATAAGTATGAGCTGGAGATGTAGCTCAGTTTGTAGGGTGCTTAGCTAGCATGCATAAAAACCTAACATTTCATAGTTCAGGTATGCTGGTACATGCCTGAAACCCTAGGGCTCAGGAGACAGAGGCCGAAGGACCTGAGTTCAAGGCCATTATTGAGCTATGTAGCTAGTTCTACACCAGTCTGGGATATGTTAGGCCCCATCTTAATAAAATAAAGTAATCAAATTATGCATATAGATTATTTAAAAATTATTTATATTGGTGTTTTGCTTGCATGTGTGTCTGTGTACCACATGTATTCCAGAAAAGGGTACTGGATGGTTGTGAGCCATCATGTGGATGCCGAAAATTGAGCCCAGTCCTCTGGACAAGTAGCAAGTGCTCTTAATTCCAGAGTCATCTCTCCGGCCTCCAAACATCTATTCTTAATGAGTAGACATTCTGAATGTCTCTCCTACTGTGTGGCTTTGAAAAAGTTGTTTTTCTTTGATCCTAGGTAGGAATGTGTTAGTAGACTTAAATTACTGAGGACAGCTAGAACATTGTAAGTGCTTAATAAATGTTAACTTTTTAGTAATTATATCATTTATATTCAGGTATTATTCTTTTTTTTTCATTATTTTTAGTTCAGAGGACCACATCCCCCTCCATAGAGCATTCTCAGCACTCAACAAAAGAATGAGAACCTATCAGGTTTCTGTCTGGGACACTGTGCTTGAAGGATGGTCTCACAGTTTGGTCAAAAAAACATTATTTTCTGCCAGGACCTGTGAACGAAGCCTCCCAATGACAGGAGTACAATTGTGTTTTCCTTAACTCTACCAATATGTCTGAAATACATCACATATGTGCTGGTGCTCCCATGCATTGACTTCCTCTGTGAGTCCGATGTTTTCTGTTTCATCTTCATCGGATAGAGGTTTGCAATTCTCTCAGCAGAAATGTGGGTTACACATTGCTCAAAAATGGGCGAAGTAGACTATTTCTTTTGAAATGTGAACATCCTTACAAGCAGTAAGAGCAGCGTGTGTGTGAGCTTCCTGGACCTGTTCTGTAGCTAAGAGATGAAGCAGGAGAGAGAGAGAGAGAGAGAGAGAGAGAGAGAGAGAGAGAGAGAGAGAGAGAGAGAGAGGGAGAGGGAGAGGGAGAGGGAGAGGGAGAGGGAGAGGGAGAGGGAGAGGGAGAGGGAGAGGGAGAGGGAGAGGGAGAGGGAGAGGGAGAGGGAGAGGGAGAGGGAGAGGGAGAGGGAGAGAGAGAACAGAGAGGAGAAAGGCAAGAAGCTACAATGAGACCAAAAGGCACAGCACTAGGCATCATGCCAGGGACCCAAGATAGCCACACCTCCCTGGTTCCAAGGCATGACATACTTTCCCTGTGGTGGTTTTTAGTGATGGTTCCGGGTGGTACAGCTGGAAGATGTTTCGTTGTTGGAAGGAGAATGCGGATGCTTTGGGGACCACACTGCCCTATTAGACCTGGGGGTAACACAGTGGTGGCCCCAGCACAGGCTGCTCTCAGTTGGAATTCCCATTGGCTTTGGGAGTGTTTGTTTCCCTACAAACTTGCCAGCCCTGGTTTCCATTATCTCCGCCTGTTTTTATTAATTGGTTAGGGGAAACTGACACTTACCGTCTTAACCACCATTCCTTCAGCTCCGTGCACGTGACCCGTTTTGTGGAATGTCTGTTTATCATTTTTATGTCTTCTTTTTGGCTTGTCAGTTCAAACGGCAAGACCATGTGTCTACCAATACAGCCCAATATTTTAATAGCCAAGTCACATTTTGTTGTGCTTGAAAATTTCTTGTGTGGAGAATGTAAAGTTCCACTCTCAAAAACACAAAATAAAACAAACTAAAACCCGTGTATTGTCAGAAAAATGGCCCTGTGAGATTCTTCCAGGGTAGTGTTGGGTGTGATTTTTCTCTTGACCACCAATTTTACAACTCTCTATGAGCAATGGCCAGCCTGAAAATTTGTGTCCAGTAAGGATGCAAATGATTCTTCTCTGGTAGAAGATAGGACCCAGAGGCTCATGAATCTGCTGCTTGCTAACTAGTTTTATATCTGGTCTCACCAGTCTTGCGTGTTGCTTATATATGCCAGTGAGCTTAGGACCCACTGTGAAGTCCTTGCAGTTCTTCTCTCAACTGACTGACATTTGTTCCCCTTTTCCTGACCCAAACTTTGTGTTTTCACCCTTTCAGAAATATTACCTTAACATTTGCCTTTGAAGGTTTCTCCCCAGCTTCATTGCTATTTGTGGCTTTGGGTAAATATAAAGGAGATCCAGTGTGGTGATTTGAAAGAAAATGTCCTCTAAGGGGAGTGGCACTATTAGGAGGTGTGGCCTTGTTGGAGGAAGTGTGTCACTGTAGGGGCGGGCTTTGAGGTCTTTTTGCTCAAGCTTCCCTCAGTGTGACAGTCAGTCAACTTCTGGTTAAGATGTAACTAGCTCTATGTCTGCCTGCATACCACCATGCTCCCCATCACGATGATAATGAACTGGACCTCTGAAACTATAAGTGAGCCACCCCAAATTTTTATAAGAGTTGTCATGGTCATGGTGTCTCTTCACAGCACTAGAAAGCCTAACTACAACACCCAGTGTGAGGGAAGATAGGTTACAATGTCAACACAAGAGGACAAGAAAGAGAACTGCAAGTCTGAAGCCCCGAGTTCATGGTCTCTTCTTTTGGATTCAGCACATTTCCCGTGAAGCCTGCCAGGACTCGCATGCATGGAGCTCTGATTCTGGGCGGCTGTGGTGGGCTTTTACAACCCCACTTTCCATCTCACTCAGCTTCGTTTTAGTGGCTGCTTTTTTCTTAATGAAATGTCTGACAAAGTGTTATAGCCTACATTAAATGTAATTATCAAAGAAGAGAGAGAAGACAACTTCCTTTTGCTTATACATCTAAACCAAAGGTCACTGTGAGCAGGAGTCTTGGCTGACCTGAGACAAGCATTAGTGTCATAGTTTCTCACCTGAGTTGCTGTGGCTACTCCTAAATGCCCCTGCAATCTCCCATCCCATTCATCTAGTACCCTGCACTGCTGCATGGCAAGTACAGCCCATACACTATCAAAGCCATCCTACAGAGAACCAGGCAGAGTCATTCCCTCAAAGTCCTGCAGTGGCTTCCCCTCTCTGTGACTCCACAGACCCCCTTCACATGCCACTCCCCCATCCAGCTTTCCTTCTAGCTGTTTCAGCTGTCATGCAGCCTGGATGTCCCTGTGTTCTGACATCTCCATGCTGTGGATGTTGTCTGTCTCATCTTAGAAGGTTCTGTCCCTCTTCTTCAGACAACGGTGACTTGTCTGAAGTCAACGGTTGCTATAGGCCAGCTTTAGCCTCACCTCCTTTTGTAAGCATGTTCCATGCCCTCGCACAGTGAGTGATGTGTTTTTTTTTAATCTACTCTGGCCACACTCAGTAACTAGCATTTTACACATTGCTCTGTGGTCCCCGTTCTCACCCTGCATGGTTCTTGGGAGACTTCAATAACCAGGAGCTAAGTTTTGTCTTTCTTTGTATCCCCAATATTTATTGCATTATCTCCACACAGGGAATGTTCAACAAATATTAAGTGAGTGATCTCATCTCATGACTTACTCCTTTTAGCAACAAAAATTGATTTAAGGCTACATGGGAAATCTTAGACATCTTTAAAGTGCCCTTAGCTACTATCAAACTGAGATTTAAAAAAAATGTATAATAATTTCAATACCTCCTTGCTGCAGGAAAACCTATTCTATGAGTATTTAATGAGCTTCTTCATGTGTGTAGTATGTAAAGTCATAGGGTAGAGTTATATAAAACAAAAAAAAATCTGCTTGTATGAAGATCTTTTGGGGAGGATAGGGTGTCTTGGGCTTCTCTTAAATCCCAGGTAGGGCCTAATATATGACTTGCTTTCTACCAAGAGCTCAGTAAATACTTGTTGTTTGATTGACTGGTTATAGCCAATGCTGCCAAGAAACTCCCCATCTAATTTATTAAGTGCTGACAATTTAGTGATGCAATGGGGAACTTGAGGATTATATCATAAAGACATAGTGTGGTAATTTGGGAAGCAGCTTATTGGAAGTCATCTTGTCCACAGACTCTGTGTTCGACAGAGTAGGTCAGCTCATCTGCCTCATTTATATAAACGTATCCACTGCCAAAGTTTTAAATCTCATTTTGGTCTTTTTCCACCTAACGTTCCATAGCTTTGACACTTAGTTATATAACAACAATTTGCACCTCCCTATCTCTATCCTTAAAATAAGATTCAGACATTTCCAACTACAGAGCATCCAGACTCCAGCAGGCACACTCGATACACCCTGTAAGCCTAGATCTGAGCTCACTGTCTTAGCTTGCTCTGCCTTCTCTCTATGCTACTAACTCTTAGGCTATCATTTGCTAATTATAATTGTGGCTAAGTCACTTCAATTCTGTGGCTTCAGCTCTGATTTGTAAATTTTATGCTGTTTTGCCTCGAATGTTTATTGCTAGGATCAAATGAGTCTTCATCAACGTTTTACCACTATGACGAGGTATCTAAGAGGAGAAGTGTTACCACTATGATGAGGTACCTAAGAGGAGAAGTTTATTTTGACTCCTGATATTGGGGGTTTCAGTTCATGGTCACCTAGCTTCATGGGCCTTTCACCCAGAAGAGAGGCAAATCATCATGGCAGGAGTGAGTGGAAGAAGCAGGTGTCACCTTATGGACAGAAAGCAAAAGAGAAATGGAGGAATGGAGCAGGGTTTCCACGTCTACTCAGAGGGCACATCCTTAACCTTCTCCCACGACAGCTCACTCCTAAAGGTTCTGCCATCGCCCAGTAGGAATACAATGTGGGCACCAAGCCTTCAAGCGATGGACTTTTCAGGATATTCAAGATCCAAGCTATAGCAATAAATTACTATATTGTGAAACACTGAGAGACATCCCTGCATACTCTTACAGTGAGTAAACCACTAACATTATTGTCTTTATCCAGGCTTGTTATTTGGAAATTTTAGGTGTGTCCTCACTGTCTCATTGACCTCTGTATCCATAGCCCTCGATTTTAGTGAGGATCTTTACATCAGTTCTTTGGTTCTATTACCCAGTTAGGCGAAAAGAAACCACTCCAGGTGTTCCAAATAGAGGGAATGCAATTCCAGGAAATTAGTTAAGCAGTCATGTAGCTGAGACACATGATGGGATGTTTACAAAAAGTTAGAAACTACCGTGACTTCTAAGGTCAGAAAGATACTGAAAAACACTGGTTTTCTCTGTCCTCTTACTGTCCAGTTTCTGCCGATGACTGTTTCTGGCGAAACCTATATACAGTCTATTTAGCCGTCCATGCCAGTAAAAAAGGAGAAAAGCTAGTGTTCACAATGCAAAGCAGAGCAGAGGGAGGCGTGTTTGTTCGATGCTCTTGAACTCCTCTATCGTGTTTCCCACCCTTGTTCAGCCTCATGTCTAGACTAGGTACCACCAGCGCTGGCACCAACTTCTTCCCCTTCTCGTTTCTTCTTCACATTTCCTACAGAGCTAGACTTTAAAAAATAAAAACAAAATCCTTGCTTTTGGGGGACGAGGAGATGGGTCCGTGGGCAAAGTGCATCCTGTACAAGCATTAGGACCTGAGTTCAGGTCCCTCGCATTCAAGTAAAATCTAGGCGTGGTGGCACATGCCTGTAATCCCAGTGCTGAGTGAACAGAGACAGGTGGATCTCCAGAGCTTGCTGGCCAGCCAGTCTAGCCGAATAGATGAGCTCCAGACTCAGTGAGAGACCCTGGCTCATAAAATAAGGTGGAGAGTAGCAGAGGAAGATACCTGGTACTGACCTCTGGCTTCCACAAGTACATACAAAAGTGTTTGCACCCACATACATTCATAGAGCAGTCCACATCCTTGGATAGCTCCCCATTATCATCCTTATCATAAGATAGAGCAAAACTCATGCAGTATAACCTTTAGCAGATCCGTCACCTAAAATCTCCCCTGCTGTACCTCCCATCTTTTCTATTCAACAGCAACTAGAAATGTACATGGGCCCTTTCATACTTTTTATCTGCTTAGAAAACTTACTTTTTTATTTTTATGGAATGTTAGTTACCCTTGAAACTTCCCCCTGGCTTTCATACTAGCTGCCTCTTCACTTTGTGTTTGGAAACTCTATCCTAGCACTTTCCCCTCTGCACCCAACTGTCTACTTTCTTGCCTGTTCTCTTTCGTGTACACTGAATGGAACTTTGTGGAATTTAATTGCTAAATAAATATTAACACTGGATATAGTCCCTGCGCCAGGACTTGCCTGGTTGAATGATTTTCATGGGCTCCAGCTGGGATCCTGTGAAAAGTGCTGCAAGGGAAATGAGCCCTTTCTGTTCCTTGCGACCATGCTCACAGGAGACTGGATTCAGTCCACCCCTGTGACCATGCTCACTGGAGGCTGGATTCAGTCCACCCCTGCGACCATGCTCACTGGAGGCTGGATTCAGTCCATATGACCTAAGTATTCCAAGTGGAGATTCAATTCACAAGTGACTTTGTATTTATCATCTAAGATTGGTGTTTTCTGTTTTATATCTCATCCCTCTTTTTCTAAACTATAAATTTCCAAGACACACCTGGTTGTGGAATCTTGATCATTACACACAAGGGTGTCCCAGGATCCTCCTAAAATAAATCGAAACTATTTTTGATATGATGTTTTGCAAGAAGCAGAAAATTCCTTTGATATGGTAAATACATTCTGAATCAGTTCCACTTTTTTTGGCTTGTAAGCCTTTGGCAGAATTGTCTGAAGAACATAATGTTTCAGGGGCATTTGACTAATGATGACATTTTCTCTCTCTTTTTTTTTAATTAAATTTTTAAAATTTATTTTACATACCAACCACAGTTTTCCCCTCCCTCCTTTCCTCCTGTTTCATCCTTCCACCTCCTTTCTACTCCTCAGAAAGGGTAAGGCTTCCCATGGGAGTCAACAATACATGGCATATCAAGTTGAGGCAGAACTAAGCCCCCCCCCCCTGCACAATGATGACCTTTTCAAAAGAACTAGTATTTCTTCCAAAAGGATAAGAATGGCATTTCATAATTTTTGTTAACTTGCTGTGTTACTGTACCTAGTTTAGAGGCAATGTCCATAATGCTTAGAACTGCTTTGTGTAATCTTTTCATTTGTTTTAATATGTGAGCAGTTGTAGCAGCCCCACATGGCTTCTCGTGTCTTTGAGGGGTTTCTTAAACATTCACCGGTAGTTACAGTTGAATTGACTTACAGTGATTAACTTACCTGGGTCAGTTATTAAAAGACCGTTAAAAGTTTTGCATGCAAAAGAGTAATACTGGAACCAAGTGAAAAGAAGATGCCACTGTGCTGCTCTTGCTGAAGCCTGACCATTGGTCTACAGTACTCTTCAATAACGGTAGCAAGGAAGCCTAGGCAGGAACAGCCTCAAGAACAATCTGACTTGGTTAGTTAGAGTTGGGACTGATGAAAGGGAACTCCTTTTCAAAGGAGACTGCAGCTAAGATCCTCTAAGACAAAATGGCATCATAACTACAACATTTAGGATATGATGTCACCTTTCACTTTGGGATAGTAGGGATGAAGAGATGACTTTACTGGGGATGTTCTTGGTTTAGCTTCTTCCATTGGTCTTCTTTGTTCAACCTGGGTAGAGAATGGAAATCAACATTCAAACCAGTGATCCCATCTTTAAAAATATGCATTCAGATTATGAAGGCTGAAAGAAGTTAGCATTGGTCAGTTAGTGTCTACCTTCTCATTGGAGTATTATGGTTTGTATTTTTACCTCTATATTCAACAATTAAATGTTTCTCATGGTCAGGAACTGGAGACTTGTCATGTTTTATGGTAAGACTCTTGCACAGTGCTGAAACATAGACAATAATGTGTGGAATAAATCACCAGACATGTGAGGGATATATAGAAACCACACACAGAGGAAGTTTTAAGAGATTCCTCATTGTTCTGGATTGTGGGCTGATAAAAGAATGACGACAGCTCTTTCAGGACTACCCTGATGCAAATTATTTTCTTGCAGGACAAATACAGGTACAGAATGACTAAATACTGTAAACATGAGTTTTTGTCTTTTTAAACTAGAAGTAGAGACACCAATGAGCTCCTTATTTCAAGATACAATTATCAAGACTAAACAGATTTATAGCAATAAATGGGCCTAGAAGTTGAAAGCAGAAAATCATGAGTCAGAGTTACCAATATACATATGAAGAGGGCTAATTAAGAAACCAAAATGCACAGATACTCACTGTAGCAGACTATTTACATACAGATCAGCAGCAGGCACCTTAAGGAATATAAAAACTATGCATCAACTCGGGGTAAACTAGGCCTTTATCTGTACAAGTCCCAAACAGAAATAAGATATGACATAAATGGTGATTGTTCCCGGAGAGGAGTTCTGAAGTTGCTCATGGGCCAACTGTGAATGCTGGATGGAGGCTGTGTAGAAAGGAAAGGGTCTGTTCCAGCAGAAGACTGTACACAGAGCTTGATAGATGTGGAGAAAGCATTACCAAGGTACCACAAGTAAATCACCGTGTTAAACTCGTGTCTAGAGGAGATGCTGGAATGTTGGGGAAGCACAGTAAAGGACTCCCAACTATGGCAAGGCAGATGGCAAACAGTGCCATGTTGAAGAGCTTTGATGTCATGCTTAAGGTACTAGATATTTGGTTTGTTTGTCTGGTGTTTGGATTCAATGTTTTTGGCATTGAAATATAATGAATGGTTCTGGATCAAAAATCTAATTTTTATTTTGGAGTATTATGGTGGTCTTATTGAGGATTAAGTACACTGGGATAGGGGTAAAGCAGAAGTGATTAGTAGTGGAGGAATGATAAAGCCTTGTTCTAGGGTGGTAAAGGGGACATTGACAAAAGTCCAGAGGAAAGAAAAAAAATCGAGTTTGGACTGATCAGTTAGAGCAGGTAGAGTGGAGGGGAGATCTGAAATGACATTGTATCCATAAAATCCAAGACCTCAGAACCTCCAGAAAGGAAGGGGGATAGTTAGGGGATGCAGATGTCATGGGGGTGGGAGATCTAAGTGTGAGAGCTCTAAGTGGCTTAGAGAACATCCAGTTATAGGTATTTATATACATTATTACAAAGAGCCAGAGAACAGATTATGCCCAGACACTTCATGTTAGGTGACAGTAACCTACCTTTAGTTATTGAAACAGAGGGGATGCCTTGCAGGAACTGAGACTAGAAGGGCACAGAAGACAGAGCATGGAGAAAAGAACATGGAGTAATGAGTGGAGAGACAGAAGAAACTGTGGAAAGCCCTTCTCAGAGTCTAAAATACTCATTTACAAAATGTTATCTGAATTGTTAGTGTTATTGAATGACTATAACAAAAATTCTTGATTTTTACCTTGAGAATATCTTCTCTATTACAGGTTTCCCTCCTGCTCCACATACAGTTGTGCCCACCAATACTTAACTTTCTGGTTCTTAATTATGTTTCATCATTTGAATCAAGAAGAGAACACAGGCAAATAATAGTAATGAAAGCAATGTATTAGCTCAAAACTCTGATTTTTTTGACCCTGGTTCAGCACAATTGCAGTCACTCTTCTTCAAGGCATTTGAATAGACAGCTGGAGTGGAAGAGTTACCTGAAGCAACAATATCCAATCCCATGATGCTAAGTGATAAAACTTCCCACTCTAGCCTTGACCACTCTCCTGAGTTCAATATACATTTATTGCTTGCTATAAAATAATCCTTTTGTACACTGTAAAGATTTGTCACTCAAATTGGTTTAATAAAATGTTGATTAGCTGGTAGTCAGGCAGGAAATGCAGGTGGGATGACCAAATTAAGGATGCTGGGATGAAGAAGGGAGGAGTCTGGAGTCATGAGCAGAGACAGAGAGAAGCAAGATGGGCATGCCGTACTGAGAAAAGTTACCAAGTCATGTGGTAAAGTGTAGATAAGAAATATGTGTTAATTTAAATTAAGAGTTAGCTAGTAACAAGTCTGAGCTATTGGCCAAGCATTTACAATTAATACTAAGTTTCTGAGTGATTATTTGGGAGTGGCTGTGGGACAGAAACTTTGGACTACAATTACTTGCTATAAAGACATTTCAAACATGACATGTTCAAAATGCATTCATGATTTATTCTCTCAAACTTGTTTCTCCCCCAGTGTTAAAACCTTAATAAAGGGGATAACTGTTTGGATACTCATGCCCCACACTAGGAGGCATGTTCAATTCCCTTTCCCTTCCACATTTTCATCAGTAGTTTGACTGCTTTAACTTCCAAATAGTTCCTGAGTTGATCCACTTCCCATTCAAAAACTAAAGACCACACCCAAGCCATTGCTCCATGCCCACATGACTAAAGGTCTTCACAAACCACTTCCTGGCCTTCATTCTCTTTCCCTTCAAGTCTGTTGTTCAAACAGCTGACACATTGCTGTGGGTCCAGTGATGACTCAGTGGACCACAGAATATAGTTTGAAAATCATGGCAAGAGTAACAGAAGCAAGGTGTCAGTAGAAGGTTTAATCTTCATGTACCCGGGGACTTAGAGCCTCCTGGCTTATCTGGAAAAGGCACTATTTCTAGCATATTATTATAATTTACAATGCATTCAAAACACCATACCTTGCTATCTGATGCGGTTCCAATTCAAAGCCCCCATCTTTGCTTCATATAGGTGTATCTACCTCTGGGACTCTTGCCACCCTGGAAGAGGACTTAAGATTTTTCACTTTGGAACTTGGCAAACCATTGGCTATGCAGTTATTTCCCACACTTCTTTCTGCCTTTTATCTGGTATCAGAATGCTGCAAGACTGAACTGATGAAACTAAGCAGTAGCATAAAGTGAATTATTGTTTTTTTGTTTTTGTTTTTTTTTGGTTTTTCAAGACAGGGTTTCTCTGTGTAGCTTTGCACCTTTTCCTGGAACTCACTTGGTAGCCCAGGCTGGCCTTGAACTCACAGAGATCCGCCTGGCTCTGCCTCCCGAGGGCTGGGATTAAAGGCGTGCGCCACCACCGCCCGGCCATAAAGTGAATTATTTAAGTTATTAGATCAAGACTTTAACTGAAGATATCATTAGTCAGCCTGCTATTCTGTCAAAAATACTCACAGGGTGGTTTTTTGGGATGCCTTTACACTGTGGAAAAGTGTATTGGTGTGACTGGTATAACAAAGAGCTGAATGGCCAATAGTTAGGCAGGAAAAGGTTAGGAGGGACTTCTGGAGACAGAGAAGACTCGGGGGGAGGAAGAAAGGCAGGGACACCAGCCAGATACAGAGAAAGCAGCATGAGCAGTATGGGGAGATAAAGTAATGAGCCACGCAACAGATCATAGATTAAAATAAATGGGCTAATTTAAGTTATAAAAGTTAGTGGGACAAGCCTAAGCTAAGGCCAAGTTTTCATAATTAGTAAGTCTCTGTGTTGGAGCTCATAATACAGAGAAAGACTTGCTACAGGGCAGAGGTTGATATAAAGAGGAAGAGAGGGAGGGAGAGAGAAAGAGTGAAAGGGAAGGGGAAGGAGAGAGGGAGAAGAGACAGACCAACAGACAGAAAGGCGCACACACACACACACACACACTTGAAAGACTTAAGTCACATGACTGTGGAGGCTAGAGATATAAAACTACCAGAGTTAGTGGCAACAAGACTAGAGACATTGGAAAGAGCTGATCTTGTCACTCAAATCCTGTGATAATTTAGTTTCCCTATAAATAACTGAGTGGACAAATTCATTTTTGCTCCCAGAGTTCAGGAAGGCCTATTAAAGCATTCGGCTAGTGGAACAAGGCCTACCTTCATTGTGAAGAATATTCTGCTTTACTACAAGTCAACAGATTTGAAAGGTAACTTTCTAAAACATCCTCCCACAGCTATGTTTGAAATAGTGTTTGACTAAGTCTCTGGCTCCTGCTGCCCATCTGAGTGGACACATTAAAAGATCATTCATCGGTGGGTGGAAGGTATAAAACCCCATGAAGTAGCTATGACTTCGTATATAGTAAGGGATTCCCATAGGTGTTGCCCACGTGGCCTCTTGAGAGTCACTCCTTTCCTTCTCTTAAAAATTCCCTTTGAAACCTGTGCACAACAAGTTACTAAGACTCTAGCTGAGCAATAAGTGACTCAGACGGTCCCTGTGGATAATTGAAATCTCATCATTATTTGGGCATTTGGGGCACTTATTTCAAAAGCTCCTCAGAGTCAAGTTACTGAAGTCCATAGAGGCTATTGTAGAAGTTTACCCTCCTTCATGTACCACCTAGTTTGCTAACCATTAACTCTCACACAGGGTCTAGTCATCCGGGATGTTAGACAAATCTTTGTATTAGGAATAAATGGCCCTTTCGTTCTCAGTGAAATATAGTCTTACCTTTTTTATTTTGTATAGGGTACCTCTCCAAGACTGCAGTGCTCTGACTTGTATGTCATGTGGCTCCTTAAGATCCAGTTTTAAGAGCCAGGCATAGTGGCGTATGCCTTTAATCCCAGCATTTAGGAGTCAGAGGCAGGTGGATCTCTGAGTTCAAGGCCAGTCTGGTCTACAAAGCAAGTTCCAGGACAGCCAGAGCTGCACAGAGAAACTCTTTCTGGAAAAACCAAATTTAAAAAAAAAAAAAAACAGTTTAAGATATTGAGGGGAGGATGGTACAGTGTATCACATGCTGCCTGTGTGAACCTGGCCAAATTACTTAAGTTCTTTGTGCTCCGGAGTTTTTTTTTTTTTGCATGTGGACAATGGATCGAATGGTAGTGCTCATTTATAGGTATTAGGAGTGCTTGGTAGAGTTCTTTGTCATAAGACATATTCTACCATCAGTTAATTATTATTACTTGCTATTTTAAAATTATTATTTTACTATTATTAGAAAAGAAAAAAGAGGAGGAGGGAGAAGAGGAAGAAGCAGCTGCCATTGCTACTACCTACCCAGTTGAGCGATTCCTCAAGTACTTCACACATACTCACCTGCTGCTTTTAGAGAAGGTGTGTCTCTGAATTCCTTGCCTTTCACCAAAGACTTCTCAAAGCAGCGTCATAGCAAGGTGTTGACCTCTTTCAGTCTGACCTGTGCTCTCCATCCCAAACATCAAATTCTTCTTTCGAGTTGGAAGCCCCTCTAGTGCCATGAAGGAGATATGACCCCCTCCCCTGGGCCCCCTTCATGCCTTCACTCTTATTTCAGCGATGCTTCCCTTCATTGTTTGCGACTGACACTGGCTGAGCACAGGTGTGAGGCGAGAGGCGCTTAATTTCAACACTATTTCACTGTCACCTCCTCCTGTTATTTAGTTTGGAGTTGGATGTAAAAGGACATTGCATAGTGCCTTGGGGGCCAGAGTCAGGCTGTTGGTGGTCACAAGGACCCATGGTTTCTGGGGAGAAAAAGAAGGGTGTTAACCAGGTGCTTTGGCCAGCTTCCAAGTTTGGCTCAGTGACTTTTACCTCCTGAAATCCCCCCTGTCCTTTCAATTGGATATGGTGTTCCTCTTGGCTTCCTGTCCCAAGCTGAGGTCCATGGGGCTGCGGTGCGGCTGTAGAGCAGCTGCTGCATTCCACCTCTGAGGTGCTGTCCATGGATTCCAGTGGTGGATGAAGTGAGAGGCTTAGGCACAGCTTGGACAAGGTATCAGCTTGCAAAACATTTGCGGACCCTCTGGGATAAAGGACGCCAGGCCGAGCAGAGATACTGTAGTGGTGACGTGAATTGATTCATTGCTATCTCCTGGAATGTTATGGGCTTTAACACTGTGGACCAGAGCCCATGCGGTTACTGGTTCTGCCAGTCGGATCCTCTTTGTGAGAGGAGCTGCAGGCGGCATGGGGTTCACAGCAGGATGCTGTGATTGACAGGAAGGGGGAACCTCAGGAGTGAATTTCAGCTGCTAGGTCTGGCCAGATGGGAGAGGCCTCCCGCGTGTGCGTGCATGGGGATACAGCTTTCGAGGATATCTAGCCCATTGAATTACCTTGCATTTCAGAATTTATATTTTTTGGTGGAATGCTTAATGGCCCATAACCAGGAGGAATTTGATAAACACAGTAATGACAACAATGAAATCCTACACATTGACAGAAGAAACCCAAACATCTCCCTGGTGTGAGCCTTCCATGACTACATATAGGGAAGGATACAAGTAAAGAAAAATATTTGAAATATTTAATTTTACAGAGCAGCCAAGACTCTACTATCAAAAAGGACCTAGAAATCTCAGTTTCAAACCATGGGAATAATAGCAAAAACGTACATTTTGGATGTTCTGGGAAATGGCAGACCTGGACTTTCTGCAGGGAATCTGTTCTCCCCTACTGTTTCACTCATGTCTGAATCCAGCCAAAGAGTTCAAGATCAAGGTCCCAGAGGTTGTGGAAGAATGAAGCCAGGGATGGCTTGTCATCCACATGACCATGGAGACTGAGTTTAGTAAACGTGGCCTAATTTGTTCCAATGAAATCAGGCAATAACTTCAAGTTCAACCACAAGTATATGAAAAGTCCTGGAAGCACATAAATTCTCTCTCTTCTTTCAGCATCCCACCTCCCCTCAGCCATCGCAGCTTCCTTTGTTTTCTGAATGTGGTACTCTGACATTGTTTTTTCTCTCTGCACTTTCTCTAACCCCAATCCTCTCACTGAATAAGTGAGAAACAATGGTCCAGGAAGACAGTCAACTACAAAGGCTCTGTTCTTTGCCCCTAAACCCAAAATTAAAAAAAAAAAAAAAACTACAGAAGACAAAATGAAGACAGATATTAGGAACTAATGAACTTGAAAACAATCACCCTGGGGAGATGCCCCGGGGGGGGGGGGGGCAGAAGCCTTGGAAAAATTCTAGTCTCTTCTTGCTGCTTCCAGTATCATTTTGAGAGGATGCCCAGCCTACCCGCCCCTGATCAGTGAGTCTTAAATCAACAAGGCAGTATCAGCTCAATGCCATTGCCCTGTAGGTGAGAGAGTCACTGAACGCAGCTGCCTAGGCTTCGGCTCCAGACCTCCAGGCTGTGAGGTTAATAGGCTAGGAGACAACTGCTTCCCAGGATATCTGTTTGTCCGTACTCCCACAAACCCAACCCTGTGTTACCGTCCAAGATATTTGTTTCATATTTCTCAATTTTGTTCCTTCCAGACTCTGGACCAATCACTGAAGCCCTTTGTAATAGCTCTGTAGTCCATGATGAAGAGGTAAACTACATAGCATTTCTTCTTCTACGTGCATAGAACCAGTAACTAGAATTTAAACTTTTGTGTATTAGGGAATTTTCCTTTACCACTAGTTTTTAGAGAATTCCCAGAGTAGCCAGCTAGCATTCCAGTCGTAATATTTTTTCCAAACTCTCCTCTCCTCCCCTCCCCTCCCCTCCCCTCCCCTCCCCTCCCCTCTCCTTCCCTCCCCTTCCCTCTCCTCCCCTCCCCTCTCCTCTCCTCATCTCTCCTTTCATCTTTTTCCCCCTCCCTTCTTTCTCCTTTTTAGTTTTTGGAACTGGAAATTGAAGCCAGGGCCTCATGTATGCTAGGAAAGCAAGCACTCTTTCACAGAGCTGCATCTCGGGCCCCTGCCCCCTATTGCCCCCTTTTCAGCTGGGTGAGGAGACCCTCTCGACACTAACTTCTATGAGGCTATAGTGGAGGGAGATGAATCCATAAGGTCTGGGGAGTATGGAACTATTTGTTCATTTGCACTGCCTTGATCCCTCCAAACCCAGCCTTGGGTATTTCTTTCCCATTAGACAGTGGATTGCTTTTTCTTGTTCATCCAGTTTGATGGATCTGAAGATCCTAAAGTCATGACAAAATGACCTGGTCATATGGTAACTTACAGTCTCATGCCAGGGCTTTCTTTTCAAGTAGGGTCCATATTGCTTATCAAATGTTGGATAATCAGCTATTATGGACAATGTAAGTTTGTTTTAGAGTTGGATCCTATCTTGTAGATTGTTGTGGAGTCCACATAGCATCCTTATACAGTGTTTAAACCAGATTAAATAGCTCCATCATTCTTGTGTATCTGCTGGATCATATGGTTCATCCTTCAGTGAACCCTCTGTGGATGCATTTATTATGGACCCCAGACAAAACTAGGTTCCTTCTGAGTCACATCATAAATGGGATGAAGCTTATTCAAAGTCTAGTATGGTATATGCTATTGCTATCTTCACACTTGAGAGGAGACAACCAAACACTGTGCTTCTTTCTTAGTGATGGAAGGTAAGTGATATGTGCCTTTTCCTGGGGAGGAAACATCTATTCACCACAGATAGGGCACAAAGGACAGAGCAACTAAATGGTCCAGTGGATCAACCAGTGAGTTTATTGGGTTATTTCCAGGAGCATAAGTGCTATGAACACAGCCACATCACTGAAAAGCCCACCCAGCACTGGTAACAACACCTATGTGAGAAGCTGCATCCCTGGAGCTCCTTGTTCAACTTGCAGTCCTGGAGAGTTCCTCTCTGCCCCAGCTGTGGCTGCTTTTACAACCTTAGGTAGGGGTCTGAGTCCTGTAACTTTCTGACTCTCCTGAGTTTTGTTTACTTCCCGAGTTCTTAAAGCCTCCCTTTTCCTTCCAGGAGGAACTGTTTCAGTTCTGAGGTTACAGTTGTTCAACAGTGCAGTAACTTGAGGATATCTCAGTCTACCCTATACCCTAACACCCCTAAACATTTCACCAATATAGCCAGAATTTTCCTGAGATCATCTCTTACTTTCTGGGCTACGTGTGTTCAATTAGGGCACACAAGTCACCCTGTTATACTCATATAGGATGTTGGGCCTCCCAGTGATCACACGGACACAAAATAAAAATAAATTTTGGACATAAAGTAAGAATTTCCCACATATAGTGTTAGCAAAGCTTACAAAATAATTTGATGATTTATTTCCTTTTAGTTTTCTAGGATTTATGATGTCATTACTCTGGGCATAAATAGCAAGAACACAAACTAGTAAATTTCAATAGAAGCTATAGAAAAATTAAACTTAGAGAAATGATGGGTGTGGTTTATATATCCCTATCACAAACATTAAATGTATGCACATGCATATATAACACATGAATATATAGGGCAAAATTTATAGTATATACACTATATATATATATATATATATATATATATATATATATATATATATGAAATTGTTGGACTTCTGGTCCAATAATCTTATGTCTTTATCCTAAAATTATGAACAAATAAATACGTATGTGTATTTCTTGCCTGATATATTTACTCTCTAGTTGCCAAGACACCGAACAAGTCTTCGAATAGGCATTAGTATTTTTTTTAGGTGAAGCTCAAGGTGGAGCCCAGGGAGCTATGCATATTAGAAGAAATTTTGCCTAATATAAGAAATCAGGGGCAGCTACTTAAGGAAGTGACACATGGTCTCTTGTTTGTTTCTTCACACTACAGGGCAGCTGGCCTGTGAACTTCCGGGAATTCTTGTCTCCACCATCCATCTTACAATAGAGAGTCCACCTTTATGCGTGTTCTGTAGATCTGAACTGAGGTCTTCATGTTTGCATAATAAGCACTTCCCACTGAGCCCTCTCTTGGCTTTCAAATCGATATGACTTTTATTCATTTCTATCTCTGCAAAACGTGTATTGATTTTCAGACATATGTAGATGTCTGGAGTTCTTCTCTCTGAAATGTAGGTAAAACAAACTTCAAGTGGTGGGTTCGGGGCAATTAATACTTTCTTCTTCTGTAGTGCTTTTCTGTAGTGTAGGTACCTTTAAAATAAATATAAACAATTTTTCACATTATAATCAAAATTGTTCTATTGTCTTTTCCATGGTGGTCAATGTTTTGATTGCTAC
This sequence comes from Peromyscus maniculatus bairdii, assembly GCF_049852395.1. Taxonomy (NCBI): domain Eukaryota; kingdom Metazoa; phylum Chordata; class Mammalia; order Rodentia; family Cricetidae; genus Peromyscus; species Peromyscus maniculatus. Next base: position 80,019,835 of record NC_134857.1, on the reverse strand, counting down.
TTGTTCATGGTCCTTTTCTCAGAATAAAGTACATTTGGCATGATCCAACATTCAACATAGTCCAACACATGGTCTCATCTTTTTCTCCCATATGAATAGCTACTTGTGTGTCCCATCAGAACAATGAGACCAGAAAACACAAAGTCCTGCTAATTCACTCCTTCTCTACTAGTCACAGCCAGCTTGGTTTAAGTGATGCTCTGAGTTAGCTGCTAGACTGAAGGAGGAGTTGGCAGACAACCATGTGTTTTTATACAAAATGTATGCTATGCTAAGAGTCCAACAAGAACTCCACAGTGAGTCTTTGCCCTGTTCTCTTATGTGTTCTCTAGTCACACCTAAAAGACAAAACTTCAGTGGTTAAATTGATCAGAATAAGCTATATTACATTGAAATCATAATTCTGAAATTCCAATGACTTAAAGCAAAGATTTGGGTCTCTCGGTCACCACAAACCCATCATGCCTCCATTAGGGATCACTGCATCATTTTCACTCGAGGACAAGAATGATGGAGCAACCTCTACCCAAAGCATTCATTCCCATTCACAGGAGAGGACACGGGTGTGTGGGATGGCATATTAAAGCATTTAAAACTCCTTCCAGGAGTAATTTTGTTCTGTTTAAATTTTCCTAGCCAGTTTTCTTATGTACTTGACTAGAAAACCAAGAAAATTTGTTTACTGGCAATAATAATTTCAACAACAGTATAACCCTGGGTATACCCAAGGTAACTTTAGTTCAGTGACATGAAAGCTGTGTCATGTTCATCATTCATTAATTATAATAGTTTTCTGAACCTTTACTATATGATTCATGGCTCTATGTTCTTCTAACAATAGAGATAGGACTTGATTGCTGCTCAGCTTCTGATAATTGTTGCTTTTTCATAGTTGGTCAAATGACTATGTATCTCTTCAAAGTGATTAAGAATAGTAGAAGGTTAAAAACATAAAGTTACTCAAGAAGCTAAGATTCAGTTGGCCTATATTATCTCTTAACTCTAGTGCTTTTGTCTGCTTAGGTTTTGTCCAGATGACTGTCTATTGGCATGAATGAGTCTTGAAGTCACCTACTACCACTGTGTTGGGGTTAAGCTGTAGTTTTATATCCAGTAGAAATTTTTTAAAGGAAATTAAGTGCACCTGTGTTTGGTGTGTATATGATTAGAACTGTAATATCCTCTTGGTGTATTGTTCCTTTGCTGAGTATGAAGTGGTCTCACTTATATTTATGTTTATGCTCATAAATCGAGGCTACTTTCAAACCTCAGTCAGAGAAGCCTTTTTAGAATGTGTGACAGTCCATGGAGAGATGTGTAACTGCTCACAGTGCTGAGAAAAAGAGACTGAGTGCTTAGCCTTAAGTGGGACATTTATATTAGTCTCCTCACCACCAACAAGGTTCGGGGAACATCATGGGGGAGGAAGTAGAAGATGCAAGATCCAGAGGATTGGGAAGAGAATTGTGAGATGCTGCTGACTCCTGGACATGGCTTGGCGGTTGTACTCATGAACTCATAGCAGCTGTGGTTATCTGCAAAGACCTTCCTAAGGTCAAGCTAGCCCCAATGCCACATAGATGCCATAGATGGTTCCCAGGCTCCATACCCCAGACGGAAGAGCTGTTGGCAATGCATAGTTGCTGGAAAGGGGAAGAATCACTCTCTGTTGAGGAGGTAGACACTGGTAATTTTTCCCATGTTCCAGTGGATGACCCCATGCTCATGCACATTGGAAAACACTTACTGGAATTAGTAGATTATCAAAAAATAGAGAGAAACAGGAGAGATATGATATGTTCTGACTGCTATCGGGAAGTTTGGAGGGGAGAAATGGGAGGTACATGTGATCATTTTTCATTGTACACATTTATGAAATTCTCAAAAATAAATTATTTTTCAAATTAAAGAAGAAATTCAAAGTCTACCTTGAAGATGTAGCTATGAGGCAAATAACCAAGGTGTAGAGGCAAAGAGGTCTAAGCCAGAACTATATCTATTGGGTTCAGAAAGTAACCAAATGCTAGAGCATAGCTTTTAAGCTGGTATACGCCAGAGGACACAAGCTGTGCTCACTTTGTAGTGAACCCACCTTGTCCCTGGAGCTAGATTCTCACCTGGTCCTCCTCTCTGCACATGAATCATAAAACCGAGAGCGCCGGGTCCGTGTTGAAGTCTGAAGGAACAAAAGCTGAGGGATGGTTGGACATTTTCTGGACCTCTGCCCATTCCTCAGACCCACAGGTTATTGCCAGGGTAGACTATGTATGGTAAGTGTAAAGGTGCCACGTTGTCAGCCCAAGAAATATCTGCCCAAGTGTGCTTACACCTGGACAATGAATTAATCCCCGTGTGCCTGGAAAAACATTTTCCCCCTAAAGTATTGATACCATGTTTTGTTGGAAGTGGGGTGGACAAGAGGTGCGAGCAACGCTGTTTGATCAGATGTATGGGGGTCTTCAAACGTGGAAGTGTGGCATAGTGAGCCGACTTATGGTATATTGGAATACTTAACGATGTGGTCAGTTTCCCCGTATTTACGCTCCCTGTGAGAGATTGTGGTGGAAGCTGTGTGAATAAGGACTGGCCCCGGTTTTGTAATGATGCTCTCCTTGTTACCCCGGACTGGTATGGAGCCACAGTCGCTTTCTAAGCACTTGACTGGAGGAGCATGCGCAGTTGTTGTTTCTTCAGGACACTGTTCTCTCCAGTCACATGAGAATGAACTACTTGATGGCTGCTCTGAGGCATTTAATGGGGACAGCAAGTTCAGTCATGATTTTTCTGGACCACTGTCACCCACCTTCTCAATTGCCAAGTTGGCTAAAGGTCGCTGAATTTTTCTTCATTAAAACATGAATTGTCCCGGGAAAAATGAAATTGCTGTTAAATGAAAACCAGTCAAAAAGCCGAGGCCAAAAAATTGTTGGCAGCGTTCATGCTAAATTATGCAGTCTGCACATTGCAGGCAGCCTGTGGGTCCTCAAGCTGTCGCAAATAACAGGGGAATGCGGCTCCTTCTCCCACCAGGAAGATGCCCTGCCCAGTGGTCTGGGCCCCTCGCCATGGCTGAACCTTCCAGCCACTCCCCAGGAAAGCTTTCTGTTTCACCCACAGATGAAGCTCCTCTGTCAAGAATCAACTTCGCCTAATTAGCTCTTGTAAGCATGAAGCAGCCTGACTCCTGGCTGGTAAGCTCTCTCTTTCCTTCTTTAGTCCCTTTCATTTCTTCCTCTCTTCTTCCTTCCTCTCTTCTTCCTTCCTCTCTTCTTCCTTCCTTCCTTCCTTCCTTCCTTCCTTCCTTCCTTCCTTCCTTCCTTCCTTCCTTCCTTCCTTCCTTCCTTCCTTCCTTCCTTCCTCCCTCCCTCCCTCCCTCCCTCCCTCTCTCCCTCCCTCCCTCTCTCCCTTCCTTCCTGTCTTCCTTTCCTCTTTTTTCCTTTCAAATACAAATTTCACAAATGAATAAAAGTCACTCTAGTAGGTTCTTCTCCCAGTCCCCATCCTCACAATGGAAAAGTTATTATGGACACTAGGCCTCCCTCCTGAGAATTTTCCTTCTTGGCTCCTGGCAATACACTATCAGAGTCTTCCAGATCCTTTTCCAAGTCAGCCCTTTGGGGGGATCATCCCTGAAGTACCGTCTCCTTTATTTTTCTACTCCTTTTTACCCCACGTGTGTGTGTGTGTGTGTGTGTGTGTGTGTGTGTGTGTGTGTGTGTGTGTAAGTCCTGGCCTTAGAGTGAAGAGACCTGGCATGGTTATCAAATAGGTCTTTGTTGTTCATTTGGTAATGAATCAAAGCCTGGAGCTCAGGTGAGTAAACCACTCATTCATGTGACCATTGTGTTATTCCAAAGCTCTGTCACATATGAATCCAAAGACCTGGGTAACTTGAATTCTGGGTTCTTAGGCATGCAATAGGGTGGAGCAGATTCCTGGGTTCTTCCAGTCAGTTTACACCTGCTTGTAGATTGGCATTTCCCACAGGTAAGGTTGACCAAGCAGAACTCTGCTTTCCCAGGGATACATTTCCCATCGGGAGTGTTCTTAAGGGGCATTCTTTGCTTTATTTAGTTGGTGTCTGTATCAGACCATTTGTCTTAAGATACCCACACCAAGTACCTCTTTCTGTCCAGGTAAAGTTGAACGAATCATCAGGATTTTACTTAGATTAAGAAAGCTGTTGGGTTTAAGGATGCAGCTGGGTAGGAGAGCTCTGGCCTCGTATGCACAAGGCCCTGAGAAAACAAAACAGGTGGGAGCTAGGGAAAGAAGGTGGACTGTGTATGCAAGGTCTCGGAACTGTTTCTCAGTGACCTACACAGCAGTGGCTGTTATAGTCAGGGATTATTTTCTTTTGCCATTAGAATGATTCTCCATGTAACAGTTTTACAACCAATGTCACAGGAGGACCAAAACCAACATATGACAACATAAATATGGAGGGCTGTAAAATCTGTCCGGTGCTAGATCTCAGGTCACAAAGTTTTATATATAAAAATGACTTCAACACTATAAAACTATGATAGACTAAAATCTTCCAAAGGTTAGCCATGGCTATCACAGGATCGCAAGAGAACAAGCAGTTTAGGTTTTCCTCATATGACCAAGCTGTATCTCCATATATTTAGGAATACGTGGGTTTTGTTGCGGTTAAAAGGAAAAAGATATATGTTGCTGAAAAAAATAAAAAGCACAGATTCTAGACTCATGAGGGCTTTATTGTATGTTTCAAATGTGGAATAAATAGAAATCATCTGATTCCTAATAGGCAACTATCAGAATAAAGTGACACAGTAGATTAAAAGAAATTGTAAGAAATACAGATATTAGAAGAGGACTCTCAAATACCCACAAAGCACAGAGCAGCCAAGCCAGGGGTGACTGCTGTACTTACACAGTTGCCCTGGGATGAGGCATTTGAGGAGTCTTGAGGAGTGTAGTTGGTAGCAACCCCGTTCTGACATTGTACTAACAAATGACCACTATTTAACTATTGATTCTACATCTTCAAATTTCAGTTTGCTCGTGTCTTTGCCTTATAATAGCCACTTGGGGTATGGGTACAATAGGTCTGTTCATGAGGGGCAAGTCTAGGACAGTTAACTAACCAGTTACAAACAGTTTTAAAATTATAACTTATAGTGGAAAATTGTTAGTATCAGGTGCATGTAGACTCCATATAAAAATAACTTTCATCTTATCACCATGTCCACAGTGTCTCAAACAGTAGCTAAAGGATTAAATAGACTGCCAGGCAGTACTTAGTGTATCCTCATTCATCATGGAAGTGGAAGATAAAGTTTTTTTTTTTTTAAAAAATCTGAATCATTGCCTTTAAGGACCTAATCTAGGAGCTGAGGCCAGGCAGTTCTGGATCTTTAGAGCAGCAGACTGAGCTACCCATGAGGCCAAGTGGACCAAGACACTGTCCAAGGAATAAATCACACTGATGTAAAATCATGCAGGCATAATAGATGTATTAGCAGAGGTCCTGAAGGAGGCAAATGTCATATTTTCTGAGATAATGGAGGAAAGTTTAATAGACTATTCATCTAAAACTTTAAGAGAAACACATGAAGGGATGTTGGATTACATTTCGAGAGGAGAGATGTTATCAAATCCCCCCACCAGAAGCTGTGTGGGGAAGGGTTTGCTGCTGAGAAGGAGGCTGAAGCTGTGATTGAGCATGCATGGGCCCAGGGGTGAGAGCTTTAACTTTCCATAGAAGTAGGCTGGGAGCTTGAAGGAGAAACATCTTACCTCTAACCTCAAACCTTTCCACCTGTGCCCCCGTTGACAGACTCCAATCTGAAGGCAGATGGGAAGAAAGCCCACAGGCGTTTGAGTTGTCGTTTTGGGAGAGAGCGGGTCAGAGACATTTGTGACTGATGTGTAGGGGGAACTGGAAAGTATCTGGCAGGAATGATGAAAAAGCATTGGTGTGATTTTTTTTTCTAATACAAATTTCCACTAAGCTCCTTTCCAGCTAGAAACATGATTGAAGCAGAACAGAAAATAGAAATAGACCATCCTTCAACTCCCATCTCAAACTTGACTGTTGAGTCCCCAAGGAGTGACTAATCTTCATTGTCAGGCTTGAGGAACAAAGACTTTCTAAACTCCAAATAATAAATCCTAAATATTGGAATACTGAGTTTTGTCATTATCAATAATACGGAGAGGAGATAAAGTCTTTTTCCAACAGAGGCTGGCAGGAGAAGAGAGAGTTCCCAGAACAGTGTCATTGTTTACTCCTTCCCTGCAGAGCTGAACATTGAGAGGCATGCTGGGAAGAGCATTCACATCAATTTTGAGTCAGAGATGGAGAGGGAGCAGACTTTACGGACACACTTCTGAACTGTGTGCCTCATGACAGAGAGCACTACTTTAAAAATCAGTGATGTTCAGGATGTGGTTCTGAGACTTGTGAGAAGGGGATCAGAGGACAGCTACAGATACTCTGTACAATTCAGTGTGGTGTGGAGACTGCTCCAAGTCACCCACATATCACAAGAAGCTGTGAAGGGGACACAGTGACATAAACTCTGCTGCCTAGCACTACTAGGGACTGAGAATACAGCATCAGTCCCTAAAATCTTGTATTCAACCACACCTATCTGAAGATATTACCATAGAATGTCTAGGATCAAGACAAGATCTACCAAATAACCCCAGAGACAAATAGGAGACCCAAGAGAGCACAAAGAGGGTCCCAATCCATCTCATGGGGTTATTAACACTGAAGATACTGTGTCCAATGGAGTGGGGAGTGGAGAGAAAGCATGGTTTCAGAGTAATCTACCTGAGCCAGGAAGGAAAATAAGTTCCTTAGTAGATGAGTCTAAACTTCCTTTTTGTTGGGTTGGCAAATTTAAAACATTATTCCCACTTTCCTGAAAGGAAGATAGATTTGAGAAATATTTTAAGGTAAAAATAATATTTTTTATTGGAATGATGAAGATGGGAAGGTAAGGCACATTAGCTTATCAGGATGGTAGAACCTTCCATAAAGAAAATGTACAATTAGAATATATAAGCAGGAAAATTATGAATCCTAACCTTGACATGGACTCTCTTTAGACATCCAGAGAAACACTGAAGAAAATAGTGGGCCCTGCTGATGCTAGATTGTCCTGTGCTGGAGTGGTGGGCATGCAAATGTAGTCAGAGATGAAGACTGCATGAATCTAACACCATAAACTCCAAGTTTATGATACAGCCATCTCTAAATTCCCACCCTACCAACAACAGAACCAATGTTGTCACTGCTTTTCCAAGAAACCCACCAGCCACTTGAGGGCAAGGTGGCACTAATGGAATATGCACTGGGAGGTCAAGATTCAGCTCTGCAAATCAACAGAGTGACAGCTATGTGGATGATTTTTTGTGCACTCTAATAAACTTATCTGGGGTCAGAGAACAGAACAGTCACTAGATTAGACATAGAGGCCAGAAAATGGTGGCACACATGCCTTTAATCCTAGCATTCTAGAGGCAGAGATCCAACTGGATCTCTGTGAGTTCAAGGCCACACTAGAAACAGCCAGGCATGGTGACTCACACCTTTAATCCCAGCACTTGAGATGTCATGTCTTGCTTGGGGAAGACACATGCCTTTCATCCCAGGAAGTGATGGCAGGAAGCAAAAAGGTATATAAGGCATAAGGACCAGGAACTAGAGGCTTTTAAGCTTTTAAGCTTTTAGCAGCAGTTCAGCTGAGATCCATTTGAATGAGGACTTAGAGGCTTCCAGTTTAAGGAAACAGGATCGGCTGAGAAGTTGGCAAGGTGAGGTTAGCTGTGGCTTGTTCTGCTTCTCTGATCTTTCAGCATTTACCTCAATACCTGGCTCTGGGTTTGCTTTTACTAATAAGACCTTTTAATTAATAAGATTCATGTTACACAGCTGTCTCTTCTGCTCTACCATGGCAGAAACAGCTAGAGAGCTGGCACACGTGGAGTCAGAATTTAACATCACAGAAGCAGAGTGGTTTGATGGTTAGCAGGCACTGGACATGAGGTTGTAGGAAATGCAAGTCAAAGCCTACAGAGTTCCAGTTGGACAAGAATATGCACAAGAGAACAATTACACAACCTGGTGACCATAGTGAATAACAAAACTGTATGCTTATAGATGGCTTAAGAGAGTAGATTTTAAGCATGAGAGAGAGGGGGGAGAAAGGAGAGAGAGAGAGAGAGAGAGAGAGAGAGAGAGAGAGAGAGAGAGAGAGAGAGAGAGAGAGAGAGCGCGAGCTAGTGTCTGGTATTTAGTTTGATGTAGACAGTTCACAATTTCAGAAGACCATTTTGGGACCTGAAGAATGGACTCAGCAGTTGAGAGTATGTATTCTTCTTACAGAGTATGGTTCCCATCACCAGTGTCAGATGGCTCACAACTGTCTGTAACTCTAGCTCCAGGGTCCTGATACCGTCTTCTGGCTTCTTCAGACACCTGCACTCACATGTGTATGCATATATAGACATACACTCATGCACAAACACATTATTAAAGTAAAATCATAAAACTTTTTTAAATTTTGCATGCCTTTTCAATGTAAAAGGATCAACCAGTTGCAATTATTTTAAGGGCTGTCACCTTCCAGGAGCTTGTTTAACTGGAAGTCCTCTTCACTGCTTTAGAGCCTCCCTCAGCTTTGGAGCTGAGGTTGTGTTGGTTTGGGGGTGTCACCAGCCAGTGTCTGAAGATGTGGTATCAGTTTCCTTCCAAAGTGGCGCTCTTTCCCAGATGCTTTGTACTCCTGAGCTCTCTGCTGGGCTCATAGAAACACGTTTCATTGTATGCTATGGAGTGGCAAGTGCCACTCTCAATCCTGTCCCTTCCTTTTGCTTTTGTGTATTTTACCCCTCAGTAAACTTTCTACCTAATTCTACTTCAGTACCCTTTTCCTAGAGAACTCAAGAGATGAGGACCTCCACTCCTTCCACAATCAAGCAGTTCTAGACATCTGCATGAGGCCAACCATTCTTACTTTCCTCATTCTTATAACTGAGTTTGCACATTCTTTGTCTTTTCTACAGATCTCAGTCAAGCTAATTCCAAGATAGAAATTGGGGGAATGGTGGGAAGCTCCTTGGTGTTGAGTTCCAGCTTTGTTTTCCAAGTTAGGGTCAGTTATACCATGGTTATATTGATCCTCATTTGAACTATATTTATTATCCTAAGGGGTGAGGTTAAAGTAATACATATCTCAAACTTCCAACAACAGGCTGGAATAAAATAACTTCCCTGGCTCTTCTGTGCTGAGCTCTATCTCAGGGATTTTGAGATGGGCTGGAGGTGGGTGGCATCAGAAAGCCCTGTAATATCCAAAGTGGTTAGCTTTGGCTCCCTAGTGAGAGGAGTGTCTTTCCCTCAATTTCATGCTTGCTCCTGTGGTTCCTCAGTGCTATCTCTGTCTGTCCAACTTCCTCCTCCTGAGATTTTAGAGGAAACACTGAGCTGAAGAAATTACTTGCATGCTTTCATCTCCTAGTCATCCTTCTAATCATTATATTCCCAGGAACAGAAGTTTGTATTCTTTGTGATACTTTACGACTAATTAATGGAGAAACTCTAGGAGAGCAGGAAGCTGATTACATGGGTAAAGGTACTTGCTCCCCAAACTGATGACCTGAAGTAGATTGCAAGGACCAGCAGTGTAGAGAAAGAACTGATTCCCACAAGTTGTCTTCTGATCTCCAAACTCACTACTGCCCTCCCCATGCACACGCCACACACAAACATATATTAAATAATGATTCAAATAAAACACCTTGCTCCCAACTTTGTTTTTTTAGAGCTGAGAATTAAACCCATGGCACTGCACATGCTAGGTAAGGTAAGTGCTCCACCAGCCATATTATAACATCATTTAATTACTAATAGATGGTCAATAAAGAGTAAAATAATTTGAAGGCACTTAATATTTTTCTCAAATTTCTTTACTTTTGACAATTTCACACATACACACAACATATACACATATACAATATGTTGTGATTTAAAAATCAATGTGGGATCACAGGTTGAAAGTGGCTTCCAGACCATATGGAAAGTTGTGAGGGGATTTTGCAAGTCCAGCTAGACAGAGCTCAACAGGGTTACTGTGCCTCAGAGATGTCAATTATCCATACTCGTAATGCACCAAATGCAGACAGCTTTTTATGCCTCCACATTCTCTCTCCTGGGCAGCACCATATTCAGCTGGTCCTTCAGAAACATATGGTGTGGGGGTGGGTGAGGTGGGGGAGAGGGTGGGGCTAGGGTGACTAATGGGGAGAAAGAGCTTTGGTTTTGCATTCCATCCTTCTGAAGCGCTTCTGCCTGGATATCTTTTCAGCATAAAAAATTTCTGCTTACATCTGCGTCCAAAATTGAGAGGAAATATTCTCAAGTTGGAGGGTGGGGGAAGCCTGCTATGGAATATGCTGAAATGAACTGAAACAAATTGAATAAATTTCAATCAATAAATGAAACAGATATTTGGCTCTTCCACATAAAAGAAAAAATGAAGAGACTAAGTAAAAAGGGTCAAAACTCTATGCAAGAAAACTTTAATATTCTGATTAGTTTGATTTTCTTGTGATTTTTATTGCAAAATAGTTTTAATAGCAAAACACAGAATAAATTATTATCTCTTGTTTATCTCTGTAACTTTTACCTTAATTTAAAAATTTGTTAAGAATTTCATCTATGAGTACTATATTTACATCATTTCTACCCTTCTAACTCCACCTGTATGCCCCCAATTTCCTCTTAAATCCATGACTTCTTTAATTATTTTGTTATATGTGGAAACTTCTTTGGGTGTGTATCAAGGATTACAATTGTGTGATTAAATAAGTTTATCAGTTTTAGTAGAAACCAGCTTCCTTACATGGCTTTACTAATTTTTAGTCTTTGCCATAAAAGACATGTTCAGTTGCTCTATAGTGTATCATTTTAGGCATTCTGGTGAACGCATAGTGACAGCTCATAGTTTAACTTGCATTTAAAATTTAAACACTAATAATAGTTTTTGACTTCTTGGATGATTTCTTTTATGAAATAGTCATTGACATTTTAAAAATGTAGATTACACATATATTACCAACTGTAGGAACTCCTTGTTCCACATAGAGTCCTTCTGTCAATGACATCTATAGCAGATAGATTTAATTTTTAATGAAGTTTAAGTTATCTGTTTTTTTTTTTTGTGGTTAATCCTCTTGTCTATTTTAAAATGCTGTTACCAAGGCAAAGTCAATGAAGCAATTCTGTCATGTGCTCTTAAACTTCTTATCTTACAGATTAAGATGCAATGGGCTGGGTGTGGTCATGCATGCCTATAATCCCAGAACTTCAGAAGCTGAGGCAGGAGAAGTCTGAGTTAGAAGCCAGTCTGGGATACACAGTGGGGACTCAGTCTCAAAAATCCAAATAATCAAAAAGGATTAGAAGTTTACCTATGTCTAATTTTTTGATATATAGTGTGAGATAGATTAAAAAGGGAAGTTTTTAAAATGGGTAATCATTTGTCTGAGCATCCTCCATTTAAACATAGACCCTTGCTTTCCATGTTACTTTGTAAATTCACATTAGTCATAAACCAAACTTGCAAATGTGTATGATTAGTTTTTGGAACATTTTCTTTTAATCAGTCGTCTATGTTTATGCCAATCACAACAACCAAATATCACTGTTTTATAAAATAAGGTTTATCTAGTAGTGTTAGTCTTCCAATTCTTATTATTTCAAGATATTAGCAATTATAGTTGACTTCTTTTATGTCTGTGTATGTTTTTAGAATTAAGTAGCCAACTACATTTAAAAACAGAATATTAATTGCAGTTGCATTTAATCTGTGAGTGAGCTCCACAGCTCACTGGGGAGAGCCACCAGCTGACAGCTTTGCATCTTCAAATGTAGACACGAATCTGTCCCCAGTCACACAGATCTTTCTTATCTCCTGTCAGTAATTATCTTCAAAGAAGAATTTTTACACAAAACATTCAAGTTAGTCTATTAAACTATTGCCAGACAAAAAGATTTGTCTGCCACTTGGAGACTAAAAGCATGGATGGAAGGTAGTTTATACATTAAGTATACAATAAATAATTATAGACCTGTGAATAAACAAAATACTGTGTTTAGAATAGTAAATAAAGACTATTCCAGAAACATTGTCTTTGTACAACAGCTGTTTAAAATATATCTAAAAATGTGTGAATTCCTTAAAAGAAAGCAAGAAACTTATGGTGGTGGGGACAGTTCAAATGATGTATTTTACTAGAGAAAATACTAAGAAATGTTAACTCCTGATCTCCAAAATACAGTATCTGACACGAAAAATGTACAGGATGGATGTAATATCTGTTTTTACGCTGGGTATTCAGTTACAGTGATTAAAAATTCGAGGAAATTGGAAAATGAGGACAATGTGGCTCAGAAGCCCCTGGGATGGGCTTGCAGAAGGAATTTAGTTTGGAGAAGCAGCTCAAAGATGATCTGGAACACTACATGCAAAGTGATTCATCTGGGAGCCCATTCAACCAAAGCACTGATGGCGACACAGGCAGTAGACTAGATTCATGAGACATCAGATGCAAATGAATACTGCATTGGAAACTGGACTGTCGACCATTTATCTATCTTGTGGCAAAGAACTGTCTACATTTTTGTTCATTCCCTGAGTAGTTTTGGTAAGCTGAGTTCTATGATGGCAGACTAATCTAATGTAGGAAGTTTTAAGACAACACAGCATTTAGATAAGGGCTTTGGGTGTTGCTAATTGCTTTTAGCTGTGCTTGTATTAGGAATTTATAAATAATGAAAGTAATTACAAATAATGAAAAACCTACGTAACACTGTGGCTAAAAAGCACATGGTGCTTAAGAGATTAGAGCCAATAAAAAGATGCCAAACATTTTTTAAATTACATTTATTTATTTATTTATTTTAAACACTTACCACAGTTCCCCCTCCCTCCTCTCCTCTCTTCCTTACCCTCACCCCATCCACTCCTCTTTTGTTTCTGTTCAGAAAGGGGCAGGCCTCCCATGGGTATCAACAAAACATGGCATATCAAGTTGTAGTAAGACTAAGCTCCTCCCCTTGTATTAAGGCTGGGCAGGGCAACCCAGTATGAGAAATAGGTTCCTAAAAGCCAGCCAAAGCCTTAGAGACATCCCTTGTTCCCATTGTTAGGAATCCCAAGAGTAGACCAAGCTACACAACTACTATATATATATATATATATATATATATATATATATATATATATAGAGAGAGAGAGAGAGAGAGAGCCTAGGTCAGTTACATGCAGGCTCCCTGGTTGTCGGTTATTTTAAACTCTGTATCATCAGAATGGTGTATTTTGTAAAAAATAAATAAATAAATAAATAAATAAGTAAATAAATAAAAAATATATTTTTTTTAGTGTCTGTCTGGTAATCAAAATTTTAATTGGAATTTTCCATGAATTTGTACTCAACGTGGTTATGGTTATGCTTGGGTTTCAATACCTCCTTGAAGTCTGTACTCCCAATGACCTAACATCCTTCCATTATGCCCTGCCTCCTAAATCCTCTCCCACCTCCAGAAAGTATCACAGGCTGGAGACCAGTCCTTCAAGCAATGTTCAAGTTCCAAACTTTAGCAACAGCTGTGGTAATTTTGTTAATGCCCTGAACACACACTGACAGTCTATAGCAAGTAGACACAAGATCATCACTTAAATCTATGTCATGGTTCTATACTTTAGAATCCAATGAACAAAGACATAGGCTCCATCCTATTGGGTGGCTGAACTATTACAAAAAGTGGATAAAGCATACATTAATCATAACTTAAGGCCCCATGGAAAGGGGAATCCAAGCTGTTCCTTGTCTCTATCCTATGTGTCTCCTTGTACCATAGGCCGTTTGAACCAAAGCCTTGATTTCCCCAGAATACTTCAGACCTCACAAGAACATGGCTGCCAACCTGGGAAGATACTGCACTTTACTGCTTATCTGCCCTCTGTTTCACGGTGATAGAAGAGCCCTACTCTCTCACCTGCTTTTCCACAAAGTACTAAGGCTTTCGATCATTTGTAGACATGAGCTCATGTCTCTGGAAGTATTCAAATTCAATGTGAAAAAAATAGACTCAGGGAAAACAACAACAATAACAAAAACAGTGTAAGTGAGTCCTTGACCAGTTTCATAAAAATCTTCTCAACATGAATTGAGAACTAACAAAGAATAAGAAATACGATGTATATTTTTTAATGGATAGACACAATTTCTCCTTTGGAATCTAGCTTAGAATCACATATTTGCTGTGGAAATTTCCATTTTATAATCTGACAATCAGCTAGAATTGATCTCCAATGTCTTCTTCAGAGGTTCCTTCCAGCTTCAGCCTTAGCCTTGGCCTCTGCCCTGCCCATCTTGCCACCTCCTCGGTTTTTCAGATGCAGTTTTCTTTGGTAGGCTGTTTTCCATCAGGTCAGATTTTGCTAAATGCCCAAGAGACTGATGCAATTCTGACTAGTGTTGATGGATTCAATGAAGTCACTAATCATTAAGTAAAAGACATTCCAAACAGAAGAGGGAAGGAGTTGAGAGGAAAGATGGGGTCTGTGAGAAGGCATAATTTTCTAACTCCTGAACGTGGAAATTTTCAGATAAAACAGCTGTTTGTGAGACTTGGGTGCTGACGGAGCACATTAATTACTGTCATCGGGGTTTGGATCCACTGGAGAGCTGCTGGAAGCCCTGGTATGCAGAATTACCAGAGGAGGCTTCTTTTAGGAAAACAGATAAGCACCCACAGTAACGGTACATGAAGATCAGCACTCAGGGTAATGTCACAGACATTAAAATCCACTGCACCTTTATCTCTTTAACCTAGACTGAAGCCTCTGGCTACCCTTATTCTATCTTGAGACTACCAGGCCAAGGCGTGGGCTTGTTTATCTCCTTATCCTTGACTGAGAGCTAAGCATCATCCTTGTTAGTGTCAAGTGACATTAACTACCACTTGAAAATTAAGATTTAAAGTCATTAAGTCCTTACCTTGTTATCTGCCCAAACTTAATGAACTAATTAAATGTTGGATTGAGATACAAATCCAAATACATTTTCTGCTTTAGAAAATGTCTGTATTTAAAATCACAAAGTAAGATTTAATAACTTCTGGTAATTAGCACCATAGAAATACTGCTTAAACCATCATTCAAATTGATGACAATGAGAAATATTAAAATAAAACCCACTGAAATACCTTACATGGTGATAAAAGATACCTAGGAAATAAAGGTACTTGTAAGGTTCTAGGTTCTGAGTCCAAGGCAGACACTGAGGCAGACTGTTCTTTTGGGGTAACATATTTATTAGAAATTATCAACATTCCAGATACTTAGCCTTGTGATGCGGTCCTGGAGAATTCAGGCCCCTGAGGGGGTCCTCTTTATAGTTTTTAGGGATAGGGATGAGGGAGGCTCACATGCTATATAGGTAATGAGTAGCCCAAAGTGTGTGCCTGAAGTCAGCTTGTCACTGACTCCTGGTTTCCAGGTGGCAAGAGAAAGGATTACTTCTGCCTTTTAGTTAATGCAAGTCCATCATGTAGGATATGCTATCCACATCTTAGAATCTGGTAGCCTGCAGAGTTTGGAAAACTTCCCTTGGGAAAGAGAGAGCTGCAAAGTCATCCCAGTTCTTGTCAGTTTCCTACAGTCTAGACCTGTCTATCCAACTGAACTCTTTTTGGAAAGTGAGTGTGTAACTCACAGACAGTTACACTAGACTGCCTGTCCTTCTTCCCTCTCTCCCTCCCTTCCTCTCTCTCTACCTCCCTCCCTTCCTCTCTCTCTTCTTCCCTCTCTCCCTCCCTTCCTCTCTCTCTCTCCCTCCTTCTCCCCTTCCTTGCTGTCTCCCTCCCTTCTTCCCTTCCTCTCTCCCTCTTTCCTTCCTACCTTTTTTCCCCTTTAGAGTAACATTTTGATGATGAATATTTAGAGGTGTTATATGTATAAGCATCAAAGTAATATAAAATGCATGAAATTTTAAACTATTTTTTCAGTGAACTTTTAATGTGGATAGCCGACAGCTTCCAACATGTTGACTTTTAAACAGTTTCTAGATATTTGGCAGTTCATTTTAAATGTCATTTGGTCATGTAAATGAAGGCCTTAAAAACAAATATGGCAAATACATGAATTTTTACAGTATAAATTGACATACAAATCTCTCTATTTTTAATATTTTTCATTAAGGCATCTTTAAAGATACATTTCATACAATGAAGTTGAGAACTCAAGTTAGCTATAAAGAAAAGGCAAGAAGTTTTATTAGAATTGTATAACTCACATACCAATACATAACACTAAACACAAAACTGTTTAAATAATATATTTTGTTATTTTATTTTTCTCAGTCATCAACTTCAGAAAATCACACACTGGGATTGGGTAAGGTTGTGCAAGCCTGTAGACCAAGCCACAGGAAACTGGGGCAGGATCTCTTGAGCCTATGAGCCCAAGACCTGTATGGGCAACATTGTAAGGTCCAGTCTCAAGGAGGGAGTTGGGGAGTGGGGTTACTCACTAGGAAAATTAGAGATTCCCAATTTCAAATGTTAGTAGAGAAGCACAAACAACCATGGAAGCAAGTTGGGCTTTGACCTTACCTTTGAGAAGCAGTGAAGGAATAATGTAACAATGCTACGTGGAGAATGTCAAAGCTTTGCAAGAATTTCTGGGGAGCTGATTTGCAAAACATGGAGAATTAAAACTCTGTCTTTTTATCAATACACAAACCTGTGATCAGTCTTGTTTTCTAAATTTAGATGTCAGAAGCACTAAACCATAGGTTAGGGAATTGAGCTTAAAAATATACATAGTCCCACTTCTTCAGAAAGACAATCCTGAAGCAGCTGGAGAATATCCATTACCTTTTCTCACCTGAATAACTCCAATAAAAAGTAAAAATGGCAATCTTACCAAAAACAATCTACAGATTCAACGCAATCCCCATAAAAATCCCAACACAATTCTTCACAGACTTGGAAAGAAAAACACTCAACTTCATATGGAAAAACAAAAGACCCAGGATAGCTAAAAGAATCCTATACGATAAAGCAACCTTTGGAGGCATCACCACCCCTGACCTCAAACTCTACTATAGAGCTATAGTAATAAAAACAGCTTGGTACTGGTATAAAAACCGACATACAGACCAATGGAATCGAATTGAAGACCCTGACCTTAATCCATGCACATATGAACACCTGGTTTTTGACAAAGAAGCCAAAACTATACAATGGAAAAAAGAAAGTATCTTCAACAAATGGTGCTGGCATAACTGGATGTCAATATGTAAAAGATTACAAATAGATCCATATCTGTCACCATGCACAAAACTGAAGTCCAAGTGGATCAAAGACCTCAACATAAATCCAGTTACACTAAACTTAATAGAAAAGAAAGTAGGGAGTACTCTTGAACGCATTGGCACCGGAGACCATTTCCTAACCAACAGCACAGACCCTGAGCACAAGAGTTAATAAATGGGACCTCTCAAAATTGAGAAGCTTTTGCAGGCAAATGGATGAAACTAGAAAAAATCATCCTGAGTGAGGTAACTCAAACACAGAAAGACAGCCATGGTATGTACTCACTCATAAGTGGATTCTAGATATAAAATAAAGAACAATTAGACTACAACACACAGAACCATGGAGGCTATATATATATAGCATGGAGGTCCCTAGGATGACTGTGGCTTATAATAAATTTCAGTTTTACTAAAAAAAAGATACTGTATTAGTTGTATGTGATATTTCAAAAATATAGAGTTTTACATCTGAGCCCAGTATGTCAAATAAAGGGTAGTTTGTGGTTAAAAAAAAATTCCTTATAGGTAAGAACTATTAACCAGACCACAAGAAAGCTTGAAAAAACTTACGATTTAAAATTTCATGGAATAAACACTATTTAGAACATATTCCTTCCTGGGATTTAAGCCATTGGAACTTAATTAGGTTATATAACTAATTGACAAAGTTAAGGGAGAAATAAAGGAACTTCTCTGAACTAATTTGGAGCAGTGGCCATTAATTCTAACCACAAATTAAAATCATTCAAAGATGTTTTAGATAAACTGAAGCATAGCTTAACCTCCCCCAAAATACATTTAATTGTTATAGAATGGGAGGGAACACTCCCAGATGATTCTACTATGAAATAAGATCGAACATCATTGGATTGATAATAATTAATACAAATTATTAATTAATACTAATAATTAATATTAATTGTTAATGTTAATAATAATTTCTACTCATGATGATTTTTATTTAAATAAATTAAAGTTCAAGTACCAGTACTTTCTGTGTGACAGTCATTATAAGTGCTAACAAAAGAATCTTTTCCTATAAAATTATTGGATAACATTATTATTTATCCTTAACACTTGGCTACCTCTAAAGACTTACTAAAATAGTCTTCAAGGTTTTGTTACAGTTTGCTGTTGTGGAAGTTTCCCTTTTACTTTACTTATTGAACTGTTTTCCGCTTGAAATTTTAACTGCAGTGATTACACACAGAAACTTTGTCCTAGATGTATATGGAGAGATCATAACATGGTCATTTATTTTACTGCAGCTGTGAGGGTAGAGAATGAGGCTGCTATGGGCAGCAGGGCCTGAGCAGCCCTTAATTCAAATGCTAACAGTGCTGAGGAGAACTGACAGTGCTGCCTCTGAAATTTTGGAGGACAGAGCTCAAACAGGAATTAGAAGAAGATGAATAGCAGAGATTCTGCTTGTATTACATGATAAAAAGTAAGGCACTGACATCCAACTTAAAAAAAAATAAGAATTAGAGAATAAAATAAAAAATGGCTGAAGAAAAAAGGCAATGCAGAAAATAAATCAGTGGTATAGAAAGAAAAGAATTATAATTAAAGTAACAAAGTCAAGGTTCATTCCTTAACAAGATTAATAGATTAGGAATGTCAAATATGACTGACCCAAAAACATAGAGAAAGGGAGAGGGAGGGAAAGAGCAAAAAAGAAACCATATTTGGATGGAAAGTGATGCATATACAGTAACAATTTAATCAATGATGAAATTTTGATTTTTAAGGCTTGATTTTCCTTATACTAAATTCACTTAAATACATTATTAGTATCTGCTAACTGTAAAAAAAAAAAACTAGATTTCACTGTGCCATTTTTATACATACACAGAATTACCTAGATCATATTCACCCCTGTTACCTTCTCCTATCTTCTCCTCACCTCTCCCTCTGCTCTACCACACAGGGTTCAACTTTAAGTTCTTTTAAAAATCTTCTGAGTCTTCTGAAGTGGCCTTTGTTCAAGAGGCTATTTACTTCCTGAAAGTCATGGCTTCTCTGCAGTCTTTAACTGTGGTGGTTTGAATAAGAATGGCACCCATGGGCTCATATATTTGAATGCTTAGTTATCAGGAGTGGCACTACTTGAGAAGGATTAAGAGGTGTAGCCTTGTTGGAATGGGCATGGCCTTGTTGGAGGAATTGTGTCACTGGGGGTGGGCTTTGAGGTTTCAAAACCACGAGCCAGGCCCAGTGTTGATCTCTTCCTGCTGCTTGCAGATCCAGATGTAGAACTCTCAGCGACTTCTCCAGCACCACATCTGTCTGCATGCCACCATGCTCCCCACCATGATGCTAATGGACTAAACCTCTGAACTGTAAGCCAGCCCCTATTAAATGTTTTCTTTTATAAGAGTTGCCATGGATGTGATGTCTCTTCACAGGAATAGAACAGTGACTAAGACACTACGCAACTCCAGTCTTCTCAGAGAAGCTTCTCCACACTCACTAGGGAACTGAGATAATTATCAACATAGAGAAAGTTCTGGAGTTGTTGGATTTACAGTGCTTGAATCTTTTCTTTCATCAGAACATGTTCTTATTTTGCCAATCAATATTTCAATCTATGAACACATGGATTGGTATTCAGTCACATGGTGCAGGTATCCCTTTAATACCTCTGGAAGCTTTTCTCTCAGCACACAACTTTCTTGGGTATTGTGCCACAAAAGACTACTTTCTTAATATTCCCAAACAAATAGGTGATAGAACTGTGGTACATACACAGTGGAATTTTATTCAGCTGTAAACAAAAATAAAATATAAAATTTATAGGAAAATGGATGGAATTAGAAAATATACCAAATAAGGTCACCCAGGCTGAGAATTACAAATATCACATGCTCTCTCACACACATGGAGAGCACATTTTTGCATTTTTACATTTCTGTGTCTAAGTTGGAGTAAGAGCCTATAGAGGGCAAGGAGTAACAAAGAAACCCTGAGAGGGGGTGTGGGGGAAAGCGTCTTTAAGTGGGGAGTGGGTATTAAGTACTCATATTAGTTTATGCCGTCTAACTTACTAGTGAATGAGTTTCATCTCATAGTGGCCTGATTTCAAAGTTTGTGTTGATATATATTCATTTCCCCCTTTGTGTTAGTTCAGTTCTTAGTCATGGGGAATAATCTTTATGCCTAAATTATAGTTCTTCCATAGTTACAGTGGAAATTTCTTCACTTTATCTGGATTTGTGTTCTAACCCTATCAGCTGAGAAGAGCTCTGAAGTCATGGCTCAATGTTATTGGCCCCAAGTTAATATTACCCCTTGGTTTTTGTCCTGGGTATGCATGGCTTACAGGTCAACCAAGGCTTTAAGGAGATTCTGTTTGTAACATGCCTGCCACACACATCGTGGTGGTACCATCATATGTTAAGTTTCTCCTGGGTTTGCATGGCTTACAGGTCAACCAAGGCTTTAAGGAGATTCTGTTGGTAACATGCCTGCCACACACATCGTGGTGGTACCATCATATGTTAGGTTTCTCCTCCGTGAATTTCTTCGGGTCACTAAGAAGGTAGTCCTGTGTTTGAACTATTGCTTCTTAAGGCCACACATTTGGAAACTCTTTCAAAAGAAAAGACTCATAAATACAAATCTCACCCATGGTGGTCCCCTCCTACCCAGAGTCAAAGCCCCTTCAGTTTCTGGTTGCCTTTAGGTACTCTCCTGTGCTTTATAAAGTTGATTTTTGTATTTTTATGTGAAGTTTGTAATTATAATTAGTAAGAGGATTAGTCTAATACAGTGCTGCTACCATTATTGAACCCCAAACCAGTTCTTAGGCTTAAAGACTTAGACAATGTTACATAGTCAATGGATATTTAACTAAATTCATTAGGTAAGATGGCAATTTTCCTGTTCCATATTTAATATTGTAAATACTTCACATAGTCTTTCAAAAGTATGTGGCTGTGTTAACACACTATCTTTGTCCTCCAAACCCCATTTAATTGACACTCTCTACATGGAGCAACTCAACTTTCACAAAGCACTTCATAGTCATTCATAAGTGCCTCATAGATTCTATTTTCCTCAAATGCCACAGTAGTCTAAAAGGAAGATGGTTTCCTCCGTCCTCTGGTCACAGCTAATGGTAACTGAGGGAGACAAAACTCACCCAGCATGTAGCTTAGAAATTAGAACTGGAGTTCCAACAAGGTTCTGTAGATATCTCCAGACATGCCCCTGCCAGTTTCCCCACCAGAAGTAATTTCTGTTTCCTCTGAATTCCCTCAGCACAGAAAGCCCTTTCAGCCGTTAGTCAGACCCTATTTCATTACTCAAGTGCATTTCTATACCACTGTAACTCTCACCATATCTTTATGACTTTCCATGAAGAACTGTAAAATGGACCTGGACTTAAACTTTACGTTACCACTGACTGAATTTGTTGAAACTCACTTCTCTCAGAGTTGAGTCGAGCAATATGAGGTCATTGTGAAAGCTGAGTGTGGTACTGCATTGGATGAAGAGTGAGGAACAGTTAAATGCCAGTCACTGTTAACATACAGCCCCTTGAACTCATTGACGGATGTTCCTGCCTGTAGCATATCTTTGCTCTCCACCAGTGAGACCAGTAGTATCTGCGTTTTTCAGAAGAGAAGCTGGTCCTTTATGGAGAGGCAGCAGCCTCAGTCACTGCATCTTCCTGGCTGACTACAGCATGGCCCCTAAATGCTGGTCCAGACATACAGGTCCTTGTACTAATAAGGAGCCCTTGTCCACATCCCCTTCTATTCAGGCAAGGTGGAAGGCTGGGTCACAGCTCTCCAATCAGTCCTTGAAAGGGAAAGCTGCTGACCCTTTGCCAGCAGCCTCTGTTCTAATTGACTTCCCGCAGTGAAACCTTTATTTTGAAACAAGACTCCAGAGCCACCACTGGCTCAAAAAGACAAAAAAATAACGTTGTTAGCTGTTTGTTTTGCTTGGGATAAAGTATCCTGAACTCATAACAAATGTCTTCTTGTTTGCAAATGGAAAACCATAATTAAGTTGGCTTTCCCACCACGTTTAATAAGCTCGCAGTTTCCTCTCTGCCTCACTTTCTCATTTTTTTTAATGAGATACCAATTTCCTCTGCCCAGCCCTCACAGATACTTTCAGCAATAAAACAGACAGCTTTGATTTTCATCTTAGTGTGAAGTTTCGGGCATTAATTTATTCATCTGCAACCTGGACCACACTCTTCTCATGCTAAATGGCCTGTTAATCTTTAATTAACAAGGTGTGTTGGGCCAGAAAACGAAAGAGAAGGGGGGCCGGGGGTGGGGGGAGGAACGGGGGAAATGTTTGGAGGAGGAAAGGTTTCTGCCGAGGAAAGGTTTCTGCCGAGGGGACACAGAAAAGCTGACGTTTTATTTTCATGCTACTGCCTTCATTCGGCGTCCTCTGGAGGCACAGGCCCACGATGCAGATGTCTCCTTCGCTCCCCACTCCTCCTGTATAGTTAGGGTTCAAGTGGGCCCGAGTCTGTCCAGACAAGGAGCTGTTTGTGTCTGGCTGATGTGAGGGGAGGGTGCTGTGGGACCAGCAGCAATGGGCAGCTCCTGGAAGAGGGTAGTTAGCAAAGGAGTATCTAGAGGCTGTGGGTGCTAAAGGCCACCCGGGAAACTGACTGCTTAGCTATAAGAAAATGTATATGCATACATGTTCAAGTTTTAGTTGCTCATTAAGACTTTTGGAGGTCCCCAGTCTGAGCACAAACAGCATTCATATGTGCACTCAGCAAAACACTGCGCTCTGTTTGCGTATTTTATTGGTACTGAAACTCCGCTTTGGTGGTGGCTGTTGGAAACCATGTGATTTTATTAAATCAGGTGAACTATTTCTATCACAAAATAAGCTTCTCCCACTTTCTGCAGTAATTGTGCTGTGGTTTTGGCTCTGTGTGGACAGCCTCTTCAATCATCATGATTTTGTCTGACATTTGAAAATGTGACTATTGAAATGCATCATTCACAGAGTTTAAACTTATACATACATGTATCCAGTTCAACGGTTTGGGGGATACGCAGAAGGTTGTGTGAAGATCACGTGGATTCTAGTTTAGAATATTGTCACTACCATGAAAAGAAACCCTGACTATTAGCTGCCACTTCCCATTTTTCTCCTCCTCACTACCCTAGCCCTAGGCAATTATCAATCTCTCTGTCTTTGCCTATTTATCTATTTTAGCACATTTCATATCAATTTTATGGTCTTTGGTCAGTGGCTTTTTCAATTAGCATGTTGTTTAAAAATTCATCTATGTTCACATCCTCTGCTCTCCAGCATTAGCTGTCACTTGTGTTTTTTATCTTGGCCATTCTGACAGGTGTAAGATGGAATTTCAGAGTTATTTTGATTTGCATTTCCCTGATGGCTAAAGATGCTGAACATTTCTTTTTTTAAAATATATATTTTTTTATTTTTTTAAAAAATATTTTCTTTCCTTTTATGTAACAACCCCTGTTCCTCTCCCTCCTGTTCTCCCTCTCCCCCCACCTACTCTCATCCCACCCCCATTCCCTCCTCAAAGAGAGTAAGGCCTCCCTTGGGTAGTCAACACAGGCTGTTATACCGTGTTGGGGAGAGACCTAGCCCCTCCCTCCTGCATCAAGGCTGAGCAAGACATTGCACCATATGGAATGAGGTATAAAAAGCCATTTGTGTACCCAGGGTAAGTCCTCCCATTGCCAGGGGACCCACAAGCACATCAAGCCACTCAACTTTCACCCCCATTCAGAGGGCCAAGTTTGGTCCCATGCAGATTCCCCAGAATCCATAAGCTCCCATTAGCTTGGGTCAGCTATTTCTGTGGTGTTTCTCATCATGATTCTGACACCCCTGCCCACCCCCAGCCTTGCTCTTATAATCCTTCCTCCCTTTCTTCAACTGAACTTCAGGATCTTGGCCAAGAGCCAAGAGCTTGGCTGTGGGTCTCTGCATCTGCTTCCATCAGCCACTGGATATAGGTTCTGTGAGGACAATTAGGGTAGACACCAATCTGAGTGCAGGGGAAAGCTAGTTCTAGAATCCTCTCCACCACTGCTACGATTCTTAGCTGGGAACAATCTTGTGAATTTCTGAGTTTTTCCCTAGCTGCAGATATGTCCCCATCTCTTTAATGGTACACTCTGTCAAGATATCTCTTTCATTGCTCTCCCTCCCCATCTCTCCATGTTTCCACTTCCCTTCCCCTGCTATGGGATGTTCTGTATGTCAAATATGTTGCTCTGATTGGTTAATAAATAAAACACTGATTGGCCAGTAGCCAGCAGGAGGAAGTATAGGCGGGACAAGGAGAAGAAGAATTCTAGGAAGTGGAAGGCTGAGTCAGAGAGACACTGCCAGCTACTACCATGGAAGATGTTACGATATCGGTAAGCCACGAGCCATGTGGCAACTTATAGACTAATAGATATGGGTTAATTTAAGATATAAGCACTAGATAACAAGAAGCCTGCCACGGCCATACAGTTTATAAACAATATAAGTCTCTGTGTGTTTACTTGGTTGGGTCTGAGCGGCTGTGGGACTGGCAGATAAGAGAGATTTGTCCTGACTGTGGGCAAGGCAGGAAAACTCTAGCAACATTCCCCTCCCCTCCCCTCCCCTCCCCTCCCCTCCCTTCCCCTCCCTTCCCCTCCCTTCCCCTCCTCTCTCCTCCCCTCCTCTCCCCTCTCCTCTCCTCCATTCTTCTTTCTCAGTTTTCCCAGGAGATCTTAACAATTTCCCTTCCTGGGGAAATCCATGTGTGTCCCTCTTAGTGCCTCCCTCTTTACCTAGCTTCTCTGGGTTGTGGATTGTAGCCTGGTTATCCTTTGCTTTGCTTCTAACATTCACTTATGAGTGAGTACATACTGTATTTGTCTTTCTGGGTCGGGGCTATCTCACTCAGGATGACTTTTTTTTCTAGTTCCATCCATTTGCCTACAAATTTCATGATGACATAGCAGTTTTATTCATAATAGTCAGAAACTGGAAACAAGCTAGATGTTCCTCAACCAAAGAATGGTGAAGAAAATGTGATACATTTACACAATGGAGTATTACTCGGCTGTTAAAAGCAATGACATCATGAAATTCCTGGATGGAACAAATAGCAAATAGATGGAACAAGAAAAGATCATCCTGAGTGAGGTAACCCAAACCCAGAAAGACAAACATGGTATGTTCTCACTTATAAGTGGGTATTAGCCGTAAAGTAAAGGAGAACCATGCTAAAATCCACAGATCCAGAGATATCCTGCCAGTCAGCTCCCAAATCACAACACAGAGACTTATTATTAATTATGAAAGTTCAGCCTTAGCTTAGGCTTGTCCCACTAGCTCTTATAACTTAAATTAAGCCACTTTTATTAATATTTTATCATTTGGTTTTTTACCTTTCTTTCATTTTGTCTGATTCCCTCCATGTCTCATTGGCATCTCCTCTGTGCCTTGATTATCTCTTCTTACTTCCTCTCTCTGCCTAGAAGTCCAGCCTATACCTCCTGCCTAGCTACGGGACATTCAGCTCTTTATTAAACCAATCACAGCTATATATCTTCACACACCGTACAAATATTCTGCAACATTTTCTCCTCTTTGTTTAAATAAAAAGGAGATGTTTTAACTCTAACATAAAACTATATACAATAAGAACAATGATCAGGTAAGAATTACATTCATAATGTCCAGTACATTTATATTTGTCATAGAGAAAATACTCTATTATCTATCTTATCTTGATGAATTTAAAGTTTTATACCAAAACCATTTTCTATCATAACTTGTATTACCATCTGAAAACTTTTTCAGACCTCAAAACATTTTCTTAGATAAACAATTTAAGCTTTTATGTTTCCTAACCTTATAAACTTTCTATCTCTTATGTACGTTTTTTTTTTCTTTCTGAATTTGGTAACAAGGAAAACTGCATTATTACCTAGTTTTCAATATCCATCAGAGACCCAAGAAGGATATAATATTACCTGAGTAAACAGGAAGTGCAGAGCAAGTAACTTTCAAAAGTATAGAAATGACAGAGACATCTGACTGCCTGGACATTCACCCAAGATTCCTCTGTAACATTGGGACATCCATCTTCAAACTATAGGCTTAGAATAACTGACAGACTTTTTTGTGAATCAGGAATTTTGAAGGACTGTCCTACCTTGTCTTGGCAAAGTTTAGCAGTCACTTTCTTTTGTGTCCTGCTTGTCCAATTTGGACAGCATACTGTTAGTAGTTGAGGTAAGGGCAGTTTCTTGCCCAGTGACTAACTTTGCCACAACAAAGGCAAACTCTATATAGAAGTTCTTTGATGCCCATCATCCTTTTATGAAGTAAATTGGTGCTGCCAGGAGCACATATATCTCATTGTCATGAAAAGCTTTATGTTATTAAAACATCTTAAATATCATATTCTGTAGTTCTCTGAAGTATTTCAAGACCATCTATTTTACCTTAAAAACAAATCTAACATGACTATAAGTTTAATTGTTATAGATGACTATCTACTAACCTGTATTTCTTAATTATCCTAAATTATTTATAATAATAGCTTTTAAGAACTATAACTTTACATTATATTTTTAAATGAGCTGCATAGGTACAATATCTTAAACAAGAATAGAAACATATATACAGTATAACAAAATAACTTTAAATTTGTATCAATATATAAATATCTATACCAATGCAAAATATTTTGAGACTAGTCATTGTTCAAAAGCAGATTCAACAATCAACCCTTTAATCCCATCATTCTATATCCCCCTCTTCTCCCTTCAGAAGGAGATCCCTGAATCTAATCTCCTTTGTCCAGCTTTTTTCCTGACATGACAAATAACAATTGATAACTTCCTAGACAATGACAAACATCCATAATCCATTGAACAACTAAAAATCACCCATTCTACCTCTTAGGAATGTGGGCATCATGTCTCTAGACTGCTTCCTGTTGTCTGGGGGGGGGGGTTGGAATCTCTAGAGGACCCTGAGATAATGATCAAGTCCTGGGAGAGCTAGTTGTATCATTTGTTGTCCAGTCTCTTTGTAAATGGAAAGCACAGGGCTTATCTAAAGTTCTGGCTAGAGTAGTGCATGAAGCTAGATCATCTCAGCCAGCAGCTTTGAAGTTGTTCTGGATGTAGAATTTTGAGGAAACTGCAACAGAGGCATTTTAAGGCTAGATCACCTGTGCCACTTGTTTTTATTGGTATCTGGTCTTTTTTTCTGAAAACACACAAACTTTTAAAGGTAACATATATATCTGTATTAACATAAGTATGGAATGTGCAGTATGCACAAGTCAGCTAAAGATTTTTTTTTTTATGTTTGAGCAGGTAAAAGGCATCTATCAACTTCATAAGTTCATTTAGACTGCAAAACCCAACTGTAATATAAATTTCTATCCATCCATATGGAAGTATAGCATGTAATAATAAGTCCTGAGGACTCTCAGCCAATAAGATTTATCATGTCTTATTTAATCTCAGAGCTGTTCCCATGTTGAGGGATCAGCATACACATCACCTGTCCTGTAGTCTTTCCTGGCTTCCTCCCTCATATCTGTAGCCAAGATCCTCAGAAGTTTTCCCCCAATCAAATCTGATCTTCACTAATTTTGAAGAGAGCCATAACTTTGTTTCCTACGGAAACAAAGGCATAACCTCTTCCCCAGTGCAACATAGTTTTTGACTTCCATTCTAAAGTGAAACATTCTTAAAATATATAGGTTGGTTTAATTTAGCAGTTTCCATTACCCAATATCTCTTAGCACAAATTGTTTTCTGTACATTAGCATAAAAAATTCAAAGTCAACAAAACACCATACAGGATGAAAACACCTTGTGTATTTCCCATCTTTATCTGGCTTATTCTTTTTATATTACTTTATTCTTTCTTTAAAGACTTTATTATTTTTCTCTGCAACCATTTTTAAACTGTATCTGTTTAAAAGTTTTCTTAGTCTGGAACACTTTGCTGCATGCCTACAGCATTCTCTGACTACAAGACAAACCTTAAATGGGCATGCCAGCTGCTACACAGCTCTGGCGGCTAGCTCTGCTCCCTTCAGTTCCCCAAGAGCCTAGCCTTATGCCAGTGCATTTACTATCCCAGCTCTGTGAAGCTGCTGTGTCCACGATGCAGCAGGCATTTTTACCTAGCACACAGGCTGTTCAAGAGCCATACCTCTGTATGCTGAACCTGCCCAAGAGACTACTTTCTCAGGCCCTATGCGGATATTTGAGCCTCCATGTTGGAAGCCATATATAATGAGTCTTTTTCTGTCCCACCAGTCAGCTCCAAAATAACAACATGGAGACTTATTATTAATTATGAAAGTTCAGCCTTGGCTTGGGTTTGTCCCACTAGCTCTTATAACTTAAATTAATCTGCTTTTATTAATCTGTGCTTTACCATGTGGCTTTTTATCTTTCTTTCATTCCATATGTCTGACTCTCTCCATGTCATTGATGTCTCCTCTGTGTCTTGATTGATTATCTCCTCCTACTTCCTCTCTCTACCTGGAAGTTTAGCCTATGCCTCCTGCCTCTCTACTTGCCATTCTAGCTCTTTGTTAAACCAATCACAGTTATATAACACAGCGTACAAATATCCCACAACACAGAGAAGCTAAGTAACAAGGAGGGCTCAAGGAGGACTCACCAATCTCACTGTGAAGGGCAAATAGAATAAATGTCACAGGTAGATGGGAAGGGGTCTAGATGAGAAGGTGGGGATGAGAACAGGAGGGATGGGAGAGGATGGAGGCAGGGGATACTGAGAGAGACAAGTGGAATGGGGTGGCATTCCTGGGAAGAGCTAGAAGCCTAGGGCAATCTCAGCAATTTATGCGGGTGGCCTTAGCTAAGACTCGTAGCAATAGGAGTTATGGACCCTGAACTGGCCTTCTCCTATAACCAGGCAAGACTTCCAGAAGAGGGACTGGGACACCAACCCAGCCACAAAATTTTCAACCTACAACTTATCCTTCCTGTAAGATGTGCTGGGGTAAAGGTGGTGCAGAAACTGTCCATCTTGAGACCCATACCCTGAAAGGGAGCCCACACCTGACACTTCCTGGAGGGCCAGGGCCAAGAGGCTGGATGGGATAGAACCAAACATGACTGTCTAGAGAAAAAAGTCAACAAAATGATTCCTAATGATATTTTGCTATACTCATATATTTGGTTCCTATCTCAATTGTAATCAGAGAGGCTTCATCCAGCAACAGATGGAAACAGATGCAGAGACCTAGAATCAAATATTAGGTGCACCTCAGGGAATCTTGCAGAAGAGGGGGAGGAAGGATTCTAAGAGATAGAGGCGTCAAGAACACCAAAAGAAAACCCACAGAATCAGCTAACATGGGCTTGAAGGGGCTCACAGAAACTGAACTGGGAACCAAGGAGCCTTCATGGAACTGACCTAGGCCCTCTGCACATATGTTACAGTGGTATCGTTGGTCTTTTTATGGGACTCCTAACAGTGGGAGCAGGGGCTGTCTCTGACTCTGTTACCAGCTTCTCAGACCCTTTCCTCCTACCCAGTTGCTTCATGCATCCATAATAGGAGAGAAGGTACCTAGTCTTAATTCATATCTATGGGAGATCTGCCCTTTTCTGAACAGAAATAGAGGAAGAATGGATGGGGAGGAAAGAAGGGAGGTAAAACTGGTCAGGATGTAAAACAAAACAAAACAAAAATAAATAAATAAACAAACACAAAAAATCATCCATGTCATAAAATTAGGACTTTATTTTTCATAGCTGCATAGCATCCTATTACATGGACATATGATCTTTCTTATTGATCTTATGATGATCAGTTGGTGAAAATTTCCATTGCTTCCACTTCCAGAATGTTTTGAAGAATGCTGTATAAACCCCAAGCTCTTAGATGGGTAAATGTCTTCAATACTTTGGGGCAAGAGTTCCTGGGATATTTAGAATCCATGATTAATTTTTTAAGGAAATGCTTTCTCTACATCCTTCCTAGCACTTGGTACTGTGTCATTGTGAAAACAGTTGTTATTTATCTTGTTGTGTGTGAGTGGCATCTCATTATGGCTTCAATTTGCCCTAATACTGATGGTATTGGATGCTTCATTCAATGGGAGTGTTTCTTGACCATCTGTATACTTTCTTCACATACATGTGAGCAATTACCCATTTTAATTGTGTTGTTTGAAACCAGGGCCTTATGCATGATAAGTTGCACGCTCCTTTATCCCTGAGAAACACTCAACCTCAGCCCTAGGAACTCTTTTTTCATCATGGATATCATTCCCTCATTAGATTAACAAACAGCAAATATGCTCTCCATTTCTATAGATTGTCATTTTACATTCTTAATAGCACCACATACAGCATAAAAGTTTTTCATGTTGATGATATTTTTCTTTTTGTTGATTATACTTTTGGTGTCATCTGTCTTTTAGGGAAATGTTACCAAGATTTATTCTTATATCGTTCTGAAAGAGACTTAAGGCAGGTGTCCATCCTACATCTGAATTTATTGCTCTGTGGAGAAATCCAGTTGCCCCATCCAGCATAATCTGTGAAGACTCTCCTCCTCTCATCTCACTGAATCTCTTGGTACTCTTGTTTGAAATCCACTGAGCATAGATAGCATGGTTCCAGGGACTCCCACTTCTTTCCCAGTGGTGCACATATCCAGCTGTGCATCAGTAAACTGCCCTAGTTACTGCCACTGTGGAAATCCTTGACGTAGAAAATCCAGGTCCCCACAGTTTGTTTTCCTTCTTCTATTTTGACTTTACTGGTCCCTGTGCATGCCTATATGAACTTCAGGATCATGCACCAATTTTCGCAAGAATGCAAGGTAAGATTTTTGAGAGATTATTCTGAATCTGTATTGACATCTCTCTGAGACCGGGTTCCAAACTGTGCACAGAAATTTAGTTTGATTAATGTTGATTATTCATGGCTCTGAAATGTCTTCACTTCATCTAAAGGGTTTGCTTAGCTCTTTTGACATACATACAGCTTTCCAATCCTTGTCATCTCTTCCTTTTTGTTGATTCTTTGGGTATTTCACATCATACACCACAATCACACTCATTTCCCAGTTTTCCATGTCTGCCCTTTGACCCTTGTGACCTCCTCCCACCAAACTAAAACTAAAACTAAGAATTAAAAAAAAAAAAAAAAAAAAAGACAATTTCAATTTGTGTGGTTTGCATACTCACTGGAGCATGGTTGAACTCTCAGTGGCCTTCCCCTTAAATAGAACTGAGTCCTTCCTTCCTACACCCCTGCCAGAAGCCATCACTCCCCTGCCTCTTTCACTGGTCTCGGGGCTAAGCTAGGGAATTGAGATCGGACTAGGTGCTCCCTTTTTTGGGAATGGAACCGTGTAGGCGTTCCCTGATTATATGGAACTTTGCAGGCAGGTTTAGGTACTCACCAGCTAGGGAGGAGAGGGCGGGAGCCGCCCAGGCCTTTGGAATTTGCCCCACGTTGGGCGCCAGATATTGGTGAAATTATTTTGGCCACTCCATGTAGTTAACAGGATATTTATTTAATGGCGTAACTCACATATTATGTGATAGGTAGGTCGCAGGGTCTGGGAAAGGTGTATCACAGTCCAGCGGTGTTCTCTGAAGCTCTTCTCAGTCCACCTCCAATGTTCAGCATCCCGGCACAGAGAGAGCGCACAGAGAGAGCGCTGGCCCATCCAGCTCTCGGGTCTCCAGGTGCCTCCCCTGGCCCTGCCTCATAGGCGTGACAGTTGCCAGAGTCTCAATGGGGGTTGGAACTTCCAAATCCAAGCTGGAATGGCTACCCACTACACTCAGCCATGTTCCATCACTTGTCACACAATCACTACACTGTATAAGAAAGGCCTAAGGGACATTCAGGGAAGTTAGCATCTAAATCCCAAAAGAACTACTAACATACATTTCCCACTGGTTTCCCTATGGCTCTTGCTCCATGAATACCAGTACATTCTCCTTTATCTCATTGTACATGGCATAATTTATATGATGACTCATTTCTACTGTGGTCCAATACTGAGAATTCCAAGCAAGCAGTAGCCTATGTAAATGGCCTCATTCTCCCCTGCCCAGGACAAATATCAATAACCAACTTATCCATCATTTTAAGTAAGCTCAGATGGCTTTAAATTGTTTTAAACCAGGAATCAACACTACTACTCCTAACACCCATCACTTGATTAGCAAAGGACAGCCTAGAAATTCATACTAATACCATTTATATATACTTAATAATCATTTACAGTGAACTAAAAAAAGCACAACTTTTTTTTTTAAAAAATGAGATATTTTCAACAAGGAGAATGAATATTTTGTGCATCAAGATGTCCAACCTGGATTTCATGAGCCATATGCAGCTCAGGATTATTGTGTGACCCAAAACAAATGTACTTCAAACATTTTGGTATTGTTTTGCATGTGCGCGCGTGAGTTTGTGTGTGTGTGTGTGTGTGTGTGTGTGTGTGTGTGTGTGTGTGTGGTGTCTGTGATTTGACTGAGTGTGGACTTTGTAGTTGACAGTGTCACAATATCAAAATGTTGGGCATGCCTAGATGCTTACAAATGTAACATTGGAGCAAAAGAAGCCAAATATTTATGCACAGTTCAAAAACAGAATTGGTGTGTGCAATTAGAAGTCAGCATAATAGCTACTTTAAGGAGAAAATGAGGAGGAATCTTCTATATAGTTTTTAGGGGATTAAGTTTTTCTCTCTTTTTTTAATCTGAATGCTCAGTATATGGGTTCACTGCATTTGTGAAAAATCTTTAGGCTATAATCATATGATACATGAAACTGCATACTAATGTTGTAGTTCAATAATCCATTTTAACAGTTTGAGTTGCTTATACTCACAGGGAAACAGGATGCTTCCAGACTGGGTGCCATGTATTATTTCATTGAATTTCTTTGGATTGAGAATAATGATAGGAACATAACAGAAACATGCTCAATATGTTTGTTATTTCTACCCCATGTTTCAGTATTCAGTACCAGCTAAAATTCTACTACCTTGGGCACCTGATTCTATAATTACCCTCTGTCCACAGGATCTGTCAATCAGTAAACATTGAAACATTTTTCAACCAAAGCTTACTGTACTATGTCCCCCACATTTTATCTTCTATTTCTAATACCTTGACTCTCTCCTTTTGCTACCAGACTTTGATGAACTTGGGTTAAGACTACTCCTTGGAAATAAATATTACGCAAATTGGCTTAGCATACATTGAAGAAAGTAATTTATTAGCACTTAAGTTTGTGGTATAATTAGAAATCATATCAGTCACATATTCATCAGGCTTTTATGAGAAACTTCTGAAAAACTATCAAATGTGATAGATACAGCCACTAATATGAGTAAGGGGGGCACTCCCAGGCTCTGAGTACTTTTGAGTAGCTGCTGTTGTTGCTGTTGCCTTCCCCTCCTTTTACTCCTCTTCCTCTTCTTCTTTTTGTATTAGGAACTGAACCTAGGACCTCACTTACGTTGAGCAAATACTCTACCATGGAGCTAAAGCTCCAGACCTTGGATTGGTATTTCAATGTCTATGAAGGGTTTGGGTTCTTCTGGAAGTTGATGCAAGTATTCATAAATATAGAATAATAACTAGAATCATTGCATTAGGGGATATAGATGATTTGTGTTTTAATAATAAGCAAATGCCAAATCTCACTGACTTAGAGTGAGAATGTATTACTTGATCAAACTATAAGCTCTGTATATCAGCTATGGCTTTGCTCCACCTCTTTAGTTTTCCAAGATTTGGGCTAAAAGAACATTCATTTTCAAAGTTATTCCCAGTCTTATTGCAGAGAGAAAAGAATATAGCATCATTGACTTTTAGATGCTTGTTCAAAGTAGTGTGGATAACTTCATGGCCAAAGCAAGCAACACAGTTAACCTTGATAACAATAGGACAAGTAGATATTATTTTTTCATGTGAAGAACATTGGGCATTTATGACAATGATAGTCTACAATGATCCCGAGGCTGAAGGGAAGAGATGGATGCAGTCCCTTTCTTCATCATCCTATAAAGAAGAAGAGAGAACACCTCACACTCCACTCCATTATCCTTTAGCCACAATTTAAGTTCTGGAATTTTTTGCATTAAACACAAAGGGTGCATCCAAGGACCATACGTCAGTTCATAGGAAGCTGCACCTCTTCTTTGACCATTTAGTTACCCCACACACATCCCTACAGTGTGGAAACACAGAGGCAGGTGTCTACTTCTACTTTTTCTTTTGATGGAAAGAGAAAGTAGAATGTGGAATGCATTCGGAGATGTGCTAGGATCCAGTTAGGTATCTCCTTTCATCTAGGACAGATATGCTATTTGAAGATAAAAATCATAACAGAAGAAGTACCTATTTGTAGACTCATGGACTCTGCCCTGAATTTAGTGAATAAATAGGCAATGCTTTCTAAATATGTTAATATATTTTCACTGGAGAGGAACATTGAAAGACTTTTATAATACTTGAAAAGTATTTACAAAAAGATTCAGAGACATGATCCTTAATTCAGGTGGAGGGTTTTAACTATGAAGCATTTTCTGGTTTGTCATAATAGAACTTGTCAGTCCATTGGTGTGCTTCAAAGAGGGCTTATTTGATATGCAGGTCACTGGAGAGATAGGCATATTTCAACACACAGAAATCCTTATTGGTTTGATTGTGTATTATTCTAACAAACCAAGCCTCTGCCCCCAGAGCTTTAGACACTTCCAGGTGTCCAGGCTGAATGGTGCTGAGTGAATCAGTGAGATTTCATTTCCTCCTTGATTCCAAGCAAAGGGATGATCCGCCAATGCTGGTCATTGAAGAGAAACATACAGAAAACTAAAAGAAGAAGAAATGACGCAATGTAGAACAAAGCCCATCCTTAAATTCCTCTGAAGGGAGGGAGGCAAATGAATAGATGAGGAGGAAGGAAAAAATTATAAAAATGAATGTGTGCCCAAGATCCATCTGGAGGCCAGACCCTCAGTGTGTGGGCAGAAATTTCTCTTCTGCTCCAGGTGCTGTGTCTCTGGTAGCTGTGTGTCTGTGTCTGCCTTTCCCTTCTCACCAAACCACCAGCCAGTCCTACACCTCTGCAAACAGCTCCTCCAGGACAGATTACTTAATATTTGAAAGAAAGCACTACAAAACCTAGCCGATACCATTATTTGTCTCCAACCATAATCTTTAAAAACAAAACAAAAAATGATGTTATTTTATTTTATGCATGTGAGTTTTTGCTTACATGTATATGTGTATGTGCCCCCAATATGTGCCTGGTATCTGCCTACAGAAGAGGGTGCTGGACAACCTGTTGTCCCAACTGTAATCTTGTTAGGGATTATAGAGTGTGTAACTTTGGAACTTGAATGTGCATTTACAGAATAGCAGCAGTGATAGACAAAATGGACAGATACAAATTTCAACTTTATTGCCATAAGTTAGCTAAGGAAACAGGTCATTCAGTTTCATCAAAGTAGACTTCCTACTCTGTAAAAGTACACACACACACACACACACACACACACACACACACACACATTTCTATGAACAAGACACCATGCTGAGGGATGAATGTGTGGCAGAGAACCAGTCACACATGGTTCTGGCCCTCTTGGAGCTTATTATCTCTCTGCTAGATGTCAGACTTCAATAATCACACAAATAAATTCAAAGGTACATTGTGCTGAGTGACGTGAAGTAATGGATTTCTGAGACAATATTAAACTGAGAAGTGAAGAATGGGTGGAAATTAGGGGAATGAAGCAAAGAATA
This sequence comes from Peromyscus maniculatus bairdii, assembly GCF_049852395.1. Classification (NCBI taxonomy): domain Eukaryota; kingdom Metazoa; phylum Chordata; class Mammalia; order Rodentia; family Cricetidae; genus Peromyscus; species Peromyscus maniculatus. The sequence continues at coordinate 79,983,672 of NC_134857.1, read as the reverse complement.
GCAAGAAAATTGAACATGAGGATTTCCTTGTTGCAGACTGTCAAGAAAACTGGGGAGTCCTCTTTAGAAGAATAACATCATTGAGTTTTTTAGGAGTAAAATTATAAATCTCTAGCTGTAAAGAGAAAAGTCAAGTAAAATGAAAAGATTAAAAAAAAACTTAATCAAGGGAAACAAATAAAAATTTACTGGCAAAAATAAAATGAAAAAGAAACAACAACAAACAAAACAGAAAGATTCCTGAGCTTCCAAGAGCAAAATAATAATATCCTGAACAAAATGGAAATATCATCAGGTAAGATGGAAAAGAGCAAGAGGTGGGGTCCTGCAACATCTGGGAACTTTGAGAATTATTGAATTAATTCTTTTTAATTGTTTTAATTGAATTAATTGTTTATTTATTTCTACTTTGGGATGAAGACTGATGAAATGTTGTGTATAAATTGTCACTTTCTTTTTTGTTTGTTTTTCAAGACAGGGTTTCCTGGCTATCCTGGAACTCACTCTGTAGATCAGGCTGGCTTCGAACTCACGGAGATCCACCTGCCTCTGCCTCCTGAGTGTTGGAATTAAAGGTGTGCGCTTGTCACTTTTTAAGTGAATGTTTAAGAAAGGTACTTTTGCCCATTTATCTTCATCTTAATGTTTTTGTTTATAAGATAGCATCACGAAACGTGACCTCAGCTTCTACAATAACAATAAATAATGTGGACTTCTCAACTAAACTTCTCACCTGCTTGGGTTGACTTAAAATTAGTCTGTAAACTTTAAGTCATCAATGTGTTTGAGAAAAGATTATCTATTTGACTCTGAGCATAAAAATATTTCCTTCAGCCGGGCGTTGGTGGCACACGCCTTTAATCCCAGCACTCGGGAGGCAGAGCCAGGCGGATCTCTGTGAGTTCGAGGCCAGCCTGGGCTACCAAGTGAGCTCCAGGAAAGGCGCAAAGCTACACAGAGAAACCCTGTCTCGAAAAAACCAAAAAAAAAAAAAAAAAAAAAAAATATTTCCTTCAAATCAAGGGGCATGGCATTAGATCTACTAAGGACATCTATTCTTTGTACAACCCATTGCTTTATAGGATGCTTGCCAGAAACAAATACATATACCTAGTAAAACTTGAATTTCAGGTTAATGATAGTCTTTTGCTGCAGTCTAGTCCAAATACCTCATGAGGCATGCACACAGGAATATTTTACCGTTCCTCTAAAGTCCAGTTTATCTGAGTACTATCTTTGCTGAACCAGGCAGCGCTACAGATACAGAGAGTCATGTTCATGTGCAGTGAAACTCTGTCAATGTTCAACTATTGGAATTGCTTTCTGGATGTAACACTAATCTTGGATGTGTTTTGTAAATAGTACTTTACAGTTAACTTTTCAACCTGGACAAAGGCATAAATGGAGGTGGAGAGGTGTGAAGAAAGGCAGTGGACTGGGAAGAGTAGCTGTGTATTTAGCTCAAGTGAAGCAGAGGTGGTAATGGTCAAAGCTCACGGATAGTGCACAATTCATTGACTGTAAAATTTTCACTATTTTTGTGTCAAGAAATCATCTCAGATGGTTTCATCATATCCCATCTATGGCAGAGGTATTTTACTTCTCCATAGAGTCCTTCAGTCCCATCATCTGGTTTGTTTTCCAAATTCTTTCAAAGTCCAGTCTGTTCCGCCTTCAGAAGTGAAGAACACCTCCAGATTTATTAACTGTTCTAAGTAGTTCACTAAAAGTCATCTTTGGCGACCATTATCTGGCACAATTGGAAACAGTAGTTACTTTGATGATGAAAATGTTAAAGTGAGAAGTCATAAAAAATGAAACCTACGCACCTTTTGCATTTTATTTTAGAACACATGAATGTCAATCTTTTGATGTGGGGCCAAGACCTTTTCTTTAAGTGTGGATCCCTGAGTTCTGCCTCTCCATAAAGTGGCATCTCTCATTTCCATCTACACTTTCTATAAAACAGAGTGAGAATTTAAGAATGCTTTTAAAGTAATTTGAGAACAGAAGATCCTGTGCTCTGACAGACATTTCCCACATCTTCTATGGTGTTTCCAACAACAGAGTTTGATATCTGTTTTACTAAGTATTTTTTAAGCATTCAGTGTAATTCCTTACATAAAAATGTTTTCATTAATATTCCAGACCATTTTCATCGTATTATATAATGTATACAAGACTGCAATGAACTAGACCAGCTGTTACTGTGGCATCAACATTTTACTTCATTTTCTTCAATTGAAGCAAAGTTCACATTCTGCTTCAAAGGTTCATCCTAAAGATGGTGGCTATCAAATAATTTACCAAAGTATTTAGGCAATTAAGTCTTCCCATAGGCTATGCTGTTGAAAGATGGGGACTAGATCAAATAATTTCTCATGGCTGTCTTTGTATAAAATTTGGATTATGCTATGAATACTATTGTCATAATTTAATTTCTTTAAAAGTCCAATTCCTCATTCTTCAAAAATTAGGTTGTGTCCATAGAAAGGTTTTATATTTTTCTTGCAACAGTTTTTTTTCCCCTTGCCTTATGCACTTTGACAGCAGATACGGTTAAAGGAGATACAATATAATTATTGAAGAACCCAGGAAGGTCCCTAGGAGGGTAAGCAACAAGTCATATTGGAGCTAAATTTTCAGGTAAATTGCTCTCAGTCCTTCCATTAAGTCTATTTTTAAGGATATGTAATCTTATTTTCCATCCACCAGAATATTGCAATAAAGACATGGCTACAATCATGAAAAACATTCTGTTTAGTTTTCCATCCTGAAAAATTATCTTCCTTTAGCCCATATATCTCTTCTCAACCAAAGAAAGTCCATTTCATAACATAGAGAAGCCCTTTCTGCTCCCAGTATTAAATTCAATTTCATAGACCAGGTTAGAGGCCCAATTTTGCTTCTTTATAAATGTAAAATTTTCCATTAATTTTTAGAATGGACGGTTAAATTGGTCTGTTTTCCTTGTGACTAATTTTCAATAAAGCCAGATTTTTCAAGTAACTTAAAAAAAAAAGTTTCTTATATAGACTTTCTGTTTAAATGTCCCTTTACAAAAATAAAAGAGATTCATTGTTGGGATGATGGATTTTGCTTCTTGTTAAAAAAGACAGAGTGCCCAGGGTGGGGTCTGGCCATTTCCTGCCCCAAAACACAAGTGTAAAGATTAGCCCTGTTACAGCCCAAACAACCGGACAAGCCGCCTTTAACCACAACAGCAAATAAAGGTGATTCCCAACAGGGGGCTTAAGGAAAGGGCCTTGGTTTAATTTCCCCTTAATGAACAGACAGTTTCTCTAGCTGGAAGCATGACCTCAACGGCAGAACTGTCAGAACACACAGAAGAGTCCCTGCCCTTAGATGCAGCAAATGGACGTGGGTAGAGGCTTATGGGCTCTGTTGAAATATTACTCTCCCTTAAAGACCCAGGTTACAGGCTCCCTTCTTTTTCTTTGAACATGTCTGAGTTGATTTTCCTCATCAAAGATCACATTGTTTTGTCTGGTTATTTTATGCTACTTAGATTCTATTTTGAATTATAATTATTTAGTTATTGGCTTATTAAAAGGTATGCTCTCTGCATGGGGTTCTAAGCAGTTGAGCAAATGATTCTGTCTTATTTGTCATAATACCTCCAAGGAACTGTCGTAGCAGTGATGGATACAGGCACTAAGACGAGTTAGTTCTCGCTATCAGTCTAAGGAAGGAAATGAATGCATAAATAAACCTGCTTTGCCTGGAGAATTTTAAAGCATTAAAATTATTATATACATATAAATACATAGTTGTATAAGTGCACATGCAAATGTACCACTCATCAAAACAAACTATATGAATTGAGTTTTTAGTTCATAGACTCGCAGTCATATTACATATTAATTTTTAATTTTGGATGTATTTTTGAGTTGTTTGTAGACCTTCCTGCTGCTATCTTTCTCTAAAAGGTACTTCTAATTCTCACTTTGGATCAAATTTGATACTATCCCTGACTATAGATGAATGGGCCAGGAGTAGAATGTGCCTCAAGTAAGACCAATCCAACACTGAGGATTGAATACTATGGTGCACTGGGTTCTTTGTACCCAAGCTCTGAAACTCAAATCAAAATTTTAATCTTACACTAGTCTTCTGATGCTATCTCCTTCAAGGGCTTTCATCTAGCATGAGCAAAAGATGTTTAAACCTCTACTGAAGAAAAAAAGTCATTAGCCTTAATAAGTCAATGGGATCAATGGGAAATCATTTACAAAGTCGCTATTGAATACATGTTAGTGGCTGTTAAGCAGTCAGCAAAAGACAAACAAGGGATTATCTCTCCCTTGAAGGAGAGTCATGTTGAGAAGTAATTATAATACAGCAGTAGAAGCTAACTTAAAAGCATGAGCAGGTGTCATATGTAGAGACACCTGGATCTGCATAGATTGTGACCTTTTCTACTCTGAGGACTCTAGGTCTCACAGACACAACTGTAAACCAAGAAAAACACATCTAAAGATTTGGTTTCTTTTCTTCTCATGATTAAAAAAAGTGTTTAGTGAAAGTTGAGGTGACATTCCATCACTGAGCTTGCCATGATGTCTCTTTGTGTTTCAATTTTCCAGCCTTCATTTTGAGTTAGTGAGATGAAGCAGAATAGCTCCGGCCTGATTTGTGCAGAATACCTGACTCAATGGCCTTCGAAATGTCAGGACTGATCTTGACTGGCTTCTCAAAGAGAGTGGTCTCATCCATTGAGAAGTCCCAGACTGGGAAACTCCAGGGTGATGGGGAGTGCTTTATGGTCTCTGTGCCTCCATTTGCCCTTGTTTTACTGGAATATGAGTCTCAGTTAGGCAGCTGGGGCATGTGTATTAGCAGGGGTGAAGGCTGGCACTGAAAGGAGTTACTTCCAGAGAGATCCTGTTTCTACCATTACCACTTTCCTAGGACTTATTCAGCACCCGGGGCTCCAGGAAGATTTACGAGCTGCTTAAAACATTAGTGTTTGCCTACTGCTGATCATTGGAAAGCAAGGGTAAGAACGGGATTGTTAGCAGTTAGGGGACCCTCTGTTCAGGTCTGTGGGCTCTGAACATCCTCTTAGGCTTAGTTGTATATGCTTGCTCTCACAGATTCCCCTCAGGCATACACAGATTTATTTCCTTTTGGGCTTCATTTGAATTTGCCGAAATTCAGTGAGTGTGCAAAAGCTTGGGAGAGTTAGAAGTAACCATGCAAGTTTTATGAAAACTCACATTTGTGAAGACACTCACAGTTTACAAGGTACTTGTCCGTGTAGTCACACTTGACTCATTGGCTCACTCATCTAGTTATGCACCTGTGGACCTTATGATTTTTAGATATCTAACATGCAGATGCCAGGATTTGGGTTTTATGCTAGAATTTTAATGAGTATTGCTTAAATTTCTGTGGACCTGTGTTCAATTCTATATGATTTACTTAGTTAATATTTTTGAAACAGGCTGTGAAAATTATGAGTAGCATATATGGGGAATATCAGAACTAATAAGATGAAATAAAGGCAATAAACATCTTAGGATTCAGTGAAAGGGACTTAGTTGCATGCAAATAAAACAAGGAAAGAAAATGGGGTCAGGAGAAAAAACAGGACCAAGAAGGCATTCTAGATCCTGCTCCCAACGAGCACCAAAGAGTGACCGTGAGTGAGAATGAGTTGGGGGACTTCCTTTCCACTGTGACTAGAAAGTGCAGGCAGTCTAAGATCTCTCAGGATTTGGACTCATTCTCTGCAGAACAAGGAGTCTCCCAAGCTCTGAAACTCAGGGCTGAGCAGGAGAGGTCAGAGAGAAACACAGCAGAGACCCAAGAACTACTGACCATCAAGCCCTGTTTCTTTTTATTTTTATTTTTCTTTATTAAGAAATTTTCTACTCACACCTCATGCTATCCACAGACCCCCCTTCCTCCTCCCACCTCCCAGTCCTCTTTCCCAAGCCACCCAGCATCCCCACATCCCCCAAATCGAGGTCTCCGATGAGAAGTCAGCAGAGCCCAGCTCACTGAGCCTAGGCAGGTCCAAGCCCCTTCCCACCGCACCAAGGCTGTGTAAGGTGTCACACCACAGGCACCGGATTCCCAGAAGCCTGCCTATGCACCAGGATGGATCCTGATCCCCGTGCCTGGGTGCTCCCCAAACAGTTCAAGCCCAACAACTGTCTTCCGTGTCCAGAGGGCCTAGTCCAGTCCCATGGGGGCTCCACAGCCACCATTCCACAGTTCATGGGTTTTCACTAGTGTGGTCCGTCATCTCTGCACATCCTCCCATCATGATCTCGATGTCCCTAGCCTGCAGTGTCTTTCCTCTTTCTCATCAGTCGGGTTCCTGGAACTCAGCCTGGTGCCTGGTCATGGATCTCTGTGTCTGCCTCCATCTGTCACTGGACAAACAAGTCCTGTTTCTTATATTGCCTGCTTATGTGTTCTTCTCAACCTCAGCAACAGATGCTGTCAGTCTTGAATTTGTGGGTAGATAACTAAGCAGAAGCTGGGATGGAAAAAAAAACTTTATTTATAATGTGAATAGGCTCGAATAATTAAATTGTTCTTCAGTATAAAATAAATATAAAAGGTGAAAATAAAAAATAATAAAAAGAAACTAGGTATAGACACAAAAAAGCAGGAGAGACCAGAACTGGGTTGACTTAGCCGAGTGGAGTAAGGGCTCCATATAATTTGACTGAGGCTAAGTACACAGGAATGGGACTGAAGGGGTGGCTGTGTCTTGTGCTTATTGTTGACGGGCTTGAAATTTAAGGAAAGAGAACACCACATAATAGTCTTAAGCATGAGCAGAACTGACCAAGTTAGTCTTGGCGAGGGCAGATAATTGGTGAAATTATTAAGGCCACTCCACGTAGTTAAAAGGGAGATCCATTTAATGGCACAACTTACAAATGAAGGGATAGGTAGGTGGCGGGTTCTTGGAAAGATGCAGCACAGTCCGGCAGTGTTCTCTGGAGAACTCTCCTTGGTCTACCTCTAGTGTCCAGGGTCCAAGCAGGAAGAGAACGCAGAGCATTCTCATCTCAGGTCTTCAGGGCCCTCCCTTGGCCCCACCTTATAGGTGTGATAGTTACCGAAGCCTCAATGGGGGTTGGAATTTCCAGACCAAAGCAGGAATGGCTACCCACTACAGCAGATGTTACATAGACATAAGATGTCAGAATGTGGAGTTAGGGAGAATGTAAGTTTCTCTCATTTAGACTTTGACAATAAATGTGAGTAGATGATGCTGAGTGTCAGAGAAGGACTGAGGGGTCTGGAGGAATCTCTCAAAGTTCTGACTTGAACATACACATAAGAAGGTGACTACTAGAAGGCACACCTTGGTTTTTCTTTGGTACAATGGTCAGGACTCTCATCAAGTGGTCTTGTTGCTCTTGATCGCTCCATCGTCCTCACTAGGACTTATAGAATGTTCTTTATAAGAATTTATTTTCTTCTGATGGAACTTAAGAACTACCTCTTTCCATTTTACTTTCTATGTTTGCTCACTAATTCTATTCAAAAAATGGAGGCAAGAAAAGAGCTGGAGCAGCCACAGAAGGAAGAAAAAGAGCAAGGTGTTTTCTTGGCTGTGCAGTACATTAGCTGTTAGGTGACAGTGAGAGTATTGATTCCTAGGGTTCTAGAGAGAGGAGAGTTTCCGCATGAGAACATGGATGTTCCTGTCAGGGGAATTTTTACAGGGTGTACTGAGTGACTAGAGAATTAAGTTGTAAGGGGATTCCTCCCTCAGACTTCAGAGCAGATTTTCAGTCTTCCGTATCTGCGGGTCCCTCATTTGAGCACTCAACCAACTGCAGCTCTAAAATATGTAAAATCTTACATCTGTACTGATCTTGTGTAGACTATTTTCCACAAATATTCAATATATCTGTTCAAACAGCTATGAACTTGTACTACTAATTATTAGTCACCTAGACATGATGTAAATTTTGATATCTGGGCAATGTGAAGATGTATTGGATCCAATCCTTCAGAATGGTTAGGTCAGGATAAATGTATTTTTAGTGAAATGTTTCTCCTATTTAGTATTTCAATTAAAAAATTACTGGTTTAAATACCTCCATCCTTGGTAGGGGGAGGAAGGAAAGAGGAAGAGAAAAATGGGGGGAGGAGAGTGTGAATGAACATGATTTTTCCTTTTTTTTTGTAGATTTGTTTGCAGATATACATATTTTTGCGTGTGTTTGATTGCATTCTGTTTTGATGTGTGCATGTGGGTGTGTTTGTTTATGAGAGGATAAACTAAAAATGGTTTTCTTGCAAAAGTAGTTTAATAAACACATGTACATATAAGTAGTATACCTATGTGTAGGATATATTCATGAGATATAACAAATTTCAAAAACCTTAATAAATTTATGTTTATCATTATATTAAATTTCAACATGAAGTAACTATCTCAAGGACTTTAAAATGAACATATATTTAGAAATGCAGCTATTAAAACCACACTGTAATATATTTGCATATGTTTATTTTTATCCTTCATAATTGTAAAATTTACAGAAAAAAAATCTCATAAAAATTGTTGGTACAAAATACTACAGGTTTCATAGCCTTGTATGTCTTCGATGGGGTTAAACAGGATGCTCCATAGAAAACAATGACTGTTTCTGCGCATTCCCAAAAGTGATCTCTTTGCATGTATTTCTGCTTATCAGTAAACTTTCCAGAAAAAGCTGTGAAAGGAAAGCTGGAGCCAGTGGCCACTTAGGACTAGAGGCTTATATGAATGAGTCTGTATCATGCCTAAAATAAAAAGAGGGAATAGTGAAGGTAATGCAAAGATAGTGGACTTTGGCATCACTTGGAGTGGAGTATGAAACAGCCTTGTCACTTAAGAGTTGCTTGGTGTTAAATTCAGTACCACCCCTTCAAGGTTTAGTTTCTTCATCAATTCAATGAAATTACAAATCCCTAAATGTCCTGTAAGAGTGATCCTTATTGGAGTAGCTCTTGGCAGCTGATGGCTACTAAACAAGGGAGAGTTAACATCCTCTGCGGCTGTTGCTGCTGGTAGGTTCCCATGCCCACTGGATGACATTACACCCATAAGAATATGGACAATTCTAATGGGACTCAGAGGCTTATTAATAACAACAAAAGAGGGTGTGAAGATGGGGAGGAGCTGAGAAGGGAGGCCCTAGGAAGAGTGCAAAGGAGGTAGTGGTAGACTGATACGATCAATAGACACTGTACAAATATATGACATTTATGAAGCATAATTTTTTAAAGAGTGTCTATGTGATTCAAGTATATTGGTATAAATAATAGGGCTCATTGAATCTAGGAACAATGTAAGATTGCATCAGATGGTTCAGAATCAGTGACCAAATGTAAATGATGTTGACAGAACATTGTCAATGTCCTTCATACGTTGGAGGACTGCTATTTAAGAAGACAAGTGTGAAGATTTTGAATCATGCTGGTTGGGAGACGATGGAGAAATACAGTTTGCTATGAATAATGTGCTCAAGAATTACATTACTATGAGGGATAGTCACAAGCTACCATTTTTTTTGAGCCCAGGCTTCTGCCTCTGTTCTCAAAGCTCAGACCAGTGGTACTCAGAAGAGAAGGACGCTGATGCCCTCTCTACCTCCATTCTCCTTTTCAGTGCCCACTTGAGAGAAAGGCATGTGAGCAGAGATGCTGTACTTCAAGCCAGCTGCTTATGTTTATGAGAGTAGGATTTATTTTGTGGGTGGTGTGACAAAAGAAAACTGGCCTGGAAGATGTGCACAGGAATGTGTGTGAGCAGCTTGCGTCTGGGATTCTGCTAGAATCTGGGTTCCTGGACTGTGCTCACTCTCTACAGTTATCTGCACAATGAAGCCAGAGTGAGCTCAGCATGGTAATTAGGGCCAGTATCATATTTAAGCAATTGTCTTATTAATTACTTTGAGGGGAATGAAGACTCAATTTCTAATTTGTGTGTAGTTTAACAGGGGGAAATGTAATCCATATGGTTCTTATTCAATTACATTTATATCATCAAATTAGACTGTCTGTCTTTTTTTTTCTTTTTTGAAGCTATATCAGAGCCAAGAAATCCATTGAGTCTTTTAAACATGTTTTTAAGCCTATTTCATAAAAGCAGGAAGTCATGTTTGCCTTTGAGCAAACCACTTTGGATTTTGGATACCTACAAATCCTAAATTCATTTCAATCACGTGGAAACCAGCTCCTTAAGCTTTGGTGCAAAGTGTCTCACTCCAGGAGAGTGAGCACACTGTTTAAGAATCATGTTCTTGCAAAGCAGTCTCCTCTCCTGTATTGAAGGATGCTCAGCAACAGTTCTGACTCTGCTGCTACACTGTTTAAGAATCATGTTCTTGCAAAGCAGTCTCCTCTCCTGTATTGAAGGATGCTCAGAAACAGTTCTGATTCTGCTGCTGCCTACCTACTCTGCAGCCATGGATGAATTCTTCAGCAGCAGCCATTTCTAATTTACAATTCACTTAAGTTCTGGGATCCGAGGTTTTCAATGCCTTGCCCCCTCCCAACATGTTTTTTGTTTGTTTATTTGTTTTGTTTTTCTGAGACAGGGTTTCTCTGTGTAGTTTTGGTGCCTGTCCTGGATCTTGCTCTGTAGCCCAGGCTGGCCTCGAACTCACAGAGATCCGCCTAGCTCTGCCTCCCAAGTGCTGGGATTTAAGGTATGCACCACACACACCCCCAACTCCTACCCTCCCCCCCACCCCCGGCTACATGTTTTTAATTAAAAAAAATCTTGATTCTATAATTAATAGATAATTAGAAGACGCTACCTTTACATGCTATTTTAAGTCCAGAAACTTACAGGCTGTTTGATCTTTGCAAATTATTAAAACTCTAGGCCATTTTTATCATCTATAACTACTACAGGTCCTAGCTCAGAATAATCACTGTCATACTTTATTCTTTTGATTTTTCTTCCTTTTTTCATCTTCCTCTTTTCATTTCTCTTCATTTTCCTCTGAACTAGACCTTTGCTTGTATTTTTACCCCTTATTAATATGGTGAGTGTTTTCATTGAACAATTTCTAGGCCGGGCGGTGGTGGCGCACGCCTTTAATCCTAGCACTCAGGAGGCAGAAGCAGGCAGATCTCTGTGAGTTCAAGGCCAGCCTGGGCTACCAAGTGAGTCCCAGGAAAGGCGCAAAGCTACACAGAGAAACCCTGTCTCGAAAAACCAAAAAAAAAAAAAAAAAACCAAAACAAAACAAAACAAAACAGAAAAAAAACAAACAAACAAAAAATAATTTCTTCTCAAAAGATTCGTCTATAAGATTGAGGTCCCGTAGCTCATGAGCTATTAGAAGAATAGGTAGTTGTTTTTATTTGGAGACTTTCATACTGCCATATTCTTATTCGTCAAATGGGTAGCAACAATTTGTAAGGTGGTTATAAGAACCCCAGATGACTTTAAGGAGCCCACCGGGATAAACGGTAGGTCTCACTATTGGCCTTAGTCATATTTGTCATTGAGTGCACTGCATTATAGTTGTTTGAAGTAACTGGGAACAATGGATGGAGCTATTTATTTATTGTTCAGAGTAATGTAGTTTGTAGGTTTGATCAGAATAAAGGTAAACAGTGGATTCTGATATTGAGACTTTTAAATAATTTATTATATCAATAATCTCAATACAGTTGCATTGATTGAACTTTGAGAAGCAAAGTATATTAACCAGTTTATTAAGGCACTTGAAAATTTAGGTAATAAACATAAAAAATAGTCCATATGATTGTGAGTGTTGTGATTGGTGAGTATACTTCTAATATCCTATCAAGAAAGTATAGATTGGAGCTAGAGACATGGCTCTGGGTCACAAGCACTAGCTGCTCTTACAGAGAACCCAAGTTCAGTTCCCAGCAGCAGGTGTCTCACAATCTCCTATAACTCCAGTTCCAGGGCATCTAACACTCTCTTCTGGCCTCCACAGGTACCAGTACATAAAGGGCGCGCGCGCACGCGCGCGCGCACACACACACACACACACACACACACACACCCACTCACATAAATAAAAATGAAAAAGAAAAGAAAGAATCGGTAAATTTCTCCAGCACACAGTTTAAATTGGGAATAAGCACAAGGACATGATGCTTTCTAATACTGTTTGGAGGCAGAGGGCAGTTAGCTAAGCACCTGTCCTATTAGCTCTGCCTTATTTATTTCCTCCAAAGTCCTCTGGGTAGGAGTTATATCCTGGAGCTTTTCTTAACTTTCCTAACTAGGTCAAACTACAAATACTACACTTTTGTCCAATGTGTTTATCTATTTGCTAAATGCTCCTTCTTGGTCCATAACTCTTTCCTTCCCTGTCTGATGAAGGAAAAAACGTGAATGCACCCTCATCAATCCATGCCAGTGTGAAGGTCCCTGGATGCATGTAAAGAGAGTCAGAGGCAGTAAATAAAGTGAGTGGAGTGGACACTAAATCACTGAGTGCCTAGCAGAAGCAGATACATTGGAGGACTGGACTGCAGCAGGGCAGCTCAGTACCTTTCTCTGTTAGTGATGATGGCAAACAGGAAAGGATTTCCTGCCCTCCACCCCCAGCCAGTTTTGCTCCTGTATTCACACAAGCGCAGTTATGGCTTTGCGAAGCAAGCGATGCTATTCCGGGCACCACACTTAACAAATCTTTGAGAGCTGGCTCATTTTCCTCTGACATTTTTGGTCAAAGGACAGTTTCATTTACAGGGTCCTCTCACTTATTTGGCTTGACAAAACACGGAAGGACAATGGCTATACAAAGTGATTTTTTTTTTCAGTTTGTTTGTTTTTTGCTTAGGAATTATGAAATAACGTAAACTGCAACCTGAAGGCTCTTAAGTGCTTTGGTTATCCGAGCTTTCCCATGTGTGCATCTTGGCGCACAAGCAAGTTAATTTATGCAACACTGCATAAATGGCTTCTATGCTTGGTTATATGTGTTAAGTAACAGAAGCATAAGGCAAGAACATGAGTTGGAATGGAGCTATATGCATATATATAGTATATAGCAGTAGATGTTATTAACCAGCAAATATGCTAACAAATTTAAGAATTGAAGGAGTCCTTAAAGATAATATTTTAAGGTGGTTTTACAGTGTTTGAATTCTCTATAAAACATTTTCATCCTAGGGTCTGTCAGTTCTGAATATATATCAATTGTGAGGAAACTTCTTGCCTCTCTAAGTTGTTCTTTGTATCTTTACACTTTTTCATTTGAATTGCGTTTGGCTGTGTTTTACAAGTTTCTAGACCCGCAGCAGGGGCTTGTCGGTAACACTTGCATTTGAGAGGAGAGCAGAGTGTTCTGCCTCTGAGAATCTGGTGCCCCAAGCAGGCTGTTCACAGGAAAGGTACTTGTGTTCTGTCCACGAAGGAGGCCTCTTGAAGCATGTGTACCCGGGGTATGTGAAGCTGTGGCTCTTGGATTTCTCTTGGCTCTTTGAGAGACACCCTTAGCTGTGTACTTCAAAGCTGTCTGCCCACTTGCAGCACTTTGTCAACAAGCAAGGAGAGCTTTAGGACAGAAGGCCAAGGCATAGCCAAGCTCTTGAAACCCTTTGCTGGGCCTTGGGGCCGACCTGCACTTACAGACAGGCCGGCTGCCAAACATTAGCTAAAATACTCACACTTGTTTTTGACAACAGGGATCAGGTTTGGTTTCATCAACTGCTATTTTGGGTTCAGAGCTATGGCAGAAATGTCTCCAGATTCCGGGTGGCCACGACGCCTCTGTAAAGACACTGTTGTTGAGCATTGCCCCGGCTGCCGTATTTTCAAGGACTCAGCTGTGTTGGTGCCTTCTCCAGATTCAGCCCCAAACTGTGAGTGTGGAGGCCTAACAGGAGCTTCTGAGGAGGGAACTCCAGGGACAGGTCTCTCCGGGAGTCTCCCAGCTTGAGCTGACTCTGACATGCAAGAGCAGCAGTAAAAGGTGGCTTCCAAGGGCCTGTCTCTGATGATGGATGAGTTTGGCCTTGCTGCCTGGGGAACAGACAGGAGTCAGCAGAACACAGATGTTTCAAGGCAGCCAAATTAATCTTCAGTGGGAATGTGCATGTTGGACTCTTAATAGAATGTCTAAAATCCCAGTGTAATTGCAAAGCAAGAGTTAACTTTATGGAACATACCTTGACCTAAAACTCTCAGAACTGAAGTTCAGAAGACACAAGATTCAAGAGTGTATGACTTTCTTAAAAAAAAAATTTCTCATGCCTGGGTGAAAGTGCACAGCCAGGAAAGGCACATTTTGAAATGCACGCTTGTTGCCACCCTTCTTCTGGGAAGAAGGAGCTCTGGGTAAGCCCTATCTGGTTGGACTAAATCCATACACGAATAGTAGAAGGCAGAGCAAGATTTGATCCACAAGGGTCCTTGCCTGAGATGTTCCTTTTATTACAGAAATCCCTCCAAGAAACATGTATTTCATTGGTCAGTGAATAGGACATATTCCCCACACCCCATTTTTTTTTATAATGAAAAAGAATTTGACAACTAATTTTGATTAAAGTAACTGCTTGTCAGTGTGAAATGTTTTTGACATCATAGATAGAATGCATCTTCTGTAGCATTTCTTCTTATAAATTAGAAAGGAGGTGACGTTATGTTCACCTCTGGATTGACATCTAGCACTGCACTGTGGAACTGTTCATTTCTGATTCTCAGGGTATCAAGGGAGAAGTGGAAGATCGATTGAATTAAGCCTCCCTTATAGCAGGGTTTCTGAATAAAAGAGGAAAGGGAAATCAAGAGAAGAGATTTTGGCCATAAATAGAATCAGAAAACACATACTTAGTTTTATATAATATTATATAAGACATATGTAAGCCGGGCAGTGGTGGCGCACGCCTTTAATCCCAGCACTCGGGAGGCAGAGCCAGGTGGATCTCTGTGAGTTCGAGGCCAGCCTGGACTACCAAGTGAGTCCCAGGAAAGGTGCAAAGCTACACAGAGAAACCCTGTCTCGAAAAAACCCAAAAAAAAAAAAAAAAGACATATGTAAATTCCTGTGCCAGATATCTGGTAAATCCAACAGAAATTAAGGCTGCATCATTTGGAAGCAGGAAGATTTCAGCATATAAGGCATCAAATAAGTCCAATCAAGTGACTTTTAAGTGACTGCTCATATACTAACCATTCAGAGACAAGAAGCCATATGCACAAGGCCAAAATGCATGCAATTTGAACAGAGGTTAGTGCAGTTTTGAATTTCAGATATGAAATTTCTTATGAAATAAGGACAATGATTCCCCATCTTCCAAGGCTATTAGGAAGAGGCTTCACAATCAGTTTTGGAGGTACCTGATGAGAGTCAACCTATTCCTGTAAGTGACAGAGAATGGTTGCTTCTCTGGCTCATTGTTATAGTGAAGGCTTATATGTGAGGTGCATTATGGCAATACCTCAGTGCCTTTGTGTACATCTACACTTTTGTGCCTTTCTCAGAGAAATAGGAGATAGAAATGTCATCCATTCTAGGGTTAAATCGAGAATTTGGCACATATGTTCCGAAGAGAAGACATCTGCTTCTTGGATTCCCTGCCCCCAACAGTTAAAAATATTATGCTCTAGATGAAAATAAGTACAATAACTTCAACTATTCATTAAAATTTGCTTATGGATTGAAGTTGAAAACTTCATAATTAATAGGAAATAAGTAGGTAACTTGGTAGGGGGGATGGAGGAGAGTGGGATGGGATCTTCAGTCTCTGGATAAAACAATCAACCCAGAATTTCAGTTCTGGTGAAAATAGTCTTCAAAAGATAGGATAAAGACATTTTTGGTTAAAGAGAGCTAAAGGATTTTAATCCCAGGAGACTTGCTGTGCCAGAATTATTTAAGGAAGCTATGGTGAGAGCATTGGGAAAGACATGGAGGCTCTGATGAGTCAAGCCTCATTCTAGTGGGATTTTCAGAGGAGGAAAAGCAAAGCAAAGAAAGAGATTATGGCCACAAACAGAGTCTGAAAAGACACTCTAAGCTTTAAAGCAATAAAGAATAAAATCAAAGAGCAACTCATAGAAAGACAAATATGTGAGCAGAAATAAGAGACATGCTTTTTCATTTTCCAGTTTCACTCATGAGTACTCCTTGATTAAAGCAAAAGGCAATGGCAGTACATCGTGAATTTTGTGTATGTATTCCACAGACCAGTCCAAGCATCTTGTGCCCACTATACATGGAATCTATCACTGAGTTTGGGAGCAAGCCCCATGCTATGGTGCTTATAACATGTTTAGAGAGCCTTATCTATCTTTTTGCTTTCTGTGGTTTTATTTTCCATAGATCTAATCATATACATATAGTCAACCAATCTAAAAATAGCAAGTGAAAAATTCCAGAAGTAAGTTACTATAGTAGGTTGTTATGTTTTTTCTATTTTATTATTGTTAATCTTTTATTGTGCATAATTTCTAAGTTAAATTACACCAGGACACACACACACACACACACACACACATACACATATTTGTATATGTGTTATATATATATATATATATATATATATATATATATATATATATGAATGATTTAATACTATCCAAGTTGTCTTGTCAAATGGTAGTCTTCTAATAAATCATCAAGAGTAAGAAAAGATTGCCATATGGTATGCCATACAAATAACCAAGGTTATCATATTATTTATAAAGTACTATAATTTCACCTAGAATGTTGTAGATTCAAAATTTTAGAGTAATCACTTTAAAAAACAAAACAATTCCCGCAAATCCAACCAAAACAAAAAAATAAAGTAAATGAGCCAATAGAGGCTATACTAAATCCCAAAACATACTTAGGCCACAGAAGAAATGAGAGAAGTAACTGGAAAAGGAATAGAAAGGGAATAATAGCAAGAGTAACAGGTGATTAGTAATTAGCTTAGTAAACTACAAAACAAAGATGGCTGACTAAAAAAAAAATGACTGTACTGATAAATATAGTACTGATAAATACTTATGAGATCCCCGAACTCATAACCAACACATTCGACATGACAACTTGGATAGTACTGAATCATATGAATTAGTTTGAAATTGCTATGATGGAAAGACACACATCATACAATCAATACACCTAACAAAGAGGGTGTATCAGTGAGCCTTCAGCCACCATGATGAAATACCAAGAAAATCAACCTTAGAAAGAGTAAAGATTTAGTCTGTGTCACAGTATCAGAGGAGTTTGTCTCTGTGGCTTTGGGTGTGTGGCAACACCATACGCCACAACAGGAGTGAATACTAGTGAAGGCCACACCTCACATGAGTTGTGAAACAGAGACACTGGAAGGAGAGAGTCCCAAGACTCTCTTGAAGGGCACATACTCAGTGGTCTAGGTCTCACCTCCTAAGAGATTAGCCAGCTTCCGGGAGCAGTGCATGCTGGGACCAAACTTCAGTAAGTGTGAGTTTGAAGCACACCCAGAAGCCAACCTGTAGCAGATGTTCTGACTGTGTTAAGAGTGTACAAAATAAACTTAAAAACAGTATTACTGGAGATCAAGGATTGTTTGTGGAGAGTGAAAAATATCAACTCATTATAGAAAAACAGCATGAAAATCAGGTCTAATTCCTGGTTAATTTTATCTATGATATTTGCTTAATGTAAAGAAATTTCCTGTGGTGGTAAAATGAGCAACTATGAGGCATACACATGGTACATGGACATATACATAGACAAAATGCTCATACACATTAAATAAGTAAATAAACAAACAAACAAATAAATAAATAATTTGCATATATCATTGGTTGCACACTTTAGTTGCTTGGAGTCTTTCAGAATTGTGTTGTTCAGTAGGGTGGGACTAATTGCTGCATCCAGAATTCAGTATGTAGAAGGAACTGAGTGCAGGCTGAAGGACATTAAAATTTGTTCTAAAGAAAGCAGAAGAGATCTGAATGCTGATTTAGAATTAGAAGGACTTAAATCTAGTTATCTAGTCATTGTCTCTCTTTGTTATCCCAATCAGCCCCATGAACAGGGTGTGTGTTGTAGCTTCAGCCATCAGAGCAAGGCCTCCCTAAAGCCATGTGAAGATGCAGTAGAAAGTGGCCATCTACAAGCCGAAGACTAGTGCTTCAGAAGTCAAACCCGTTGGCACCTTGGTTTTAGACTCCTATCCTCCAGAATTCTGAGAATATAACTCTGTGTTTATGCTATCCAGTCTGTGGTATTTTGTTATGAAATTTTTACCAAACTAAGTCACAAATTAGGAGATGGGGTCATCAGTTGTGAACCTGGCTGTAGCCTAAGTATGTAAGCCTAGTCAAATGTTTTGCTGACACAGGGGTGCAAATAAGGGAAGTAATAAATAATAAGTAATAAAGAAAGAAGAAAACAGAGTCCGAGAGAGAACAACCATGGTAAAACAGCTCCTACTCAAAAAATCCCCCAGAGAGAGCCAATAGAAATTTGGGGAAAATAACATTTTTAAAAGCTACCTGGCTGAACTGAAGGGAGACACAAATCAGGGGACACTGAAGCAGATGTTTCCTATTTTTGTGGCTTTTATAGAACTAGACCCCAGGTACACTATGTGGGACAGCTGAGACTCAGGGAAAATCTGCAGCTTGTTGGATAAAGAAACCAGAGGACAGAATTCAAAGCAACTGTATTTGCTGAAGAATAGGAGGAATAATTCCAGAAAGAAGAACTTCAGGCATGATAACCTAATTTTCTTGAGTACTTCTGACCTGACCAGCATCTCCTGGACCATGCATCTCAGAGCTTCCTAAATGCTCAGAAAAGTCCCAACAGATCAAGGTGGAGTTGTCCGAGGTACCATTCACCATGCAGAGACGTAGTCCTCAGTAAGAGCCTCCAGAAAGGGATGAACCTGCAACAAAGCACATAGCTGAAGTCTCTTCAACACACTGTTCACAAGTCTGTGGTGTAATTCAAAACTGACTGACATGCAAAGACGCAGGAAAACCAACCAACTCTAAAACAGAAAACATCAGTAGAGCCCAGCTCCTTGATGATCCAGATGTTGCAATTGATAGAATTTTAAAGCAACTATAGATTATGCTTCAGAGGGCATGCAATCCTTTTTGGATGATGAATAAATGATAGAATGCCTTAGCAAAAGAATGTGAACCAAATAGAATTGAAAGATGTGATACCCCAAATGTGAAAGCTTTAATGGGTAGACTTAACAGAAAAGAGATGATAAAATTGTTGGAGAACTTAAAAGAAAATCACCCAGTCTGAAGAACCCACAAAGGCTGGGCTGAGGAAAGTTAAAAGTCTGGTGGAACAATGTAAAAAAAAGTCTAACATGTACACACTTGAGTCCCATATAGAAATACCACGACATTGGATATAAAATATCTTAACGAACATAAACATGAATTTAATAACTTCCCTAAGCATATTTATCAATAGCTTCAGAATTTGTGTGGGACAATGGGAGCAGCCCACTTGGATACAGCCATTAAGGGAACCATTTGTAGGGAAATATAACAAAAGAATTACTTAAAGATCCTTTCCACATGTTTTGACAACTTAGAAATGAAACCAATGATGAAATACTCCTTTCTTGCTAATGTCTTATTGGTCTAAACAATCGCTATAGTTACTGATGATTTTCACATTTATTTAAACTTCACAGTAACATGTTTTATTTATCCTCCATTGATGTTATATTCTATGAAGTAGTAAAAGTACAGTGTTCTCAGTCATACACCTGTCCTTGACACATACATATCTTTTTGTTCTAAGTATGCTTTGTGTACAGTCTACCCACCCTTGTACTGCCATTTAATCTTGTATTTAAACTGTAGTTCAAGTAGGCAGTGAAGCCAAATGATTACATAAGCTCAGAGCTTAAGTTATTCCGTATGATCATATACAGAATATAACAAAAACTGTGGATTCTAACATTTCAGTTTTATACTGTATAGTTTTTAGATGACATTGAAAAAATATTTTGAAAAATGAGATGCATCCCCTCTTTAATTTTTAAGCATTTCTTTTTATATAAAAGAAATAAAAAAGCATCCCAAGACTACAGTCTAGTTGTTGTATAAATGGAATGTTTTACACACACATTTTGATTGAGTTAAAAATTTACTAGTTATTAGACATGATTTACATAAAATATTTTGTTCAAGATTTTGGTTTAACTACCAAAATGAAACCTCTTGGCTGACCCCAAAATATACTGAACTGGACACATTAGTCTTTCAGGTACTTGGAGGGCCTTTTAGTTTTCAGAAATGTATTTCTAACGTCGGCAACTATTTGTTGTTTTGGATTTTGTGAAGAAAGTTGAACTGTGATACTCACATGAGCAGTAAGAGGCAGCTCAGTAAGGGAAAACAGTTCAAGCAAAAAGGGAAGGAGCTGAATCCATAACATCTGGGTCTGTTTCGAAATCTGCAATGCCCTTGACACTGCATACGGTTCCAGAATTGTGGAGAAGACCGAGCTGGCACATTCAAAGCATGGGTGCTAGAAACAGGGCAAGACTCGGATGACACTGGGGTGGAAAGCAAGAAATCACATTCTAGAAGCTTTGACAGGGAAGGAAAGGGAGCGTTAGCAAGTGTCAACACTGACAGGATTGCAAAACCAAACGAGAGGGAAATGACACTAATACAGTTGAGGTCTGAGGAAGGCAGGACATGAATGCCATCACAGTCTATCCTGATGTTGCTGATGGTCAGGACCATTTCCAGATGATCGCTGTTAATGCAGTTAAGATGGGGACCTTTACCCACTGGTCACAGACAAGAACAAAAGAGCAAAGGAAGAGTAGACATTTTTGTAAATTCTTTCCAAATAGTGTGAGAACACAACAATTATTTTCAAAGTTGGAATAATCATTTAGCTTTGGCTGTGGACATATCGTGTCAAAAAAAAAAAAAGAGCATCCAGCTGTATGACTGACCTATTGAAAGGAAATTTTGAGATCTGTGAGATATCAGAGTACTATTGCCCCTGCTTTCTATCATTTTTTTCATGACCACTGATTGAAAATGATTTTGTCACAGAAAAGAAAGAGCAAAAGAAAATGTTCGCACTAAGTGTCAAACATAGGCAAGCCATTACTGATGACAAATAATGTCACAACTGTTCCTCTAAGTCAGTGGTTCTCAACCTTGCTAATGCTGCGACCCTTTAATACAGTTCCTCATGCTGTGCTGACCCCCAACGATAAAGTTCTTTTGTTGCTACTTCATAACTGTAACTTTGCTACTGTTATGAGTCTTAATGTAAATATCTGACATGTGGGGTATCTGATATGTGACCTCCAAAGGGGTTGTGATCCAGAGGTTAAGAACCACTGCTCTAAGGGTACCATATTAATCACAGAGAATATTCATGTTATGTCTTGGGGTGTTTTTTAAAATAGATTTCCTAAATCCACAGATTAAAAACAAAAAGTAAACCTAAGAATTATTGACCTTTTAAATGAACTCTAGCAGTAAAATTTTAAATGGCTTGCTATCCTCATTATGCATATATGGAGCTAGAATTTACATGATTTTGTTATAGTGCTCAAGACTGGTAAGTTTAGCAAACCTTTGTAGTGCAGACAGTAGTGGAAATTCAGATAGTGGCATGGCAGCAACTGAGGAAGGAGAACTGTTGAGAAGGATTGGAGAGAGGGCTCAGTGATTAGGGGCACTTGCTGCTTCTGCAGAGAAGCCAAGTTCCCAGCATCCATGTCAGGTGACTTCCAACCACCATCTTCAAGATGTCCAATGCCCTCTTCTGGTATTTGTGGGTATTGGCACACATGTACACATGTGTATATACACACATACATACAAGCATACATCCATGCAATTAAAAATATAATAGCCTAAAAAACCCCACTGAGACATTTATAATGTAGGGATTATATGTTAGATTTACAAAGACAACTTGCATATATATGGGAACATTGAATGTACAAATTACCATATATAAAATGCAGATGTGCATAATTTATTCTATGAGTCACTTAAGTATGACAATTTACAATGCAGTCATTCTTCGGCGTCAGCAGGGGATGGGCTCTTGAACTCCATGTGGAGACCAAAATCCATGATAATTATATATATAAAATGGCATATATTGAATATGACCTACACAATACTCCCACATACTTGAACTCATCTCTGGATTACTTACAACACTTAATGCAATGTAAATTCTATTTAAATAGTTATTATACAGTACTGCACAGAGAATACTGACAAGCAAATGTCTGTATATGCATATGCACTCTCCTGGTTTGCTTTTATTTTAAATATTTTGCATCTGCAGTTGGCTGAATATGTGGATTCAGAAAGTGTGGATCTGGAGAGCTGTCTATACTACTGACATTTTTGGTCACAAACAATGCCATACATGCATATTTATTTTCATATTAGTAGGGGGGACACCTTGGGGTCAGCTTTAGGGCTAGAATTAGTGAATGAGTAGGATTAAAAACTTGTAATTTTGTTCTAGAGTTCCAAATTCCCCATCAGAAAAGACTTGTCCTGAATTTCTTCCTCCCACTAATTTGTAGCTCTGCTTATTCCCAAGGAAGCTGTGTCAGCAGGATGTGCCGTCCTACTTTTCTTCATTTTTTGACCTTATTATGAATGAAAAATTGTATCTCACTGTAGATTTTGAAATTACTTTTGGACTGTGACACACATTATTATTTTGGTTCTGCATGAAAGTTTTTATATTCATGAAAATGTTAAAGAGCAGCATTAGTTTTTTAATTGTAAAATATACATAACATAAAATTTTCTATCCTAATCATTTAATGTGTTCAGTGGGTTAAGTATATTCATATAGTGGTATAGTAGCCTTTAAAGCATTTCATTGTCTAAAGTCAAAACTCCACATCCAATGAACAACTGCCTTTCTTTCCCTCATCCATTGTCAGTCATTACTCTCTATTCAAAAGAAGAAAAAAGGCATTCCAATTAGAATAGTAGCCAAATTTTCTCCTGGTGTAGATAGCAGGATCTCACATCTCAAAATCTCTCAAATGCCACAGAAAACCCAGCTATTAAAACTAAGCAACAGATTCAGTGAAGCTTCCAGGAAAAAAAGTAACCCTGTAAATCTAGTGGCTTTGCTATCTACCAATAATGGAATATATAAAATAGAAATCAAGAAGGCAATTCCATTTGCAATGGCTCGGAGAATAAAACACTTAGGAATAAATCTAACTAGCCATGGGAAGAATCTTTATAATGAAAATCATAAGACATTTTAAAAAATAAACTGGAAGACACAAAAAGTGGAAAATATATACATGGATTGAAAGAATGAACATTGTTAAAGTCTCCATCCTACTTTAAGTGATTTTCAGATTTAGTGTAACCCTATCAAGATACCAATGGCATTTTAGAATTAGAAAAGTTCTAAAATGTTTGAAATCACAAAAGAAAACCAACTCCCAAACAACAGTGAAACAGAGTAATCAAAAAGACTATATCAGGATGAATGCTGCTACCTGACTTTAAAATATAGTACAATGATCCAGTAATCAAAACAGCAGGGTGTTGGCATGGAAACAGACCCAGACCCAGTGTGACAAAACAGAGAGTGTGGGAATGAACTCACATATACACAGACAACTGATTTTCAACAGAGGTGCTAAGAGTGAACATTGAAAAAAGGAGTATTTGCACTCAATGCTGCTGAAAATTTTGTATATTCACATGCTGAAGAGTGATATTACATTCTTATTTCTCACCTGTTAAAGGATCAACTTCAAATTGATTATGGACATAAGTATAAGACACAAAACCATGAAACTATTTAAATAAAATATCAGAGGAACTACATCCATGAAGGCTTATCAACATGGCTGCCTAAATATGACCTGAACAAGCACAATACCAATAGACATGCTAATAGAGAAGAGAAAAAGCTCACAAGGCCTCAACTCTAGAAAAAGAACCATAGACAACTAGGTAATGATGAGAACAGAAGAAATAATCTTCTCCAAGGAAGAGACTCTATTGGTTATTTAAAACCAAGAGGTCAGCCCTGAAATCACACATATAGTAGTGATAGTATATATACTGAGCAGGTTGTATTTATATATTAGGAGATATCTATATCTATCTATCTATCTATCTATCTATCTATCTATCTATCTATCTATCTATCTATTTATCTATCATCTATCGATAAAAGCAATTAAAAATCATGAATTTGAGGGAGAGCAAAGAAGGAATATATAAGAGGAGTCAGAGGGAAGAAAGGAAAGAGGAAAACTACGTAATTATATTAATTTCAAAAATGAAAAAAGTTATTAAAAAAGTAGGGAAAATGCATCAGAAACTAAAGTGGGCAAGGACTCGGTTTTAAACAAAGCCCTTTAAGCATAGGAATTAAGAGCAAAAACAGACAAGTGAGATGACATAAAGCTGAAAATCTGCCCAGCAAAGGGGATTCTCAAAGGAGTATAGAGAAAACTGTCATAATGGGGGAAAAATGGGAAAATGCTTGTCATGTATACATTTGACAAGGAGTTGATATCTAGAATCTGTAAGAGACTCAAAAACATCAATAGTAAAGAAACAACTGGATTAAAGAGTGACTAACAGACCTAAATGATATTCTCAAAAGAACACTAAAAAACAGCCACTGAGTGCTTTAAAATGTGCTCGACACCATGAATTATCAGGGGAATATAACTAAATCACAATGCATATCAACTCACTCCAAGAAGCATGGCTACTATGAAAAAGACTGGAGATGACATATGCTGGTGTGACTGTGAAGAGGGAAATCCTGCACACCAGTACATAAATGTAAATCAGCACAGTCATAGTGCAAAATATTACAGAGACCCTCAAAACATTACAATGGAACTACCATATAGTCCAGCAATTGACTTCCTGATCAAATAAGCAAATAAAATGAAATCAGGCTGTTGAAGAGACATCTGCAGCCCACCTGCATGAAAGATTACTGAACATTTTTTGTTGCAAAGAAACAGAGAATATTTTGAGAAAATAGATGTGTTTAACCTGACTTAAATGTTATGCTATAAATAGACAAATAGAATATGACACAGTGTTCTCTGTTAATATGTGAAACTTTTATGGTTTACTCCACCAGTTAAAACTAAAAATTAAATAAGATATAAAGAAACATGGACAAACACCAGGGTAGTAGTTTTTTCTTAGAAGCTGAAAAGATAAATTATAAATTAATAACAATTATGAGCACAAATTCTCAATATAGGAATAAACCAGAAAATAAAATATGTAGCCAAGCAAAAGAAATATGTGTACATGAGCCCTGAGAATGTAACAAGAAAAAAGTGTTTGTGAATTATTTAGCATTTTTTAAAGAAAAGGAATAACTCCTCCCTTATACACAAAATGAGGTGGGTTTTTGTTGTAGATTATACTTCTAAACATGGAGAATGAAATAGAAGAGCAAATAATTATAATGTACCATGAAGTAGGGGGAAGTAAGGGTGAAGTACTTTATATTAAACTTCAGAGTGTCTGATAATCAACTAAGGAAATGAAAAGGCAAGCTCAGATGAAGAGGACATGCATGTATCTGTTTGCATTACGTACTCCAGTAGAGATGTCTAATATAATCAGGCTTGGTGGAACACGCCTTTAATCCCAGCACTCAGGAGGCAGAGACAGGTGGCTCTCTGTGAGTTCAAGGCCAGCCTGATCTAAAAAAAATGTTTAATATATAAAATTTTCAATCAAGAAAATCAGCTGATGACAAATAGTTGAAGAATCTAAGAAGACGCTTGACACAGTGAGCTATTCAAATGTAATAAGCATGTGATAATGTGCTCACATTAATCGATAGTTAGGGATTTTCAGATAAAAAACAAAAGAAGACATCATTATCTATCCCTCAAATAGCTAATATAATAAGAGTAAAAACATTTTTTGGCATGGATGTGTCCTGGCTTCATACACTATGAGTAAATTTTTACATTGACAGGATTGTTGCAATAGACATGTAAAAATGTTCGTGCTGACACTCTTATTGGTAATAACTCAAAATGAGGATGATACAGATGTCTATCAAAGATGTAATGGATACCTTTGTTTTTGTATGTATAATTCATTCAGCCCTGTATTTATTGTTTGATGAAAATGAACATGTACTGTTAAATGTAATAATATAAGCATGATACCAGATGAAGCAAGCCCAACAGAAGCCTGAATATATTTTAATTTTATTTACCTGAACTTTGAACATAGGCAAGAACAAACAATTGAACTGAGAATCAAGCTAGTCACACTGGCAAGACCTCCAAATACCAGGCTTTGTAGGTAAAGCCCTGTGAGTCCGCAACTTCCGACTCTTCATTTGCTAGTGGTTACTTGAGTGATCTGTGCTATTTAGTCTAGGCACTTTTATAATATTTAGTATGTATTTCATGAAAAACATTTTAAATAATTAGATAAAATTCAAGCAAATCTGAGACAAAATTTTAAATATTTAGAATCCAAGGCATAGAATTTCTTATGTTCTTAAAGTAGGGATGCTTTATCTGGTAACTATCTAAGAAATTTAAACTTAAAATTGAGAACCACTTTCCACTAAATGAAGTTATGAATTGCAAATATAAAACACATCCTTCAGAATATGCAGACAAATATGTTATAAAAATAAGAAAAGGGTAAGAACAGGCAATTAAAAATGGCATGTGAATGGCTACTAAGTCTTGTCGGCAGATGCATATTTCATTAATAATCAGGAGAACACACGTTAGCATTACTAGCTACAACTATAACATCGGACTATTCCTGTCCCTCGTGTGGCTATGGAGTAACAGGAATGTATGCATTTTCAGAGTGTTCACTCTTAGCACTTTCAAATTGTTTCTTATAGCTAAAGATATGTGTGAACTCAGTGACTGGAGACCTCACTCCTTGGGTTCTCGGGAAAACCATAACATGTACAAAGAATACATGCAAGGAAATCATACTATTCGCCCCTTTAACAGTAAATACTGGAAATAACCCATAGGTCCACCGGGAAATGGGCAATAAATTATGTTTATCCAAACAGTGAAAGATTTTATAGCTATGAACTTTGAAGGGCTACAATCGTCAGATGGAACAAGTCTCAGAAACAATAGTGAATAATGAGCAAGAAAAGAACACTTCATACTGCAGTTAAGAAAGGTAAAATGATTTTATTATTTGAGGATAAACTTTTGTGGTGACATTATAAGGAATAGCAAGGATATGATAAAGACAGTGTCACAGCAGGTAGATTTTAACTGTAGAAGGACCCATAGGAGGCTATGAAGGTAATGATAGTTTATTTAAGTTTGTTTATTTTAATTTTTTAAATTATTCTTCATAAACACTATAGAAGTATACCTTCTGTTTATGCATAAGATATGTTACATTTCTGGGGCAGCTTAAACAGATGGAAGGCAGAAAAAAAATATTTCAGACCGTCAATAGGCAGGACTGTGTTTATGGGTGCACTTGAGGATTAGAAATACTCTCTCCTGCTCAGGTGCCTGAGACTACCTGGGAGGAAAAACATGGCTGTGACCATGTTTTATAGGGGAAGAAATGACTGCAGCACATAGCTTATGTTTTCTCCCATCGACCCTCACTTCCACAGTTGCCTGCCCAAGGTGACACAGCCTATTTCAGTAGATAATCTAGCAAGGTTGAGCAAGATTTTCTGTAATTCTGTACGAATGCTGTTTTACAGAGGAGACACTGCCAAAATATCTCATAATAGGTTTATGAGCTCTATGAATTCTCTACATAAAATACATAGGTGAGAGTTGATATCGGAAGCCAATCAACCATCTGGCCTGCTGATACCTTGAATATGGGGAAAGTGGCAAGAGATCTTTAGTAGTCCTATTTTTAAATGAAACCATTAAACTTTTATTTCAATCTGAGTCCTCTTGGTTCTCTGTATATACCATCAGTCTATGGCCAGATCTTTTTTTCATGGTGAATTTGAACTTGGATTTTTATCAACAAATCTGTGGCATTGGAATAGGGCAAATAGCATCCATTTAAATTCATGGAACTTGAACCTGTGGTAAGAAAGGCGAAGGCTAACTAGCTAGAAAGGGTGAGAACTGTTTGAGACTTCCCTCCATGCTCCAGCAGCTTCTTCAGTATGTCAATGCAGCCGCCAGAAGCCCCAGTGCTCAGGTTGGAAAGCACTTGGCCTTGCCTCACTCTCTCTTTGGGAACCTCCTTGGGGCCAGGAGGAAGGTGTGATATACTGGGTACAGTGGAGGTTAAGTATCCATTTCCTCTGACTTCTTGCTTGTAAGTAGTGGCTGTCCCTCAGCAGCCTTTTGACTTAAGCCCCCTGCTTCTTCTGGAGGCTGAGACATTGGGGCGGCTGATGATCTAGGAATTTAAAGGTGCATTTGTGGAGAAGAGACCCTTTGCTGATTCAGGGAACAGCTTGTGAGAGTAGTGGCCACATGAGGGGGGGCTCAAGCTGTGGCATGTGAATGATAGCTCCATCAGCTTGAAACTCCCCCAGGATCCACCACCTATGTAGGGGTTCCTTCCTGGCCATTTCCTCACCAGATGTGAAAATTATTAAATGTATTTGGCTGGAGTGTCTTGGGGACTCTTCTTTCTCAGTTTCTTTTCCTGTATTTCTCTTTCTGCCTCTTGCTTTTTTCCTCGTTTTTATTTTCTGTTTTCACATAAGCTGTACCTCAGGATGCCCGAGTCTATGTGACAACCAGGGTGGAGAGAAGACCCTTCCGTGACTTCCAAGTCCTAGATCTGGGCACTGTGGTGGTTTCTTGGTAACTGGTAAGCCATACCCAAGAGCAGGGATGCTTCATACCCCAACTGTTTAGCAGCCCACACTTAAATAAGGCACAGAGCTGTCTAAAAAGTTCCACAGCTGGCTAGGGATGAGCTTACAAAGCCAAGTGCTTGATTTGTCACAGTCCTTTCCCCCAAAGTTGGGTTCTACTTACTGAAACTTGAGGTCTCTTGGAGAAAGTATAAGGAAGTTGAGGTCTCTGAAAGGTCCAAAGCTCTTAATAATAGGTTCCACAAATGGCAAATCAGTCACAGAGACTGTAAATATATGCACATACATGTGATATGTACACATACATCCCTAATCTGTATAGGGGATTTGGAAACTTGTCTATCTGTGGTTCTGACATCTCTGCCTCTTCTATCTTCAAGTTGATTTTTGTGGCATAACTTGTGCAATATTTAAGATCCTGGTGTTAAGAATTATCTGACCCCACTCATCAAGATTCTGGGAGAGTCACGTGAGCCACCAGCACCAGTGTGTCCTGGCCAGAGTTTGCAAGCACATTGACATCACCATCCTGGTACTCAACAGGAAACCTTATTTTTCTCACAGGTGTTAGGGAGAACAGATCCTTAACAAACCAACAAACAAAACAGCCTCAGGTGTAGGATCTCTAATTTTAGCCCAACATTGGTCCTTTAATCAGTTGATTACCCCTTTACTCAGTCCTAGTTTTGTTAATCTTTATTATCTTAGTGTAATGTTGCTGATTAGGAGTGAGATGGGAAAAATCTCTGGGCCTCAGGTTGCTTAGAAAATCATCTCCACTAGCTCTCCAGGGCAGTTTTGTCCTCTCAAATGTTAGTATGCAAAGCACATGGAAAATAATTTTTCTGGGGGAGGAGAAGTTGTGGGTAAAAGTTCAGATTTTAGGTTCTCGCTCCATTTTGGGTCTACTGATCACATTTTAGGGATGGGACTCAACCCCAGAATCTTCCTTTGCATCAAGAGCACAGAGATGGTGCTTGTGTCACATTCGCTGAGGGAAGAGGTGGTTTGGCCACCACATCTGACCTTTTCTAGGGCTCCTGCCCAGGTGTCTTTTGAATCTACAGGCTCTGACTGCTGGGGTGGACTGGGTCACAGACATTAAACATCCCTGAAGAATTCCATTTGCAATTCTTTCCTCATCCCACCCAATCATGCAGGATATTTTTTCCAGGCTGGCCCAGAGGAAAAGCTAGTCATTGTTCACATTTTGACTAATTGGAGACAGTCTGGCCACAAATATCCCCCTTTGTGCCTTTTCCCTTCTACAGGGATTGGGCAGGGCTGCAGAGAGCCTGTTGGAGGGTGGTTGGGGTGGGACCCAGAGGAAAATAATTACAATTGCAACGCCTTCTGTCACTAAGTCCTGCGTGGAATGCTGAGTTGAACAATGGGAAAGGTCTTTGCCATCCTTGGGAACATTTTTTGTTATTGTCCCAGGCCAAGGACTCGAGTGTCAAATGAGAGATTCTTTTATGTCTGTAGTTTTCTACAATTTGGGGGAATTTTATATGGCCAGTGCAGTGATTGCCATTTGCTCAGTCTTGCAGTTAGCTGCCCTCAATTTGTTTCACTTGGTCTGGGATTCTTTTGGTAAATTGAACGACTGCAATTAGGAAAGTCTCATGTTTCCTCTCACTTTCTTGGAGAAGGTCAGGGTAGAAATCAAGAAATAGCAAGAAAGCACAAAAATTTCACCAGCAGCCCAAGTTTTCCCTCTGTATGAAACAGCAAGAAGACCTGAGTTTTCTATCAGAAGCCCCATATTTGCTCTTAGGGTCTGGTATTGCTTTTAAATCTTTCTCCAAGTATAGACCCTATGTACAAACAGTAGTTGTCTGAAAGATTCTTTGAGCTTCTATTTTACTCTATCCCCTGTGCTAATGGTCCATATGCATGGTGTCTTTTTGGTATCCCACATCTGCTCTCTAAATTAGGTGCTGTTCTAATCCCCACTTTTCAGATGACCAAATGGACTCTTAGGAAGTTAAGGATCTTTTGAGGTGAAGTATATAAGCATTGGTGTAACCACTCACACTGAGGAAGTTAACTAGTTACATTCCTTTCAGTTGTAATCATTGTAACTTTGTCATATTCAATCTTCTCAATAGCACAATATACCAAACTTTAGTCTAACTTTAATCTAATGATGAGAATGAGAACACTGTGATTAGGTCATTATGATAGCTACAAAGAGGTCACCAAATTAGTAATATGCCAGTGTCTGCTCCTAACTGATAGCAAAGGAGGTCCCCCAAACTTTTCTAATGCAAAGTGGAGAATTTGCTGATGGTACTGACTATACGCTCTACTGAGAGCAGGCCTGTGACAACTACTGTGATTCCTCCAAACATCTTAAAGAATGCTAGAAATAATAAAAAGTGTTTTTTAAAAAAACAATCAGTATATATTCCTTGTACATGGTTCTGGGTTTCATGAAAATTTCTTTGAAGTATATCTTGTACTTTGACCATATTCACCCACTCTATACACTTCTCTTTCCCTTCTCCTCACTCTCTGCTCCTGACAGACTCCTTCTTTTCCCCAATCCCTTTTTATGGTTTAATGTGTCTGTATATATGTACACACACACACACACACACACACACACACACACACATCATCATCATCATCATCATCATCATGCCCCCAAATGAGAAGAAAATGTGATGTATATCATACTGAGTTAACTTACTTTGTAAAATTCAATCTCCAGTTGAAGCCACTTTCTAGAAATTATTGTGGTTTCATTCCTTTTTATACTTAAATAAAATGCCATTGCATATATATGTGCCACATTGGCTGATCCCATAGTATGTGGTTTGATTATAAAGCAGCAGTAACATGGATGTGCTATATCTCTAGGGGTGTGTTGACTTAAGTCCCTGGGTATGTACCTTGAAGTGACAGAGCTGGATCATAAGATAGTTCTATTTTTAATATTTTGAGGAAACTCCATACTGATTTCTACAGTGACTGGAATAATTTGTAATCTCATTAGTAGTGTATATATATTCTTTTCTCCTTACATCCTCTCAAGCATTTGGTGTTCATTTTCACAAAGATACCAATTCTGACTGTAGTGACATGAAGTCCCAAAGCAGTCTTAATCTGTATTTCCCTGACAGATAAAGGATATTGAACGTGTGTGTGTGTGTGTGTGTGTGTGTGTGTGTGTGTGTGTGTGTGTGTGTGTTGGCTGTATGCACTTTATTTTGGGGGTGGGTGGTGGGAGGAATTATCTTTTCCTTTCATTAGCCCATTTGTTGACTAGGTTGTTTAAAACTTTGGTGTTTGTATATTCTAGAAATTAATCCTTAATATAAAACCTGAAGTTTATAGGAAAACACTTCAAAAACTTTCTGAAAATAGGTCTAATAGTGTAGATGTAACCAACCATCTTATTAAATAAGAAACACAGAACCAATGCAAAGAAGAAAGCCAAGAGGTTAGAGCTAAGAGCTAAAACCTTACCCTTCCTCCTGTGGTGGTCCTACCTCTCCGAAAGAGAGCTACTCCCTGTGTTAAAGCCTTTATAAAGACTTTCTATTCTGCCTTCTCATTGGTTGTAAACCCAACCACATGACCGCCTTGTCATTGCCTGTCTGTACAGACCTCCAGGTCTTCTATGGTTGGTATTGAGATTAAAGGCGTGTGTCTCCAATGCTGGCTGTATCCCTGAACACAGAGAGATCTACCTAGCTCTGCCTACCAAGTTCTGGGATTAAAGGTGTGCGCCACCACCGCCCTGCTTTCCTATGGCTTGCTAATAGCTCTGACCCCCAGGCAACTTTATTTATTAACATACAAATAACATTTTAGTACAAAATAAAATATTACCATATAATAGTTCAAGAAATAATACCCACCAAGAACTGACATATGGGATTGCATGAAATTAAAACCTTTTATACTGTCAGTCACACAGTTAAGTGAAGCAACAGCCTCTGGACTTGAAGGAAGTCATCACTATCTGTACAGCTGACTTAGGAATAAGCACTTGACAAAAGTGCATTCCTAAATAAGTATCAAATTCTGTTCACGAAAGTCAAACTAATTTATTGAATGTTTTCCCAATAACATATGCTTCATGAAGTGTCCAACTAACATCTCAAGACTCATCATTTTTCCTGAACAAAATATTGGTTGTTCAGAATAATCTTGACCAATTGAAAATGATGACTGGATTTGGACTAGATCTGCGTGGAACACTCATCACCTGAGTGACTTAATCTTTCTGAGCCACAGTGGATGAGTCTATGAAACAGACATTGCATTATCAATCTTGTTATGCTGCAAGAGTTAAATTAAGATATGTAAAATGTTATAAATTTCAAAGCATCAAGTGATTATATTCTTCTTTCAGACCACAATACCACCTTATACATTCATTGGCACTCAGTAATCAATGAAACCATCCATTCATTAATTGATGTCAGAGACCAAGAAACCCCCTGAAGAGCATAATGACAGCTGGAAGCTGATGTTCTCCTGAAGTAGGCAGGAGTTAAGTAGATGCATTATTTAGCTTTCTTCCATTATATTGTACTACTTATTGTGTTATTAATATGCAGGGCTAACTCTGTAATTAACAAATCATGATGTAAATACAAGACAAGAAAGAGATATTTTGAAATATTTTTTTAGAGTAAACTCAGCCCTCATGATCAGCTTGTGAACCATCATTAATTATTTAAAACTTAAAATTGTGTGATTATTCAAATCCAGCTTATGATAGTAAGGCATTATTCTGACTATGTGATATCCAGGTGGAAAACTCATGTCTCTTAGCTGATGTTGTGAAAGTTCTTATATACCTAATCATCCTTAAAAATTTATCTAAGTGGGTGAATGTCATAGGTGAAGAAAGGGAAGGAGATAATTCATCCACAAGTAACTTAAAGACACATCTGATATTTAAAACATCTGGATGTTTACAAGGCCTTTAGTCAATTATATTTGGTAATCATGTCTAGCCATTTGAAAACATCTGGATGATTCAATGTTCACCCAGATGTTCATTCTTGAGTGGCTATTTGGCAATAGAATTTTCCAGTTGCTTGGTCTGAATTTTGCTGAACTTTTAAAACTCTGAGTTAAACATTTGTTTTGTGTCTCCACCACTGGCCTAGCTTTGGAGTAATCAACTAAGAATAAGCTCACGAATAGATCCCAGTCAGTATTCCAACCTCGCCAGCAGCAGCATTTTGTTCCCCTTCATTCCACTTCCTAGTTTACTTTGGTGTTGAACAAGTAAACACAGCTCTCTGGAGGGGCTTTTTAAAGGTTTGTGTGGGTTGTTAGCTTGACACAGTCTAGAATCACCATGAAGACAAATGCGTCTGTCCATCTGATGGGTCTTTTTTAGATTGTGTTAATCTATGAGTGAAGAATCATCCCAACTGCTAGACTGAAGAAAAATTAAAAAGTGAACTGAGCTCCAGCACTGGTTGCTTTCTGGCTTCTGACTGTGAAGACAATGTGACCAGTCATCTCCAGCTCCTGTCATCATCATTCCACTATGATGGGCTGGGTTCTCTAAAACCTGTACACCGAACCAACTCCTCAGCTCCCTAAGTTACATCTTGTCATATTTTTGGTCACAGAAACAAAGTAACTAAGACAGAAATTTCCCCCAAGTTGTTTCTTCTCAGTTTTGTTTGTTTGGTCACAGAAAATAAAATAACTGCTATAGAAATCTCTAGCCAGTGAGGCTCTTGTGACAAACCAGTTTTGAACACTTTGGGGACTGGTTTTTCAAGAGGGATGTGGAAGAGTATGTAACTTGGGCTGGAAACACCCTGGGATTCTTTAAGCATAGCTAAATGGACCAGTCCACTGGGAGCTTGAAAGGTACGCATGCCAAGAGAAATATGGATGCCAAGCCCAAGAGGATTCAGAAGGGATGACTCTTTCAGAAATTGAGCTAACAGCCATTTGTGTCACATTCTGGCCAAGAATTGACTGGATATTGCTAGTGTCCTGAAAGTCTGAGTAAGATTGAATTTAAAGGGAATTGAGGAAATTTTTGTTTGTTTGTTTTATGCATATGGATGTTTGCATGCCAGTGAACTGCATGTGTGCAGTAGCCACAGAAGGCAGAAAGGGGTGTTAGATCCCCTAAGACTTGAATTGTGGACCACAGTGTGGGTGGTGGAACTCTGCAAGAGCAGCCAGTGCTCTTAATAATGCACTGAGCCATTCTTCTTCCAGTCCCTGATGGAGGAAAGTCTAAGACAGGATAGTATTCAAGCTGTATCATGGTTACTGCTCACTGCTCTTATTCAGGTCCGGGGTGAAGCAAAGCAAGAAAGTGAGCAAAGAGATAAGAAAACTGTGAAGTTTGGGAAGGAAAAGTGTGCGAGCAACTGTAATTTTTTTTTTTTTTATAATGAGAGCACAGATGAGCAAAACCTATAATTGTTAAAGAAATTTCTGTCTTTATGGAGAAACCTGAGCTCTACACTAGGTTGATAGGAAAGGTCCTGATCGTAAGATCCCACTCATCTAAGGTTCCATCTTGTAAAGTGTAAACTCATTTGAAAAGAGGGAGCCTAAACGGGGACTACTACTAAAGGGATTTGCTGCTCAAAAACAACTGCCTAGGAAAGTGTCCCCCAGAGTCAGTACACAAAGGCCAATGCAATCATGGTTCAGGTAGGCCATGCTCCCTTACAGGCTGAAAGCAGAACATGCCAGCAGTATCCACACAGTACTGCTTCTGTAGGCATAAAGGATGAAGGATGGAGGTGGCCATAAAGTCTTATACCAAAGTTGTGAGAGCTGATAAGGCCAGGCAAGGTATGGATAGCAGGGTCAGATATCCTGTGAAGGGTTCAGGCTGGCTGAGGGAGCATGGACTACCCTACCAATTAGACTGACTAAAAAACGGAGACTCAAGCTGAGCTCCAGCACTCAAGACCCTGCTTTCCGACTGCCAACTCACTGTGCCCAGTCACCTGAAGCTTCTGTCACTATGACTTTCTCACCTCGTAGCCCCTGGAGCCCTAAGCTGAAATAAGTCCTTCCTCCAGTAAGTTGCTTCCTGTCCGATATTTTGTCAACATTGGAAGTGAGTAGCACACAGAAACTTAGGACGGAACTATGAGCTAGCAGATGCCTCAGGACCTTCAGACCTTGTGCAGAGTACCTCGGAACACCAGGTGCAGTATTATCTCTAAAGAGACATGGGGTGAAGGGGAAGTATCTGTTTGCGATAAGTGAGTAATACTATGCTTTGAGGCCATTCGAAAGGTCTGTCACTTTCAAGTACTCCAAAGCATGTTAGAAACCATCATAAATGAAATTTTTCTCACAAAAGACTTCAACTATAGTGCTTATTTAAACTTAGGAAATTAGAGTTGGATGCAAAAACATGCTACAGGCATTCTAAATCGGTTGAGAACATCTTATTTAGCGTGGCTGTCCCCTAATGTCTCCCATTCCTTCCCTCCCCAACTCCCTTCCTTCTGGTTTTCCTCATTAAAAAAGTCTTTTCATTTCTATGAGTTTTTGCTACAACACACATAACAATTCAGATGTGACCAGTTCTTTTCTTTTCTAGAACCCTCAGCATCTGTTGGGGGGCGGGGGAGGGGGAGGTGAGCAGCACACATTTTTGCTTTACTATAATTTCTTTCCTCATTTCATCCTTAATATATTTCTGAATTAGAAAACAAAAGTCTTCTTGGCCTACACTTTGAAATGTGATTTTACTACAGAACATTCTGTTTCCATTGCTGGCATCAACAACAGCCATCTTGTAGGCACATGTCTAAGGATATCTCCATTACTTTCTGTAAGGTCAAAACTATCAATGGTC
The DNA here is from genome assembly GCF_049852395.1 of Peromyscus maniculatus bairdii. Classification (NCBI taxonomy): domain Eukaryota; kingdom Metazoa; phylum Chordata; class Mammalia; order Rodentia; family Cricetidae; genus Peromyscus; species Peromyscus maniculatus. The sequence continues at coordinate 79,947,078 of NC_134857.1, read as the reverse complement.
CTTCTATAAACTTCTGAGAAACTGAAAAGAGACCCCCAAACCCCATTCCCTATAAAATTATCACTATTGCAAGCAGTCAAATAGTATTCTTTTATAGTAATGCTGTGCACAATGAGTCCAAGCTGTATACGATAGTAGATAAAAACCTTTTTATCTTCAGAAACAAGTTTATAGAATAAGTAGAATTTGTCATTTTTTTAATCTACTATGTTTACCAGATATTCGGGTTGATAAACAAGGACCTAGTTTAGATCTGAATAAGATAATAATCTCTTAATTTTTCTGCACTTGATCTTAGCCAAAAGGCCGGGAAGCGATTAATTTTTCTGAAGCTTTATTAAAATTGTCATAAATGTGAAGACAATTAGAAACTATGTTTTGAAAATCAAAGTTTTCTTGGTTAAATAAAAGAGAATCAGTTTTACACTGTTTGGAGGTTAATAGGTTTATTTATCAAATTTTCCCAATTTGGGGATGGTAAGATGGCTCAGCAGATAACAGTCAGAGTTCACACTCTACATCCACAGTAGAAGGATTGGTCCAGTGAACTGTAAGTTTGCCCCGGAAACTTTTGGTCCTCCATACATGTGTTTGAGCCTCTATATGCCCCCTTCCCTTCCTTCCCCACACTAATAAAATTGTAAAGTAAAATCTCCCATTTTGATGTAAGCACCTGAAACCCAAATACAAGGATAAAAAGTCATAAATGTACTTAAGTGATAAGGGAGGCAACTGTATATGAGAGACACTGAAGTTTTTGGGAAATGTTGAAAGTGAGTGACTGAGCCAGGCTTGATGATGGGGGCCTGGAGTCCCACTACAAGGAGAAGCTGAGGAAAGAGTAATGCAAGTTCAAAGCTTGGCTGGGGTACAGAACGAAGTCAAGGCCACCCTGGCAACTTAGCGAAGCTGTCTCAGAATAAAAATGGGAAAAGGACTTGCCGGGCAATGCAGTGGGAGGGGACTTGTCTGAGACACTGGAGTCAATCCTGGCACTGCAAAAATGGTAAGAGAGAGAGAGGAAGGAAGAGTGAAAGTGGATGACCACATGCTATAGAGTAGAGACAAAGCTCCAGCATGAGAAGGACCATATGGGCAAAAGAAAACCAAGCTGATTGACGTCTTCCAAGTGGAAGGCATCAGAAACTCAGGGTGGCTGGTTCCTTTGCCAACCAAGGGCCTGGTCGTTGAACCATCCCAGGTGACAGATCTTCTCCGTCCTTCACTCTTTCTCAGTACTCTGTGTGGTCTCCATCTTCCTGGTGTTTTCATGTAACAGCATTAACGGTTTAGGTTTTTCTTCCTGCAATAATCTTGTACATTCTTTAACTGGGAGTAGAAGTGGCTAGTTGGGTTCTTTTTTCTTCCCCAGTGTAAAGCTTCGTCTTCATGTGAGGATTTTCAATGTGATCATAAAAGCACCTGTGCATTTCTTCATAAGGTAAGTAATACCCCATTAAATTATAAAATTTGCCATCAAGATGGATTTGAATTGGTCCAGTGAACTGTGAGTGGCTCTATAGATAAGTCACCATTTGAACTTCAAAGATGCCCACAGCTGTATTGCTAAATGGTTCATTTCCCCATTTTCAGCTTTGCATTATTTCTTGATTACTGATGCACCTTCTCTCTCTCTGTTATTATGTAGTATAGGGATGAAGCTGAGGTCATGAAAGAAAATCACTCTATTGAGAAATGCTCTCTCCCTTACCTAGGGATACTGAGGTACTGTCATTTCAGAAAGTAAACAAAAAGAAGTATTTTGTTATAATGTTTTATAAAAGAAATTCATTAAAACTTTTTGTATAATTTGTTTTGATCAAATTCTTTCCCATCCCTATTCCCCACCTCATTACCCACTCAACTTCATGTTCTCTCTCTCTCTCTCTCTCTCTCTCTCTCTCTCTCTCTCTCTCTCTCTCTCTCTCTCAAAACAAACAAACAAAACTCAATAAGACACAAAATACCGAAACAAAAGTGCACAGAATACTAAAAACCGAAGTCTTCTTTGCTTGGTCAACTATTACTCCTGGGCATGAGGCCTGCCATGCAGTGTGTTTGATACACCCAGTGACACTCCATTGGAGAAAACTGATTTTCTTCTTTTTCCAGGAGGTGTCAATTGCAAATAGCTTCTTGGTTAGGGGTGAGACCTTTGTATCCAGTTCCCCCTCTCAGTGCTTGGATTTTGTCTGACTTGAACTTGTGCAGGTCTTGTGTATGCTGCCATAGTCTCTGTAAGTTCACACATCTATCAGCCTTGCTGTGGCCGGCAGACACTCTTTCTCTGGCGTCATCCATCACCTCTGGGTTTTACCATCTTTCTGCCTCCTCTTCTGCATAAATCCCTAAGTCTCGAGGGGAAAGATTTTATAAAGGCACAGCTTTTGAGGCTGGGCTGAGTGGTCCAAAGTCTTTCCCTCCCTCCCCACTGTCCAGTTGTGGGTCACAGTGTTAACTATCCTTGACTGCCAGAAGAAGCTTGTCTGATGAGGGCTGAGTCATGCGCTGATCTGGGTTTCCAAGCCATATGTCATTACAGATTCTTATCAACATCAAGGTGAAGATGTCATTTGAGTTCTGGGTCACTTAATTCCTCAACATCATCAGAACTACTCTACTGCTCTTCTTTCTTCAAATATGTTTGAGAAACTTCTCTGTGGCTGTCTGGGAATTTGCAAAGCCTATTAGCGTGTTGTTTTGTGGACACTCCCAACATGCCCTTTTGGCAGAACTCCCTGTTCTGAGCTTCCCATCAATTTCACTCTGGGTATTGAGGAATGTATGGGCTACTTCATTTTATTTGACTAATATCCAGACAAATAATGTAACTCCAAACCTAAAGAGCCTGTGCCATTCCACTTACAGATTAGGGTCAGATACACTACTAAGGTGCCTTTTTAACGGGGTTAAATATCTAGATGATTAAGCTGTAGCAAGTGCCCAAAGGTAAGACAGAAGCAGAAAAGACACTCTGCCTTAAGATTGGTGGGAAAACGTGTTCCAGAGGGCAGACATTGCTGAAGAGGTACAGTGCCAGGGCACAGTAACCCATCTGATAAATCACGCCAGGCAACACCTTTCAGATTTATAGAATAACTAAAGACTTATTGTTTTAAGGAATCAATGGGAGAAAAATCAACAACAATGTTTTTAAACAGCATGGGGATCAAGAGAAAGGGGACTACCTCAAACTGGTCCCAAGTTCTTCAGACAGCTCAATTCTACACACACACACACACACACACACACACACACACACACACACACACACACACACAAATTATTTTCTATCCCGGAGCCAGAAATCTACAATTTTTTCTCTACAGTTCCTGTGTCTGTGTTCAGATACCACGTCTGGGTTCTTAGTGCACTGAATTGTCTGGGGACAAAAAGCAAATGCAAATAGCCCAGCTGCTGCAGACATTTAAAATCCTGGTCTACATCACAAACAGGTCTGACGTCCCTGGCTCCTCAAAATCCAGAAATTGTTGATTTGTGTACTCAGCCTTTGTACATTTAGTAAGGGAAACATGGTGGGATGTCCTTGAGTGATCCTACCTTGAACTGGAAGCCGTGTCAATTTCTCATAGCTTGTTTTATTATATTATAACATATGTGTATCAGCTCTGTTGTGTCTGGAACACTCTGTTTCCTTGAAGTCATCCATCACCTCTGGCTCTTACCATTTTTCTACCTCTTCTTCCACATAGATCCCTGAGCATTGGGAAAGGAGTTGGATAAAGACATTCCATTTAGGGTTGTATACTCCAATTATACCTACCTACCTACCTATATATGCACATACACACATACATACACACATATATAAATACATATATTATAATAGCATATAATTTATTTTGTTTATTTTCTTTGACCTGTTTACTTTCTGTCATTTTTTTCTACTCGTAATGATAAGCCTATGACAGCAATAACCTTCTCTATTTCTTACCCCTTGTATTCTCATATCCTACAATGCCTGATTATAGACATCAGGCTGTGCTCTGCTCTGAGTTATTTCATATTGTATAAAATAGTTCTTTTCCTACTGTACCTTGGCCATGACACTCCATCTTACAAGTAGAGTTTTACTCTGTTTTGAAAGAGGAAGTGTAACTAACATCTGGGTGGACATGTGAATGGACTGTCTCTTTAATACTACCCACATAGCATATAGTGACAGATAACTTATTCTAAGTGACAGAAAGAGAGGTACCTTGTAGATGTAACCAACCGTCTTATTAAATAAGAAACACAGAAACAATGTAAAAGAGAAAGCCGAGAAGTCAGAGCTCAGAGCTAAAATCTCACCCTTCCTCCTGCTGTCCCAGCTTCGCGAAAAGAGACCTACTTCCTCTCGGTTCGTATTTTTAAAGTATGTTGTTCTGCCTTCTCATTGGTTGTAAACCCAAACACATGACTGCCTCGTCACTGTCTGAATGTACAGCCCCCTAGGTCTTAAAGGCATATGTCTCCAATGCTGGCTGTATCCCTGAACACACAGAGATCTTATGGGATTAAAGGCGTGTGCCACCACCGCCACACTCTTGCTATGGCTCTAATAGCTCTGACCCTGAACACACAGATATCTATGGGATTAAAGGCGTGTGCCACCACCGCCACACTCTTGCTATGGCTCTAATAGCTCTGACCCCCAGACAACTTTATTTATTAACATACAATCAAATTAATATTTCAGTACAAATCAAAATAATATTTCAATACAATTAGATTACCACCACATTTCCCCTTTTCTATTTTAATAAAAAGAAAAAAAGCAAAAGGTTATGACTAACAAAAGAAAAACTATATACAAAAGTACAATAACTATATACAATATATACAAGTAATAAATACCTAAACAGGTATTTGACGAATCAGAGAAAATAATTCCATTATCTATCCTATTTTGATAATTCCAAGATGTATCTAATGTACTTTCTATCCTAATTAATTTTCAACTATAACTAACTAATCTTCAACCATAACTAACTAATCTTCAACTCCCTCAGAGACCCAAGAAGGGAATAATATTAGCTAACAAAAATAAAAACAGGAAGTGCATGCAAGCAACTTCCAAAAAAATTTTGTGAGTTGACAGAAACAGCCAGCTGCCTGGGCAGTCACCTGAGGTTTCTCCGCAGTGTTGGGGCATCATCTTCAGCCTATAGGCTTAGTGTATCTGACAGACTCATTTGTGAAGTAGGATGTACACAAGGTCAACAGTTCAACCTCACATTGGGTGAGAGCAGTCCACGTACCAGAAACACCTGAATTCCACTAGTGTCCTGTCATGATTCAGGATTTTAAATTCTGGAAATTGTTGACAGTTTTTGAATTCAGCTGTCCATTCTTCTTGGCTGTGTATATATGGCTTCATCTCAGCATCCCCTTCTTCTCCACATCCCTCTATTAAATGCCAGTCTACTTTTGAGAGGCATGAGCTTTCAGCTGCTGTTCCATTGTACAACAGAATCCATCGGCCCTCTGCCTGTTAAGCTGCCTTCGAAGAAAAGGGCACCGTACCTTTTCCGGATGCGAAGGCCACTTCAGGGATGGGGCCATATTGTCCTGGCCTCAGAAGATGCCTTTTGATAAAGCCATAACCACACTTGTTTTGGCAAGAATCAGTAGTCCCTTGTTTCGTGATCTGTCTGTCCATTTTGTCCTGTTGATTCGAGGATACTTTGTTGTCCAGTGGCTAACTTTTGCCAGAATGAAAGTTGACTCCATATGCAGTTTCTTCAATGCCCATATTTTCTCTAAAGTAGATTGGTACTGCCAGGAGCCGACATGTCTCAAAAAAGAAAAATTTTCTAAGTTATTAAAACATTTTAAATGCCATATTCTGTAGATCTCTGAAGGGTTTGAAGATGACCTGTCTAAAACATCTCTGCTCAATTTTTAAAACATATCCAATATGACTACAAGTTCTATGATAATGTCTAACTACTAGCTTTCATTTCTTTATATCCTAATAGTTGATAATAATAACATTCAAGGATCAGAAATTTGCATTACATTGTTAAATGGATGGAATAAATACAATTAGAAATATACATATAGCATTTTCTAACAATATCAGTTTCAAATTTGTGTACAATATAAAACAATTCAATCCAATGTAAAGTATTTAAAACTAGTAATTGTCTTTCTCTTTTCTTTCTTTTTTTTTCTTTCTTTCTTTCTTTCTTTCTTTCTTTCTTTCCTTCCTTCCTTCCTTCCTTCCTTCCTTCCTTCCTTCCTTCCTTCCTTCCTTCCTTCCTTCTTTCTTTCTTTCTTTCTTTCTTTCTTTCTTTCTTTCTTTCTTTCTTTCTTTCTTTCTTTTTTTTTTTAAACAAGAACCTTAAATCTAATCTCCTTTGCTTAGCCTTTTTCCTAACCCTTGACAATAACTTGTAACCAACCCCCCTAAATACTGAAAATTATCCCAGACCCAGAACCCATTAAAAAGACCAAAAAACCACCTGCCCCACACCACCTCTTTGGGAATGTGGGCGTCGTATTCTTAAAATTGCTTCCTGCTGGGTATGGGCGAAGTTTTCTTTATCCTGAAAGAAAAATTTTAGGTTAATTGTCAAATTCTAAGAGAGGTAACTATATCCTTCACTATCCAGTCTGTGTATAATGCCAAAGTTCAGGGTTTATCTCAAGTCCTTATTCAAGTAGTCTTTGAGACTGGATCATCTCAGCTAGTCATCTCAAAATTGCTCTGAGCACCTTGTAGTTCAAAGCTGATCTGTGGATGATGTTTGTCAGCTTAATGATATTATTATTGTCCACGTGGAATTGTTGTTGTTGTGGGGCCCCATCTTCTTTCTGGAGACTTCAGTTGATATTAGGCCTGGCCGTGATTTCCTGCAGAAAACTGATAAGAGACTCGAACACAAAAACATATATATGCAGCTAGCCTTTTTTCTGGAATTAGTTAGTACTCTATGTGACCATTCATATCTTAACAAAGTTTAAAATGTATATATATATATTAATCTTGTAAATTTCGATATAAAATTTATACTTTGAGAAAAGTTTAAAGAATCAGAATAGAATCAAAGAGTTGAGATTAGTAATAGAATAGTCCCTTAATTAATTTTGATTTTGTCCTGTACCATAGCAGAAGATGGCTCTTATTCTGGCATGATACAGGGAGTTTGCATTTTCCTTTTAACAACATGCTTGATTTTAAAGAAGGAGAGAGCCATTCTCCAACTCCAAAGTCAGCTTTAAATTTTAATTGAACTGGGACTATTAGAAAACCAAGAGTGTTAAATCTTTAGAGAAAAGCAGAAACAAACATTTAGGAAGACATAAAATTTTTTTAGATAATATATACCCATACACCGTTTCACTCTGTTTCTTGGGATAGATGATTTGTCCCTTTTCTTCAGTTGTCTCATTTGTCCAGTGTTCTTCAGATTCCTTAACCTTCATTCTCCTAAAAGACAAAAACAAAAACCTTTCCCCAAGACTAATTTTGGGGATGTTCCTTTTTGGCAAGTTATTATCTGATGAAATGAAAAGGCATGTTTTATTGATACAACTTAGTTTAAATTGGATGTTCATGCTGGTTGATGAACTATCACCTCCTCTAATTAAGAGGTCTCTCTTGTTCAAATTGAACCTTTATCAATTTTGATGGTACCCACAGCTTATCTTCTCCTGTAGAAACAAAAGCAAAACCACGTCCCCAATGTAATACATACCCTGGTTTCCATTCTGAGGTCAGCACATCCTTAAAGTATATAGGCTGATTTAATTCTGTAGTTTTTTCTATTATCCAATGTCTCTCTGCAGCTGTTGTTCCTTTCTCATTGGCATTCAGAAAATTCAAAGTTAGAAGAGCATTATGCAGTCTATTTCTGGGGGTTTTTGTTACCCATTTCTGTTTATTTAGCATATCCTTTAGAGTTCTGTTTGATCTTTCTATAACTGCTTGACCTGTAGGATTATGTGGTATGCCTGTAATATGCTTTATATTGTAATAAGCAAAAAACTGTTTCATTTTAACAGAGACATATGATGGAGCATTGTCAGTTTTGATTTGTGCAGGTATACCCATGATGGCCATAACTTCTAGCAAATGAGTGATTACAGAATCAGCTTTTTCAGAACTCAAAGCAGTTGCCCATTGAAATCCTGAATAAGTATCGATAGTGTGGTGTACATATTTCAATTTTCCAAATTCTGCAAAGTGAAACACGTCCATCTGCCAGATTTCATTTCTCTGAGTACCCTTTGGGTTACATCCTGCTGGTAATGGCGTCTGATTGTAGAAGGAACAAGTAGGACATTTCTTTACTATTTCTTTGGCTTGTTGCCAGGTTATGGAAAAATCCTTTTTTAAACCTTTACTATTAACGTGATGTTTTTTATGAAATTCTGAGGCCTCCAGCACATTTCCTATCAATAATTTATCAATTTCATCATTGCCTTGTGCTAGAGGGCCTGGCAGACCAGTATGGGATCGAATGTGAGTTATATATAAAGGATGATTCCTTTTCCTGATTGTATCTTGTAATTGAATAAATAGTGAAGTTAATTCTGAAGCATCAGGGATAAATTCTGCAGTCTCAATATGTAACACCACTCTTTCAGCATACTGAGAGTCAGTTACTATGTTGAGAGGTTCTGAAAAATCCATTAATACCAACAGAATAGCATACAATTCTGATTTTTGCACTGAATTATACGGACTTTGAACCACTTTACTTAAATTTTCTGATTTGTAACCTGCCTTTCCTTCTTTGTTGGCATCTGTATAAAATGTACGAACTCCAGATATGGGTTTTTGCCGTACAATTCGAGGCAAGATCCATTCAGCTCTCTTTATAAGATCAATTCTATTGCTTTTGGGATATTTGCTGTTAATTTCTCCCAAAAAATTACTGCAAGCTCTTTGCCAAGGTTCACTTTCTGTCCATAATTTTTCAATGTCCTCCTTAGTTAATGGTACGACAATTTCTGCTGGGTCTATGCCTGCTAATTGACGAAGTCTCAATTTTCCTTTGTAAATCAAGTCAGAGATTTTTTCCACATAAGTTTTTAATTTTTTATTTGGTTTATTTGGTAAAAATATCCATTCCAATATAATATCTTCCCTCTGCATTAATATTCCAGTAGGAGAACGCCTAGAAGGTAAGATAACCAAAATGCAATCCAGCTTTGGATCAATACGATTCACGTGTCCTTCATGCACTTTCTTTTCTACCAAGGCTAATTCTTTCTCAGCTTCAGGTGATAATTCTCTTGGACTATTTAAGTCCTTGTCACCTTCTAAGGTTTTGAACAAATTAGTCAGTTCATCATTTTTTACCCCAACAATAGTTCGTAGATGAGAAATATCTCCAAATAATCTTTGAAAGTCATTAAGAGTCTGTAGTCTATCTCTCCGAATTTGCACCTTTTGGGGTCTAATTTTTTGTAGCTCTATTTTATATCCTAAATAATTAATAGAATCTCCTCTTTGTATCTTTTCAGGAGCAATTTGTAATCCCCAGCGAGGCAAAATTTTCTTTACTTCTTCAAACATTATTTCTAAAGTATCTGCATTTGAGTCAGCTAGTAAAATATCGTCCATATAATGATAAATTATAGATTTAGGAAATTTTTTACGTATCACTTCCAATGGCTGTTGTACAAAATATTGGCACAGAGTTGGTCTATTCAACATTCCCTGTGGGAGGACCCTCCAGTGAAATCTTTTAACCGGTTGAGAATTATTATAAGTAGGCACTGTAAAAGCAAATCTTTCTTTGTCTTTTTCTTGTAAGGGTATTGAAAAGAAACAGTCTTTTAAATCAATAACTATGAGAGGCCATCCTTTTGGTAACAGAGTAGGCAAAGGCATCCCAGATTGTAGAGAGCCCATTGGCTGAATTACTTTGTTAATTGCTCTAAGGTCTGTTACCATTCTCCATTTACCAGATTTCTTTTTAATAACAAATACAGGAGAATTCCAAGGGCTGGTTGATTCTTCAATATGCTGAGCATTTAACTGTTCTTCTACCAGCTCTTCTAAAGCCTGGAGTTTCTCTGTTGTTAAAGGCCATTGCTGGACCCATACAGGCTTGTCTGTTAACCATTTTAAAGGTAGAGCTGTTGGTGTCTTTGGAAGATCATCAGTTATTGTGCCCTGTTCTTGTATAATATGGATGGCTGGTGACCACTCATTAGAACAATATCTTCTAATATTTCTCTCAGTAACATGTGCTAGTTTATGATTTGTTTCTGAGATTGGAGGGATGTTAATCTGAGTATTCCATTGTTGCAACAAGTCTCGACCCCACAGGTTCATAGTTATGTTAGCCACATATGGTTTTAATTTTCCTCTCTGTCCTTCTGGACCTATACATTCGAGCCATCTTGCACTCTGTTTCACCTGAGATAATGTCCCAATTCCTAACAGTTGAACGTTTACCTCCTGAAGAGGCCAAGTTGGATGCCAAAATTCTGGTGCAATTATGGTAACGTCCGCACCTGTGTCTACCAGACCAGACAACAAAACACCATTTATTTTTATCGTTAATTTTGGTCTTTGTTCATTAATAGAAGTTTGCCAAAAAAATTTTCTTTATGTTTTCTCCTGAATTTTCTATTCTCTCTGTTTCATCATTCTGACCAGCATGATTTATTCCAATAGGCATTTGGTTATTTAATCGCTCTCCAGAGCAGGCATTTCCTCTATGGCTGCCGGAAAGGTTTGAACTGGATTTGCACTGGGGGCCTGCCTGAGGCCCCTCTGGGAGTTTCCCGAAGACTGAGGCAAAGGATTACCCTGTCTGTCCTTTGTTGATCTACATTCGTTGGTCCAGTGTTTTCCCTTACCACACCTTCTGCATACTCCAGAAGGAAGGGGCATTCTGTTGCCATTGTTCCTTGAAGAAACATTGTTTCTGGAAATGACCTGTCTACAGTCCCTTTTCAAATGTCCTTGCTTTCCACATCCAAAACATCTAACACTCCTCAAACCTTTTGAAATTACTTCTCCTACCCATGTATCATCATGCTCATCAGCTTCAACATTAATTGTTTCTCTAATCCAATCTTCCATAGGTGCAGATCTTGCCCTTAATGGCCTGATTATTCTTTTGCATGCTGCATTCGCATTCTCAAAGGCCAAAGATTCAATTATTGCCTTACCAGCTTCTGAATCCGAGACCGTTCTCTTTACTGCTGAAGCCAGTCTTTGTAAAAAATCTGTAAAAGACTCTTTTGGGCCTTGCTTCACCTTTGTAAATGACTCAGATTTTTTTCCTGGTTCCTCAACTTTGTCCCATGCATTCAAGGCTGCCGTTCGACATAAAATTAGGGTTTGGACATCATATAAACATTGTGCTTGTGCTGAAGCATATTGGCCTTCGCCCATAAGCTGATCCTGGCAAACTTGTACTCCTTTATCCCTCCATTGTTTTTCTATGTTTTTAGCCTCCTCCTTAAACCAAGTCAGAAATTGAAGTCTCTGGCTGGGTTCCAGAACACCTTGTGCGAGGTCCCGCCAGTCCTGTGGTACTATCCTATTATATGTTGACCAAGTGTTTAACATTTGCTTTACATATGGGGAATGCATGCCATAAGATACTATTGCCTCCTTAAACCTTTTTAAATCCAACATTTCAATTGGAGCCCAAGTATTTTGTGTAGCCATTTGATCAGGCATCTGCTGTACGGTTACAGGATAAATTAAGGGTGACTGTGTGAAAACAGGCTTTCTTTCTGCAACCTTATGATCCCGACTTGAAACAACTTCACTGTTAATTTCTTCTGTCTGAATTTTTACAGGTTTAACAAGTTCTTCTAAAGCTGTTATCCTGGCACTTAAATTGACTATCTTTTTAAATATTAAAATGTGGATTATTATAGTGATGAGGTGCATAATTCCACCAATACTAATATTATATAGTTGTTCCATTGCCAGACTGCCTAAAATTTCGAACAAAAACCAATTTTCTTCCAATGTACACATAAAACCCATTTGTTTTTTAATGTGGAAAAAAATTCTCTTTTAGATAGTTTCCTTTAAAATATCTGATATATTATGACTTACCAAATCTGCGTAGAACAGTAGAAATCCGAGGGGATTTTCAAAGCAGCCACCTAGTGTCCCAGGTGTAAATCCAGAGAGAGAGAGAGAGAGAGAGAGAGAGAGAGAGAGAGAGAGAGAGAGAGAGGGGAAAGAGAGAACGCACAAGAAAGCGTAGCCGGCTAAAGCTTAAATGCAGCCACGTGTTCCCTCTTGTGCCGAGTCAAGGCTTGGGTCTGGCTTCCTTAAGCTCCGACCACGTGCGTTGGCTTTACAGGCAGGGCCCTGTTCGGCAGGGCAGGTCTGAGTTGTTTGTAGCACCAGCTTTAGGCAAGCTGCTCACAGACCTAGTCCCGGGCTAGAAGTTGCTACCCGGACTAGGACGCCAGCAGCTCGGACTAAGAAGCCGATCGCCGCCGGCCGCCGTGTGCCGCCGCCGCCGCCGCCGCCGCCGCCGCCGCCGCCGCCGCAGGCCGCCTGCCGCCCTTGCGGGAAAGCGGACCTGCCGCCAAGCCAAGCAGTTTTTAATGGATTCTCGTCACGTTGGGCGCCAGATGTAGATGTAACCAACCGTCTTATTAAATAAGAAACACAGAAACAATGTAAAAGAGAAAGCCGAGAAGTCAGAGCTCAGAGCTAAAATCTCACCCTTCCTCCTGCTGTCCCAGCTTCGCGAAAAGAGACCTACTTCCTCTCGGTTCGTATTTTTAAAGTATGTTGTTCTGCCTTCTCATTGGTTGTAAACCCAAACACATGACTGCCTCGTCACTGTCTGAATGTACAGCCCCCTAGGTCTTAAAGGCATATGTCTCCAATGCTGGCTGTATCCCTGAACACACAGAGATCTTATGGGATTAAAGGCGTGTGCCACCACCGCCACACTCTTGCTATGGCTCTAATAGCTCTGACCCTGAACACACAGATATCTATGGGATTAAAGGCGTGTGCCACCACCGCCACACTCTTGCTATGGCTCTAATAGCTCTGACCCCCAGACAACTTTATTTATTAACATACAATCAAATTAATATTTCAGTACAAATCAAAATAATATTTCAATACAATTAGATTACCACCACAGTACCTGAGAAATTTATCTGGGTGAATGACAGTGTAGGGCACAAAGGTATATTAAAATCATATCAAATCAATGAGGCCCGAAACTTATCAGACACGTCAGACTGGGAAAAGGGTATAATAACTCTCTTACTTGCATCTCACAAAGAAGTGGACACCTAGCCAGGCGTTGTGGGACATGTCTTTAATTCCAGCTAGCTGGGTCTACAGAGGGAGTCAGGACAGTCATGGCTACACAGAGAAACTATGTCTCGAAAAACAAACAGACAACAACAACAACAAATAAGTGAACATTTAGCAGTAGTCCCCAGTGACCTGTCATATGATTGCCTTGTGTGTGCATCAAAGACCACCAGGCAGAGAACTCTCAGCTATCCCAGGGTCTTCAGCTATGCTCAGTCCTTGCTGTTGACATGGTCTATCCCAGGGTCTTCAGCTATGCTCAGTCCTTGCTGTTGACATGGTCTATCCCAGGGGCTTCAGCTATGCTCAATCCTTGTTGTTGACATGGTCTATCCCAGGGTCTTCAGCTATGCTCAGTCCTTGCTGTTGACACGGTCTATTCTTTGCTGTTTGCCCATCCTATTGTGTCTTCATTTCTTATCTGAACCTGGTCCTGCTTATTTGCCTCCACAACTGGACTCAGCTCTTCAGCTTCACTCTCAAATCTATGACCTGCTGAGGTGTGACTCATAATGGAAGCTTCTTCCCTTCAATTTGGTTAGGGCTCATTATCTCATCAATACAAACTTTTAATCCCTATCAGTTTCTCAGTTTTGGTTTCTCAGGCCTCTTTGAAACTCTTTGTCCCTTTAATTCCCTAAAATCACTCTATAACCTACAAGATAGGTAGGTAGTTAGGTAGATAGATACATAGGTAGTTATACTGATATAGATAGATAGATAGATAGATAGATAGATAGATAGATAGATAGATAGATAGATAGATAGATGATAGATGCATACATACAACTACATATGTACATACATACATACAAAAATTTACTATATGGAAATTTAATGTACGATTTGATGGTTAACATTACTGGTTAAGATTGGAATTAAAAACTGATGCTTGCTTCAGTCAAAGTTGCTAATGGAAGTGTGAATACTAGAAATTTGATGCAATTGAAACCACCATACATTGTGAATTAATAGTTATTCAATAAATCCTGAACCTGTGGAAGGATACAAATATGTTCATGTGTTTTTGACATGACATGCTCATGACACTTGCATGGAGTTGTAACAATAAATATTTGTTGAATAACTAAATAAACAGAAGTAGGTCATAAGTTATTTCTTACAGTGTTAAATACACCTTTGAACAGGAGTGAGGTAAAAATTTCTAATTGCTTAGGAAATATATATGCAACAAATGAGCACCAGACAATATTTTGAAGGACAAAGATTAATTTGTTACAGAGAATTCACACAGCTGTAATAATGGAAATATACAATGAAACTAGGAAGACAAATTTAATCTAACTTAGAGACTTATTAACATACAAATAACTTGGACCTTATTCAGTGGGAAATGAGAAAGGGCCAACTATTTTAACTAGGCAAACAGTGAGACCAAAATTGTAATAATGAATGATTTCTTTGGCTAGAGAGGGAAAAATTAAAGAAAGGAGAATGAGGACTGTCTACACTACAAGGAGATGATTTAAGAGCATGAACTCAAAAGGTAGGAGCAGAAATGAAGAGGAAATGACTCTAAATGAAGGTCTATAAATGATTGACTGATTGATTGATGGACTGATTGATTGAGCCAGAATGGAGAGTGCAATTAAGGGAAATGGTAGCACCCTTGTCAAAAGACAAAAGCAAGTTTCTCTAGAGAATACAGGGAAAGACCAGTGATGTTTCTCTTGGAAAATTCTATTTTTCATCTTTTTGAGATGCAGTGTGACTGACTCCTTTTTTTTTTTTTTTTTGTTCCTGGGCTTTGCAAGCCCAATTGCTACAGGGACTCTGACCTTTCCTCAGCTGCCTGGCATCCAGGCAATTCCTTAGCTGTCAAATTTCTATCCAGGTGGCCTCCATAAATATCTCAACAGAATTTATTTTCTTTAATTTTCTTTGGCCTGACTTGAGAATTTGCTGATTGGGAGACTATTGGAGGCTAGCATGCCCAAAGACGGATAGCCACATCTGCTAGCCATTTGGATTAATTATTACACCTGTGCAATAAAACTTGCATTCATAAAGAGGTGGGAAAGAGACTCATAGTGCAGCCTCGACAGGATCTGCACTCCTTCCCAACCTTCACTCCAGGTCAATGGCATTCTTGCATTATGCTCTTTGGCATATACCTTATAGTAAGTATCCCACTGTTCTTATTCTAATGCCTCCACTAGTGTGTCTCTCTGTCCTTCCAATTCTCTATCGCCGACCTCCCAAGGCATCCTTCCCTGTCATTTTCTAATCTAAATTCTAGCCTGGGCCTTCTCTAATTGCATGGCACCTAGGATATTACAAAATCAAAATTGCTCTTCTTATCAGCCCCTCCCCCTTTCTGGCTGTCTTTTAACATTGGAAAGAATCTTCCTTCTCAAACATTTTGTTCAAATTTCCCTCTAGTGTCTTAACTGGCAAGCACCTGTCTCTCTTTGATCTGGTAATAGACTCCCAAAAAGTTACATGGTTTTCTGTTGTCTCTTTGAGAAATTAGAAACAAATGCTTCATACTGTTTTTAAGGCTGTCTATTCAATCAATATTGCTGTTCTTATTTATGATTGATCTTTGACCTACAATTACTTTGTGGTTGAGCCAGGTAAACCTGCTTGCCCTCATGTATCCAAGATTTTATTCTTGGATGCTGGATGCTTAAATTCTTAATTGTACACAACACCTCTAAATATTTCCCTCAAATGCAAAACATTTGCCAGGAGTCATCCCAGACTTAAAATGTCAATAAATGGAAGATCTACAGCCTAATGAGAAACTGTTGAGAAACTAATGAATATAAGCCCAGACTGGGGCTTGAAAATGAAGGAGAGAAATGACCTTTGTAATCTAACCTAGGTTGATGTTGCCGGGAAGACAAAAACAAAAACAAAACCCAGCAGCCTTCATAGGACACAAACCTCTGGCAGAGACTTCTAAGTTATAGAAATATTTCACACACGTGAGGAAGTGAGAGAGAAAACAGAGAGAGAAACCTGGCCTAGACAGCCAGCTCTGGAAAAGGAGCTATGTCAACAAATAAGACAGCAGGCATTTCAACTTCATATTCCTCCCATACACACATCATTAATGAGAAAGTGAGCTGGAAGAAGCAGAGAGGAAGACAAGGTGCCAATCATCATACCTCTCATTCAAGGCATGTAAGTCCTAAAGTATGACCACCGATGAATACTTAAAAGTCAGCATCATGAAGCTTCATCACATTGTGAGGTCAGAGGTAGGTGAATTAAAAACAAAACTAATAATGGGATTGGTAAGTGTTCCTTTAACTTTCTATACTCTCTCATTTTCACTAGTGTGATTCAGTCAGTTTTGAGAAGCTATAACTGAGGGACATGGCAGGCTCATAATCAGGGTGTTTAGAAAGGTTTGTTCTGGCCAGTTTTGTATTTGATGCTGAAGAAGTACCTCAATATTCTTTTTCCTTACACACAGTTTATTCTACTTTATTTCTATATCGTCCATTCTTTCCCTCACTGTTCCTCATCTATTTGTCTCCCCCTCCCCACAACCCCCTGAAATCCAAGGAAAAGGAAAACCGTTATTATTCACTCTGCAGGATCTGGTACTCAGATGGCTATTCCTGAAGGGGATCTGCCTAGTGTCAGACCAGCTTTCATTTCCTTTCAGCACTGACAGGGGGCTGCTCCATGTCCCTTGGGCCAAGCAACACAAATGCAGGTACCAAGTACTTAAGAGGAGACAACTGAGAACAAGTACTAAGGTATAATAACACTGAAATTAATACAGTACCTTGATTGGAGTCTTTCATCCCCTCTTGTACTTGAAGATGAAGGTTTCTAGGCTAATGTCTGTGTTAACACTGCATTGTATGGTGGACAATGATTAACTCCTTCATCATTTATTCTCCTCTTTGGGTGAAACCTACCTTTCCAAATTCTGAAAACTGAGCAACAAGGGTTTCAGAGAACACTTACAGTTACATGAAAATCTTTTGATATAGTAGTGGATTTTTAAGTGAGAATTCAACTGTTACAAAAATTCTCTAGAGACACAAGACAACTTACATGAAAGACTAAAATACAATCTTTTGCATCTGGGTACATGGACTTAAAAGGACATGAACAACATTTAACCAGTGTCTGTCATTTTACAGATTGCTTCAAGCTAAAAGCAAAAGAATGAACTACTTAGTTAATGATAATAAACACAAAGGGAGAAATTGATATATAAAAGTTACTCCATGAAAGGAGAAAGGTAGAAAATATGAAAGAGCTGAAGAAATATTGAGCTTTAAATGAAAATAACAAAACATATTTGATCAGAGATTGTGGGAAATATAGAAGAAGCAATAGGGTCATAGTTGATGAAGAATTTCAAAAACTGGAGACCAGTGTCTTCAGCTGACAGTCAAAGACACAGAGCAAAATAAATTCTCAATTATGCACATTGTAATAAACTCTACCTTAGAGAATTGGTAACGTCTTAGAATAAAATGTTAAGAGAATTGGTAACGTCTTAGAATAAAATGTTAAGAGTATCATGAGGATACAGATAAATTGCCTGTAGGGAAACAATAGCAGACTAATTAAAAATGTCTCAATATGAAAATAAATAGATCAAGGCTTCTCAAATCAACAACATGAAAGAACAGAACAGAAAATTGTAGAATATTCTTCTCAAAGTAGGAGAAAATAATTTGCAATCTAAAATTCTGTAAAGGAACTAGCATCCAAGAATGTGGAGATATAAATAATTTTCCTATTGAAGACTGACAGTATGTTTATCACCACTTTTATCTAATGAATTATTAAAATCCCACATAAAAATTATTCAATTGAACCAGAATGAAGAAATCAGATGATTTCTAAATCAGAGATTACTAAAATCGGAACAAAACAGAATCGTGTATGTATGGCAACATCATCATAAAGTCACCTCATGATATCTTATAAGAGAAATTACTTTTATTCCTTGTTCTCCCTCTCTGTTCGTGAGCCAGCTAGGATCTCCCGCTCCCCTAAGCTCTCTTTCCCTTGACCCTTGCCCTTCATTACTCCCACTCAAGTCCATGTTGTTCATGTAGATCTCATCCATTTCTCTGTCACTGGGTGATCCCCGTGTCTTTCTTGGAGTCCTGTTTTCTAGGTAGCCTCCCTGGAGTTGTGAGTAGCAGTCTAGTCATCACTGTTTTACATCTAGTATCCTCCTATGAGGTGAGGATATGGTGAGTACATACCATGTTTGTCTTTCTGAGTCTGGGTTACCTCACTCAGGATGATTTTTTCTAGATCCATCCATTTGCCTGCAAACCTCATGATGTCATTGCTTTTTTCTGCTGAGTAGTATTCCATTGTGTATATGTACCACATTTTATGTATCCATTCTTCAGTTAAAGGGCATCTAGGTTGTTTCCAGGTTCTGGCTATTACAAACAATGCTGATATGAACATAGCTGAGCAAGTGCCCTTGTGGTATGATTGAGCATTCCTTGGGTATATGCCCAAGAGTGGTATAGCTGGATCTTGGGGGAGATTGATTCCCAATTTTCTAAGAAAGCACCATATTGATTTCCAAATTGGTTGTACAAGCTTGCATTCCCACCAGCAGTGGAGGAGAGTTCCCCTAGTTCCATATCCTCTCCAGGATAAGCTGTCTTCAGTGTTTTTGATCTTAGCCATTCTGACAGGCGTACGGTGGTATCTGAGAGTCATTTTGAATTGCATTTCCCTGATAATTAGGGATATTGAGCAATTCCTAAATGTCTTTCAGCCATTTGAGTTTCCTCTGTTGAGAATTCTGTTTAGTTCTATAGCCCATTTCTTAATTAGACTGTTGGGCATTTTGATGTCTAATTTATTGAGTTCTTTATATATTCTGGATATCAGTCCTCTGGGAGAGCAGGAGATCCCAGCTGGATCAAGAACAAAGAGGGAGAACAAGGAATAAGAGACCATGATAAACGAAGACCACATGAGAATAGAAAGAGGCAAAGTGCTAGAGAGGTCCACAGAAATCCACAAAGATACCCCCACAATAGACTACTGGCAATGTCAAGAGACAGCCTGAACTGACCTACTCTGGTGATAGGATGGCCAAACACCCTAATTGTCATGCTAGAAACCCCATCCAATGACTGAGGGAGCCGGAGCTCCAGGAGTCCAATTGTCGAGAAAGAGGAGGGTTTGTATGAGAGAGAATTGTTGAGACCAAGGTTGGAAAAAGCACAGGGACAAATAGCCAAACTAATGGAAACACATGAACTATGAACCAATAGCTGAGGAACCCCCAATTGGATCAGGCCCTCTGGATAAGTGAGACAGTTGAGTAGCTTGAACTGTTTGGGAGGCACCCAGGCAGTCGGACTGGGACCTGTCCTCAGTGCATGAGCTGGCTGTTTAGAACCTGGGGCTTATACAGGGACACTTTACTCAGCCTGGGAGGAGGGGACTGGACCTGCCTGGACTGAATCTACCAGGTTGAGCTGAATCCCCAGGGGAGTCTTTGCCCTGGAGGAGATGGGGATGGGGGGATAGGCTGGGGGGAAGGGGAAAAGGGGGGAGAAAAAGGGAATCCGTGGCTGATATGTAAAATTAAATAAAATTAAAAAAGAAAAAAGAGAAATTACTGACATGAACTTTGACAAAAGCAAGAATCAACTGGCATAAATGATAGGTATCAATGTTCACAATAGAGAAATACCGATTCACTGTAGGTTGTCTTAATTTATGACATGTTAGAAAATTTAAAGTTAACAACTAAGAAATCAAAGCTGATTCCATCTTTACTTTCTAAACACACCAACTTGATAGAAGCTGGAGTCTTTGTCTGAGAGAAGGGAACCTCAGCTGAGAAAATGCTTCCATAGGGTTGGCTTGTAGGCAAGTCTGGGAGGCATTTTCTTGACCAATGACTGATCTGAGAGGGTCCAGCCCATTATGGGTGGTGCTACCCCCACCCACCCACCTACCCCACCCACCCACACCACCCACACCACCTCTCAATAGGTGGTCCTGAGTGATATAAGAAAGCAGAGTGAGCAAGCCAGTGAGCAGAGTTCCCCATGTGGCCTCTGTATCACTTTCTGCTTCTGGATTCTTGCTTTGAGTCCCTGCCCTGACTTCCCTTCAGGATGAACTATAATGTGTAAATAAAAGTCAAATCAACCTTTCCTCCTCAGGTTGCTTTTGGTCAGAATCTTTTATCACAACAATAGAAACCTAAGACAAGTACAAGAAAATACTCAAAAGAGAAAGCACTAGCAGGAAATATAATGATAAATATTAAATGTTATGTTAAAAATATAACCAAATTGTCTTTTACTTATGGGAAGGATGCAGTGCATACTATCAGAGCAATGCTTACATTGTAAGAATGAGAAAAACAGTTTAAAAATAAAGTTTGAATACATAAAGAGACAAGGAAGTAAAAAGGTAGATAAAACAAACCGTACTCATCAGTGTTGAGATGGGCAGTAAGCACCTGCCATTCTCTTTTTTTAGAGTGTACATCAAAATTGGATGAGACCTGTGAATGCACTTTAGTCAAGGCAAAGAAGCTACTAAGACAAAAAAAAAGACCTTACAAAAGCTAAAATGTTGAAATACCCAGAGGTTTTACTCACTGTAATCTACAGTGTGTACAGTCTTTCAGACAGGCCCATGGTCAGGTAAGTAATAAAATGCTGAGAAATATAAAGAGGCATGAAAATAGCAACAGTAATTGAGAGAGATTGGGTCAATAGGAGCAGCCCATGCTATAGAGAGGTACAGTTAGCCCATAAAGCGTAAAAATAACTAGTAGAAACAAGTAAAAGAAAATAATGAAAAAGATAGAAAAATGGATTTAAAACTACAGACTCTTAGTCCAAATAGTTAATTTGAATAAAAACCAATTAGGCAATATAAAACTAAGTGATATATCCCCTATCCTCGCCCCTCACCTCCTGCGCCAGGCAGGGGAGCTGACCCAACCCCTCACCAGCTATAGAGCTCTGGAGAACAGACCCTGTGCCTCATCACCTGGGCACCACAGTAGAGCTGACCCTGTAGACAGTGGCGCGGGTGAACTAGCCCTGGGGGTCTGAGAATGGGATAGCTGGTACTGCCCCCCTCGTCTGCCTTGTGGTGGCGAGGGTGAGAGAAAGATGCCCTCCCTCCATCGCCCCAGCCACCTCCAGCAGGCCAGAGAGCAGACCCTCCACTTGATCAGCGGCAACGCTTGGGAACGTGAGCCCTGCACCTCCCCTGAACAGCATAGCAGAGCTGCCCCTGTGACAGGGAGAGGTGAACTAGCCCCAAGAATGTGAGTTTGGAAGACCTGGCCCTACCCCTTATCTGCCATATGGTAGTACGGCAACGGAGAGACCCCACCACCACCACCGTGTAGTTGGGAGAGCTGGCCCTGAGGTCTTAAGAGCAGGAGAGCCCCTCACCAGCTACAGCACTCGGGAGAGTGGCCCCATGCACCTCGCCTGGGCAATACAATAGAGCTGGTCTAGGTGGTGTAGATTCTAGTGAGCCAACCCCCAGGGCATGAAAGTAGGAGAACCGGTCTGTACCGGGTGAACTAACAGGGGCAATGATGGAGAGCTCACCCTGGT
This sequence comes from Peromyscus maniculatus bairdii, assembly GCF_049852395.1. NCBI lineage: Eukaryota > Metazoa > Chordata > Mammalia > Rodentia > Cricetidae > Peromyscus > Peromyscus maniculatus. Next base: position 79,925,223 of record NC_134857.1, on the reverse strand, counting down.
GGTGAGGACAGGGGAGAGCTGGTGGGCTGACCAATCTTGTAACTACCCAGGCCCAGAACCAGGATTATGAGTTGGCCCACCCCAACATCCACGCCATCTATGATCTGCTTGAGCACATGAAGGGGCATGTTGCAGATCCAAAGCTGAGTATCTCCATGACACAAGGCAGTAACAGAATATCCAAGGGGAGCCCCAGAGGGGGCCCAGTATCAATGGTACAGCAGAAACCAGAGGCCTTGAACCATACCAATGACTTTGCAATGAATACTTGCAAAAAAAGATACAAAGCCGGGCGGTGGTGGCACCCGCCTTTAGTCTCCGCACTCAGGAGCCAGAGGCAGGTGGATCTCTGTGAATTCAAGGCCAGCCTGGTCTACAGAGGGAGATCCAGGGCAGGCACCAAAGCTACACAGAGAAACCCTGTCTCAAAAAAAAACAAACAAGCAAGTAAAGATACATGGTCAAAAAGATATACTGTATGACTCACTGTGTAACATTACAGCTTCCATGAAGAGATTTCATTTTTACTTCTTTTGTAATTTTCTGTTAAATTTCATTTCACTTTATTTTGGCAGGAAGGGCAGTAGGGCAGATGGCAGATACAGAGGGAGAGGGAGATGAATGGGATCAAGATACATGACGTGAAAGACACAAAGAATAAATAAAAAGAAAACAAACAAAACCTAAGTGAAACAATATCTAGAATTTCAAATTCAGGGGATTTTTTTTTAATACGCCAGACATTGTAGAAAACAGGAATATTCACTGTAAAGATTGACCAAGAGATGATAGGCAGACTGGAAAAAATAGAGAATAGAACATAAGGTTTGCAGGGATGTGGAATAATCTCATATGTGAGCAACAGGATGAGGAGGGAGAGGAAGAAGAAATGGAATTGAAAATGATGATAGTTGCTGGGCATGGTGGCACATGCCTTTAGTTCCAGTACTCAGGAGGGAGAGACAGATGGATTTCTGAGTTTCAGGCCAGCCTGGTTTACAGAGTGAGTTTCAGGACAGCCAGAGCTATACAGAGAAACTCTGTTTCAGAAAAAGAAGAAGAAAGAAAGAAAAAGGTAGTTGAGAACCTTGAAGAACTGATGGGCATCAACCTGTGGATTTAAGAACTTCCATGAACTCTGAAGACAACCCACACAAGTAAAACTGTAGGTGAGGCAGGGAGATGACTCAATTAGTAAAATGTGTGCTGTATAAGCATGAAGACCTGAGTTTGGACACCTAGCAACCATGTGATAACTGAACAGTAAAACCTCAGCACCAAAAAGAAGAGGCAGGTAGATCCTGGAGACTCACTATCCAGCCAGGACAGCCAGCACAGCAAGCTGCAGAATCAGTGAGAGACCCTGTCTCAAAAAATTAGTTAGAATGGTTGAGGACACCTGTCATAGACCTCCAAACTCCATATCTGCACACACTGGTGAGCATATAAACACACATCTGTGCATACACACATATATACACTCTCCATGCACACAATACCTATAGATACAACTAAAGTTATTATTTTGTAAAAAATGACAAAAAATAGTCTTGAATGCTGCCAGCAATAGGGGAATACTAAACAGTCAACAGAATGTCTGGTGTTTGATTTTTCAATAGACTTACAGAAGCTAAAGGTCAAAGAATGACATGCTCAAAGTACTTATCCAAAACAAAGTAAGATTTTAAGGCCAAAGAAAACATTCTCAGTCAGAGACAAAATTAACATGTAAGTTAATAAGTAAGAGCTAAGGTAGCCTGTCCCCAGTGGACACTTTTTGATTAATCCATGCCTATTTGTCTGTCTCTGTCTCTGCCTCTGTGTATGTATACACTGTGTGTGCATGCATGTGTATTCATGTTTATGTATTTCACAGGTGTGTGCTGGGGCACCTGTATACCAGCATGCATATGGAGCCTTTAAAGCTAAAGAAAATTATCCCAGTTGGAAGAACAGATCTGTAAGGATGAACATCAAGATGATAAATGTACTGATACATGAAAAGTCATTTTTACCAGATCTTACAGCATCAATAATAATATTGTGTATGGTTTATTACGTCTATAAAAGTAAAAATGTGATAATAAAGCAAGGCTAGGTGGGAGTGGCTCATATCGCCAAACTCTTGTAATGTGAAGTTCAAACTCTTAGGTAATTTCTAAAAGTCCAAGGTTACACAACTAAAATTATCTAATAGGAAGATGGAATGGAACAATAAAAAACTGATTAATACAAGCTGGGGAGGTTTTCAACTGGTAACATGCTTGTATTGCAAACAGAAGGACTTAAGTCTGAACCAAAGAATTTAGGCTAAAAAAGCTATACATGATAGCATGTGGTTGTAATGCTAGAACTGGGCAGACAGAGAAGGGCAGTTACTATAATAATAATAATAATAATAATAATAATAATAATAATAATAATAGATTAAGGATACCTAGGGAATTATACCCAAAGTTGTCCCTGGCCTCCATATGCATGCTGGTATACAGGTGCCCCAGCACACACCTGTGAAATACATAAACATGAATACACATGCATGCACACACAGTGTATACATACACAGAGGCAGAGACAGAGACAGACAAATAGGCATGGATTAATCAAAAAGTTAAGATATGTTTGGAAGATTGGGTAAACAGATGCTAAAAGTTGATAGCTAGATAAAGTAAAATAATTTTCCTGAATCTAAATCTGTCATTAATTGCATTAAATGTAAGTAGATTGATGCCTCAAGAAAGCAAGAAAAATGTCAGGATGGATTTAACTATTTGGAGACACTTGAGGATGACAGATCTGGTTGACAGTAAAAGATGGAAAAGATATGAATGTATCTCATGATGCTAGCAGAAGAGGATGGACACCTCATGGTGAAATCAGTGTCAGTGCAATAACAGCAACATGACTTCGATATACCTACTAACACAGCTTCATAATCATAGAAAACACTGATACAGGTAAAAGGAGGAAGATCTGCAGTCAGTTTGAGTCTGATGCATTGCTTGAAATTCATTAAAACTGGCTGTATCCTGAAAGAATTAGTTAAAAAATTTAAAACATTATTGACAGAAGAAGTAGAGAATAAAAATCAGGTAGAATACAGATGATTTGAACAATAAAACTAAGCAATTATTTAAGTTATATTTATATAGAACACTGTACACAATTGCTCCAGAACACTTTCAATCATACACAAAACGTTTATCAAAATAGACCATCCAGTAGCACATAAAGTCAGTCTCTGTAATGAACTGGAAGTGTACAACCAGTATGGAATTACAATAGGACTATGGGCAGATGATGGGTGGGGGACTGGGTTGGAAGGACATGCCTCGGAATCTAAGAAAAACAAGAACAAGCAGACTAAAGGTTAGTAAGCAGAAAAAAAACAATCAAGATCACAACTGAAATTAATAAAATGGAGAATTAAACAACAAACAAAGGGACAATAAAATAAAAAGGTTTTTTGAAAAGAAAACAAGGTTAAAAAACCTATAGCCTGTTGCACAAATCCTAAATGGTCTTATAATAAAAACCCAGAGTCAGATATCAGGGTGAAAACTGAAAGATCAGAGAAGCAGAGCAAGCCACAGCCACGACCTCTTACCTCACCAACTCCTCAGCCTGACAGAGCCTCTGCAAGAGCACTAAATGCTGTCTTCTTCTGCCTTATATTCCTTTCTCTGCCCAGCCATATCACTTCCTGTCTCAACCATTCTAGTGCTGGGATTAAAGGTATGTGATTCCAAGTGCTTGAATTAAAAGCATATGCCACCACTGCCTGGTTCTGGTTCTCTTTTAGACTGGATTACTCTCATGTAGCCCAGTGTGGCCTTGAATTCACAGAAATCCAGACGGATCTCTGCCTTTGCCTCCTGAGTGCTAGAATTAAAGATGTGTGCCACCACTGCCTGACCTCTGTGGCTAACTCTGTGGCTGGCTCTTTCCTCTGATCTTCAGGCAAGCTTTATTTCTTAGATTACAAATATGTCACCACAATAGCCAAATACACTAAAAGAAAGAACCAAGATTCTTAAAATTAGAGTTCAAAAGAGGGATGATTACAATGAAATCTTGAAAACAATTAGGGGGTATTTGACAAACTTATATTCCAATAAACTGGACGATTTAGAGGAAGTAAATAGCTTTCTGGACATACCTGGACTATAACATGATCTATGACATGATCTGTAACATGAGCTATAAAAAGTGAAGCAAGAGAATTTAAAATAATACAAATACATCAGTGATTAAAATCAAAATTATACAAGCATGCCAAGGAAGAGAATAATAGAATGATGGCACCAAACAACAGCAATCTGCTCTAATAATAATGAGAGGACAATGGAGGGGGTTGTTCTTCAAACATGTCTTCTGGCCAGAAAATGAATCTTAAGCAGCTCTTTTGCCTAGTGTTAAGCTTTTACTTACCTTAGTCAACATTTTTGTGGTTGTTTATTTTTCTTGTTGTCTTATTGTTTAGTTTACCATAAAATAATGTTTTATCGTGGCGTCTTCATACATACACACCAATGTACTTTGTTTTTATTCATTCCTGCCCAGGCTGCCCTGCCTTGTGTCCTTTTATCCCTCCAAGCGGGCTCCCTCACCCCAGTAAGTGCTCCCTTTTCTGCTTTCTTCCATGGATTCTGTTATCCTGTTTCCTACCTCTCATGAGATACCTTCTCCTTCATCATGATCCCCTTTTCACTTCCTCTCTCTCTATAAAAAAAAGTATGTTTGTCTTTCTTGGGTCTGGCTGATTTTACTTAACATTGTGATTTCTAGATGTGTTCATTTTCCTGCAAATGTCATGATTTCACTTTTCTTTATAGTTGTGTAAAAATTTTGTTTTTGAAAATGAACTACATTTTCTTACTTAGGTATCTATTGTTGGACTTCGAGACTGGCTCAACTTCCTGGCAATTGTGAATAATTTAGCTATAAACACAGATGTGCATGTATCTCAGTGCTATGTTGACTTTTGAATATACACTCATCTGTGATGCAGATAGGTCATGGGGTAGTTTTATTATCGGTTTGAGTAACTTGCACACTGACTTCCATGATGACTGAACCTATTATGTTCAGCATGACATAAAGGTTTCTCTTTACTCACATTTTTGACAGAATTTGTAGTCATTTTTTTCCTTGATGATAGCCATTCTGACTTGGGTAAGACAAAAATCTCAAAGCAGCTTTAGATCCCATTTCCCTTGAGGATAAGAATACTGAATGATAAAATACTTGTTGATCATTTGGATTTTTCCTTTTGAGAACACTCTTATCAGCTCATTTCCACACTATATTATTTAGTTCTTTGTTTGTATTTCTTTGAATATCTTGAACATTTTTAATGTTTTTAACATACAAATTATTAGGCATGTTGTTTCCAAATATAGTTGACTCTTCTCTGCCTGCTCCTGCCACCTTGCCCCTCCCACAGACTCCTTTATGCTTCCCTGTTGTGTGCATCCTTTCGCCCTCCCACATCCTTTCCCCGGGGTCTCTTTTTAACCCTTTTTTGTCTCCTATCTTGTTTATTTTAGGCTTACTCATATTTGTTTCCATGTATACACACACACATCTGTAAATGACATTATATTTAACATTCATGATTATATGAGGTAGAATCTATTACTTTTCATCATCACATAGACAAACTGAAGTATAGAAAGGTCAGTCAGTTTATTCAAGTTCATGTATGTGTAGAGGTGGAGCAGGGATGGGAGTGGAACCTGCTGGCTTCCCAGGCAGGGGAAAGGCCAGTCTTAGACGTGACGTTTGTGACTGCCAAAATGAAGGCTAAGAACAGAACAAGTGGAAGAGTGCTGGGGGAGATAAACTAGGGCTGAGTTACACAGGATGTTGACATCTGACTTGGGGAGTCATAGGCACTGAGAGGAAGAAGCGCTTCAGCACCCTATCTCAGGCAGGCTCATAACACCGGTTCATTATTCCAGTCCTTCAGAGGCTAATCCCAAGGCACAGACTGAGACACTTCATGAGTTATGTGACCTTGAGAAAGATCATCTCAGTAGGCCTCAATTTCCTCTTTTAGTAAAACGAGGAGACTGGATGTAGTTATTTTAGGTTTGGTTCAGCTGTCTCATCCTGTGACTTTATGATGGTAGAAATTCATTCCGTTTCTGTCATTCGGATTCTCTGTCGTTAGAGTTCTGGCCTCACATTCCTTGAGCTGCCTCACCTGGCTCTCTGCTCACTGTCAGCACCATCTTCTTGTCTCACTATCAATGTGAGCAGGATGCTGACTTTGGTCTCCTCTTTTTATTCACATAAAATACCCTAGAAAATGAGTGTCTGTCAACATGGGAAGATTGACACCTTGTTCTATGGAGTAATACTTAGGTACTGAAAATAATAAACCAGTCATAATAGAAAAGAAGATTGGTTTATAAATTACATAGACATATATCCAATTTAAGAGGTTATATATTTGCAGTCTATCCTGTAGAGAGTGACTGAGGTTGGGTGGTTAAATGAGGAAAGCGTCTTCGTGTTAATATTTATAGCATAAATGATGTAAGAAAAGAGGAAGTGGAGAAGAAGCAGAATGAGGAAAGAGGGAGAGAAAGTTCAAACAATGGAGGAAGAGCAAAGTGTGTGTGTGTGTGTGTGTGTGTGTGTGTGTGTGTGTGTATTTATACCTAGTTAACCTAGTTTTTCTTTACAAATTCCTCCCTAGCTCAGCTTTTTTTTTAAAAATTAAATTTCTCTTGTAATTAATGATTCCACAAAGAGATCTTTATTTTCGAGAAGCTGTACTTTTGCTTTCACATCCTTTCTATAGAAAACGTTGCCCACCCTCCTCACATCCTTCTCTAATACTTTGCCATCTCCCCTTTTCTCCATAAAGTATCACTGACTTTGTCTACCCTTTCCCCACTAAGCAGATTTTCATAGGTTTTTCTTAACATTCACATAACAAGATGCTTTTCTCGCTTCCTTTTCAAGCTGCACACTTTTCCTTTAATGTGCTGCAGACTCATTTCTAGATCCTTTTCTAGACCCTGACTCCTGGACCCTATCGCAATGGTAAGCCCTCCTTGGCGGCGAACTCTCACTTGAGGAGAACAATTCTCTGCCATTTTGTATTGCTGGGAGGTGAGTGTCTTGCAGCAAAACGATCACCTGTGCATTCAGGTGTTTCAAAGGAAAATGTTTCCTTAGCATGTTCAAGAGAGTGCTAAGCTATCCCTTTTAATGTCTGAACCACACACATACCCTGGCGATGTTATAGCTATGCCAATCAAATCCAGTTGCAGTCCACTGTGGGGATATTTTGTTTGTGACCTAACAAATAAACCTTTTATGAAGATCAAAGTGTGGAGCTAAGCCACTAGTTAGCCATAGAGGCCAGGCACTCATCTTTACTCCCAGAATTTGGGAGGCAGAGGCAGACGGATCTCTGAGTTCAGGACCACCCCAGACTACACAAGATTGATCCAGTCTAAAAGAGAAACAGAGTCAGGCAGTGGTGTCACACACCCTTAATCCCAACACTAGGGAGGTGGAGACAGGAAGTGATATGGCTGGGCAGAGAGAGGAATATAAGGTGAGAGGAGACGGGAGTCAGGACCCATTTGGGCTGAGGGTTGTGTAGAGGTAGGAGAACACTGCTCAGCTTCTCTGATCTTTCAACTTTCACTCTGATATCTAACTCTGGATTTTTATTAATAAGACCAATCAGGATTCATGCAACAGTTCATGGATCTCCATGGGATAAAAGGGGTGAGTGAAGGGCAACTTTTCATTTTACTCCTAAACGTTTTGACATGCTTAAATTTTCAAGGACATGCAGGATAGTTTATGCAGAGTACTAGAATGTCAAAGCTAAATGAGAGTTTAGAAATTACTGGCTTCAGACCCTATATTTTAAAGATAAAGAAACCCAGCTAGATGAAGTTGTGTGTACAAGACCACATAACTAGGTGAAGGAAGAGCTGTGGTTACGCTCTCCAGGGTTCATCCACCAGGATAAATGTCAGCATCCTGGGTTTGGGGACAGGTAGAGAGGATCTGGAGTCCAGAATCCTCTACTTAGTAGCTCTTGCAGAGACATATCCAATTTAACAGTTTATGTATTTATAATAGATATTATGTAGAGGGTGATTATACTTCGCTTTCCATCATGGGAGCCACTAGCTGGGTGTGATTAAATTAATTATAATTAAGAATACAGCTGCTTTATAAATAGACTCAAAGGTAGAAATAATATGGTCACCCCACAGATAGAAGGTTTTTGATAAGTTTAAATTTTACCTTATGGCGAAAGCCCTAAAAACAAACGAACAAAAACAAAAATAGGAATATAAGGACTATACTTCAACAAAATAAAGACATATCTGACAAATCTCTAGTCAATGTTATGCCTAATGGGAAAAAAATGAAAATGTTTCCACTGACGTCAAGAGGAAAACAAGGGCATCTATTTCCTCTACTCAATACATTTCTTGAAATCTTGGTCACAGTAATAAGGCAAGAGAAAGAAATAAAAGGTATACAAATAAAGAGAGAATTCAAAGCATCCTTGTCACAGATGATTTGGTCCTATACTGAAAAGATTCTAACTCCTTCACACACATAAAAAGATAACACACTCTCAGTAAAGTGGCAGGATATAAAGGCACCATTCAAAAATCAGCTTTTCAATTGGTTGTCAAGAAATAAATCAGAAGCCAGGTGGTGGCGGTGTATGCCTTTAATCCCAACACTGGGGAGGCAGAGCCAGGTAGATCTCTGTGAGTTCGAGGCCAGCCTGGTCTACAGATCGAGATCCAGGACAGGCACCAAAACTACACAGAGAAACCTTGTCTTGAAAAACCAAAAGAAAAAAGAAAGAGAGAGAGAGAGAGAGAGAGAGAGAGAGAGAGAGAGAGAGAGAATTTCACAATGGCTTCATGAAAAATAAAATACTTAGGAATAAACCTAGCAAAAGAGGTGAAAACAATTGACAGTTAAAATTTTGAAAGACCAAAGAAGACACTAAAATGTGGATGGACCACCCATGCTCATAGATTGGTGGAATTAATACAGTAAAAATGCTGTTCTAGTAAAAGCAGGCTATAGATTTAGTGCAATCCCAAACACAATTCCAGTGGCATCCTTCACAGAAATAGTAAAGGTCACCCCAAGTTAAATGTGAAACAACAAAAGGTCCCAAATTTCTAAGGCAATTCTAAGAAAAGAGAATAAATGCTGGGAATATTATGCCTAATTTCATGTTTTACTACAATGCAAAGCCACAGTAACAAAAAACAGCTTGATACTGGCACAAAAACTAGACACGGACTAATGGAATAGAATCGAGGACCCAAAAGTAAAACCTGTGGCCTGCCAACCACTTAGTCTCCAACAAATGTGTCAAAAATATACATTGGAAAAAAGAGGCTCTTTACCAGATCCTTGGATAACTACATGTGAAAAAATGCAAGAGATCCCATCACTCACTTTGTACCAAAGGCAGTTCAAAATGGATCAACAATCCTAATGTATAAAATAACACTTGCAACTTGCTTGAGAAAACTGAGACTTCAATATGTAGTCATAATCAAAGGCTTTCTGAAGAGGACTCCAATGTCTCAGAAAGTAATTCAAAGACTTAGCAAATGAGACTGTATTTTAAAAGTATATACACAACAAATGAAACAACTAGCAGCGTGAAGAACCTACAGAGAAAAATCTTTGCTTGCTATATATTTAACAGAGGATTAATATCTATACTACATAAAGAACTCAAAAAACTAAACTAAAACTAAGACAATTTGATTGTCTGATTGAGCAAATGTAATGATCAGACACTGCTCAGAAGGTGAAGAACATAAATATAGGAAGAAATGTTTATCCTTTGCCATCAGGAAAATGTAAATAAAAACTGCTGTGAGATGCCATCTCATCCAGGTCAGCATGACTGTTATCAAAAAAGTAAATGATAGCAAATACTTAGAAGGGTTTGAGGAAAGGGAAACCTTTATGCACTGCTGGTGGAAACATGAACTGTTACAGCCAGTGTAGAAATCTGTATGGATATTCTACAAAAAATAAAAACAGAACTATTGTAGGATCCATCCATACATACAATGTCTGTGAATATACCCAAGCAAATCTAGGCCAACATACTAGGGCAACCCATTTGTCCGTATATACTGTGGTGCTATTTGCTATATCCAAGTTATGGACTCAGATTAAGTGTCCATCAACAAGTGTAAGTGAAAAAAATCTGGCATATATAAAAACAGAGTTTTATTCAGCTATAAAAAGGAAGAAAATAATAATAATGTGAAACAATTATAGTAATGTACTGTTAGAAAGTAATACAATAAAGCAACTACAATGTAATAGCTATGGGAATAAAGACTTGTCTCTCTAAATATTTTTATTGTATCTTTACATTCTTGCTTAAAGAAAAATCATCCTGAGTGAGGTAACCCAGACTCAGAAAGACAAATATGGTATGTACTCACTCATAGGAAGATGCTAGATGTGGAACAAGGATGACTGGACTGCTACTCACATCACCAGTGAGGCTACCTGGAAAACGGGACCCCAAAAAAAGACACGGAGAAATGGACGAGATCTACATGAACAGCCTGGTCATGAGTGGGAACAATGAAGGGCGACGGTCGAGGGAAAGAGAGTGGGAGATCCTAGCTGGATCAAGAAAAGAGAGGGAGAACAAGGAATAGGAGACCATGGTAAATGAAGACCACATGAGAAGGTGAGAAGGGGAGGAAGCAGAGAGCTAGGGAGGCCCACGGAGATCCACAAAGAAACCCCCACAAAAGACTGCTGGCAATGGTCGAGAGACGGCAGGAACTGACCTACTCTGGTGATGGGATGGACAGACACCCTGATAGTTGTGCCATAAACCCCATCCAAGAACTGAGGAATCTGAATGCAGACATCCACGGCTGGGCCCCTGGTGGAGCACTGGGAGTCTAATTAGTGAGAAAGAAGAGGGTTTATATGAGCGAGAATTGTTGAAGCCAAGGTTGGATAAAGCACCGGGACAAATAACCAAATGAATGGAAGCACAGAATCTATGAACCAAAGGCTGAGGGGCCCCCAACTGGATCAGGCCCCCTGAATGCGTGAGACACTCATTTGGCTTGATCTGTTTGGGAGGCAGCTGTGCGTTGGTGCCGGGTCCTGGGCTCGCATGAGTTGGCTGTTTGAATCCTGGGACTTATGCAGGGACACTTGGCTCGGTCTGGGAGGCGGGGAATGGACCTGCCTGGACTGAGTCTACTAGGTCGATCCCGGTCCTCGGGGGAGACCTTGATCTGGAGGAGGTAGGAATGGGGGGTGGGCTGGGGGGAGGGGGGGCGAGAGGGGGAGAACAGGGGAATCTGTGGCTATTATGTTGAACTGAATGGTGTTGTAAAATAATTAAAAAAAAAGATTAAAAAAAAAAGAAAAGAAAACTCTCTTATGCACTCAGGCATTTCTTTGGCATGCTACTGTCACTATTCTTGCTCTTTGAGGACACTATTAAGTAAGCTATGGGTCACTTGATCACAGGGCTTGGATACAGTGACAGTGGATCTGATAACCAAGAGAACCCAGTGACTAACAGGAAGGTTAGGCTTGCAGTGTGACTGTGCCAGACAAAGGGAAGATTCATGCTAGAGCAGTGAGGAATTTACATGCTATGAAGAATGGGCACACAAGAAAACTTGTGAGTTATTTATTGCTAGAAAGTTCAATTTAATGCTTTTGGACTATGGGTAGATAAAACTACTGCAGAAAGCAAAACTAATTTGGAGAAATCTCTTAATCCTGTAACAGAGGATATCTTTGTTTGCCCTTGAAAACACTTAATCTTACTCTTGTGGAAATTCTAGCACCTTGTGATCACTCAACCTCCTATGCTATCCTGGCTTCTTAGACACGTTCAGATGTTAAAGGTACTTCTAGTTTTCTTTATAGCACTCTGAATACAAACCTAAAAGTATCTGGCTACATGGCCATTATATGGAGGCCCTTCCATCTTATTTTTCCATCTCTAAGGACTGTTGAGTACAAATGAATTCCTGAATTTAGGCAAGAAAGAACTGCCAACATAGATGATCTTGAGACATATCAAAAGAACGATTAAGCACTCTTAAGGCCTAATGGAAAAATTTGAATTTTCTGACAATAGTTTTCTTGTATTAGCTAGGATTCCCTAAAAGAACAGAATTGAGAGAATGAACAATCACACACACACACACACACACACACACACACACACACACACACACACACACACACACAAGGATTTATTAGCTTATGGTCAATGTAGTTACACAATGCCAGTTCTCACCCCAGAAAGGCTGAGAATCTAGTTCAGCATCGAGTTCATGAAGCTGAATGTCTCAGCTGTCCCTATCTGGCACTGGGGTCTTGGAGTATTCCTGCAGAGCTGCTGGTCTTCAGTTTACACTGGAAGCCTGAAGAAATTGGTTCTATCACGGATAAAAAATGCCTCAGCAAAGAGATAGATGCGCTTGCAGGTATGAGTGAGGGCTAGCAGGCAAAAGCAAAGTTTCCCTTTTCTATGCATGTCTTTCATCAGAAGGTGCCACCACATTTATGTGAATCTTCTGCTTCAAATAATCTAATCAAGAAAACTCCTCACAGGGGTGCCCAGTGGCTTGTGCTTTAGTTGATTCTAGATGCAGCCACATTGACAGCCAAGACTGGCCAGATACTACTCCACAAAAGATTTGTGTGTGTGTGTGTGTGTGTGTGTGTGTGTGTGTGTGTGTGTGTGTGTGTGTGTTTGTTTTGTTTGTTTTGTTTGTTTTTTATCCCTTATGTTTAACACTCAAAATAATTGAAAGTCTGTCTTTTGGATGATTATGAGCAGACCAATGTCTAAGTCCAGTACCATTCAGAATCCTGTCATTTGTGGCTAAATCTTAACTGTAAGTAGAAACTCTATCTTGCATATTCATGAACTCTCAGTACTGGGTATGAGATGCTGAGCATATACTCAGTTTTCAGTGAATATTTGTTAAAGGAACAAATGTCCTGGTAAGTAGGATGTGTGTAATATGTTCTGGTTACCTCTCTGATTTGATCTGAAATGTCTTAGGTACACATTATCTAATTTTCTAAAATCTATCTGGCAGGGCTAAAATTTTTCTCTGCCATCTACTCATATTTCTGTCCTCTATGAAAAAGAAGATAAAATATACCTCTCAGCTCTTCTTCTCAGACAACCAAGTATTTATGGTATTCACACTACCATTTCTCATTCTCTCCAGTACTGGCTAAGCTTTAATGTGGATGGACTCAAATCTGAAGGAGAAAAATGTTACAATTTGGGTTTGCAGTTTTGGTGCTAGCAATGGAGCCTAGAGCCTCATACAGGCTAGATAAGTGCTGTACCACTGAGATATAACCTTGAACTGTTACAGTTTTTAAATATGCTTTTTATTTTGACTAGTTTCTCAAGCAATAGAACAGTCATGTAGACCACCTAGAGAAAAAAGATCTGAAACCTACCAGCGGCACATGGCTGTGCCAGATGGATGCTAGACACTACAGATATGAGTTATTAGCCCAATTCTGTTGTCACATGGCTGTGATATTGAGCAGGTCACTCACCTCCCTGTGTCTGTGTTTCTTGACTATTGGTATTATGAGGCTCAAAAGAAGTAACGCATTCTTAAAACTTTGTACTTGGAGAATTTTAAGATGGAATGCATGCATAAAGCATTGTTGCCTAACCAACTTTTATGATGTTGAGTTTTAGAAACTAAACAAATTCTTATGGGTCTTTGTGACCACCCACATTGCCATCTGCGAAAGAGAGGAGAAATCCTTTGCTTTGTTTCATTTTGCTGTCGCAGTCTTTGGCAAGAGTCAAGTTGTCTAGTTGCTACAGCTACAGAAGAAACAACAATGGCAGCAGCAGCCTCCATTTGCCAGCTTTCACATATACAACATAGCTCATAGGTCCAGTGTATATTTGGTAGAACCTGTGCGCCCGGCCCTCCACTGCTTACCCCAGACTCTATGCTAAGTGTAAAAGACAGCAGGGCTTAAATAAAAGGTTCTGCAGAGAAGAGCAGAACTTCCCAATAGCAAGGTCAGATAGTTAAAATAATTAGAAGTCTCCATACTTAATTTTGCAGGCCATGGTTGATGGTATGTTTCCTCATGTTTAGCTTTCCTTAGAATCTCTGAAGCAATAGATTCCACTGACTGATCTCCTTGGGTTGCAAATGATGTAAATCTACGTCAAACTAGCTTCAGGAAAGAAGGAGGGAAGGAAGGAAAAGAATGGATTGATGGATGGAAGGGAGGGAGGGAAGAGCAAAGCTTGGGACTCATTTTGGCACTGCCTCTTCTTGTTTTGTTTATTAGTTTCCATAGTAAGTTTCAAGCTATCAGTGCGACACTACTGCATGTGGAGTTGGGACGAGAAGTGTAAGACTGGCTTTTGAAAACCAGTGCACACCAGCCCCAGCCCCGGTGCACCACCACCTGTGAGGTGGGTGGGGCTGGGGCTTTGGTCTGCCCTCTTCTGACACAAGGTGTGCCATGGGAATGGAAAGAAGGAGGCATTAGCAGTCCTTACAGCACAGTACCCCGTTAGACCTTGCCAGACTCCACGTACCCATTTCCCTTCTCTATTTGTTATAAGAGATCAAAATTGGAATACAGACTCTCTGGGCCTAAACACAAGTTTCACAGTTTGTTAACTGCTTGATCCTGAGTGAGTTTTATCCTATGTCGCTCCACTATCTATAGAAAGGCAATAATGGCAGCCCCTGTTTTTTTTAGAGCTTTGGAAAGAGTGAGATGAATTCAGATGTATGCACCAGGTAAAACATTCTCCATTCATCGTGATTACTGACCATTTTATCCTCATGGATAGAGTATTGCATGTTCCAGTCAGTAAAATCACATTGATTGGTATACATTGTCATCTATAGTGAAGACACTGACAGATTCAATGGTTTGCTTCAAGTCACTGAAAGTTTGGAAAGGAGGAGTTAGAGGACTAGCTTGTTTTTAAAATGAGGTGACAGCAATATGTAGAATAGCATGTGGTGGAAAGAACCAGGGCCAAGAAGATGAATTATATATTATTGCAAAAGTTTATGAAAAACAGGGTCAGGGTGGGGCTGAGAAGCAATGGCTAACTTTGAGAAATATGTACTTAGAAAGTATAATTAATGGGATCATCCCAGCTAAAGAGAAAAACAACTTAGCATACATAAACCATTGGTGGCACTCCAGCGAGACTTTACCTCAACGTCTCTCTCCTTAGCACTTACATGACAACAGGGGTTCCTTTAGGTAGTGAGATAAATATAGAGATAAACATGAACTGGTGTCTCTCTCTCTTTCTCGTGTGTGTGTGTGTGTGTGTGTGTGTGTGTGTGTGTGTGTGTGTGTGTTATTTTAGCATTTACCATTTTTTACACACATTATCTAACTCACAATAGTTAAAAATCTTCTCTACAATTTACACATGAGAGCATCAAAGATCAGAGAGACAGACTAGCTTATTCTAGGTCATACTGAGAATGACAGAAGTCCACCCTGTATTCTGGGTACCTCAGTTGATATACAAATAGTCGTAAGGTACAGACTAAATGTCTTAGTTAGGGTTTCTATTGCTGTGATAAACACCATAACCAGGAGAGACTTGAGAATAAAGTACACTTTGCCTACCCTTCCACAAGACAGTTCATCATCAAAGGAAGTCAGGGCAGGAACTCAAACAGGGAAGGGACCTGGAAGCAGCAGCTGATGCACAGGCCATGGAGGAGTGCTGCTTACTGGCTTGCTCCTCACTATTGCAGAATATTTGTTGACACTGTGTGAAGATATGTCACTGTGATTGGTTTCATAAAAAGCTGAATGGCCAATAGCTAGGCAGGAGAGACTAGACGGGACTTCTGGGTAGAGAGAGGAACTCCAGGTGAGAATCTAGGTGTGCAGGAGATGCCAGTAAGACACTGAAGAAGTTGGACATACGGTAGAGAGGAGAGGTAATCGAGCCATGTGGCAGAATATAGATAAAAAAAAAAAAAACAAGTTAATTTGAGTTATAAGAGCTAGCTGGGAAAAAGCCTAAGTTAAGGCCAAGCTTTCATAATTAATAATAAGTCTCCGTGTCATTATTTGTGATCTGATGGGCCAAAGGGAAGTCCAACTACATTTGGTACCCAACGTGGGAGGGAACCAGATGAAGCATTTATCTAAGTTATTCTTTTTTTTTTTTTTTTGTTTTGTTTTGTTTTGTTTTTCGAGACAGGGTTTCTCTGTGTAGCTTTGTGCCTTTCCTGGAACTCACTTGGTAGCCCAGGCTGGCCTCGAACTCACAGAGATCCACCTGGCTCCGCCTCCCGAGTACCGGGATTAAAGGCGTGCGCCATCACTGCCCAGCCTAAGTTATTCTTTTATCAATAAAAATTCAGGAGTCAGTTATTGGGGTAGAAACCTGATAGATCCACAGAGTGACAGAGAAACAATAGGCTGACCCTGGCTCTCCACCTTCCTAGATTGAAAAGGCCTGTGAATCTTTCAAAACGCTCCCTATTCCTTCCTGTATCTCTCTATCCTAATCGGGGTCTGCTAAAAACTCTACGGATAATTATGGCCAGCTGAATGTTGACTCTGCCCTCTGATTCAAGGTTTAATTTAACTGGCAGTCTCAGGAGTGTCAGAGTGTGACCAAAATATCCCACAATACCTCACAGCTTGCTCAGTCTGTTTTCTTACAGCTCCCAGGACCACCAGCCTATAAAGATGGTCCCACCCACAATGGGCTGAGCCCTCCCCATCAACCACTAATCAAGAAAATACCTTACAGGGTTGCCTATAACCCTATCTTCTGGAGGCATTTTCTCAATTGATGTTCCCTCCTCTCAGAAGACTCTAGCTTGTGTCATATTAACATAAGAATTAGCCAGCATACCGAGACTACTCCTTCTGGCCTGGACAGTTGCTTAGCTGGGTTCTGGCATGTCTTTTTCTTGCTTACCTATCATCTCCTCATTACTGATAACCACAACAACATTTTTTAAAATCATAAATACCAGTCACTTGACTGCTTAAAATCTCCTCCATGGTTTTTCACTCTGCTCAGAATACAACCCAAATCCTTTGCTTAGTCATCAGACCCTTGGGATTGTTTCCGACCACTGTCCACACCAACCCCTTTCCAGATGGTCACCACTGTCCAAAATTCACTCTCTTGCTGATCTTGGAATATTTTAAGCACTTTGCTATCTCGGAGCCTTTGAAAATGCTGTTTCCTCTATGTGGGCTCATCCTATCTATAAGTAGCCAAGTTCTTCTACATGGACAGACAGGCACATGTGTTTGAGTAGATCTATACACTTGTATGTTTATGAGCTGAAGCAACTCTCTTAGCCATATTATAGCCGAAGGGAGAAGAAAACTGAGTAATAATGATCTTGACAATATTTAACATTTTTATTTTTATCATGAGTTTATTGCATTAGTTTGAATGCTTAAAATATTATTAAAATATTTAAATAAACATTACTGATCTCAATTAAGGAATGTTTTGTTATTTTTTTTAATCTTTAACTGGACATGAGTTCTGAACTTCTTAACACTTGTTCCAACCTAAGGTTATTTTTCCCTTCTACTAAGCTATAAGCATCATGGGGGAAGAGGCAGGGCCCTTTTCTGTTCACTACTGTACCCACTAGGCAAGCAAAATTATGAGCATAAAAAAGTAACAAATTTCATTTGTTGGATGAAATATGGACTTTTCTAAGATTATTCAACCATCATTTCACCTTGTCATCATAGCAACTCTATAACTAGGTGCTTACTTCTGTTCATTGATGAACGAAGTTAATCAGTACATAGCATAGGCAAAATATGACTTTTAACTCAAGCCTTTGAGTTTAAAACCAGGTGTTTCCCAAACCTCTGTTCAGAGGTACACTCAGAAAAAAAAGTCTAGTAGATATTTGTAACATGAATCTTAAATGGTCTAACTAATAATAATAATAAAAAAACCTGGAGCCAGATATTGGGGTGAAAGCTGAAAGACCAGAGAAGTAGAATAAGCCACAGCCAACTTCACCTGGCCAACTCATCAGCTGATTCTGTTTCCACAAATTCTCAGCCTGAAAGCCTCTAAGTCCTCACCCCTGAGGGTTTCAGTTGAACTCTTGCTTAGTTCCTGTCTCCTCATGCCTTTTATACCTTTCTCCACTCAGCCATATCACGTCCTGGCATTAAAGGCATGTGTGCTTTCCAAACAAAGGCATGAGATCTCAAGTGCTGGTATTAAAAGCATGTGCCACCACTGCCTGACTTTGTCCCCAATGTGACCTTGAACTCACAGAGATCCAGACAGATCTCTGCCTCCCAAGTGATAGGATTAAGGGTGTGTGCCACTACTGTCTGGCCTCTATGTCTAATCTAGTGATTGGCTCTGTCCTCTGACCCCAGGTAAATGTATTAGGGTACATAATATATCACAACAGATATTTATCAAGGTTGTTTCAGAAATAGATTCATAGAAAGGTAGACCAGTTTATTTATAGATTCTATTCAAATGCATAATATTAATGCCAAGATGGTTATCAGACAATACAGGCAGTGAAAGGTGGAGATCTATAGAACTTGGTAAGGTTTATTCATTTTCAAATGTGATAATGCCTACTAAACTGACTTGTTTTGATCATTAAATAAAGCAGTAAGTTGTCTAGTGCTACACGAATACACAAGAAGAACAAAACGTTAGTATTCATTTTAATAATGATAACCAAGAACCCAGGTGAGAGAGAGCACTCTGGAGGTTGAGTGTCAACTAATTTCTTCCTTCTGCTTTTGTGGAAAGTGATATGGTAAGAAGAGAATTGGGCTCACTCTATCAGTTCTGTGCACATCTTCCTGACAAGCCCATTCAATCCAGTTTTGAAGCTGATTCTCGTGCGCCTGATTTTCATGACACTCTGCCCCTTTGCTTCCAAATGTGGAACTGGCTCTCAAGACTCTCCAAGCAACCCTCCCCAAATTCAGCTTATTTAATCGTCCAGATGGCCTAGTGCTTGAGAACCACGGGGAAGAGGCTCCATCTTACCCTTAAATTCCATCTAGTGACAGTTGTATTACCTATATAATTTCTCCACATAAGCAAGGGGAAGAAGAGGCTGTTTTATCTCCTGGCAGTAAAGTCGGAATGAGTGTTTCACAGGAAAGAGTATGGTTTCAATCAGCTAGAGCCCCACATGGGAGCCTCTTGTCTCTTTTCCTTTACCTTCAGTTGCGCCTGCCTGACTCTTCCCAGGCCAGGGATAGAATTGTATGCGGTGCAAGACTCACGCCTGGGGTCAGCTTCATAACCTTGAGCATGATGTGAGTGTCATACCAGGCACCCAATAAACACATGTTGAGTGACTGATAAAACATGAATGTATAATAGACAACTTCACAGACATGCTCACAAATTTACAGGCTGGAAAAGCATCTGTCTTTCGATACTTTCTCCCTTAGACACCCTTTCATGTTCTTTTTCTGCCTCTATGGTCTTCGTTCATTTGTTAGTGCCCCCCCCCCAGCGTCTTTACATATGCTCCCACATGTGCACACATACACACAAGTGTGCTGTAGGATAAAAAAGACATGGACATATTTTGTATCATGAATTACACTGGAAATAGATCTCAGACTGACAGTGTGATGTGTCCTAGTGGCACTTCCCAGTTGTCCAGAAATGGCAGGCCAAGCTTGACTGATCTGGGTATATTAATGTTCTGCATCATTTTTAGGCAAAATTATACAAGCATACCAAGGGAGAAAAATTGAAATGGAATGATGTTAAGATACAACTAACTCTTCAAGTCTAGACAAAATACATGGAGAAGCAGGTTTTCAGACCAGAAGGTAAATGGGGGTAAGATGACTGAATAGATCAGTGGTGGAATGGGGGCAGAAACGGCACAGAGAGATAGTCAGAAAGTTAATATTAACCTAGCCACCTGGCTAAAAGTAGCAAGACAAGCTGGGGAAGGCAGGAGTCTACCATGTTTTGCATCAAGGTGAATGCCTAAGTAGCCAAAGTGATAAAGTAGAGGCTTTTGAGATAGTGGGATACACTATCAGGTGGTCAGACAGAGAGTCTGGTCAGTGCATAAACTTTAGAAAGTCCAGACAGGCAGCAACTTGGATATATGCCAGTGAGTAAGTAACTGTACCCACAAATTACAGAAACTAGGTATTCTAAATGGGGCTAACAGAAGATCAAGGTATGTAACAATCTTGGTAGGAAGTACCCTAAAGTTGAATATTTGAAAAGAATAACCAAGAATTCTTGCCATCTCTTTACCCATGTCCCTTTGTGATGTAAACTTTGCAGCTCTTCCCACTCAGAAGTAGACTCTATTCACCACAGTCACTCTAGGATTGACTGTTTGACCTGTTTTATCCAGTATGTTTTAAGAAGATGCCTGAAAATAACTTGTTTGTGTGACTTTTCCCCTCTCATGCTGTTCTGAGAACTATTGAAATCACTACCATATGACCATTCCCACGTATACCCATTGAATGTTGAGAGATGTCTGATCACTTAAGCCAGCAAAATATTGGCCATTGGTAGCAGAATATTTTGCTGACCAGCAGTTGACTACAACACATGGCCAAGCCTGACTATGGAGAAGAGTTACACAGCCAGTTACACAGTCTGTTACAAAGACTTTTAATTGCCAAAATACACAAGCATAGGCTAAGTGCAAGGCCATTATTTTAGCCACTGTGGAGGCCCACTTCCTAGTGAGACCTGAGCTTTCTTTGCCCAGCAGGGCTGCATTAGAGGATTGCTTGACAATGTATGTGGTTACCAGGTGATTGGAAGGGTCTGCACTTGGCTGTGCTTGGGGGAGGTCTTTTGCTCCACCACTTGGCATTCCTTATAAAAGGCCCTTTAGAAGAGACAAAAGGGGCTGGTGGATGTTGATCCAGACCCTTCTAAGGCTATCCTGTATTTCTATCTGTTTCTCTCTCCTCTGTCTTTCTACCTAATATCTCTTAGCCCTCTTTCCTCAAGAGTACCCTGGGAAAAAAGTAGGAGCAGACCTCCCCACAAACCACTTAAATTTGGGATTAGTTTGTTTCATGATGTATCCAAAGACCAAATAACTAAAATTCAATGGTAAATAAATAATTCACTAGTCCAGTTCCTTGGGAAGAATAATTTACTAAAGAGAAAATAGATTCTTTTCTCATATAATATATCCTGGTTATAGTCCCCCCTCTACTCCTCTCAGTTCCTCCCAACCTCCCCTCCCTCCAGATCCACTCCCTTTCTGCTTCTCATTAGAAAAGAACAGCCTTCCAAGAGACAACAACCAAACATGACAAAATAAAATAAGATGAAGCAAAAATTATCATATCGAAGTTGGACACAGCAACCCAACAGGAGGAAAAGAGTCCCAAGAGCAGGTACAAGAGTCAGAAACCCACTTGTTCTTGCTGCCAGGAGTCCTATAAAAATACTAAGCTAATAGCTAAAAATATAAGCAGAGGACTTGAAGCAGAACCATGTAGGCCTTGTGCTCACTGCTTCAGTTTCTGTGGGTTCCTGTGCACCCTGCTTAGCTGATTCAGAGAGCCTTGTTCTCCTGGTGCTCTCCCTTCCCTCTGACTCTTACAATCTTTCGGACTCATCTCCCACAGGATTCTCAGAGCTCTGAGGAAAAGGATTTGATGGAGACATGCAATTTAGACTTTCTCTTCACGTAATATCTGGCTGTGGTTCTCTGCATTTGTTCCCATCTGCTGCCATAGGAAATTTCTCTGATGATGACTGGATAAGGCACTGATCTATCAGTATAGCAGAATATCATTAGGAGTTGTTCTACTGATTTTTTTTTTCTAGATCTGTAGTGTTTGTTTTTACCCTAGGTCTTTGGGCTATCTATCTTGGTAATGAACCAGAATGCCACTTGTAAAAGTTCAGACATTTGTACCAGCTATCTGCCTCCATCAGAAGAACTTCCCTATTCTCTGCAGCCTCATTACCCTTTTCTTAGACATTCTGTAAAATGCATAACTCTATATTAATATGTGTAGGATACATATGTGATCTCTCAGTTACTATTATTAAGATAGGAATAAAAGAATCAGTGATTGCCAGCAGCTAGATAGCAAACAAACTACAGCCAATGAAACTTAGGTAGTTTCTGATTTTGTTGTTATTCAATGAACTCTGACATAGTGGAAAAACAATTTTAAAAAGTAAAGAGGATTGTGCGGGTGGTGGTGGTACATGCCTTTAATCCCAGCACTCGGGAGGCAGAGGCAGGTGGATCTCTGTGAGTTCGAGGCCAGCCTGGTCTCCAAAGTGAGTTCCAGGAAAGGCACAAAGCTACACAGAGAAACCCTGTCTCAAAAAACCAAAAAAAAAAAAAAAAAACAGTAAAGTGGATTGTGAGTGAGTAAGACACTGGACATTGATCTCTGACCTCCACATGTATGTACACATATATGAACATTAACACACACACACACACACACACACACACACACACACACATACACACACCACAATGATGAAGATGGGCATTGCACTGAAGAAGCTGAAAAGCAAAGAAGAAAGGGGATATTAATAAGAAAAGAGGGGAAATTAATGAGCTAGATAACACAGAAAAAAAAAAGGAAATTGTAGGAAAAGTAATTCACAGCCAATAGCTGGGGCAAAAACATTTGTCACTAACAAAGCTGTATTGCTAACCAACTGTACAAACACATGAAGAGAAGAGATATGAAGGAAATTATTGTGAGGCAGGAGCTGGGAAATGGCTCAGAAATAAAGGTACTGTAGCTAAGTGTGAGGGCCTGAATATCTTCATTTACACCCTGGGATCCAGATGATGGAAGGAAAGAACCAACTTCCACAGTTTTTTCTTTGATAACCAAAATTATGATGGAGCCATGCACACACAATATATAAATAAAAACATTGTAAGAAAATAAGAAAGAAATTACTCTAAGGAAATGATCATAGATTTTAGGTAAATAAAAAATTTCTATGCACTGTTTAGTATTATGCATATATTTTTCAAAAAATTTTATTAAAATAGACATTGACCTAAATAAATACAAGATTCCACTCAAGAAGTGATAAAAAATATCAACCATGTTTAAGGAATAGATAGAAGTAGTCAGTGAGATATCCCCTCCAGAAATAATCCAGATCTAGCTCTTTGTTGGGAAATTCAGTCACATAAGGGATTTCTAACTGTTTCTGAATGTAGGAAATGCATGTGTTTTATTAAGCATAATTACAACATAAAATAAAGGATACCTAGGAAAAGTCATCTACCACCTCTGGCTCTTACAATCTTCATCCCTTCTCTTCTGCATAGATCCCTGAATCTTGAGCGATTGGGTTGATGAAGATATTTAGTGTTGAGTACTCCAAAGTCTTTTGCTCTCTGTATGTTTTCCAGTTGTAGATCTGATTGTTAATTACCATGTACCTCAAGAAGAAGCTTCTCTTATGAGGGTTGAGTGATGTCTTGCTCTATGGGCATATCAATTAGGATTCATTTTATTTCTATGACTTTTTAGCAGAAAAATAGTTAGTAATAAGTTTTCCCCTAAGCCCATGACATATAATCTCAGGTTTTGGGACATTTTAGTAGTCGGGTATGGCTTACATCTCATGGAATGGGCCTTATATTCAGTCAAAAAAAAAAGTGGTTGGTTACTCCTATAATATGCGTACCACTATTGCACCAGTATATCTTGAAGGCAAGTCTCTGCTGTAGGTCACAGGGTTTATAGCTAAGTGATATTGATGATTGCTTTTCTCCTCTCCTGTGTGCAAAGTACCATTCAACACCATGACCTCTAGTCAGTAGGGGTGAAGTTTCAGGAAATCATTGGTCAAAGTTAAATATTAATATCAGTAAAAACATCCAAATGAAATATTACAAAAGTTATAGACAAATTACTAGATGAGATTGATTCTGAAAATGCAAAATGCATGGTGGGGTTAAACTTAATAACATAATTTATAATACCAGCCTTCTCAATGAGAAAAATAATTGAACAAATCTGAATAGCTAACACTTCTAACACTTCTCTAGTGTCTGTTACATACCAGGCATCATCCTTAGCAATTAATGTATATTCACCTGCTTGCTTTTAATACAGTTAACATGCACTTCATAAGGGGAGACTGCTGCTCAGAGGGTATTGAAACTTGTCCAGGATTATACCTATTAAGCAATGAGGTACTTCCTGAAAGTTGGGAAATACCTGACATCCAACACTGTCTCCAAAATCATCAAGATATAATGTTATTTTCCCATCATCCCAGTGGATTTTGAAATATCATTTGATAGAATTCAACAATCATTCTGCATTTACCATCTAACCCATAAAATATAAAGAGACAAACATTTCCTTTAGATGATTAAATATAGCTCCTATGTTCAAAGCATAGCTCATACTTAAGGACAAAAGCATTAGAAATTTGCTGGTTAAAGTCAAGGCCAAAAACCACGCGATGATCTCAATGGAAGAAAAATTGTTTGATGCAATTCAATATTCCCAATGACAAAAACTGATGCTCAGTACAGGGCCTTTGCATGGCTCAGCAGCTAAAGGTGGTGGCTGCAGAGTTTGATGGACTGAGTTCAACCCCTTAAATCTACGTAAAGATGTTGGGAGAGAACTGGCTTCACAGAGTGGTCCAGAGTGGTCCTCTGATCTCCACATCATGCTGTGGCTCATACAGACATGAAACACACACACACACACACACACACACACACACACACACACACACACACAGATATAATTTTTTTTTTAATGTTCAGTACAGTTTTAGCTCTACTCACTGGATATTGTGTTTATGGTTATTGAATGGTATTTTTACCGAGCCAGAAATTTGCATGTGTTACCAGAAGGAAATAAAGCAATAAAAGTTAAGAGTTTTTTTTTTCTTAAATAACAAATGATAATGTTAAAATTGTGTTCAGTAGGGAGTGGGGGAATTTGGGAAGCATACCATAACTGGGGAGGCTTAACTTGATTATGCAAGGGATTAGCTCTTTTTTAAAATAAAAATAAAAAATTTTAACTAATAGTAATAATAAAAAAAAAAAACTGAGCCGGGCGGTGGTGGCGCACGCCTTTAATCCCAGCACTCGGGAGGCAGAGGCAGGCGGATCTTTGTGAGTTCGAGGCCAACCTGGGCTACCAAGTGAGTTCCAGGAAAGGCGCAAAGCTACACAGAGAAACCCTGTCTCAAAAAACCAAAAAAAAAAAAAAAAAAAAAAAAAAAAAAAAAAAAAAAAAAACTGGATGAAATAGCAGTTGGGAAGCGAGAAGAAGGGGGATGGGATGGGAGCAATGGCTGCAGCTGATGCAGGAAGTAACTGGGCCCTCCCACACTCCGGAATGAAAATGGAGGTGGACAAGAAGCTGGGATGGCAGAGACCATGTGGAAAGAGGAGGAAAGGGGAGCAGTACCTGTAGAATGGAGGAAAGAAAGCCAAAGCCACATCTGATATTTTTGAGTTCTGGTGACGGAGACTAATATAAAGCAGAAAATGAGGATAAACACTGATGTAGCTAAGGAGAGGGCTCTGAGATGACATTTAAGGAAAGCACACTCTGGGCGGCTGGAGAGACAGAAGGGATTCAGGAGAGAGGTCACCTAGGTGTGTATAGTGATTAGAGAAACGGTCGCAGCTTGATGGATGACTTCGCCACGGGTGAAATGCCAGCTTCAGAGGCTAGACTGTTGTCGGAACCTGGGGATTATGCAGAGATTGGTGATGTGAGCTTTAGAAGAGCAGCCATGCTTACAGCGCTACAAACTATTAGCAGTGAGGCAAGCATCCATGGTTCCCCGGTGCTCTTTCATTCATTTGTGTATTTATGAGCATTCGCTTTTCAAGTACCTGTTTTAAAGGTGAATGAAAACCCAGGTGCTGTCAAGGCCCACAGAGCGGCTCCCTGCTTCTGTGCTCACCTTCTAAGTGCTGCATGGAGATTTTGTCTAACATCATTGAGGCCCACAGCATTTCATTTTGCATATTCAGCCTGCAGCCTTGGAGTAGTGTAACAGGCTGTTTTAATACAGACTTTCCTTCAGCGTTTAGCAGAAGTACTCTGACTCCATTCCACTCCAAGAAATGAGGGACCATCTTTGCAGTGAGAGTGGCTTCGACTCCTCTATCTTGGTAACAATCTCTCTACGGTTTACCCTTACCCACTCTGAACGTGGTGTCCGTTCTGGGTGAGCCTGAGGTTGTGATCATCGGCATGAAATTGCCGGCTAAACACAGCTAACTTTGCTTACCTCTTTAAAACAAAACACTTAACTGTTCTTAAGTGCTGAAGGCACACCAAGGGGAAGAACACCTTGTGCCCCTTGCCACCTCGCCAAACCTACCCCCATCCTTGCTCCACCATCTCCATGGCAACCTCTAAAACAAGCCATTACAGTCCTGACATGGCAACAGGCTGACACTTTGGGCTGGGATTTAATTTTGAGTTATGACCACGTTAGGAAAACATATGATGTGGCTGTTTGCTTACAGAGAGAGGGGGGATCATAAAACCCTCTTTTTTTATGAGCTGTCGCTTGATTCGTTCCTGGAGCCCCAAGTAGCAAGCTTCTAAATCAATGCATGCAGCTGTTTTGGCTTCTTGGAGCCCAGCAGGTGTATTGCTCAGCTCGGCTGCCATCTCCCTACACTCACATAACAAATAATAATGTCTTGCACACACCAGCCATCCATTAGAGTTACTGTTGGTCCCTGAGAGGTTCCCTTCCTTCTTCCCTACAACATAGCATCCTCCTCTTTTCTTTTCTTGATCTTCTTTTCTTTTTCATTGTGCGTGAATTTTTCATCACACTTTCTGAATGCCTAATTGAATAATTTTGCCTCTTCCAGCCAGTAGAGAAAGGATGAAGGAGGAAAAAAAAAACCCACCGCAGTATTTATTTGTATTTTAAAAACTATATATAACAATAGAAGTATTGTGACTGGTGACATCACTTTTCCTAAACACTGAAGATCCACATCTGGTGTGACTTAGGTTAATGTAAGGGAAAGGGCTGCAGGGTCCCAGAGACCATGCGTTCTCATTTCAACAGGTGACAGAGAAGGCTGAAATGGTTAATAATCTATTGTAGGTGCAGAGATGGCATGATGGATACGGGGTGGGAGCGAGCCTCAGACAAAATCTTTGCCGGCCCATGACAGCTAACAAAACATTCTTCCTCAATGCTGACCACTGACTCCTGAGAGCCGCAAGGCTGAGACTACTCCAAAGGACCAAAAAGATGATCTCCCAGGGAGATGCAGAGATAAGAACCTATACTCCTGAGAACCGGTGGTGGGGCTCAGGAAGACAGATCCGACACGTAGACCCTCGGTCAGAGCACTGCGGTGGAGGGTGAGCCTTGGGATCCCAGATTGGTGAATACTGCCAAGTCCAGGCTCCAGGATGCATCAGATGACTTAGACCATGGGCTTTCAACAGCCTTGCTGGTTGTAACCAGTAAATATTTGTGCAAATTCCCCTAAAGTAAGTAAGAAAATGAAAATACCAGGGCCATTCTAATCAAAAAGGAAGAAAGAGTACATTTTTCTTGACTTTGTATCAGAGAAGCTTGTTCCATTCAAAAAATCATCTTGCATTGTTCCGTTTTCACAAACGTTCTGCAGAACACCTTGAATAAAGCATGTAGCTGTATCCTTCCTGTGTGAGTTTACAGTGCTTCCGAGCATTTGCAGTGAAAAAACAATTTTAGTTTTTCTCCACTCATAGTTTCTTTACCTGTTTGATTACAAGACAACCCTTTCAAAAGAAACCATTTATACACAACTGCACTAACTCACTGATTACGCTAAGAAATTCCAGCTGCTGGTTTCTATATACTGACTTTTCCCTTAGTTGACATAATTTTTACTTTCTATTTAAATGTTACTTGTCTTATCCTACACTCATTTCATTGCAAGACATCTCATCTTTCTTGAAAGGATGCAGCAAATAATTTATAAACAGATAACTAAATGTTCTGAGATACTTGGGGTGTGTGTGCAAAACACAGTTCATAAAGTATCTATGAAGGTCCTGTACCCAGAAATTCAAAGAACTGGTAGTTCCTAAAGAAAGTTCTTTTCTTCTCTCTGTTTCAGGGACCATAAATGTGATGGTACCACGCCCCTAAACAATGGTCCCTTTTTTTTTTGTACTGGCTACTGCCTTACCATAATGTCTTAGTGGGCAGAGAGCTTGTATCATCACTCTAATCTCCCCCACCTATTAACTTACACGCCAGAGAGAGAAAAGTGCAGAGGAACCAATGCTTTGGGAGTTTGATACATATGTAGTAGTTGGGAACCCATTAAGTCTAAAGGGAGTGGGACCATATGAATTATTATTCTAAAGATCTCAATTGTTAACTTAGCCCTTATGTGAGACCTCTTGGTACCTAGCAATCATTCCAGCACAATATAAATCTATTTGTCATTAAAAAAATCTCATTCCAAGGGGGAAAATCTCTCTTACTTATTCCAAAGCTGGTGGCAGGTACCAGAAACCTTCAATGACAGGATAGTCCGTGGGTATTTTTACTTTTATTATTTTCTTAAACCAGTTTCCAACAGCTGGTTGCCAGTTGCCCCTGACGTGGACTTAAAAGCAAACCTCCAGCAATGTGGCAGCCTGGATCAGGGAAGAAACGCAGCCCTCATAAATCACGACTGCACTGTTCTACAGCCTTAGCACAATGAAGTGCACGTGTATGGGCTCAGAGGACGATCTGGGTCTGAGGAGCCGAGCTCTTTCCCCCATGGATAGAGCCCAGGCCTTGTTTAGATAAAGCTTTTTGTTGTCTTCTGAGGCTCTATGCACTGGTCAAGCCATGCATTCAAGACCACACACTTTTTTTTTTTAATTAAGAAAAAATTTTCATTCATTTTACACACCAGTCAAAGATCCCCCTCTTCCCTCCTCCAGCCCCCAGACTCCCCCCACTCCCCACCTCCAACCCTCCCACCCCCACCCCCGCAAGAAGGCAAGGCCTCTCATGGGGAGGCACATCCAGTAGAGGCAAGTCTAAGCCCTTCCCCCTGCCTCAAGGCTTGGCAAGGGCTTCCTGCACCACTATCCTGGTTCTTTTTTAGATAGAGCCTAGTTCTGGGTGTTTAAGTTTCAGGAAGGATGACCTCCCAAGTTTACAAAACAAAAGCATGCAAAGAGTTGTTCCCGGTCTGCTGTATCTCAGTTCACCAGAGTTAGCTAGGCACATGGTACTAGACTCTAGGACAAACATCAAGGCATATGGTACCCGACACTAGAACAAAGGGAAAAACTCTACAGAAGAGTCAGGGAAGACAAGATGAACAGGGCAAGGGTGTAAGGGGGAAAAATGGGGGGGGGAAAGGCAAACATTCTTCAAATTGCTGAATATCCATTCAGGGCAAAGGAATAACATAAGGGTACTGACTCATGATATTCATAAGGTATCATAAGCTATCTAAAATGAAAATCAACCCCAAAATCCAGAATAAATAACACAAAGATATAGATTTCAGAAAGGTAACCCCAATTTTTAACAAAAGTGGCTCCATTATAGTTAGGCGAAGACTCAATACTGGTTACACAGCCACGTGCTAGAACAGTGATTCTCAACCTACGGGTCTTAACTCCATCAAATATCAGATATTCACATTATGATACATAACAGTAGCAAAATTACAGTTATGAAGTATCAATAAAATAATTTTATGGTTGGGGTCACCACAACACTAGGTGCTATAATAAAGCATTATAAAGACTGAGAACCACTCTGCTAGAAGATAATTAGACCTGCTTGATAAAAGTCTTTCACAAAAACCAGGAAAACGACCACCAGTTACTAAGTAGCTTTGTTGCTGTGATAAAATATTGACTAAAACCAATTGTTGAAGACAGAATTGATTTGGCTTACATATCTCAGTTCTGTCCATCATTGCAGGAAACCAGGACATGAGCTTAAGCAGCAGCAAAAGCAGAAGTCATGGAGGAATTCTGCCCAATGGCTTGCTTCCCATGGCTTGCTCAGCTCTCTTTCTCCTAGACCAGTGCCACCCGCCCAGGTAGGGATCCACCACAGTAGGTTGGATCCTCCCATCTCTATCATTACTCAAGAAAATGCTCCTCAGTCATGCCCCCAGGCCAAGTGGATGGAGGCAATTCCTTAACTGAGGTTCCCTTTACCCAGGTATGTCTAGATTTGTCTGAAGTTCACAAAACTTAACTGACAGACATAAGATATTAAAAACATAAGATAATCTTATTCACAAATGTATGGAAAATTTAAATATTTTATTTAAATATTTAAAATAGTCACAATTAAACTCAACTATATATACCTTTGATAATATGGCATAAGTTTACTCCAGAAATGCACAGATGACTTAACGTTGCAAAGTAAGCAGTGTAACTCACAAAATTAATTAACGGGGAAAAAGCATGATTGTAATACGTGTAGGAAAAAAATTTGTAAAGCTTAGTATTCAGTGAGAATAAAAGTTCATTAATAACTAGAAGTGAAATTTAGTAATGTGTATGACCAAGTAAAAAATAAAAAAAATAAATATTTTTCATGGCAAAAGTTTCAAAGATTTTCTACTAAAAACAATGACAGGAGGCTGTCTACTCCTGTTATTCCTGTGCACCAATCCTAGCCAGTATATATATGCAAAATTTTTATATCTGATAGGAATGAGGAACCCTGCAAATCCCTCCTTAAATGAACAATATGATAGTGACCAAAATATTTATTAATGACTCTTGAAACTGACCAAAGGCAATAAACAAAGTGCAAGGGGTTTATTTTTGCAATGCCATTAGACTTTGAGTAAGAACAATGGGAGTCCAAGACTTACTTGTATCTATACTCACCTCTTCTCTGTTTCGTTGGCAAGATGTATTGCCACAGCTGGATTGGCTACAAACTCATAGCTTTTATTTTTTTCTCAATTCACAGCCTTTTTTCTTTTCCAGAAAGATCTTTTTTTTTTTTAAAGTAAAAGTTATAAACTCGTAGGAGATGAATAGGAGATGGACAGAGACAGCTTATGTCCCTGCTAGCCCTAAGCAGCAGATCCAGTCCTTTTAGAATGAGCGGCAGCACAGGCATCGAGGTAGACCCTTAGCAGGGAGACTTTTGAAATGAGTAAGTAAAGTGGTGAGGATCATGTTAAGGCACTCTGTTTGACTGGTAGATTGTTCATAAAGGGAGATGGAAGAGTTTCTGGAAGAAAACAGAAGCTGTGGAAGACTTAAAAGGTGCTCAAATTTCGTTCTCAACAACTTACACCACACAGATCTACTAAGAGAAAGTAGACACCTTATTGGCAGTAAATCTTTGAATTAAATCTCACTGGTTGACTATTCATTAAATTCTTTAGTCTCAGGAATAATCCATGAGAAGCAAGACTAAGATATAAAAATAACAAGAACATAGGCACCTTCCAGTGGTTACATCACTGAAGGAAATGTCATTCTTTCCCTTTTCAATTGTTATCTGTGTATAAATCTTCAAGAAAGGGTGGGATCCCCTGAGTGGGATGGGGTCTGCAATAGGGTATTAATAGGCCCAGTCTTGTGCAGGTAATCACAGCTTGTGTGAGTTCATGAGTCTAGTAGCTATGTTGTATCCAGAAGTCAGTATTTCATGTCACTGCCCTCTGCCCCAGTTCTTACATTCTTTCTTCCTCTTCTTTTGTGATGTTCCCTGAGCACTGGGGTAGAGAAAGTCATATAGACATACCCAGGATGGTTGGATATTCAACATCGTTATTCTCTCTACTTTGACCAGTTATGCATCTTTAGAGTCATTGCTAACCATTGTAAAAGAAGTTTCTCTGACCAAAGCTGATGGTTGCACTGATCTATAGGCATGAAAATACAGTTATTCTTAAGGCAACTTGACAAGTACACCATGTCCATTTACCAAACAAATAATAGTAGTGTCCACTCTAGGAACTATTACCTCTCCAGCCAGGGGCTTTTCAACTGGATTTACAGTACTGGATAAGACACTCCTGGGACGCAAACATTAAATCCAATCAGAAAGTGGTTGGTTATCCCCTTGAAAACTTGCCACTGATGCATTGTGTGCTAGTCTTGCTTGGACAGTGAGTGTTGCTGAATGCATGGCCAACAGCTGAGTAAGATTGCTGATAGCAATTCTCCCCTATCAGTCTACCTACTGCCTTCTGGCGCTATGAGGGAGAGCCAACAGGAAAGAAACTTCTAGCCCAGTTCCAGTGATTTTTTTTTTATGTCCTCTGACTAAAGGATATGTTGTCTTAAGAAATAGGGTTTTGCCAACTAGTTCTCTGAGCAAATTAAGTGCAGTAGCAATTGCATGTATTGTTTTGGGAGCCCTCGTGGGCCAACAACTCATAAAAAGTAAGTCCACCCCTGGTGCTAAGATTTTTATTTACTAACATATGAATTCTGGGAGTAGCTTTATCCACCCAAACAGAAATCTGATTCAAACCCTTTGTCTTTAATTTTTTTTAATTAGCTTACCTACCAAGTATAAGTTTTTATTACAGCTTTTGTTATACATGTTAATTTTTTGTTGAGTCTATTCCATTCTCTATTCTCCCCCATCTTCCTTACATTCCCTCCAGGCTTAAACCTTACACCACAGTATTTCCCCTGACATTTTTGCATTACATGTATATTCTACTACTGCCCCCCAATATACACTTTAAAAATCTTCAATGAAACTCCTCGCATCTCACCCACACATACACAAAAGGCATGAAAATAGAAAGGGAACTAGTTTGGTAGAATAAAAGGAGTGGGAGGGAGACAAGAGAGGTAACAGGGTGGATACTATCAATATACATATGTATTTTATGGCTGTATTAAGGTCACAATGAATCTATTTTATATATGAATATACGCTGATGAAAATCATCTCAAAAATGAAAAACAACAAGAATGGAAGAGAAAGCAGAACCATTAGAACTCTTCCACACTTTTGTGGAAATACCAACTGTTATGACCACTTTAGAAAGTGTTGTGCATGTATACTAGAATTGGACATATGCATAATTTCTCACTCTCCTGATTGTACTTTTTTTGCATGGAATCTAATATATGTATCTATCAAAAATCTATGCTGCAGTGCTCAAACTACTGACGTGCTTGTCAGCAGGAGAGTGAGTAAAGTGTTAGCCAGAGGATGGCTGATCTGATGATCCAGGTAGCAGTGCAGATGAATCTACAGACCCAACAACATGTTGAGAAAAGAGGTAATACAGAAATAAGTGTACACCATACCACTTCATTTACATAAATCAACAAAAAATTAATCCATTCTGTGAGAAGTCAACACTGGCAGTGGGGAAATGGGGACTTTCAGAAGGGCTCACAAAATAACTCCCTGGATGCTGCTAACACTGTGTTTTGATATGGGTTCCATATGTTTCCTTACTGTGAAAATTCATCACACTTCATGATGTGTATTTTTTAGAGACTTATACTTAAGTGAAGAGTGTAAAATTAAAAATTATTAAAAAAAAAACTCCTCAGTAGCTTCAGCACCACACACTATAGATGTGACAACCTCTGTAGATCAGGCAAATTTTATGACTATAAGCCATCCTCAAAACAAAAATTATAATGAAAATAAAATCAGGAAAACAATCAGAACCAAGCGCTACAATATGCTTACTTTTGGTAAGAAATTATAAAATACAAATAGATTAAAAGGGCACGCCGAAAATATTTTTTTCTTTGTTTTTGTTTTATGGAGTTGTTGATGAAACTTGACGCTTCATCCCTGCTAGGCAAATGATCCACTGCTGAGCTGTGGCCTCAGATCTTTCATTTTGTTTTTCTTTTTGTGACAAGGTCTTGCTAGGTTAGTTATGTTGGACTTAAACTCATTTTGTATCTGAGGCAATGGATCACCTAGAACTGGAGTTAATTGCAGTTGTAGGCTGCCTGATGTAGATGACGGGAACCAAACTCTTAATTCTCTGGAAAATCATCAAGTGTTCTTGAATGCTGAGTCACCCCTTCAGCCTCAGGTGACCTTTTATTAAAGGAAAATGTGCCAATCCCATTCAAATGTGTTCAAATAATTGAAGAGGAAGAAGAAAAATTTTCAAATTCATTGTTTGAGCCCAGGATTACTCAAAGCCAAGTCCATCACAAGTAAGAACAAAGAATAAATCCTCAGGAGCACATATACAAACATGCCTCCTAAAATATTAAGTTAAATACAACAATATATAACAATAATCACATAATTATACACACACACACACACACACACACACACACACGTATAATTATATAACAACCAAGTGTAATTACCTCTCGTATGAAAGATATTGGTATATATTTGAAAATCAATGAAGATTACCATATTAATAAAGGGCAGGAGACACATGATCATCTTAATAGACAGAGGAAGCATTTGACAAAATCGAATCTTCATTCATGATAGAAGCTCTCAACACAGGAAGGTATCAGCCCAGACCAGGGGGGAAAATGAAGAAACCTCCCTGTTAGCATCATACTTAACAGTAAATATGTGGGATGTTTTTCATCTACAACCACTTATTTAGGAAACAGAATTCCAGAAATAAAATACAGTACACCTGAGGATGGTATGGCGGGAACAGCTTGCTGTACTTTGGGAATGGCTTTAAGGCCAGCGCAGACAATGAATAAACAGTAGTCAAATTCAGAACATTAACTAGAGACTAGGCGATGTAGAATCTTGAGGTTTTCAGGTTTTCCTCTGAATGAATTGTTACTTATACACATGTATATATGTGTGTATATATTATATATTCCTAAATACATAAACACTATCTACTTACTCCATATAATGTCACATATAGTGTACATGATCTTAGGGTTGACCTATTGGATTATCAATTGGGAAACTTTCCCGTGGGGAAGAGCAGTTCTTCTTCTCACATTGTTTTCCAGTTGCCCATATTTCTTTATCTAGGATTGAAGCCCCCTCCTATGTTAGCATTTACATTGGGGCGGTTGCTGTTCAGGTCTTGTTTGGATAATCACGTTAGTTGTGGAATATTATTTTAACTAGGCAAAGATGTGTTACATTTGTTTATGCTGCAGAATATTACTTGAACTGTGTGAAGGTGTGTTACCTTTTTTTTTATGCTGCATTTGTTTAATGATGTAAGGATGTGTGTTTAAATTATGTAAAGACGTGTTGCATCTGTTTCACCTTGCCTGCCTAAGGCATCTGATTGGATTAATAAGAGCTGAATGGTCAATAGCTGGGCAGAGAAAGGATAGGCGGGGCTGGCATGCAGAGATAATAAGTAGGAGGAGATATCCAGGCTGGAAAAGAATGAGAGGAAGAAGAGAGGAGAGAAGGAGGGAGATGCTTGAGGCAAGAAGCCAGGCAGCCACCGGCCAGCAGACATGAGAAGCACTGAAAGTAAGATGCACAGAAGGAAAGAAAAGAAAAGTAAGGTAGAAAAGAGAAACAGGTTATTTTAAGTTAATAGACCTGGCCAGAAATGAGCCTAAGGTAGGCAGAGCATTCATAATTAATAATAAGTCTCCATGTCGTGATTTGGGAGCTGGTCAGTGGCCCTAAATGAAAAGCCTGGCACACATGTTAATGGGACTATGTGGTTGTAACTCATGAAATCTCATGGTACACTGTTTTTTTTCCTCTGGCTCTTAAATTCTATCTACCCACTTAGGTACAGGAATTGTGTTATCAGTTGGGACTGGATACCACGTAATCTCTTGTTCTCTGTAATTCAGTTAGTTGTGTTTTTCTGTAATTGTCTTCATCTGATATAAAGAGAAGTTTGTGTTATACCTTATGTGTAGGTATAAAGACAAATAGTGAGAATCTAGTTAGAGATTATGCTGGTTTAGTAAAGAGGTGGTGGTCTCCAAGATTAGTGACTTGGAAATCAAATGAGGAAAAATAACTACTGGGTGTTGGAAAGTGAAGCTTCACAAGGAAAATAGGTTTAAATGGAAAATGTGGTAAATGGAAGGATGTGGGGTAGTGATATGACTAAGTGGTAATTATGAAATGGTTCAAGAGTCTGGGAACCATAGTGCTAGAGTGATGGTTTTGTGTATGGCCAGGTGGAAAATTAGGCTACAATGTTGAGTATTAGATAAGCAAGTATTTCCTGTGCTTCAAAATGGGTAGAACTAAAGGATGTTGAGACTGGCCTTCTGTGTGTACGTATGCTGTTGATTCACACACACACACACACACACACACACACACACACACACACACACACACATATATATGTATATATATATATATATATATAATTTCATTAAATATATATATTTAATGAAACAATAAGAAATATATGATACGTGCTTATCAATTCATCCTTTTATGCTGTTCTTTCTAAAGAAAAGAAAAGAAAGCCTTTAATTTCATTCTACTTAAAGTTTTGGTCAGCCTATTTTGTATCATTTCAGAGTTCTCATTATTTCATAAGTAAATATTCATTTACATCAGCTGTGGTGTTATTAACCATTTCCCATATAGGGTATAGGCATGTGTGTAGCTGCCATGTAAGGTATTCA
This sequence comes from Peromyscus maniculatus bairdii, assembly GCF_049852395.1. Classification (NCBI taxonomy): domain Eukaryota; kingdom Metazoa; phylum Chordata; class Mammalia; order Rodentia; family Cricetidae; genus Peromyscus; species Peromyscus maniculatus. The sequence continues at coordinate 79,888,617 of NC_134857.1, read as the reverse complement.
CAATTGAGGTGAAACATAATTGGTTACTCCTCAGTGGTTTTTGTTTGTTCTGCATTCTGGAATATGAACTATTCGTCTATTTGCTTATTTTTCAGATAGTTAAACTTTTCTTCCAGTGCTTTTTATGAATTGGAGCCATTAATGAGAGTAAAATCAACACAACCTGACTATATAAATTCTGTCTAATAGAGCTCTTTCCATCCAGAGGGCAAGGTGAAAAAGGAGGAATTTGGCTTATTCTGTGGTTTGCCAGTTAGGAAATGAAGGCTTTGTTGACACAGGAAAGCGAGGGAAGCCCCAAGCCAAGGCCTCCCTAAGGGAAATATCTTGTTGCTTCCCGGTGTCTGACTTTCTGTAGCCACCAAGTTATCAACACAAGGGCTGTTGTTCATATCTGTTGGCCCATGTGAGCCTGGGGTGTGTATGATGTAGGAGAAGGCTAGAGACGACCAGCGGTGGAGATTGGGCTCTGAGTTCTCTGAATGCTGATGCGGCTAAGTGCTCCTCAGTCTCACCTACCTCATTATATCCAGGTTAAAAAAACAACAAAAAACAAAAACCTGTGCTCACAGACCAGTCCCCAGCTCTATAATAAGCTTATTTCTGTTGTTCCAACAATGAGATGGGGGTGAAGAAGCTGCTATGGTAACTACAGACTGTGACAGAATCAGCACCGAAGCCTCCTCAAGTAGCCAAGAGAGAAACAGAACTAACACTCATCACACTCCACTCACTCCTTTCCTTCCCTTCTGTCTCCTTCTCCTGTACACACACACACACACACACACACACACACACACACACACACTCACTCACGCACGCACTCACTCACTCACTCTATCAGTTGGTTCTGTCTCAGTGATTCAGCTAATACAAAACAATCTTGACTCTGAGAGCTGACCTCTGTGCTGTTTTAGAAGATGGTGAATAGTGGGTAGGGAAGGAGAGACAGAATATATACTCCCAGGAGCCTGTTTGCTATGAACTTTGAGGGTAGTAGCAGCAAGGACACAGCAAACTCAAGAGCCATTTGATCATGGGGAGCAAAACTTCGGGTATTATGGAATGCATATTGCTTTTCTGACCTTCAGTCTATTCCACCAAAACAAAATAACAGAACATGAATTGTGTTGATAATGGGAGTCCACAGTTCAGGCATCATGGCACACTTGGCAGCCTCTCTAGGGTTGATCTCACCTTCTTGCTGTCTTGTATAGATGTACACACAAACATGCCTTCAAAATGAGTACATTTAATGCATAAAATCCAAACTCACAATATGTTCAATGCTTGTGACTGACTACAGTAGTGTTTTTTGTTTTCCTTAGCAAATTGATTAATGCATTGGAACCATCAATCAACTTGCAAGGTTCTGATTTGCACATATTTCAAGGATACATGAGCTATACACAGTGAGGCAAAACTGCAGATATGTTTTCCAAATGTGAGTAAATCTAATTTTGATTAGCTGAATCAGATACTAAATTTCCTTGGAGAGTTGGTTATTTGAAAGGGCCCCAAGGTGAATTCTTTGGCAAAACATAAACTCTTTCTGAATGGAGAGAAATTTGTAAGAAATTTGATGACAACTTCTTCTGGCCAGAAAGAAGTGCTTGTCAGCTATTTCCAGAGTGGAGCAGAGGCAAAGTTCAGAGAAAATCTCAGGGAGGGTAAAGGCAAGAGCAAGCTATGAGAGGGAATGGGCAGGCCTTCAAACAAGTGTGTATGTATTTTTATAGCTGGCTAGAAGAACATGTGTGTTCTCCAGACACACAATCACACATGCACATATTTTTTTTATTTGGAAGATTTTGACATTGACTTTTCCTCATGTGTTTATTTGCTTTATTTTAGGAATTTAAAATGCAATATTGACTAAATCTTGAGTTAAATTTGCATATGAAGGCAGAGTAAACGATGCTTGAAACCTTGGGATGAATTGAGGGTGCCCGGCTGCGGGATGGGGAATGTGAAGATTGAGGAAAGGAAGAAAAGGAAGCAGAAACAATGAGAACTCAGGACAGCAAAGGAAAAGCCAATGAGAAGGAGGCAGGAAGAAAAACAGGAGTGCCTATCTCAGGGAGGAACTGGAAAAAGACCTTCAAGAGAAGAGTGGTTAACTAGGCTAACTGCCATGCTTAGGTCACCTTAGATCAATTCTAAGAGGTGCCCTGTATAATTAGCAACAATAGGACTACCCAGGGACCAAGGGCAGAGCAGTTTCAGTGTAGCAGGGGATAGACATGGAAATAATTGACATGTATCTCAGTCTTCGTCTATCCCAGAGTCTATTGATAACCAACTAGTTAGCTGCAAATTTGCGGGCTCTCTTGGAGAGTATATGTGCACATGTGGAATATCTGCACACATGTGTATAGTGTGTATGTATTATAATATGTTTCTCTTCAAGAGAAAAGGAATATTCCCAGAGACACATGACATAATAGTGGCAAACATGTTCTTTCATAAATGCAAATTCTTGACTTAATGGTACATAACCAACATAACAATCTCCATAGAGATAATGGCGAGCTAAAATTTAAACTTCTCTCAGAAAATTATCCAAATCTCATGTTATTCTGCATACTGGTAACACCATCACATTTGGATGCTAGTTTTAGACAATATTAATTCCTAATCTATTCCACAGTCTCTATGGCCTTGGCATTTAGGGACTCCTAAGCCTATATTAGCTTTTCATTGGCAGGCCAGTCATGTATCATTTACTTAATCAACAGATATTTATTGAAAGAAATTGTTATTTCAGTGCTCTTGCATATAACAAGGACAGGTAAATCACATATCCAGGTAAACTGGTGCATGAAATGAACTAACTTCACGTTCATCAGACTTAAACCTATACTGCACAATGGGTGCAAAAAAAAAAAATCTTAGGAAAATGGCAGCAACAAAAACAATTGCCTCTGAGGCAGACTGTAGCTGTTGATTACAAAGTGGCTCCCCCTCTCTCATTACTGTCGTCTATCCTATTGCTCAAAATTTTAAGTACAGCTCTATTTTGAAGCTATGTCCAGGCCTTCAACATCCCACCAAGTCCAATATCTAGACAGCAAACACAAAATTCACTGTATAAACGTCTGTGTCATGTCCTGTCTGGTGGGCGTCCGTATGTAGGAGTAGATTCAGATCCCCCTCTGACAGTAAATGCCACGGACTGCTTACAAGGTTGGAATGCACGGTGCTTCTGACAGATGGGCAGCGACAGTGTGACTGTGGCCTTGCACTCTTGCCGCAACAGTCCCTAGGACGCACCTCTGAGAGTGCACATGCCCCATTTAACTCTGCAAGTGTACCTCCGTTAATACAAACAGGACGACAAGCAAAGGTGACACAAAGCTGCCCTTTAAGGCGTGGGACGCGGGAGAAGTGGATTAACTGTTACTTCCTGATCTATAAATCATCAATTTCCTACCTCTCATGTGTTTCCCATAAAATACTGGCTGTGGGGCTTTGCTATAAAAGAACATCTCATTTTTACAGTGACCTTGTAAATAATAATTAATATAGAACAATGAAAGAAAATCCCCACTGTAAATCATATGAAATCAGGGCACATATTTAACTGCTTTGGCACACATGCATATGCCTGTAGGCCTTAATAATCACTTCATTAAGGCTTTTCATCTTGGAGTATTCATTTGCATTGCTTTTCCAGTAAAGTAGTTATGAATTCATGAAGTGTTCTTCCTTCCCAATTGTCTCTTCTTAAGCACTACTCATAATAATTCTAATAAAATAAAAATGATTAGATGTGTAGCACATTTTCAAGTCATAAAATCTCACAATCTTTCTATCATTTGATTGCTATAACTCTTCATATTTAAAACACTAGAAGAACAGGATTCAAATAGGGTCATTTCCCCAAGATCATCTGCAAACACAAATAGATGAGACTGCAGGACCTATGGATTGTGCTCCTTTTCTATGACATCATTACTATGTTTGGGTACATTCTTGTCATGAGCCAAGGTGCTATTGAGTAGTATTGGCACCTCTGAGATGATTGTTAGAACTACAAAATCTCAGGTCCTAGTCTATGGTAAGAATCAATGTTTATATAACAAGATCATAATTCATAGAGACATTAGTACTTGAGAAAGGATGAAATTGATTACTTCATCAAACTCTTTTATTCAGCACTTGTTTATTAGGCAGCTCTAGAATATTCAATTTAATTTTGATATTTTACTAAAATTTTGAGGCACAGGACTATGACTGTCTACCTGCTGCATGATTTTTATTTTTAATATTTTAATTATTTATTAATTTCTATTTTATGTGTATGTGACAGTGTTTTATGATTGTATATGCACCACGTGCATGCATGGTGGGGTGCTTGTGGAGGTCAGAAGAGGCACTGGACTCCCTAGAACTGGAGTTAAAAGTGGTTGTGAACCTCCATGTAGGTGCTGAAATTTGAACATGGGTAATATGCAAGAGTAGTAAGTACTGTTAACCACTGAATCATCATTCCAGGCTCCACTCCCAATGGTTGTTTTTTACTGGTGTTATTTAAACAGCTAATTTATTTTGAAAAGCATTTTCTTTTAAATTTTCCAATGCATCTAGATAACCAAATCTCCTGCCACCTTCCTTGATTTACGGTTCAGGTTCACGTCAACTACTACACAAAAGACCATTGGACAGAGAACATAAGCCATTGGAACTCAACCCTGCTTTGTTATAAAGTGAAGTGTGTACAAATAATAAAAATAGCAAGTGAGTGGATAGATTTAGGGTGTTAGAGGGTGATGCTAGAACCTGGCACCATCCCCACGCCATTCAGTTTAGCTAATCTTCTAATTGCTTTCTTTAAAAAAGTCACCTGAATGAATTTCCCCTTGATTTCTACATTTTGAACACAGATAAACAATCCATTAATTGCTGTAGTTGCTGATAATTGCTGCTAACCATCTAAATAATGATTCCATTGGGGGAGGGACTTTGAACAGAGTAATTAAATGAGATAGAACTGATAAATTTTTATGTAGCTGGAGAATTTCTCTCCAGCTCCCTCCAAGTCTCACCCGTCCCAGAACCTACTTATAAAATAAACACACAGACTCTTACATTATTTAAACTGCTTGGCCATTAGCTCAGGCCTATCATTGTCTAGCTTTTACTCTTATATTTAGCCCATATCTTTACTTTGCCACGTGGCTTGTGGCTTACCGGTACTTTACATCTTCCTTGTCCTGGAGGCGGCTCCAGGCGGTCCCTCCTTTCCTTCCTCCTTCCTCAATTCACTTCTCTGTTAGTCCCGCCTATACTTCCTGTCTGGCCATTGGCCAATCAGTGTTTATTTATATAGAGCGATATCCACAGCATTTATAAGCTTATTAGAACTGATAAATATTAAGGAGGCATTAAACTAGAAATAGAGGTAGAATTTAGAAGTTGGATTAAAAGTAGGATCAGAATTGTGAGTCTAATTACCTCAAAAGGTATAATTGACGAAGCTACCGACTTTATTGTTCTCTGCCAATAGCTAGATTTTTACTAAAATGTACTAGATGTCTTTCTAGTCTATCTTTCATGCATAGCTAAACCATTTTGTTTTATAATCCAGACATCTGCCTTTTCAAAACTCATGATTAAATATAGTTTTATAATGATGTCTTTCTCCCTTTGTGCTGATGCAAAGTCTTGTGCTTATTTTTTATCATTCCATAATGCATAGTATACTTTTGCTCTACTCAGTTAGCTTGCATCTGTCTGACAACAGAGACTTAGAGTTTAGACAATCGAGTCATTCAGGGGGTCTAGAGGGTCACACGAATTATCAGATGCCACCAGCTGACCCCAATCTAGCAACAAGATGGTCTGAGTTTCCAACGTACTATTCAATGGCCTCCTCTGTTGCTACCCACAGACATAACTATGCTGTTTCTGTGGAGGGCTTTCATTCAGGATAGCCTGCCCTAGCAGGCTGACATTCCCCATCTTAATGAGCCATTAACTGTGGGTCTCCACATTAAGAACTATATGAAAACCCATTTTTCTTCACACCTCTGAAATTATTAAATCAAGGCTTCAAGATTTATTGCCAACAATATACAGTGTTTCTATTGTGGTGGCTGTTATTCCGCATTGATGGAGACGTTAAACATCTCTAAGCAGCTTTTGTTGGCCACATAATAAAATGTTTTAGGGCTAGTATAAGTTGCTGTTTGCAATAAACATGGAATACATACAGAAAACCCCATAAAAATACATGACATTCAAGCAGTTTTGGGAGGGCTAAAATGTGATATTTCTCTCTGCTGATAACTCAGAGAAAAAAAATCATGAAATGGAAAGAGTACTTGAATTATCAAGTGTTGTGCTTGTATTATGCTGGCTTTCAAAATGTTTATTGACTTATAAGCCAAAATGCTGGACGAACAGGAAAATGAAGGTATACAAAGATTTCTATTGCACTGGTAGACACAAATGATTCTAATATTTGAGATTTACCCCTGGCTGTAGTTTTTTCTTTTTCTTTTTCTTTTTTTTTGAGAATAAAAGCAAAGATTAAAAACACATCCATTTCATGGACACTTAGTGTTTCCCTACACAAACTTTCCAAGCAACTTGGGTGCTTATTTATTCCAAAAGAATCAGTCTTATTTCCACTTATCAAAGAATTGAACATTTTGCTTTCTTTAGTTTCCATTGCCTCAAGTCCTGCCTCATCTGAAAAGTTTCTGTCTGTAGCTGATGCTCCCTTTGACAGGCCAAGAGCATGCTTGGCACTCACAGGTCACAGCTATCCAACTCACCTAAGTTCAGATACTTTCCCCCAAGCATGGTACTATTGTAAGGTGGTTGGGAGAAAGCTGCTAGCCACAGTCACAGACTAGGTCCTCACCAGTTTTTCTTTATAAAAACCCAGCATCAGAGGCCTGCCCCTTTCTCCTATGTACTTAGGTTATAGGTCCTTAACATACTGTTTCCTCCAATGATCCTCAGTTTGCCCTAATGGTAACATTGAAGCTCAAATGAGTTTCTTTTCTTCTTCCAGGAAGATTTGAGTTCATGTTCCCCCTTCCCAAGACTGAGCACTGTATACTTGGCAATACTGTGAAAGGCTAAGGCTTAGGGAACTAAAGAACCATTTAAAATCATATTCCATGATAGCAAGTGTTTGGTAGACTTAGATCCATTCATTTACACAACAGATATTTGTGAAGGCCTAAAATGTTCCTTGGCATCCCTTGAGCATCCTGAAAAATAACAGTGAGGAAATATGGCCAACTTCCACTGATCACAGGGCTTACATTCTAGTGGAAAAGATATTTAAAGGCCAGAGGTAGAAATGAAAATAAAGCAATGAGGTAGATGGGGGAAAGGTTGTTTTAAAGAGAGGGGCCACATGAGTGACAGCTTAACACTGAAGGAAGGAAGGAAGCATGAACTCTGAGGGGAAAAGAGGATATAAAAAGAGCACACTATAAAGTCAGCCACTAGAGCAGGACCAGCAAGCATAAAGATCAGCAAGGAGGCAAGGGTATTGGGAGAGGAATTGGCTAAGGCAGAATGGGAAGCTAAGGTGAGAAAGAAAGCAGAACATAAAGGAAATGGAGTCTCGAAGATAATGCTACGAACTCTGGGTTGAGCTCTAGAAGGCTGGGAGGTCTTTGCCAGGTTCCAAGAGAAAACTGACTTATGATTTGCTTTGCCAGAACGACTGATAGAGATATGTAAGCCTGAGTGTGGCATTTGAGTAGAAGATGTGCCAAATATAAATTTGGTAAGAAGAGATACTACACCTGATCATAGCCAAAAGGCTGAGGAGTGATAGGGGGTGTGTGCACAGAATACTGAGGTAGAAATAAGGACATCAGAAGAACTGGTTGAAAAATAAAGAATTATTGTTGACATTGGATTGAACATGGTGGAGGGTACCGTGGATAACAAGACCAAGTTTGTTGGTATGGTAAAAACAAAAGCTTTCTGAGTGGGCCAATCTCTTTCACTGACCATTACTGTGGTTTAAGTAGAGTCCATTCACGTAACATGACTTTTTGGAACATGGGTTAATTACTATATGCCAATTAATATGCTTCTTACTTATAATTCTGATGCAGTAAATCAATCTAGCATTGTCTTTTTTATACAGCAGCAGTTAGGAAATAGATGGCTAGTGATCAAATTACAACCCAATACCCAAGTCATTAAATGGTTTTACATACCGTAGCATTTTCATGATTGCAAAACAGTGTCTTGATTTGTGATCCTTGGTTCTTATCTTATCCCATTCACATAAGAGTTATATGGGCAGATGTGGTTATTTTCATGTTTGATACCAGAAGAGAAAGGATAAAGAGTGATTCTATAGTGCTATAGGAGGACCATTACAGATCTAGGGTAGAATGTTATATCACCCAACAACACAAGAGTCTAATAAACTAAGCAAAGATATACTTGAGTGACCATACCCTGATGGATTTATCTGAATGCTTTGTGTGTGTGTGTGTGTGTGTGTGTGTGTGTGTGTGTGTGTGTGTATACAATTTAATAAGTGCAGCTGTGTTTATTCAACTACATATCATTCCAGATATACACATGTGGAGCATGTGGAGCTGGGGAACATTCATTCTTGGAAAGAGCATAAATACAGACCCTGAAAAGCAGTTCACACTAGCTTCTATAAACTTAAATGCAGAGAGATGCTCAGTAACTTTACAATTAGAAGTCTCTATTTTGAAAGCAAAAGCTATCGATTTAACTGAATAACTAGCTATAGTCTGTGTAAGGTACTTCTAATGAGTCACAAAAACAATTAGAGGAATTAAAAACAGATGCATGTGAAAAAAATAGAAAGTAGATTGTGTGGAAAAGAGCAAATTGAGCAATAGCCTACCATGTTCACACAAATGTTCACACTGGAGAAGATAACACTGCATATTTTCCAACAAGAAACTAAAAGGCTACCTGTGGCATGAGACAGAGGAAGTCCTGAGCAGAAGACTGAGCAGTATAAGGTCGCAAAGCAGCAGCATGTCTGCAAAGAACCAATAAGGACACCTTTGGGGGAGAGGAGGAGGGGAGACTGCAAGGAGATGAGGTCTAGGAGAAGGAAGCAAAAGTGAAAGCCGGAGTCACATAGGGCCTCAGAAGCCATGTAATGGGAATTTAATTATATTCGATGTGAGATGATAAATGATGAAAGGATTTTAAGCATTTGTTCTTTTAATTGAGATAAAATTTTCATGAACTAAAATGCACAAATTTTGGTTGCACATTTTGATGAGTTTAAACAAATATGTAAAAAATCATTCACACAGCTTTCCCGACTTGTATTCATTACCCTCACTTACGCTGAATAGTCATTATTCTGATTTTCATCACTGTAGATTTTCAACTGTTCCTGAATTTAGCATGAATGTGCACTGTTTCACTTCATGCTATACCATATTGGTTTCTTTCTTGTGGTAATGTATTTGAGATTCATCCACATTGGTTTCTGCATAAATAGTTCATTCTTGTTTTACTATTGAGTAATATTCTGTTTCATGACTATACATTAACATAATTGGATATATTCATTCACCTAGCAGACATAAAGTGATTGTCCGTTTTTACCCACTATAAATAAAGATTCTATAAGCATCCTTGCAAAGCATTTTTATGTTAATATGTTTCCATTTCTTTAGGGTAAATGCCTAACAGCACAATTAATGGGTTATAGTGAAGGTTTAATTTTATGATAATCCAAATAGCTGCTTCACTATTCACCTTTTTGCCAGAAGTATATGCAAGTTGAGCTGCTGGACATCACAGACAACATTTACCTGTCCACTGACTCAGCTTCCTGCTTTCCTATCGGTCATAATATGTGTTCACCTTGATTCACCTCAGAGGGAAAAAAGAGGAAAGTGTGTAGACAGAACTGTCGCATTTTCAAAGCTGATCATGTTAAAATTATATAAAAAAACTGAAATGTGATATCATTCTCAACGTCTATACTGTGGCTTCCCATCTGACCAACCTCCACGGTCTCCATGGCAAGCAGAAACCTCCTTTATCTCATTTCACAAGTAAAGTGATTGTTTTTAATCTTCTCCAGAGTGAACCTTTGTATACTTCAAAATGGTAAGTTATTACTCAATTTGCTCTTTTTACACATCGTCTAATTCTCATTTTCCCCCACGTGTCTGTTTTTAATTCTTCTAATCATTTTTTGCTACAGGCTACTGTGCTAACATCAAACATTCTGATTATATATGATGTACTTTGGAAATGTGTTTTATTTATTATCTTTCCTTTTTAACTTTACTGAACATTTTTATCTCACTCCATAGTGGCAATTGTTCTTGAAAAAATAAGGATAAACCTAGTTTAAAACTGGACAGAGGGCTCAGTAGGTAAAGGTGTTTGCCTCTAAGACTGGCAACCTCAGTTCTATCCTGGGACCCACATGGTAGAAGGAGAGAGCTGATTCCCACAAGCAAGTTGTCTTCTGACCACCACATGTGTGCCCATACACACACACTTATATAAATAAACAAGTTAAATAGAAAAATGTAAAACCCAATTTAATCCTGGAAAACTACTAAAAGTCACATTCTTTCATTATCCCCAATCCACAGACTGGAAATCAGAAACTTCGAGCTAATAAACACTTTGCACAAAAACAAATGGGTGAGAATAGAGACATGATTTAAACCTGCAGTCCGACACTGGGGCAGATACAAGGTCACACCGTCGCTCTCTTCATCCACCCAGGGATCCTGTAAGGTAAGAAGCAGCATCATTGCTATTTACAGAAGGGAAAGCTGAGGCTTTTTGTGAATAGATCCCTTCCCCGAGTTCTGTTGCCATATTCGAATACCATTCCAGTGTCCCTGCTTGCTTCTAGCCCCCACCGCACATGCAATGACAACATGTGGACACAGAGAATCACCTATTACTACTGGGTTCAAGGTCATATGGCTAACAAATGTGGGAGCTAGGATTCAGAGTCAGGTGTGTGTGGCTGAGAAGCCAGGCTCCTCCACCCTCTACTGCTTGCATCTTCAGAGATAAGGAAGGGATGAAGTGATAGAGAATCAGAAATTACAAAAGGGGGTACTCCACCACCACCACCACCACCACCACCACCACCACCACCACCACCACCACCACCACCCACTCCCCCACCCCCCCACCACCCCCCACCCCCCGTTAAGCTGGAGGAGCTAGGTGACAACAACTATATGGGTTACAGCTCCATGTGTTCTCTCCTGCAAGAATGATTGGATTTTTTTCCTTTCTAGGGCATGGTCTGTTTCCACCACACCTGCCCTCAGCCAGACTGATGGAGGAGGAAGGGGCAGTGGTGGAAGTCAGTATCTACCCAGGGGCCTCTTGTGGTTTTGTCAATTAATTGCTGCCCCATTAGGGGGCAGGGAGAGTACAAGTACAGGGCAGAGGAAGAGATGAGAAAAAAGAAATCAACTCATCCCCCAAGCCTGTCACGGTTCCCCTTGACTTTTCCTATGAAGACGTCCCACGTGGCCCATTTCCAGCCATTTACTAAACGTCCTTCAGTTTTCTTTGATTTTCACATCTGCTTTCCTCTTTCTTCCCCGCACAGCCCATGCTCCCTGCACGGATGGCTGTTGCCTTTGATCTTGGGACCTCTGGTTAGCTGCACGCTGTAAGTCATCCCCTCCACTCCAGCTAATTCTGGGCAATGCTGAAATCTACATCCTTTCCTTCTTCACCCTCTTTATCACAAGCTTCCATCAAGGCTGACGTGAGTCAGACCAGCTCTGCCCATGGGGACTCTGAGAACTTACTAATCCTTTAATAGGAGCAGGGCTTCCAGACATACAGTCTTACAGGTATTACACTACTCTCATAAACCAACCTCCCTACAAGTCGGAGAGCCCAAAGAAACCAAGCAGACTGAATCATTTCCATGCAGCTCTCAAGCACAATCAGCCAAGGTGACTCGACTCTCCACCTTGGCTCTTTCATCACCATGGCTGTCCTTGCTTGCATTTTTCTTTTATTAGCTTCAAATTTTCCATGAGAATCTGAGGACAGTCAACCTGCACAATAAGGAGATTAAACAGCAGAAGCTCTGCAAAGGACATGTTATTCTTTCCAGTAAAATTAGGCAATGTAGAATTACTCCAACCATCTATATTTCTCAGGATTTCAGCCTAATTAATGAGAGTGATTTACCATAAACATTTAAATCTAACTGAACGTGTCTAAAAAATACTTCTAGAAGCAATGAAAATATTTCCAGGTGTCAGTCCCATCACACAGCCTTTGTATTCAAATGTCCATCAGTGAGGGAGGAGGTAAATGTGAGACCGATTCCCAAGCAAATAATCATAAATTCTGAGTAATGGGGATTTTATTATACTACTTTCTACCCCTGAGAAAAGTAACATGTAAGACATTTCTTCCAGGGAATGGGAATCAATTATGTTTTAAAATTATTCATTATTAGATGACTCCCAAAGGAAGCTACAATGTATTACTATTAACTTTTAACATCAAGTAAATTTCTCATTCTGTGCCTTTTCCCTGGCTAACAGATATTTTCAATTATGATTTTTTTTTGGTCAAGGATTATGTCTACAGTGGATTTCTGGTACCCATTCTTCATTTACTATCAGATTGAGTTAAACGGAGTTTTTAGCATCTGATTTGGAGGCCGGAGAGATGGATCAGTTTCTAAAAGCATGCGATGCTCTAGAAGAGGACACGGATTCAGTTCCCAGAGCCCACAGTGAGCATCGGACAACCTCCTGTAACTCAAGTTTCAAGGGATCTGATGTTCTCTCCTGGCCTCTGAGGCTTCCTGCATGCATGTGGTGTACATAAACTCACATAGGCACACATACATACACATACAAACACACACACACACACACACACACACACACACACACACAATCTCACTTTGAATTGTCTGATATTTAGGACTTACTCATATCATCTTCCCTTCCAGATCTTGAAGAATAAACTTTACCAAATTGTAACTTTAGAAATAGTTCATAAGCAAATGAAAAGGACATAGTTTTACAATAATCTGTTAGGTAACAAACAAGATGAAAAACACACACACAGAATTTTGCATTAAGATAAAAAATGGACAAGATATATACCAGAGAGAGAGAGAGAGAGAGAGAGAGAGGAGAGAGAGAGAGAGAGAGAGAGAGAGAGACAGAGGGACAGAGAGAGAGAAAGAGAGACAGAGGGACAGAGACAGAGACAGAGACAGAGAGACAGAGAGAGGGATTTTTCTTGACTGGAATACTCAAAGCTGAAATATTCAGCTGCCCATGGAACCAAAGAGACTGACTTCACATCTACAGTTTTTTTTCACTGTTCTGTGTCAAGTAATAGTCCAAGAACTGAGTAGAATTCGGGGAAGAGAAGGAAACATAGGAAGGAAGGAAGGGTTAGAACACAGACAATCAGGCTCTGAGATGATCTGAATGTCTGGCCACCTACATTTCCTATATAGGAGTCCTAACCTCCAAGGGGATGGTATCAGGAGGATTATGTTAAGAAGTTAATACATGAACAAGCTGATGCCTCTAGGATTAAGTTTGATGTGTTTATGAGCGAAGCCCAGAGAATAGCTTTGCCCCATCACATAAAGACATAGTGTGAAGGTGACATTTATGAACCAGAAATCTGGCCCTCACCATACTTGGATCTATACTTCCCATCTCCAGATCTGTGAGAAGTAAATTTCTGGTTTTTATTAAGTAC